>NC_138771.1:503586886-504274386 GCF_965119305.1 Pelophylax lessonae
AATGTCTGTTTTTGCAAAACTACCAACACCAAATTTAAGTCCCAAGGACACAATGGTGGCTTCACTGGTGGAAGAAAACGCATTATTCACCGGACAAAGGTTTGAACCAACGAATGGGAAGCGATCGTTTCCTGGAAAAAAATGATAAAGCTGAAATCTGCCCCTTAATCGTGCTCAGGGCTAAGTTCATATCTACCCCTACTTGCAGGAAGGATAGAATTCTCCCGATAATATATGTACAGGGATGCCATTTCCTGGTTTCACACCAAGCAATGTAGGATAAATATTTCTAGAGTTCTAGAGACTGACTTCCTGACGTTTATCAGTGTATGAACTGTGGGGCCAGACACACCCTGCTTTTCCAAGATTAAGGATTCAATTGCCAAGCTGTCAAATTTAGAGACTGTATAGCAGGATGGAATATCGGACCTTGAGAGAGCAAATCCGGACGCAGTGGAAGGACCCAGGGCCTCATCACTGCCAACCTCTGAAATTGTGCATACCAAATCCTCCTCGGCCAAGCCGCAGCTACGAGAATTACTGGTTTCCCCTCTAGCTGGATCTTGCGCAACAAACACAATATCAGCTGTACTGGAGGAAAGGCATAGATCAGGGAATACGCCTCCCAAGGAGTCACCAAAGTATCCACTCCGACTGCGAGTATATCCCTGATCCTGGACACAAATCTCTCCAATTTGTTGTTCAACCTGGATGCCAACAGATCTACGTCTGGGACCCCCCAGTGTAGGCAGATCAATTGAAAAATCTCGGGATCTAAAGACCATTCCCCTGGAAACATCTGTTGACGGCTCAAGAAATCTGCCTGCCAGATCTCGATTCCTGGAATGAACACTGCTGTCAGGCATGGTACAAGCTTCTCTGCCCAGGACAGGATCATATCCATCTCTTTCTGTGCTGATAGACTCCTTGTGCCTCCTTGATGGTTGACATAAGCCAGGGTCGTGGCATTGTCGGATTGCACCCTGACAGGGTGACCCCGAAGTCTGGGCGTCCAACATTTCAGAGCCCGACTCACTGCACGAATTTCCAAAATATTGATGGGGAGATGACTCTCTACCCAAGACCCCTGGATAGTGGCTTCCTCCAGAACTGCTCCCCAGCCAGAGAGACTGGCATCTGTAGTCACCAGTTTTCACGTTACTGGAAAAAAGGATTTCCCCTTCTCCAGATTTCTGGTCAACAACCACCAATTCAGACTCTTGGTAGCAGAGATATGAACCGGTACAAGAACTGAATTTTTCCGTTCCATGCAGACAGAATGTTGTTTTGCAAGGGTCTGGCATGGAATAGAGCATAGGGAACTGCCTCGAATGTGGACACCATCTTCCCCAGTAACATCATGCATAGAGGTATAGACGGATATCTCAGTCTTACTATAGACCGAACCTGACCCTTCAGGCCCGAGACCCTTCTTGCTGGCAAAAATATCTTTCCCTGCACCGTGTTGACAAGAAGCCCCAGTTATTCCAGACGCTGGACTGGCTGTAATGCTGACTTTGCTAAGTTCAGTATCCAACCCAAACGTTTCATAAAATGTACAGTCTGAAGGATATTTTGGCTTAGAGCCGATGCCGATCGATCTATTAGTAATAGATCGTCCAGATATCCTATTATCAATATCCCTCGGGACCTTAGAACAGCCAATACTGGAGCTAGGATCTTTGTGAACACTCTTGGTGCTGTGGCCAACCTGAAGGGCAGGGCCACAACCTGGAAATTATAGTTTCCAATCGCAAAATGAAGGAACCTTTGATGGGTCTGAAATATATGCACATGAAGATATGCATCCTTGATGTCTATGGATGCTAGAAATTCCTCTCCCTGCAGGGAGGCTATGACTGAACAAATTGATTCCATGCGGAAAGAAGGAACGTTCAGAAACTGATTCAGCGCCTTGAGATCCAAAATAGGTCTCACATCCCAGTTTGGTTTGGGAATTATGAATAGGTTTGAGTAAAAACCCTTGAAACTTTTGTTTTCTGGAACCTCGGTTATCACCCTCTGAGCTCTCAGCTGGTCCAATGCCTGGAAGAGAGAGCTTTCTTTTAGGGGATCTGTTGGTATACTTGATCTCACAAACCGAGGATGCGGGAACACCCAAAATTCCAGCTTGTATCCCTGTGAACTGCAGGAGCCTTCCCCCCACCCAGGCGAGTGGGGGCACCCCTTCACTGAGAGAACTTAGAGGAAGACTTGGCTGATTTCTGGGCCCAGGGATTTTTCTGACCTTGCCCTGATGGCTTGGGTCCGGAAGCAGACCATTGAGGCCGTCGCTACTGCCAAGAACTGGAAGCACTGGTATTATGTGTGAAGGGGATCTTAAAGGAAGCACTCCTGCTAATCCTCTTTACAGGTAGCAACATACTTTTACCCCCCGAGATCTTTTGGATATACTTGTCCAGATCATCACCAAAAAGGCATTCTCCCTGAAAGGGTAAGCTAGCCAGTAATTTTTACATGGTAATTCTGCAGACCAGCTCTTTAACCAAAGGATTCTGCGCATATGCACTGTCATCAGAGCAAACCGTGACATTTGCCTTATGGAGTCCGTAAGAGCATCAACTGCGAAACACAAAGTGCGAGGTAGATCTGACAGATCTTCCACAGACTCTCCTTGAGAAGGAACTGTCTGGGACACTCGTTTTATGTGGTCTTTCAAAGACTGGCACACTCCAATTGCTGCTACTGCTGGTTGTACTGTAGAAACTGAACCGCAAAGGAGGCTTTCAATAAAGATTCCAACTTTTTATCCGCTGGATCTTTAAAAACCTGGGCATTATCCACAGGACAGGTTACATTTTTGTTAACCGTAGAAATGGCTGCATCCACAGTGGGAATTTTCCATCTCTTAGAAAACTTATCCTCCATAGGATATAAAAACAACAACCTTTTAGGAGATACAAACATCCTATCCGGATGATCCCAGTCATTATACCCTTCTTGCTCCAAGAGTGGATGTATGGGAAATGACCGAAGACTCTGAGGAGAGAACAATGAGCCTAGGGAGGAAAAAGAGTTTTCAGTAGTCTCTAAGGGCGGGAGTTTAAACTCAGCCTGGACCATCTCAGCAAGAGACTACATAAACAATCTCTGGGATTGAGAGGCTGATAGAGATTCCTCTTTGAGCTTGACCTTCTATAGGGTCACCCTCAGCTACATCTTACACATCCTCTGCCCAATCCTGAACTAATTCAGGGGGCAGCTCAGGAGAGGGGGATCTAACCCGCTTCTTTCCTCCATGTGGTGCTGCAATCATGTCAGCAATCCTTCCCTCTAGGGCTGGCTAATGCTGATGCCAAATTGTCCTTGATAACATAGGCTGTGTCAGAAGAACACAAAGTAGCTACTATGCCTGACAACCGTAATGGCTCAGATTGGCTAATTGCCTCTGGCTTATCAGGAGGAGTAGATATAATGGAAACACGACTAGGACCTTCAGGGCCTAACAGTGGCATCATAGTGCCCTTTCCAACTGAGCTCCCTCCAGCCCTTTTTCAGGCAGACATTGCTTTATAGCAAGACAAACTTGAGGTACTACCTTAAAAGTGTACTCAAGGTCTGTGCCAAGCTTATACAGCCTGATGCACACAACATTGATTACCTAAGATACAGGACCTATTAGTGGCAGTAACATACATCCACAGTGACTCACGCAACCCAGCTGCTGCTGCTCTGTTTCCCTTTCAGCCTTTAACAGAGGCTAGTGTGTTGGAAACAGTTCCTTGCAGAACGTGCCCTTTTATGCATGTGCGGCATGGTGCGAGGCATCCATGTGCATGCCAAATTGCATTAGAACACGCCCACCATGCGGTGTATGCCTGTACTTAAATGCAAAGATTCCCACACGTGCGAATAGGCGTAGGCTATAGACACGCAACACGCTATCCAGCAGAGGCGAACACGCGAACGCTTATGCGCCAGGGCTAACACAACAAACAAATGGGGGAGAGAACAGTTTAGGCTGAATCTTGTTTGTCACAGCTGAAACTTTTCAGGAAATCAGCTCAGGGTAAGAAACAGTGTAACAATATGCTTTAAACAGACTTTAAACATACTTTGCATAAACCTGCTACAATGTAATTACAAGCAGAAATACACTTGGCACAAGTCTCTGTAATCTTATTAAAGGGAACAAGGCAAAAAATATTTACAATTTTGCAATTTTTAACCTTTTAAGGTTTTCGTTTGCTGTGTGAATATATAAAATGGACTCACCAGACCTGCCACAGGAAACTGCTATAAACAAGAATCCAATCTTCAGTCTTCACGGTGAGCATGGTCTTAAAGACCTTCAAGGTCCCCTATATAAGAGGAGCCACGGCCTTGGACATGTAGAGTACCTTGCATTGAGCGCCTTTAGGGTTTGGAATTCCAGGGGTCTGGATCCCAGGGTCCATTGCCTAAAAAGGACAGCGTTACAGGCAAAACATCGTATCTGCTTCCTGAGGCTCGGGTACCATCTTTTTAGCCCATTGACTGTTTTAGATGGATCCGATAGCTAACCCCTTAGATCCAGTGATCTTTGTTTAGGGTATGATAGCATAATATTCTTTCTTCTTCTTTAAAACATAACAAACATGTAGAGCACCTCTCCACAGCGACCTTCACCTTTTAGACACTGGCGAAGTTACTTCCTGTATGGGAGGGGTTATATAGGGGGTGATCAATTCTGATTGGTTGCCAGCGTCCTTCACCTATAAGTGGCTATATTTATTTATTTATTTCAGGTACTTATATAGTGCTGTTAATTTACGCAGCGCTTTACATGTACATTGCACATTCACATCAGTCCCTGCCCTCAAGGAGCTTACAATCTAAGGTCCCTAACTCACATACATACACAGTAGGGCCAATTTTTTATTTTTTTTATACAGGATCCAATTAACCTACTGTAATGTTCCGGTACCTTTGGTACCCTAAATTACACTTTCCACAAGTGTATGCGCCCCACCATTTACTTTTGGAAAGGTGCGCATACACCTTTAAGACTGGAGCTGTCATCACCCAGCGCCGGACTAGATGGCTATTTAAAGCGCCGGTTCTCACTCACATGTGTTCGTTCAAACACCCTTACCTGGATGCTAACCTTGCTTGAAGCTTCCATGCTTGCAAGCTTACCTCGCTGACGGAACCTCGCCGCGCTGATCCCTGTATCCCGCTACTGGATCATCCGCCTCTCCTGAACCACCCTTCGGCTGTATCGCTAATAGTGCTAATTCCCCCGCAGGGGAATTCTCTATAAACTTATACTAAGCTTACACTATCTAGCTCTGCATAGTAAAGACTGTTTATCACATCTGCATAACTAGATTGCTAGCTCTTGAGACTACTGCTACTTTTCTGCACTGGGTTGATCTCTTTTGTATGTCCACCTGCTATTCTGTCATCTGCTACCATACAACATTGCTAAACCTTCCTGCATCCATCTGCTACTGTCTCACCTTCAAGTGTCTATCACCTACCACCTCCACTCAACCTATCCCTCAACCTTCATCATTTTGTTACCACATACATAAAGTCATTCTAGGAACCAGCTTTCTAATTGTGTGTATTTACTGGCTGAAATAAGACCTTCCACACATGATGAGTCGTTGAGGTTGGGAATGGTATCTCAGCATATCTCTTACATGACTACTGACGTGGAACTATTTCTGCAGCTGAAAATCCACACCATATAAGAAACGCAGGAGCGTTACAGATTGAACGAACCAAAAAATGGATTCAGCAGAAATAACCACTCAGGTGACACAATTAAAACAGCAAGTATCTGCGTTAATATACGCACTTGCTGAATTAAAAGAAGACAATCAGGCTCTGTCGCAGCAGGTAATTAGACTGACACAACTTACCTCTGCTGAGTCCCCTGAACCCAAGATAAATCCCCCTTTGGTATTTACAGGCGATCGCAAAAAATTTAGTGAATTTAAAAACGCATGTGAGTTACTTTTTTTGCTAAAACCTCGTACCTACCTTACTGATCACATTAAGGTTTGTACTATTATTTCTTACCTATCAAGCGATCCTCGAGCCTGGGCAGATTCTCTTTTTGAGAAAAACGACCAGCTTCTCAACTCCTATGCCTTGTTCCTGGCAGAGCTCACTAGCCTATATGATGACCCCAATAGGCAGAGTACTGCTGATCTTCAGTTAAGATCCTTGAAACAAGGAAGGAGGCCTGTAGAAGACTTTGTCGCAGAGTTCAAGAGATGGACCCTTGATTCAGAATGGAATGATGCATCTCTGAAAACCCAATTTAGGCTTGGCCTATCAGAAGCCGTTAAGGACGAGCTCGCCCGAGCGGATCTGCCAAAAACCCTGGATGCATTAATACAACTCAGTATTACCATAGATAGAAGACTACGAGAAAGAAAGGCTGAAAAGATGGGAATGCCATTATCCGTTTCCTCTTGGAGTCTGGCCGTTCCTATGGAGGTAGGAACCATACGCCCACCGCTATCAACTATGGAAAAAACCAAAAGACGAAATGAAAATCTCTGCTTGTACTGTGCATCCCCGGATCACAAGATAAACGTCTGTCCCCTAGTCAACGAAAAGAAGGGTGAGTGTTCACATGTCTCTCTAGGAGGATTGACAACTTCATTCACTAACCCCTACATTTCTGTTTTTTTGACATTACAGTGGGACCAGAACAGGATTACTACTAAGGCCATGATTGACACAGGATCTTATGGAAATTATATGGATATATGTTTTGCTGCTTTAAATAAAATTCCTATTATTTCTAAACTCAAACCTGTCTTAGTAAGTCTTATTACCGGTGTTCCGTTATCCTCTGGTCCGATCACCGATCAGACACAAGCACTTCTAGTCACTATTAACGAGTCTCATAGGGAGACTTCTACCTTCGATTTAATACCATCACCCCACTTTCCCATTGTGTTGGGACTTCCCTGGTTGCACACACACCAACCAACCATAGATTGGAAGAAACGGTCCTTGACCTTCCCTTCTTGTTATTGCGAGGAAACGTGTAACCTCCCGTTTTCCGGGAAGATTCTGTCTGTGGTGACAGATGAGATTGCACCACTATGTTATCAGGATCTTTCTGAGGTTTTTCTTGAGAAAAATGCTCAAGCATTACCTCCTCATCGAGACTATGATTGTAGCATTGATCTACTCCCAAATAGCAAATTGCCGTTCGGTCATGTTTATCCTCTTTCACAGGATGAACTTGCCCATCTCAAAACCTATTTGGATGAGAACTTGGAAAAAGGTTTTATTAGACCTTCCACTTCTTCCACAGCAGCAGGACTCTTTTTTGTTCGCAATAAAGATTCAAGTCTCAGACCTATCATCGACTACAGGAAATTGAATGCTATCACAATAAAAGATCGCTATCCTCTACCGCTTATCCCTGAGCTCATTGAGCAGGTGCGTGGAGCTACCTATTTTTCAAAATTAGACCTGAAAGGAGCATACAATCTCATTCGAATCCGTGATGGACACGAGTGGAAGACTGCATTCAGAACTAGATACGGATTGTTCGAATATCTTGTGATGCCATTCGGCCTATGCAATGCCCCTGCAGTTTTCCAACGATTTATAAACGATATTTTTAAAGACTTACTAGATGTCTGTGTTGTGGTATATCTGGACGATATACTTATATATTCACGGACCCTGTCTGAACACATAAGACATGTAAGACTCGTATTATCGAGATTGCTTGCACATAATCTTTATGTGAAGCTGAAGAAATGCTTGTTCCATAAAGATGAGGTACTCTTTCTAGGCTACATCATATCCAAAACAGGAATCGAGATGGACATGAGTAAAATATCCTGCATTCAGGATTGGCCTACACCAACTACACGCAAGGCGCTACAGCGATTCCTGGGATTTTCAAATTTCTACAGGAAGTTCATAAAAAACTTTTCTGCTATTGTGAGACCCCTCACACAGCTCACTAGCATAAAAATACCATTTAAATGGTCAGAAGAAGCAAATAAGGCTTTCCACTTGTTAAAGACAAGGTTTACTTCCGCTCCCATATTACGCCATCCAGACCCATCCCTCCAATACATTCTGGAGGTAGATGCGTCAAACATGGCAGTAGGAGCAATACTCTCCCAACGACCTACCCACACTTCACCACTTCATCCAGTCGCTTTTTTTTCTAAATCCCTGAGCAGTCCCGAGATAAATTACCCCGTGGGTGAAAAGGAACTGCTTGCTATAAAATTGGCTCTGGAGAATTGGCGACATTTACTCGAAGGCACCCATTTACCAATAATTATATACACGGACCATAAAAACCTCCAATATCTTCAGACTAGCAAAACTCTCTCGCATCGACAGGTACGATGGTCACTATTCTTTCTAAGGTTTAACTTCCTAGTGACCTACACACCTGCAGATAAGAACAAAAAGGCGGATGCACTATCACGACTAACAGAAGAAAACTACTTTGAAATCCCTTCCGTTCCTATAATACCTCACAAACGCATTATTGGAGTTTTCCGTTCCTTAAAGGAAGAGGTTCTGCATGGTATAAGTTTGGATTCACCCCCACCACAACTAAATACTGATGCAGAAGGCTTCCTCTACTACAACGACAAACTTTACATACCACCTACCCTACGCACCAAGATCTTGGAATTATCGCATGATGTGCCTATGGCAGGACATATGGGTATGACAAAGACTTTCAATTTGATTTCTCAACAATTCTGGTGGCCTGACATGAAAACATCTATACAAAAATTCGTCTCTTCATGCAATGTCTGTGCCAGGTCCAAAATTGACACTACGAGACCATCCGGTCTACTATGCAGTCTACCAATACCCCAAACTCCATGGGAGGTTTTGTCATTGGACTTCATCGTAGAATTACCTCCTTCCAAAGGATTTAATACCATCTTGGTGTCAGTGGACCATCTGACAAAGATGGCACATTTCATTGCTATTCGCAGACTACCTTCGTCCAAACAAACGGCAGAACTCCTGATGAAACATGTCTTCAGATTACATGGTATCCCAAAAACTCTTCTGTCTGACCGTGGATCCCAATTTATTTCTAAATTCTGGCAAGAACTATGTCACATACTACGGATTGAGCGGAAGCTCACTTCTCCTTACCATCCGCAGACCAACGGACAGACTGAAAGAGTCAACCAATGCATCGAGCAGTATTTACGTTGTTACACTTCTTACCAACAGGATGATTGGTTGGATCTTCTCCCCCTGGCAGAATTAGCCTACAACAACGCAACTCACAGTACAACCAAGCAGAGTCCGTTCTACTTGAACTATGGGTTCCATCCCTCTATTCTCCCTCCACGCATCCTTCCTTCAAATAACCCAGTAGCCTCAGACTATCTTACCCAAATAAAGGATTCTCTGGGTTTACTAAATACTACCATTGCACACGCTCACAGTCAACAAAAGAAGTACTATGATCTTCGTAGAAGACCTTCTCCACAGTATACTATCGGGGACCTCGTTTGGCTCTCAACAAAAAACTTGAGACTGAAGATCCCTAGCAAAAAGCTTGGACCTCTGTTCTTGGGACCTTTCCCAATCAAGAAACTTATTGGAAAAGCTGCAGTGCAGCTTACATTGCCAATGGACCTAAAAATCCATCCCATTTTCCATGTGTCGCTACTAAAACCCCATGTTCCGGACCAAGGAATAAGGCCTAATATTCCACCTCCCCCTCCTGTACAAGTTGAAGGTGGAGAAGAATACGAGATAAAAGAGATTCTGGATTCTCGTATCTACAGAAGAAGACTTCAGTACTTGGTTAGATGGAAGAACTATGGGCCCCAAGACGACACCTGGCTAAACACCTCTGACATACATGCCCCTAGATTAATCCGCAATTTTCATGCGAGATACCCAGACAAACCAGCTCCAGAGGCCTTCAGGAGCAGGCCTTAAGGGGGGGTATTGTAATGTT
Organism: Pelophylax lessonae; assembly: GCF_965119305.1. NCBI lineage: Eukaryota > Metazoa > Chordata > Amphibia > Anura > Ranidae > Pelophylax > Pelophylax lessonae. The sequence continues at coordinate 503,596,827 of NC_138771.1, forward strand.
CCGGTACCTTTGGTACCCTAAATTACACTTTCCACAAGTGTATGCACCCCACCATTTACTTTTGGAAAGGTGCGCATACACCTTTAGGACTGGAGCTGTCATCACCCAGCGCCGGACTAGATGGCTATTTAAAGCGCCGGTTCTCACTCACATGTGTTCGTTCAAACACCCTTACCTGGATGCTAACCTTGCTTGAAGCTTCCATGCTTGCAAGCTTACCTCGCTGACGGAACCTCGCCGCGCTGATCCCTGTATTTCGCTACTGGATCATCCGCCTCTCCTGAACCACCCTTCGGCTGTATCGCTAATAGTGCTAAGTACCCCGCAGGGGAATTCTCTATAAACTTATACTAAGCTTACACTATCTAGCTCTGCATAGTAAAGACTGTTTATCACATCTGCATAACTAGATTGCTAGCTCTTGAGACTACTGCTACTTTTCTGCACTGGGTTGATCTCTTTTGTATGTCCACCTGCTATTCTGTCATCTGCTACCATACAACATTGCTAAACCTTCCTGCATCCATCTGCTACTGTCTCACCTTCAAGTGTCTATCACCTACCACCTCCACTCAACCTATCCCTCAACCTTCATCATTTTGTTACCACATACATAAAGTCATTCTAGGAACCAGCTTGCTAATTGTGTGTATTTACTGGCTGAAATAAGACCTTCCACACATGATGAGTCATTGAGGTTGGGAATGGTATCTCAGCATATCTCTTACATGACTACTGACGTGGAACTATTTCTGCAGCTGAAAATCCACACCATATAAGAAACGCAGGAGCGTTACACCTACCAGCATGTCTTTGGAGTGTGGGAGGAAACCGGAGTGCCTGGAGGAAACACACGCAGGCACAGGGAGAACATGCAAACTCCAGGCAGGTAGTGTCGTGGTTGGGATTTGAACCAGCGACCCTCTTGCTGCTAGGTGATATATATACCCCATATGTGTCCCGTGATGTACAAAAAGAAATGATGATTTTTACATATAGGATAGGAGTGCCAGAAAAGACCCAGCATGGAAGTGGTTAAGGATTTGCAATTTACGAAATTTATGTTTTTGGTTTATCGCCACTTTAAATGACACTGGGGCATCATTCAGCCTAGAAGACTGAGGGCATCTTTTGTCAGAGAAGAGGCACTTGATAGAGTTACCCTTTATACTTCTATGTTTGTTATTTAGTCCCTGGTAGAGTTACTCTTTAATATTCTCTGCTCTGCTCTGTATCTTTGTCTGTTTCCCAGGCTTTCTCTGTTCTGCTTGTGCTTGTGTCTTTGAACAATATACAGTGCCTTGCGAAAGTATTCGGCCCCCTTGAACTTTGCGACCTTTTGCCACATTTCAGGCTTCAAACATAAAGATATAAAACTGTAATTTTTTGTGAAGAATCAACATCAAGTGGGACACAATCATGAAGTGGAACGAAATTTATTGGATATTTCAAACTTTGTTAACAAATAAAAAACTGAAAAATTGGGCGTGCAAAATTATTCAGCCCCTTTACTTTCAGTGCAGCAAACTCTCTCCAGAAGTTCAGTGAGGATCTCTGAATGATCCAATGTTGACCTAAATGACTAATGATGATAAATAGAATCCACCTGTGTGTAATCAAGTCTCCGTATAAATGCCCCTGCACTGTGATAGTCTCAGAGGTCCGTTTAAAGCGCAGAGAGCATCATGAAGAACAAGGAACACACCAGGCAGGTCTGAGATACTGTTGTGGAGAAGTTTAAAGCCGGATTTGGATGCAAAAAGATTTCCCAAGCTTTAAACATCCCAAGGAGCACTGTGCAAGCGATAATATTAAAATGGAAGGAGTATCAGACCACTGCAAATCTACGAAGACCTGGTCGTCCCTCTAAACTTTCAGCTCATACAAGGAGAAGACTGATCAGAGATGCAGCCAAGAGGCCCATGTTCACTCTGGATGAACTGCAGAGATCTACAGCTGAAGTGGGAGACTCTGTCCAAAGGACAACAATCAGTCGTATACTGCACAAATCTGGCCTTTATGGAAGAGTGGCAAGAAGAAAGCCATTTCTTAAAGATATCCATAAAAAGTGTAGTTTAAAGTTTGCCACAAGCCACCTGGGAGACACACCAAACATGTGGAAGAAGGTGCTCTGGTCAGATGAAACCAAAATCGAACTTTTTGGCAACAATGCAAAACGTTATGTTTGGCGTAAAAGCAACACAGCTCATCACCCTGAACACACCATCCCCACTGTCAAACATGGTGGTGGCAGCATCATGGTTTGGGCCTGCTTTTCTTCAGCAGGGACAGGGAAGATGGGTAAAATTGATGGGAAGTTGGATGGAGCCAAATACAGGACCATTCTGGAAGAAAACCTGATGGAGTCTGCAAAAGACCTGAGACTGGGACGGAGATTTGTCTTCCAACAAGACAATGATCCAAAACATAAAGCAAAATCTACAATGGAATGGTTCACAAATAAACATATCCAGGTGTTAGAATGGCCAAGTCAAAGTCCAGACCTGAATCCAATCGAGAATCTGTGGAAAGAACTGAAAACTGCTGTTCACAAACGCTCTCCATCTAACCTCTCTGAGCTCGAGCTGTTTTGCAAGGAGGAATGGGCAAAAATTTCAGTCTCTCGATGTGCAAAACTGATAGAGACATACCCCAAGCGACTTACAGCTGTAATCGCAGCAAAAGGTGGCGCTACAGAGTATTAACTTAAGGGGGCTGAATAATTTTGCATGCCCAATTTTTCAGTTTTTTATTTGTTAAAAAAGTTTGAAATATCCAATAAATTTCGTTCCAACTCATGATTGTGTCCCACTTGTTGTTGATTCTTCACAAAAAATTACAGTTTTATATCTTTATGTTTGAAGCCTGCAATGTGGCAAAAGGTAGCAAAGTTCAAGAAAGCCGAATTCTTTCGCAAGGCACTGTAACTAAGATAATAAAACTGGACATTGTATTGTGGGAATTTAACTAGCTTAAGATAATGGTATCATTTCTCACAGTAAAGTTAGAACAATGACTAGTGTTTTAGAAGATTTGAATCACTTATTGATATGCTAAATGTACGCCTTTTGTCAAAATGTATTATTTTCATTGGTTATAGGGCCATGTTATACCTGCCCACTTAATTTTCAACTATAAATTTGTATACCGGAAATATAGCTCCGAATTGAGATCAGACGGTGTGTCTAATCCTAATTCCCAAGTGCTTGTTGTAATTCCCCAGGTCGGAAAAGGAGGGTAAATGGATCCTGGCTGAAATTATCTTTACAGATCTTCTTGGTGTCAGAAGTTTCCTGCTGCCTGTTGCAGGACACATCCTGTAACGAACCCGTGCTTTGGGAGCAAGGGTAACCCATGTTTTGGTAGCAAGGGTCAAAGCCTCCTGCGGGAGCTGCCCAGGTATGGGAAACAAACTGCCTAGGCTACAAATTGTTATACGTTTAATCCTCTCTAACTGGGGTCTTGCCAATATAGAAGTTAAGATTTATTGCTGTTGATTTTTGTATTTTGTATTTGTGTATTGCTGCAGTTCTGAAGCACCATTAAATGCCTCGATATCTCAACGAAGTGAGAGCTAATGACCTTAGACTGACAAACGCAAGTGGCGGTGTGTAGGATATTGTTGTAATAAGTGAATAATAAGGGAAGTGACTACTTAAAGCGGAGTTCCACTCAAAAGTGGAAGTGGAACTTCCGCTTATCTGTCTCCTCCCCCCCTCCGATGCCACATTTGGCACCTTTCAGGAGAGAGGGGGGAGCGGGTACCTGTTTTTGACAGGTACCCTGTCACCACTTCAGTCGGACCTCGCAGCGGCAAGGTATGTCAGAGGTTCGGCCCCCTACTCCTCCCTCTGCTTCGCGCATGCACAGTAGGGACCTGGACGTGAAGCCGCAAGGCTTCAGTGCCTGGTTCCCTTACCGGCAATGGCGGCGGCAGCAGCCGACATCGTTGGACTCCAGGACAGATAAGTGTCTTAATATTAAAAGTCAGCAGCTACAGTATGTGTAGCTGCTGACTTTTAATTTTTGGAGGGGGGGGACTGAACTCCGCTTTAAATAACAACTCCCATAAGGAGGAATTATCAGAGCTCTACGTGAGCATTGTACAGCCTCTTCCCTTCTCTTGTAATTCTTAAGGTTAACCTCTAGCTGCTATATTGCATCTGTAGGATGGGGAATTCCCAGGGTAAACCCTGCAAGCTAAATAACAAATGAGTAAAAGAACAGCACTTTAAGAGACCTCAAAGACCTCAGAAATCAACACCAGATCCTGGCAATGGTCCTACAAATGAGTCCCCCAAAGAATTTTTGTGTCAAATGTCAGATTAAAGCGATTGAAAAGTCTCATTTTGTTCCCTATAAATTAGCAAACATGTTATACTTACCTCCTTTGTTGCAGTGGATTTGCACAGAGCAGCCTGGTTCCTCCTCTTCTCCGGTCCCTCTTCTGCTTTCCTAGCCCATGTTCAGTTACAGCTTGCTGTGGGGCACCCGAGCTGAGTCACAGCTGCCTGTGTCCAATCAGACATGGAGCCCCGTCCCCTGCTCCCTCTCTCTCCTGATTGGCGAGCTGACTTTGATTGACAACCAATCCGCAGAGAGAATCTCGGATGGCTAAGACACTTGTGGACATCGCTGGACAGAGAGGGACCTCAGATAAGTGTTAAGTGGGCTGCTGCACACAGAAGGTTTTTTAATCTTAAAGAGGAGCTCCAGCCAGCTATAAAAAAAATAAAAGTCAGCAGCTACAAAAAGTGTAACTGCTGACTTTTAAAAAACAGCCACTCATCTGTCATACGGTTCAGCGGTGAGCTCACCCCAACCGTTTTTATCCTCCGTCCTCCCTCGGCCGGCATCTTCACTATTGGAACCCGGCTTTTACAACTTGCGGCTTCACAGCCGGGTGCCCACTGTGCATGCCGGAGTCGCGCGGGGCATCCTGGATTGGGGGATGCAGTCTTCTGGAACCTGTTAGTGTCCCAGAAGACTGCAGAGAGAGGGAGGAAGAAGAACTTCTGTTGCAGTGCGCCACAGCACTCGGAAAGGAAGTGGGAGCAGGTACCTGTCAAAATCAGGTACCTGACCCCCCCCCCCCCCCCGCTCCTCAAAAGTGCCAATTGTGCAAGAGGAGCGGGGGACGATTCCTTAAAGTGGAACTTCCCCTTTTGGGTGAAGATCCGTTTTAATGCATAGAATGCATGAAGGCTTCTGACTTTACACATCCTTTAATACTGGGTTGGCATACTGGACTCAGGGAATGGGGTCCTCAAATCCATTCCATCCATTTCCCCAAGAAGGCACAGACTACATGTTTAACTTGGCTATGATAAAGGGATTGTGTTTGGGAGATAAGGGGGCTTTCCCATGGTATGGACCAGATCCTGGGTGGAATATGTCATATATAAAAATAGTGTGGGGAAGATTGGTTGAAATTGGCACCTTCTTCTAAATCAGCAGCTGATAAGCAGGATAAATGTTCTTTACCCATGGCACTACCTCCCCCTCATTATATGCAATTGTATCCCTCTATACCAAAGCTTAGTGAATTAACTGAGGAGGATTTAATAACTATGGCACAAGCCGCAGCAAAAGTACAGAGGGCCGCTGTGTCTGCCCTGGCACCAGAGGCAAAAAAACCCCCTATGAAGCATGATCCAATTTACTCTTCCTGATTCGGCAGGAGGAAATTGGACATTAAAAGCAACACTTTTTTTTACCCTAATGCATTCCTTGCATTAAGGTAAAACATGTTCCACTAGCTCTTCTCCCTGACTCCCCCGCCCCCCACCCTTAAACACTACTAGCTCCTCTCACTGTCTCTGTCTGTAGCATCAGAGACACAGGCAGCAGCAAGAGCCAAAGATCAAATCGAGGGAGCAGAGGGTGTGGCTGAGTGGCACTGTGTGTGTCTATGAATGCACATAGCCTAGCTCAGGAGTGTGCATGCACCATTGCCCCCACAGCACATGGCTTGCTATGGAGGCACCCGCAGAAAGAAGGAGCAAACAACGCTGGCAGGGGACTCCAGAAAAAGAGGGAAGAAACTTTCTGTGCTATATCCTATCACAGAACAGGTAAGTATAACATCTATTTTTATTTTATTGAAAATAACGTTTGCCTTTAGAATCACTTTAAAGCAAAATAGTCTGGAATTGGGCGTTACACTAAACTTTTCCCTCTCCTGTCCATCAGCTTACATTGCAGTTCAGCTACTCCCACCTGCATCTGGATTTCATCTTTCAACTGTCATGTGGCAGCTCAAAATCAAAAGAAATTTCATGCAATTATAATACTTCATTTGAATATTGATTTAATGAACTAAATCTGTTTATTTGTATTTGCCTGAGGATGTTGCTGTTTAGTATGCTAGCTGAGGATAATTACTCTGGTAATGGAGCAAATACATAGCATATGACTGTATTAATGAAGTTATGTAATCTGGGGAAGAATAATAGGATAATGTAATATTTGAAAAGATAATGAACCCACTGTGAGAAGCAAGTACTAGAGCTTGTCTGCCGTTACTATGAATTATCTCTTCCACTGAGGATGGATATGTCCCCCCACCAAGGAAACGGTGTACACACATTTCCCACTGAAGAATGCAATCAAAGCATCAATCCTAGCAATCTGTTCAACTTCCACTTGTATGCTGATTTCTGTATACAGGCTGTGTCTAATGAAAAATTGTTATAGCCATCCCCTGGAATTCTATGTCTCGGATATTCCAATAGTGAGATCTCCCTGCCATAATTCATGGTTCTGCTATTATCCCTCTAGGAGTTTTTGGTCTCCCACCCACCTATGGGGGTTTTGGCTCGGTGCTAGGATTAGTTAGATCTAGTGCTGGCTCACTGTGTTCAGTGGAGCTGTGCATGTGTTTTGTTTGGAGCTGTGTGTGAATTTTGTTAGATACATTTACAGTAATACCTTGGTTTGCAAGCATAATTCATTGCAACAGCATGCTTGTAATCCAAAGCACTCATATATCAAAGCAAATTTTCCCATAAGAAATAATGGAAACTCAGATGATTCGTTCCACAACCATTTATTGGTATAAATAAATGTCAGGGTCCGGACTGGCGGCAGGTGATGGCACTGGAGGTGGATCCGCTGTGTCAGTGAGGGATTGGCGTGGACCGTACCAGGGGACCGGTTCTAAGTTACTACCGGTTTTCACCAGAGCCCGCCGCAAGGCGGGATGGACTTGCTGCGGCGGTAGCAACCAGGTCGTATCCTCCGGTAACGGCTCAACCTCAAAGACAGCTGATTCAGGCGCGGTACAGAAGGACAAGGCAAAGGCAAGGTCAGACGGAGAAAAGGGTCAAGGCAGGCGGCAAGGTTCGTAGTCAGGGGCAACAGCAGAAGGTCAGATACACAGGCAGGGAACGATACACCAAAAGCTTTCTCAAGGTACCAAAGGCAACAAGATCCGGCAAGGACAGGAAGGGGAAGTGGGTTTTTATTGAATTTGGGCTGATTGGACCAGGCACCAATTAGTGGTGCACTGGCCCTTTAAATTTACATGCTGCGGCTCGCGCGCGCCCTAGGGAGCGGGGCCGCGCGCGCCGAGAGGAGGAAGGAACCCGGCGTGCGCCGGGAGCAGAGAGGACCCGGCGGGTGAGTTCCACTAATGCGGGGGAACAGCGCTCACGGTCGGGGACGCCGACCGGAGCGCTGCAGCCCGCAGCACGCCTTGAGTGCTCCGGGGAAGCCACGGAACCCGGAGCACTCGGCGTTACAGTACCCCCCCCCCTTAGGTCTCCCCCTCTTTTTGGAGCCCAGGTACCTGTGGATGAGGTCCTTGTCAAGGATATTGGACTCGGGCTCCCACGACCTCTCCTCAGGACCACAATTCTCCCAGTCAACCAAAAAAAACTTTTTACCTCTGACGACCTTGGAGGCGAGGATCTCTTTTACTGAGAAGACGTCAGAGGACCCAGAGACAGGAGCAGGAACGATGACCTTGGGGGAAAATCGGTTAAGAATGAGGGGTTTGAGGAGGGATACATGAAAGGAGTTGTGAATACGGAGAGAAGGAGGAAGATGGAGTTTGTAAGAGACAGCATTAATTTGGCTTTTGATTTTAAAAGGCCCAAGATAACGTGGACCCAGTTTGTAGCTGGGGACCCGAAACCGGATGTATTTGGCAGAGAGCCAAACTCTGTCCCCAGGAGAAAAGACAGGAGGAGTTCTTCTTTTCCTATCTGCATGTCTCTTCATGCGAGAAGAGGCGAGGGTGAGCGACTTTTGAGTCTCTTTCCAGATGGAGGAGAAGTCCAGGGTCAAGTCATCAACGGCAGGAACTCCAGAAGAAGTGGGAATGGGGAGGGGGGGAAGCGGGTGACGGCCGTACACCACAAAAAACGGGGATTTGGTGGATGACTCAGAGTCTCTAAAGTTGTAAGAAAATTCGGCCCAGGGCAACAAGTCGACCCAATCATCCTGACGGGAGGAGACGAAATGTCGCAGGTAGTCACCAAGGATCTGGTTAACCCTCTCCACTTGTCCATTGGACTGAGGGTGGTAGGCAGAGGAGAAGTTCAATTTGATCTTCAATTGGGTGCAGAGAGCTCTCCAAAACTTCGAGATAAACTGAACGCCTCAATCGGAGACGATGTGTGTTGGAAGACCATGGAGACGAAAAATGTGTAAAAAGAATTGCTTTGCCAGCTGTGGCGCAGAAGGGAGGCCAGGGAGCGGAATAAAATGTGCCATTTTAGAGAACCTGTCGACAACCACCCATATGACTGTGTTGCCATGGGATACAGGAAGATCCGTGACGAAGTCCATTGCTATGTGGGACCAAGGCTGTTCAGGCACCGGCAGAGGGAGAAGAAGACCTGCAGGCTTCTGGCGGGGAGTTTTATCACATGCGCAGACAGTACAGGCCCGAACGAACTCCGTCACATCTTTCTCAAAGGAAGGCCACCAATAGTGTCTGGCAATTAGTTGAGTCGTCTTTTTAATTCCAGCATGACCCGCCAGGTGAGAGGAGTGACCCCATTTGAGAGTCCGCAGGCGAAGATGTGGAGGAACAAATGTTTTCCCTGGAGGAACTGGTACCAGTGAAGCAGGGGCAGTTGAAATTAGACACTCAGGAGGAATGATGTGTTGAGGAACGGTTTCATCCTCGGAGGCATCGGTGGAGCGTGATAGGGCATCCGCCCTAATGTTTTTATCAGCAGGACGAAAATGGATTTGGAAGGTGAATCGGGCAAAGAACAATGACCACCTGGCCTGGCGTGGATTAAGGCGCTGGGCAGACTGAAGGTACGAGAGATTTTTGTGGTCAGTATAGATGGTGATCGGATGAGGGGATCCTTCCAGAAGGTGTCTCCATTCTTCCAGTGCCAATTTAATGGCTAGAAGTTCACGATCTCCGATGGCGTAGTTCTTTTCAGGGGGAGAAAAAGTTTTTGAGAAGAAACCGCAGGTGACGTTTTTCCCTTTAGCAGATTTTTGAATAAGAACCGCTCCGGCTCCAACAGAGGAGGCATCTACCTCCAGGAAGAATGGTTTCAGCGGATCAGGCCTATTCAAGACTGGAGCGGAGGCGAAGGCGGCTTTAAGACGAGTAAAGGCCTCTTCAGCTTGGGGAGGCCAGGATTTCGGATTCGCTTCTTTCTTGGTTAGGGCCACAATAGGCGACACGATAGTGGAGAAATGGGGAACAAACTGACGGTAATAATTGGCGAATCCCAGGAAGCGCTGAATAGAGCGAAGGCCTGAGGGGCGTGGCCAATCCAAGACTGCAGAGAGTTTGTCAGGGTCCATTTAAAGACCCTGTCCAGAAACTAGGTATCCCAGAAACGGCAGACAGCTACGTTCAAAAAGACATTTTTCCATTTTGGCGTACAGATGGTTGACACGAAGGCGCTGGAGCACTTGACGAACATGGCGACGGTGTTCCTCCAGGGTGGAGGAGAAGATTAGAATGTCGTCGAGATAGACCACTACACAAGTATACAACATGTCCCGGAAGATCTCGTTGACAAAGTCTTGAAAGACTGCAGGAGCGTTGCACAGGCCGAACGGCATGACGAGATACTCAAAGTGGCCATCTCTGGTATTAAAAGCGGTTTTCCACTCATCTCCCTCACGGATTCTGATGAGATTATAAGCGCCCTTGAGGTCAAGCTTGGTGAAGACCCTTGCTCCGCGCAGACGGTCAAAGAGTTCCGAGATGAGAGGCAAAGGGTAGCGATTTTTTACCGTGATTTTGTTAAGACCGCGGTAGTCAATACATGGGCGTAGTGACCCATCCTTTTTGGCAACAAAGAAAAATCCTGCTCCGGCAGGAGAAGAGGATTTCCTGATAAAACCTTTCTTAAGGTTCTCCTGAACGTATTCTGACATGGCCTTGGTTTCAGGGATGGAAAGAGGGTAAATCCTGCCACGGGGTGGCGTGGTACCAGGAAGCAAATCAATGGGACAATCATAGGGTCTATGTGGTGGTAAGACCTCCGCCTGCTTCTTGCAAAAGACGTCAGAGAAGTCCAGATAAGCCTTAGGAAGGCCGAGCAATGGTGAGGAAACGGAGACTTGTCTAGTAGGTACCGACTTGAGGCAATGAGTGTGGCAGGTAGGCCCCCATGATTTAATGTCCCCAGAGGTCCAGTCGAGGGTAGGAGAGTGGCGCTGGAGCCAGGGCAGGCCAAGAAGGACGTCAGAGGTGCAGTTCGGTAGAACAAAAAATTCAATGGTCTCTTGGTGGAGGACTCCTATGGTCATGAGCACAGGTTCTGTGCGATAACGCACGGTACAGTTTAGATTCTCACCGTTAACTGTAGAAATGAAGAAAGGCTTGACGAGACGGATCACAGGAATGTTAAAGCGGTTTATGAAGGAGGCTCTAATGAAGTTTCCTGCAGAACCAGAGTCCAAGAAGGCCTGTGCAGGGAAGAAGACTTTAGCGGTAGAAGAAATCCGTACTGGAACCATCAAACGTGGAGAGGAAGACTCTACACCCAGCGACGCCTCTCCTACGTTCACTAGGTGCGAGCGTTTCCCTGACACTGTGGACGAACTGGACAGTCCTTTAAGAAATTTTCGGAACTCCCACAATATAAACATAAATTCTCATTCCTCCGGCGAGACCTTTCTTGCTGGGTCAGGCGAGCCCGATCCACTTGCATGGCCTCCTCGGCGGGAGGCGCAGCAACCGGTTGCAATGGTTGCTGAAAGAGAGGTGCCAGGCGTGGATAACGCCTGTTGCGAACAAGATTCTTTTCTTGGCGAAGTTCCTGGCGTCTTTCAAGGAAGTGCATATCTATGCGAGTAGCCAACTGGATGAGTTCCGTCAGGGAGTCAGGTATTTCTCGTGCGGCTAGAGCATCCTTGATATGGCTGGATAAACCTTTTTTAAAAGTTGCGCAGAGGGCGTCGTTGTTCCAAGTCAGTTCGGAGGCCAGTGTGCGAAATTGTATAGCATATTCGCCTACAGTAGCGTCTCCTTGGACGAGGTTTAGCAAGGCCGTTTCTGCTGACGAGGCACGGGCAGGTTCCTCGAAGACACTGCGGACTTCAGAGACGAAAGACTGGACGGAGGCAGTGGCAGGATCATTGCGGTCCCAAAGTGGCGTGGCCCAGGCCAAGGCCTTCCCAGACAATAAGCTGACCATGAAGGCCACCTTAGATCGTTCCGTAGGAAACTGGTCGGCCAACATCTCCAGGTGTAGGGAACATTGGGACAAGAATCCCCGGCACATCTTAGAATCCCCATCAAACTTGTCCGGGAGAGACAAACGGATTCTAGCGGAGGTGGCGGCCACCGGCTGCGGAGGTGGAGCGGAAGCAGAAGCAGAAGCAGGCGGCTGCTGCGGTGCGGGAAGAAGCTGTTGCAGCATGGCGGTCAACTGTGCCAGTTGTTGTCCTTGTTGGGCAATCTGCTGGGACTGCTGGGCAACCACGGTAGTGAGGTCAGCGAGACTAGGCAGCGGCACATCAGCGGGATCCATGGCCGGATCTACTGTCAGGGTCCGGACTGGCGGCAGGTGATGGCACTGGAGGTGGATCCTCTGTGTCAGTGAGGAATTGGCGTGGACCGTACCAGGGGACCGGTTCTAAGTTACTACCGGTTTTCACCAGAGCCCGCCGCAAGGCGGGATGGACTTGCTGCGGCGGTAGCAACCAGGTCGTATCCTCCAGTAACGGCTCAACCTCAAAGACAGCTGATTCAGGCGCGGTACAGAAGGACAAGGCAAAGGCAAGGTCAGACGGAGCAAAGGGTCAAGGCAGGCGGCAAGGTTCGTAGTCAGGGGCAACAGCAGAAGGTCAGATACACAGGCAGGGAACGATACACCAAAAGCTTTCTCAAGGTACCAAAGGCAACAAGATCCGGCAAGGACAGGAAGGGGAAGTGGGTTTTTTTGAATTTGGGCTGATTGGACCAGGCACCAATTAGTGGTGCACTGGCCCTTTAAATTTACATGCTGCGGCGCGCGCGCCCTAGGGAGCGGGGCCGCGCGCGCCGAGAGGAGGAAGGAACCCGGCGTGCGCCGGGAGCAGAGAGGACCCGGCGGGTGAGTTCCACTAATGCGGGGGAACAGCGCTCACGGTCGGGGACGCGGACCGGAGCGCTGCAGCCCGCAGCACGCCTTGAGTGCTCCGGGGAAGCCACGGAACCCGGAGCACTCGGCGTTACAATAAAGATATGCTGCTATCATATGTAAAGTACAGTACTGTACAGTATAAGCTTGCCCTTGGTGTCCGCTCATACGCCCTTTTTGGTCCTCAACCTTAAAATGGATTGAACCTATTCAGGGCTCCCTCGTCATCAATAATGATCCCTGGGTTGCACTGTTTCGTTTCTTGGGGGAACCAGCGGGCCGATATCGGCGATCCATTATTCCCCATCTTCTGAATGCAGCAAAATCCCTTATTCCTCGATATTGGAAGCCATCTACAATTCCCACTGTTCAACAATGGTTGCAGGTAGTAGATTACATATACCAAATGGAATATTTTACATACGAACACGGAGATTTGGCTCCAGTATCGCATAAGATATGGGCCTGCTGGTTAACCTCCACTTATGCTAAAAAATAATGTCTCAAGCCAATTAATACACCAGTTTATCTAAGCCTTACATGTTGTTATATGTAATAGGAGCAGGACCCTATTCCCTCTGTTCTTTCTTTATCTTCTCCCTCTTTTCTTTAATTTCTTACTATTCCTTTTATCTCCCGAACCTTTACATCTACTCCAAATGATATGTGGTATTCATATTGCCTGCTGGATTATGTTTAGCCTTCAGCCTAGATTTGCTATGAAGATTGTGAATACCCTGTCCCCCATACACTGCATATATTTGGCGGATATGTTGTGTTACTTGTTGTTTGAATACTTTATACCTCTTTTAAAAAAAAAAACACTTATATCCAGTTAAGGCGAGGCAGACCATCATCCCCCTATCCTATACAACGCTAAGAAGGAGAGGAGAGGAGTGTAACATCTATGTAGATCAAGAGGCGCACGATCTGAGATCAGGAGGTGAGCATTTAGCACACCCATAGGGGATGAGCACTAAGAAGCACCCCATAGATTACACGGTCTAAAGGTGGAAGTAATAAGACTGAGACACCTGGAAAAGGAAGAACACGGCTTTATGAATCTCCTGTTTGTTTTTGGACACTTGAGCACTTTATAGAGATTGGAGCACTTTATTTCATGTTGTGCAACACACAGAACTATTTACCCGTTGATATTTTGTGCACTGTACTGTCACCTTTATTTATGAATATGTATTTTAAACACTTGATATTTATACAGAAAGCACTATAAGCACTTTTATGTTATTGAATGTATATGCATTTTTACACTTGATATTTATAGATCCAATTTTTGATAACTAAGTAATTCTAAGATTTATAGGTATATTGGAGACCTACATTATTAATACTTTCTAAGAGAAGACACCACACAAGATTTAATCAACAGTACTATAGTGAATATTTATTGTATTTACCATTTTTTTTGTATATATACACCATTATCATAATTCACTTATTTATTTAATATACTTTAGAAATTTTTCCGTGAAGAGCGGTACTTCCCCCAATCCCTTTTTGTCTTACAACTGTGTGGTTTACAGTAACTGGTACACGCAGCATTAAGGGTATCCCCACTTACACCCCTCAAGACAGCGCGAGACTCACACCCATACATAAAGGATCATATTGTTATTCCAAAAAATGTGATATGTGTCCCAACAACATAAATACACATAAAAATTAAAATAAATGAATAAATCTGAGGATGATGCCACTATTCCACAGTGACACACCAATAAAGAAAAAATATAAATTCATGAACCAGTTAACACAATAAACATAAATCCTGATGTACCGTATATACTCGAGTATAAGCCGACCCGAGTATAAGCCGAGGCCCCTACTTTTAGCACAAAAAGATGGGAAAAATCATTGACTCGAGTATAAGCCTAGGGTTAAAAATGCAGGGCGGCGGGCATGGTACAGGAGAATGCAGGGTGACTGGCATGGTGCAGGAGAATGCAGGGTACTGGCATGGTGCAGGAAAATGCAGGGTACTGGCATGGTGCAGGAGAATGTAGGCTACTGGCATGGTGCAGGAGAATGTAGGGTACTGGCATCGTGCAGGAGAATGCAGGGTACTGGCATGGTGCAGGAGAATGCAGGGTACTGGCATGGTGCAGGAGAATGCAGGGTACTGGCATGGTGCAGGAGAATGCAGGGTACTGGCATGGTACAGGAGAAAGCAGGGTACTGGCATGGTACAAGAGGATCGGGGGTTGTGGGCATACTACAGGAGATGCAGTGCTGTGGGCATGGTACAGGTGGACCATGCCTGCAGCCCTGCATAATGGCAGGTAGTGAAGCTGTTTCACTTACCTGTTCCAGAGGCGCCTTCATTTTAAAAATGGCGCCGCCCGGCGCCGACACGTCATTGCGCACGCGCCGCCAACGCTCGTATAATTTTGGCTATTCCCGGCCTCTCCCGAGCGGCGGCGGCGCGTGCGCGGTGACATGTATGCGACAGGCGGTGCCATTTTTAAAGCTTAAGCCCGTCGAAGCGGACTTTTTTTTCCTTGACTCGAGTATAAGCCGAGGGGGACGTTTTCAGCACAAAAAAATGTGCTGAAAAACTCGGCTTATACTCGAGTATATACGGTAAGTCTGCCACCTATATGTAAATGTCCAAATAAAAACAGTAGTTACTGTATGTGTAGGGGGGTTCCACTATCATTGCAAATCATGCCATACGTTTTTACTCATGAATGACAATAAGCAGCTTTGTGAATTCTACACCAACACCAACTGCAGCCTCTTACCAAGCGCTAAGACCCAAATCATATGTGGTCTATCAGTATCATGTTGTCAGAAATCATCCATCCACAGCTTTGCAACTATATGGCATATGACAGCAATAGATTGTTCAATGGCACTCAGGGACTCCAGGGTTGATCAGCAGGGGTTAACTCTCCAGCATCCAACATACACCTAAAATCTGTTTTTCAGTGAATTGACTTCCTAATTTGAGCTCCCTGCTATCATTTTTAGTGACATGCATATGCAAGGCTTTTTCTCTCTGAAAATAGGTGCAGGAACTCAACCATGACACCCAAAACCCTCCACTATCTTCCATGTGTCTTATTTTAGTTGCTTTGTTAAACTGAAAGGGATTGTAAAGTCAGAAGGTGCATTCTATGCATTAAGATACAACAACCTCCTGTGTGAAGCAGCCCCCCTTATGCCCGGGACTCCCCTCCTCATTGGCTGAGACAGCAGCATGGTGCCATTGGCTCCCACTGCTGTCAATCAAAGTCAGTCAGCCAATCAGGAGAGAGAGGGCACGGGACCAGCTCGCAGCTCTGTGTCAGAATGGACACAGGAGCTGTGACTTGGCTCGGGTGCCCCCATAGCAAGCTGCTTGCTGTGGGGGCACTCAACAGAAGGAAGGGGCCAGGAGTACAGAAGAGGGACCCGAGAAGACGAGGATCCTGGCCACTCTGTGCATAACCAACTGCACAGAGCAGGTAAGTATAACATATTACTTATATTAAAAAAAAAAAAAAAAAAAACAAAAAAAAAAAAAAAACGAGACTTTGCAATCACTTGAAGCACTCAGTAGGCTCTAGTAGGGATTGACCGATTATCGGCAAAGCCGATATATCGAGGGCCGATATGCACTTTTCCCCATATATTGGAATCGGCCACCAAGGTGACCGATCTTGCCGATATTTCGGGAAAGTGCTTGTACCGGAATGATGCCTGCAGCTAGAGGCATCACCCTGGTACTGGCGTCACTAGCCAGCAGTTGGCCTTCTTGTAATGACAACCGATGTGGCTGAGAAGCTGCTCAGCTGTCATTACAAGGAGCGGGAGGGGACGTCCCCCCCTCCCGCCACCTTCCGCGGCTCGCCTGGGTCTCCCGTCCCACCGGAAGACACAGGCAACCATCCTGCACGGCCGCCGAAGACCCGATCAAAGCCGCATTCGGCTCTGATTGGGTCTCCATGTTAAAACCCAAAAGTGATGTCACTTCCGGGTACTGTCTGGCGCCAGATTTAAAAAAAAATGCAGCATTTGAAACAGCCAAACTTGGCGTTTTGAATGGTTTTAAGTGCAGAGGAGGACTCCCAGATCCATCCACAAAAGTACCTGTAAAAAAAAAAAAAAAAAAAAAAAGATTTTTTTTTTTAAATCTACAAAAATAATCGGCCAATATCGGCCTATACCGATATGCATTGGCCAAAATATCGGTATCTGCAATGAAAAACCGATATCGGTCGATCACTAGGCTCTAGTACCTTCCCGCACACTGTAGGTGGCTCCATCTCTCTCACTTGTAGGGAGATCATCCATTAGGGATGTAGACATCCGCACTGCATCCTGAGCACCTGCATCTCCCTTTCAGGAGATCAGATCTGTGGGAGCCGTTGGGAGACAAGGTGTCACTTGTAAACACAGAAGCAGAACTCCAGTGTTTACAAGTGATAGTGGTGAGCAGGGAGCAGAGGGCCTGAGCCAGAGGTGGTGGAATGGAGTTCCACCAAGTTCCAGCTGAAAAAAAGCCCTGTGCATATGTAAAGTTTAATGCTTCACTCCGTTCCATAGTTTCATTCTGCTATTTGAGAGAATTATTCAGTATTCCACCCTACTTCTTTCAATGTTCTCTAAGCTGTATCAGCAGCACTCCTGGGGTAGAGGGCATAAAGTGAAGAATTTTGTTACATATAAGCACAAAATATTACTTGTTGAGCATGTTAGAAATTCAGAGCTGTCCTTTGTTACCTCAAGGGGCCCTATTAGCCCTTCCAGTTCTTATCTTGGACTACAGAATAATTAGTTTCAATGTTGTAAAGATAAGGAGAGTGGGTAGTTTAGCAAAATAAAACTAGGCAGGGCTGACACCACTAAGACAGGCCATAGATAATGCTATTTTCTTTCCTGCAACCACAACTGTGTTGATGGGGGGAATCCCTCTCGCAGAGCTATTGTATTCATCCGGGGGGGGGGGGGGGCAGGGAAACAGCCCCTGCAGGGAGAACGCAGCGATTAATGCCAGCAGCTATAACCATTGGCAATAATCGCATTCTAGAAATCCAATATGCTGGTTGTACCCAAGTTGATCAATAGATTGACTTGGGTACAATCAGCCTGCCAATACATGGTTCGAAAACTCGGCCAGTCCCTGAACCTCCTGAGATTCGAACCATCTATGGCCGGCTAAGGTCCATAAAACACATGTATGTTGCCAATAACAGTACATAGGTGCTCAGTACATAGCAAGAGAATTTTGTTTGTACATGGGTGGATATGTTTTTATTTTTTATTTTGCTCTATCATATTCTGTAAAGATAGCTTTCACTATATTTATTCAATAAGTACAAACAAATACATTTTGATTAGTGATTAGCCAGACACCTGCATTCGGTTCAAGCAGGGTTTGATGAACATTATTCAAGTTAGGGTGCCAATTTTGAACTTAATTTAATTTAATGCCAGCCGAATGTTAAAAAATGACCTGGGGTGCATGTACCAAAGCAAAAAAAATTAAAATAAAAATTTCCGATGTACATAATCTACTACACAAAAATTGACATTTACAAAGAAAAAAGTGTGCCTAAATGACAGCCCCTGGCTGCTTCGTTTTGTAAACAAACAGCCAGGAAATTCCTTCATCTATACTGGTTCCTTACCCTAGACCTAGATGGTGGCTTGGTATAGATGTTAATATGCAAAATTTGCAAAAGTGAGCATTTCCAACTTAGGACAGTTTATTTCTGGCGAAAGTGCAAGTGAAAATAAACGAAAATAAGCCTGTACATCCAAGGAATGGTAATTTCATTTTTATACTTAGATTTAGTCACGCGTGTATGGTGTCCAGTTTCAGGGTTATTCGGAATTTGAGGATACCTTCTGGCACAGAGATTCAGAAAACAGACCAGCCCGGAAATATATAATAAAAGCATGCATCCCATCAGCTAGTTTAAATGCAAAATTGTAAGTGTTTCACAGTCATTTCACGTTTCCTAGCAATCGGAGGACAAGTCTTGCCGTCTGAAATTCTTAGAAGTCATCATTCCGTGGATCGTCCATGATCAGAAAACAGCAGGCTTTCTTTTAGAGAGTCAATTATCTCCAGCAATGCGAGGAACCCTCCACACGACTCTGCCTTAGATAACAGGAGAGGAGATGTGACTCAGTTTGACCTTTTCAAAGGAATAAGAGTTATAAAGCTGGATGATGGTATGAGCAGGATAGAACAAGTTGAGGGGGCGGGAGAAATGATCCATTATTCTAAACTTAGAGATGAAAATGAAGGAAGACCACTTACAAGATGCTTTAAAAATATCCCCACCTCCTCAATGCCTACAGGCACTAATATGTGCCCCATCGTTCTATTATTAGGCAAGTCTACGATAATTACTGTACTAACTTTCGCCAGCAGGCTTGGTAATTACAGGATAATTTCTCTTTTCTGGTGTTCTCCGATCACTCTCTGGTATGGAGAAAGTCAGTTCTAAAGAAGACATGTTGATCATGTCAACTAAAGTGTAACTTGAAGTGTATATATCAGCATGGATGTCGCACCATTTCCCTAAACTAAATCTCTCTAAAACTGAGCTGATAATATTCCCCATCCATGACTTTTCCATCAAGGTTAGAAATGCAACCACCAATCCCTCCCTTCACGCCAGAGTACAAGGAGTAATTCAAGACTTTGACCTGTCCTTTCAGCACCAAATCCATTCGTTGTCAAAAGTTTGTAAACTTCACCTCTATAACCTCTCTACAATTCACTCCTTTTTAACAAAAATAAACCACCAAGTTACTCATTCACTCCCTTGTTATCTCTTGCCCTGACTATTGAAACTCCCTTCTCATAGGCCTACCTCTCCATAGGCTTTCCACTCTTCAGTCATCCATCTCCCTCGTATGCCACTGGGCACTGTGCTCATCAGAGTTGACAAACAAGAAAAAATATCAAACAAAAAAATGTTAGTGTGAATAACTGTAGGCAACAGGAGTCAGTAACAAGTACAAAAAGTATTCTAACATTAATAGTGTATACAGCATAAAAGGAATGGAGGGGATTGAAAATGAAGACTATTAGATCACAGTGGCAGCTGGTGAAGTTTTAAGATGGGGGGGCGCAAGACCCCGCCCTTCTATTTTGACCCCTCCCATTTATCAGAAGCCCCACCCCTTATAGACGCCACCCATTTTGTCCCCTATATTTTGCTTGCGTGAACAAATTCTCCCAATATATCACATATTAAGGGGTCTCTCAGTACTAGTATATCCCATAATAGGGAGCAGGGGCCCTATTATGGGATATAATGTGAGAGACACCCTATTATGGGATACACTGACTGAGAGTGGCACAAACCCCACAGTACAAACCCCACAGTACAGACCCCCTAGCCCAAACCCCACAGTACAGACCTCCTAGCACTAATCCCACAGTACAGACCCCCTAGCACAAACCCCACAGTACAGGCCCCCTAGCACTAATCCCACAGTACAGGCCCTCTAGCACTAATCCCACAGTACATGCCCCCTTTCAATGTAGTGACCAGTGTACATGCCCCCTTTCAATGTAGTGACCAGCGTACATGCCCCCTTTCAATGCAGTGACCAGCGTAAATGCCCCCTTTCAATGTAGTGACCAGCGTACAGGCCCCCTTCAATGTAGTGACCAGCGTACAGGCCCCCTTTCAATGCAGTGACCAGCGTACATGCCCCCTTTCAATGCAGTGACCAGCGTACATGCCCCCTTTCAATGTAGTGACCAGCGTACAGGCCCCCTTTCAATGCAGTGACCAGCGTACATGCCCCCTTCAATGTAGTGACCAGCGTACAGGCCCCCTTTCAATGCAGTGACCAGCGTACATGCCCCCTTTCAATGCAGTGACCAGCGTACAGGCCCCCTTTCAATGTAGTGACCAGCGTACAGGCCCCCTTTCAATGCAGTGACCAGCGTACATGCCCCCTTTCAATGCAGTGACCAGCGTACATGCCCGCTTTCAATGTAGTGACCAGCGTACAGGCCCCCTTTCAATGTAGTGACCAGCATACATGTCCCTTTCAATGTAGTGACCAGCGTACATGCCCCCTTTCAATGCAGTGACCAGCGTACATGCCCCCTTTCAATGTAGTGACCAGCGTACAGGCCCCCTTTCAATGTAGTGACCAGCGTACAGGCCCCCTTTCAATGTAGTGACCAGCGTACATGCCCCCTTTCAATGTAGTGACCAGCATACATGCCCCTTTCATCCATCCATCCATCCATCCATGATGATATATATAATGATATCTGCACACTCTGGTCTGGGCCCGGCCTGGGTAACTTGATATTATTCTTGCACCGTGACCTGCCTGTACCTACCTGTTCTGGCCTGGGTCTATCCATCCATCATGGATGAATGGACCCAGGCCAGGCCAGAACAGGTAGGTACAGGCAGGTCATGGTGCAAGATTTATCAAGTTACCCAGGCCAGGCCCAGACCAGAGTGTGCAGATATCATTATCATCATGGATGGATGGATGGATGGATGGATGGATGGACCCAGGCCAGGCCAGGCCAGGCCAGAACAGGTAGGTACAGGCAGGTCACGGTGCAAGAATAATATCCCAAGCCAGGCCCAGACCAGAGTGTGCAGATATCATTATATATATATATATCATCATGGATGGATGGATCATCCATCCATCCATGATGATATATATAATGATATCTGCACACTCTGGTCTGGGCCCGGCCTGGGTAACTTGATAAATCTTGCACCGTGACCTGCCTGTACCTACCTGTTCTGGCCTGGGTCCATCCATCCATCCATGATGATATCTGCAGCAGATATCATTATCATCATGGATGGCATGGCAGGCAATGGATGGCATGGCATGGATGGCAGGCAATGGATGGCAATGGCATGGCATGGATGGCAGGCAATGGATGGCAATGGCATGGCATGGATGGCAGGCAATGGCATGGCATGGATGGCAGGCAATGGATGGCAATGGCATGGATGGCAGGCAATGGATGGCAATGGCATGGATGGCAGGCAATGGATGGCAATGGCATGGCATGGATGGCAGGCAATGGCAAGGCATGCATTTTTTTTGTGGAGTGGCAATGGCATGGATGGCAGGCAATGGATGGCAATGGCATGGATGGCAGGCAATGGATGGCAGGCAATGGATGGCAATGGCATGGCATGGATGGCAGGCAATGGATGGCAATGGCATGGCATGGATGGCAGGCAATGGATGGCATGGCATGGCATGGATGGCAGGCAATGGATGGCAATAGCATGGCATGGCATGGATGGCAGGCAATGGATGGCAATGGCACGGATGGCAGGCAATGGATGGCAATGGCATGGATGGCAGGCAATGGATGGCAATGGCATGGCATGGATGGCAGGCAATGGCAAGGCATGCATTTTTTTTGTGGAGTGGACAGAGCAGAGGCCTTAGGAGGAGGAGGACTGAGGACTTACCGGGCTGCTGCTGCACAGGGCTGAACTCTTCTCTCTCTCTTCCGACCCGAGGCCTGGATCCGAATGCACGTCCATGAAGAAGGCCCGCCGCCGCTGCCCGATCCGACTCCTGGTCTCCGTCTCCTCCTGGTCAAGCGGTGACTCGGCGTCGGCGAGAGCTCTGAGCAGACGGGAGTCTTCTATCTTCTCTCAGCCGCGGGAAGGAATGGAACCCGGAAGGGGGAAGCGGTGATCGTGACGCCGGGGTGGTGCACCGCCCCACGCGTCACGTGACCAGATGATGTCCTTCTGTGATTGGTCCAGGCTGGAGTCTGGACCAATCACAGCCAGGTGGGGGTGGCCAAGCGCTCTTTTCTGCGCCCAGGTTACGCCCCCAGAAGGCAGCCAATCGGCGCCTCTTCTGGGTCGTAAACCCCACCCCCTCTTTAGCCACCACATAGGCCGGTCAGGCCGGCGAACCGATTTTTTTTTCCTAACTTTATTGTTTTTTTTTGTCTTTTTTTTTTTCCTTTTTTTTAGGGGGGCGGCGCCCTGGCGCCCCTTATGCACGGGCCGCCACTGTTAGATCATGAAAAGTACTAGGGATGGGATTAACTTTGTCTGTGTTACTGGAGTCTCTAAAATATGCTGCACACGGGAACCTCTCAATACAATATAAGTATAAATGGAGTGGTCTAATAATTAAACAATCCTTCTATTCCAAAAAGTAAGTACACTTTACTCACCTTATTGCATGTTTTTAGCTCTATTGATTATGGGGCCACATACAGGGGACATCCTGATGGGACTCATACAGCACCTACAAAAATAGTTAAAACCAATGTTATGGTGCAGCATGGTAAAATGTAAGTGAATGCGTATTTTCACATGTAGTGTTTTTGGAATGAATTAATAATAAAAACACATTTCCGGCGCAATGTTTTAATCTGTGTGGATTTTGAGTATGAAGACAATTTTTCAAGACAAAGCTTTCAGGCACTGTTTGATAGACCTGACCTTTATACTGTATAGCACAAGCTATTTCCAGTCGTGCATCCGTTATATATTCCACAGATGTCTTCACTTCAGAGATTTTTCTTGTCCGTAGGAACTCCTTGGCAAACTGTAAAATAACAATTCACATTTGTAACCGCAGTTCACATTTGTTATCACTGGCTATTGCTATGTTAGAAAACTTTTTACCATCAAGATTAAAACTCCACAGCTACTGGAACCATGTTGGTTGCTGTGATACATTATCCATGTGCTCCATTGTGCTGCCTGTTCTTCTGGCTTGTACATCCTCAAGAAGATACTAGTAATAAAAAATAATACATTACAAAAAAATGATATCTAAAAAAAATGAATAACTTTTTAATTGAAACTTGTACCAAGTTAAAACTGTTTACAGAGGCACACTTACTTCCAGTTCCGTTGCACTTTTGAAACATAGCTGTTTTCATTTCTCATCGGATCCATCAATACAACGACCTTCTTGGACATGATGACAACCTAAAAAATTAATCAGGAAATCACACAAGTTCATTGATGACATTGATATTTTTTATATACCAGGTGAACCAAAAGTAGACATACAGTGGAATCAATGAACTTCACAACAGAAGAAAGTGTCATTTAAATTTCATGCATTTAAATATCAGTGTGGCATTTGGAAAGAATAGTGGAGTGCGGATATAAAAAGTGGATATCTGCAGCAGTTTTATTGATTCAACTAAATACCGACTTTTTGACAACATTGTACAGAGAGAATGAGCATTGTGGCGTCATAGGGTTGTAGTAAAATATTTCTATATATTTATCATAATTACATAGAATATAATAGTGCATGACAACCTAAGTAAAGAAAGGGAAATTACATTTTTTCAATAATAAATACCAATAAAATCAAGTGAGCTCCAACGTTCACAGGGCATAACCAGAGATCTTCAACTGGAAAGTTTATCTGAAGAAAAGGTAAAAAGCCAAATTGGTAATTTATGTATTATAAATATATATATTTAATATGTATAATTGGAATTGTAACAAGTCACTAACCTTTCCAAGCTTTTCTATTTCACCGTCAAATAATACAGATGACATGACAGCATCAAACTGTGGAACAGGTTCCTGTTTCAATAGATTAAAAGTTATAATGCAAAATAACAACGCAACAAACATAACACAAGTATGAACGTAATTCACACTTCATGCACATGATGCACACTTGATGCTTTGTAAAAGTATACTCAAATATATATCGTCCCTAGGAACATATACAAAAGTACAAGTAGCGCAGGTATAATTGAGGAGAAATGACGTAGCATATAAACCAGCCAAATCTTGATACAGTCCTTAAACGTCCATGAATGCAAAAATTTAGTGCAAAAACTTCAATGCAAAAAATTCAATGCAAAAATTCAAAACAAAGGGTTAATTCCTCAGTAATAGTCCAATCCACCAAGTGAGAAACACCATCAAGTGTTGGGGTCACCACTGCTCTACACCTCCACCGATGTGATAATGGGGGGACTGGCAACTCACCAGAAGCTGTGGCCCTCCTATTTGCATAGGACAGGCAAACAGGCAAACAGGTTGTGGTATCACAAGTCCCACTCAGGAACGATTACTGCTGCTATTACTGGATTTCAATCACGGGTGATCACATATCTCCCTTCTTCTCCCGGCATTAGCTCAGATGGTAAACATAAGGGGAAAGAAGGAACCGCACTAGTGTGATATTGTTTCACCCATCGGATATTTATTCAGAAAAACCCAATACATATGTACTCACAAACGCAATAAAACAGTAAGCCTTCAGTATCAGTGCTACGGGTACCGTGGTATGCTGTGTCGATCCTGCTCACCCTCTCCACGCTGGTGTCTCGGATCTCCAAAGCTGCCGCTCGTGTCACCCGTGCACTTCCGGTCGCCGTAAGGTTCATGCCCTGACGCGTTTCGTCATTTCCGACTTTATCAAAGGGCGTGAACCTTACGGTACGGCGTCCGATTATATAGGAGTGTCTGCTGACGGTTTTGATGAGGATCAAAAGGCCCGCCCTCGTATGTAAATTGGGCCACTTCATTACAGCGAGCACTTCCGCCCATATCGGATCGCTGAAAAGGTCCTATAACCTGCCTTGTTTGCCCATACTCAGGTCCTACTCCCATAAGACAACAATGCACGATCGTCTGGTTTCCCATTATTCATGCAGTGGGCGGTCATACTAAAAATACTATATAGCCTCAATTGTCATTAATTATATTACATTCCTCTATGGTGTCCCATTGATTAGAATGATTTGCATCTAGGTAGTCTTGTAAACACCAGACTAACCCATTTATACCGTCAGCATACTCTTCCCATATTAATGTAAAAATAAGTATATGTTAAAATACAGGATAATTATCCTTATACACCATAAATTGATGTGCATATCAAGAGATACATAAAATCAGATTAACAATAACTACTACACTGCCCATAACAGACAGTGTAAATAAAATATATATATAAAATTTCCTAGATTTAATAAAATAAAATTAAAAATAAATAAAATAAAATGGGCGACTTTCGATGCCCAATACCACATGTGTGGTTACGGGTGGTTACCCAAAAGATGCCAATAAATGCAACACGTCAGAAGTCGATATGGATGATAGTGGGATCCCATAGGAATCCACATAATTAAAAAATCTAAAATTTAAACTTTGAATAAACTTGTTAGTCTCAAAGCCTCATCCTCATACTAAAATCCCATTATCTAAAAGGATCTTTAAAGGGTTAAAATAATTAATTAAAGGTGTAAACTTAAAGATGTGAACTTAAACAAAATAAAATAAGATAAAATAAAGGTTAAAACAAAGGTCCAATCTCACATCTAAACTGTCCATCATAAGTCACTGATGAAACAGTTCAGGTCCAAGTCAATGTTTAGCCCTTTGGGGGTCAAGGCCTGGGTGAGAAAAATCCATCTGGTCTCGCATTTGGATAGTTCTCGGATAATCGGACGCCGTGCCGTAAGGTTCACGCCCTTTGATAAAGTCGGAAATGACGAAACGCGTCAGAGCATGAACCTTACGGTGACCGGAAGTGCACGGGGGACACGAGCGGCAGCTTTGGAGATCCGAGACACCAGCGTGGAGAGGGTGAGCAGGATCGACACAGCATACCACGGTACCCGTAGCACTGATACTGAAGGCTTTTTTTTTTTTTTGAAAATTTGTTTTTATTGAAGTTTTGCACACATAAACAGACAATACACTGCCACGCAGGGCAACATGTACAACCAAAGACAACAGGTCAACCCCCCCCATCCCACCCCCCCCCTCCAGGCTCCACCCAGCGCGTCCAGCACAAAAAAAAAGCTCCTAGCAGCAATAAAAATACCCCCCAAGTCCGCTCCATCTACCAAGGAGCAAGGTCATCAAACACAGACATTAGCACAGTACAGTACCCGCATTCAGTAACCCCATGCCGTATTCAAAAACCTGAGAGACCTCAACACATGCAGCTAGCACCCAGCGAGTTGGAGAGCATCATCAACTGGCACGACCACCCCCCCCCCCCTAGATAACCCCGAACAGGATCCCATAAAACCTCAAAGCTGAGCCACGGAGGTCGAGGCTGGGGAGTCTAGCCATATTTTCCACACTTTACCAAACTTGCGAGGACATCCCCTACTGAGATACGTAGCCTTGTAGAGCGGAGTCACTTTATTAACTAAGCCTTTCCAAAAGAGGATCGTGGGAGCCAAGGGACTTTTCCAGTGTAAGAGCAGAGCCTTGCGAGCATAGAAAAGAAGTAGACTGATCAGAGTACGAACTGCCCTCGCGGGGGCCACGCCATCCACCAACCCCAAAAGACAGACCTCCACGGAGCAGGGGACCGGAATCTTAACCACCTCCACGATGCAATCCAAGACGGCTGCCCAATAGTCCTTGACCACCGGGCACCCCCAGAAGATGTGGCTGAAGTCCGCCGGAGAATGCGAACAACGCCAGCACTCCGCCGAGGTCGTCGGATAAATACGTGCCAACCTCGCCGGCGTGTAATAGATCCGATGTAGAAATTTAAAGTGAATAATGCGTTCCCTTGCAGAGACCAGGTAAGCAAAGGGCGAACTCCACATATCATCCCAGTCATCACCATCCAGGTCAGGCACCTCCCCCACCCAGCGCTCCCGACACCTACGCACCGCCGGCGGAGTGGTGGCGAACAATTCCCTGTACAACTCCGAGAGGGGCTTCCGCATATCCGTCGCCTGTAACGCCACTTCAAGAGCTGAAGTTTTAAGCACAACCCGGGGGGACCCAAACTGTGCCACAAATGCATGGCGGAGCTGAAGATAACGAAAAAAATATTTATTGGGTAGATCGTAACGCACCTTCAAGGCATCGAAGGTGCACAACTCCCCACCAGAGACAATGTCCCCCAACAACTTAACCCCCTTGACGGCCCAGATGGCGGGATCAGGGATCGAAGCAAAATGAGGAAACTTGGGGTTCCACCACAATGGGGAGGCCGGGGATACACTAGTAACCCCCGGCTCCACCAGCATCAGCATATGGTCCCAGGCCTTGATGGTAGAGCGCATAGTCCCTGTCAGCTGAAATTTAGCCCTGGACCCCCGATGCAGCAGAAGCCGAAGACTCTCGTAGGAGCCCAAAACAGCCGCCTCCAGCACCGTGGCGGAATCCCCATCGTCCCCCATAAGCCAGCGCCGCGCCACCACTCCCTGCCCGGCCAGGAAATATTTATAAAGATCAGGCAAAGCCAATCCCCCCTGACCCCAGGGCTCCTGTAACACTTGCATGCCAATTCTAGGAGGGGAGTTACCCCAAATAAAGGAACCTATCAGGCCATGAACGCGACGGAAGAACGACCGTGGAACCCACACCGGCGAGTTCCTAAGGAAATACAGAAAGACAGGGAGGAGTTTCATCTTTACCAAATTAACGCGCCCCAGAACCGACAAAGGTAAGTCGCGCCACACCTCCGCCCTGCGTTTAAAGACCTCCAGCAATGGGAGAAGATTCAGACTGAGATAGTCAGCCACTCTCGCCGACACCCTGACTCCCAGGTATGTGAACTCAGTCACCCATTTCAAAGGCAACGCCCCATCCGCTGCAGCAATAGCACCAGGATCAATGGGGAGCATGGTGGATTTATCCCAATTAACCCGTAGGCCAGAAAACTTAGCAAAAGTGTCAAGGATATGGAAGACCGCCCGCAGGGAAACATTAGGATCTTTCAAAAACAAAAGCATATCATCCGCATAGAGTGCCAGGCACTCCTTAATGGAGCCCACTTCCAGCTCCCCCACCTCTGGAGATGCTCGCAACGCAATAGCCAGGGGTTCGATCATCAGGGAGAACAGAAAGGGCGAAAGAGGGCAGCCCTGTCTAGTCCCCCTACCCACCCCAAAAAAGGGAGATAGGGTGGAACCGATCTTCAACGCCATACGCGGGGAAGAATACAGGAGGGAAATCCACTTACAAAATTTAGGACCAAATCCCATACTCCGCAGCACCACCCCCATGTAGACCCAATCCACCGTGTCGAAGGCCTTGGCAATGTCCAGCGACACCACCACTCTAGTGCCAACAGAGGCATGCGACACCTGCAAATGTGTAAACAGGCGTCTAAGGTTGGTGTCCGTGGACTTGCCCGGCATGAATCCGGTCTGATCAATGTCCACCAGGGAGGGCAGGACCACAGCCAGCCTAGTAGCCAAGACCTTCGTGAGTATCTTGAGATCCACATTGAGCAGGGCAATGGGGCGATAGGAGGAACACAGGGTGTGGTCCTTACCCGGCCTGGGCAGAAGAACAACATATGCCTCGAGCATAGAGTCCGGCAGGGCCCCCTGATCGAAACACGCAGCATACAGAGCCTGGAGCCTGGGAGCCAAGGAGTCCGAATACTGCCGATACCACTCCGCCGGGAATCCATCAGGGCCCGGCGACTTATTGGGGGGGGAAGGACGAGATGGCTTTTTCAATTTCCTTCAACGTTATGTCATTATCCAACCATGCACTGTCCTCGCCCTCCAAGACCGGAATCGGCAACCCAGATAAAAGGCGCTCCAACTCCCCCAGATCGTAGGCAGGCAGAGGCAAATAGGTGTCAGAGTAGTAATCCACAAAGACCCGGGAGATCTCCCCCGGGTCCCTAACCATTTCCCCCGAACCAGACCTGATACATGGAACACTTACCGAAGCCCTCTGGTCTGCCACCAAAAAAGCCAACAGCTTACCATTTTTGTCCCCCTTCTCAAAAAGTGACTCCGCTCTATGTTTAAGATTGGCATGCGCAAAATCAGTATCCAATAAGGCCAAACGCCTTCTGGCCTCCTCCAGGGCCGCATAGGCCGCCGGTCCCGGAGAAGCCGAGTATTCCTCCTCCAACCTACGGACCTCCAGCAGAACAGCCTCTCTATCAGCATTAGCCTCCCTACGGGACGTCTTAATCGCAGAGATGTAATGACCCCGCATGACCGCCTTGAAAGCATCCCACAGGACCACCCCAGCCGTGGACGAGGCATGATCCTCCCAATATGCAGGCATTTGGGGCTCCACCTGCTGCATCACCTTTTCAGTCTGCAGCCACCCCGGCGATAGGCGCCAAGCACCCCTGGTCCCACCTGCCCCCACCCGCAGAGTCAGTAGCAGTGGGTTGTGATCTGAAAGACCCCCCGCCAAATAGGTGGCATCCTGGACCAAGGGAAGACAAGACCCATTAGCAAAAGCCAGATCTATTCTGGACGCCGTTCTGTGCACCCCAGACCAGCAGGAGTAGCCACGCACCCCAGGATTTTTCCAGCGCCACAGCTCCGTAAGCTGAGCCGCGGAAGACCATGACACAAGTTCAGGGGATGACAGTCTACCCGGGTTAGAGGAGTCCAGTCCACCGTCCAGAACAGCATTGAAATCCCCGGCCATGATAAGAGGAAGGTGCATATAAGGGGCCAGGGTCACCAGGAGATCCACCAGAACCTGGGAGTGGAACGGGGGAGGTAAGTATACACTCACCAGAACCACCTGCCGGTGAAATAACTCGAGGAGAACAATAACATATCGTCCGCCAGGATCCGTAATCACCTTTTGAATCGAGCAGGGTGCATTCCTACCAAGCAAAATGGATACCCCACGGGCATACGTGGAGTACGTGGCGTTGAAGATCCTCTGAATCCAAGGCCTCTTCAAGGCAAGCACCCTGCTGCCATCCAAATGTGTCTCCTGGAGGAGGATAACATGGGGTTGTACAATTTTAATATACCGAAATATAGCCGTGCGTTTCACCTTGTCATTGAGACCTCGCACATTCCATGACATAATCTTAAGCAGCTCAGCCATAGAACAGCAGAGGGGCATATAGCAGGAGGAAGCCAGAGGACCAAGCACAGCCCGAGGACCAACCCGATCCTCCAGCTCCATCCAGACATGCAGCAATACATATACATAAGAAAAATAGACAATGACCACCGGATGGAGCCTGGAGCCTAAAACAACAACATCCCTGCTGTGATACCCAAACCTGAAACAAAAAAAAGTGCAACAGGGTATCCAGCCTATTCCCAAAACCCGGCAAAAAATTTTAAGGCATGGCTGCAACATAGAACCGCAGCCGGCGTTACTCGAGTCCGCCAGAGGTAGCCCCAAAAAAGGGGAGCTGGCAGATCGTCAGTCCCAAAAAAAGGAAAAGAAAAAAGCAAAAACAAAAATTGTAAAAAGCAAGAAAATAAGCTGAAAAAAGAAAAGTCAAGTTCAACGACGTGTAGTACACAGAGCTCCAATAAACTGTAGCCCACTCCACAACCCCAGGGACATAAACAAGGATCCAGCCCAGGGCAATCCAGGAAGCTTCATGGCAGGAACATCAATGCAGGTACTGTAAATGCCCCCCCATTAGCCATGGAGGAGCCAGAGTGTGTGAAGACAGGATCCTCAAAAAAAGGGGGGGCACAGAGAAGCAGGGCCCCAAAAGTCTCATGCCATCCTGGAGAGCGGGTGCACAATAGGAGATTAAATAGATTCCAACCAGTCTGCAGCCTCCCCAGCCGAATTGAAGAACAGGACAGTTCCTTTGTAATCCACACGCAGGCGGCTCGGGTACATCATGCCATACTTCAGGCCCTTGTTCCTCAGGATTTTGCGCACTTCAGTAAACGATCTGCGCTTTTTCTGCGTTTCCACAGAGAAAT
This sequence comes from Pelophylax lessonae, assembly GCF_965119305.1. Lineage (NCBI taxonomy): Eukaryota > Metazoa > Chordata > Amphibia > Anura > Ranidae > Pelophylax > Pelophylax lessonae. The sequence goes on from NC_138771.1 coordinate 503,628,000, forward strand.
CAGGAAATAGCATTATCTTACTGTTCTCAAACAGCAACTCCTCCTGTCTCCTGGCTTCAGAGAGAATGCGGTCCCTGTCACGGAAGTTCAAAAAACGGACCAAAAAGGGGCGCGGGGGGCCCCGGGCGGCCTGGGCCCTGTGGGAACCCTATGGGCCCTTTCCACCACGTAGGTCGGGGGAGGGGGAGGCAACTTGAGTAAATCACAAAAGAATTTCTCAGCAAACAGTGTAGAATTAGACCCCTCAGCCTTCTCCGGCAAGCCAACCACCCTGATATTGTTGCGACGCTGCCGATTCTCAGCATCCTCCATTTTGTCTGCCATAGCATTCACCTGGGCCTGCAAAGCAATGAGTTGTGCCGAATGGGAAGCGGTGACATCCTCCACCTCAGATACACGGCCTTCAGCCTCTGTCAGGCGCCCCCTGAATTTATCCAAATCATGGCGGATCAGGGTGCATTCAGAGGCCAGGTGATCAATCCGGAGCATTAGGGCAGTTTTAGAAGCGTCTATAGCCGCCAGGATGGGAGCGGTGATATCCCCCCCTCCAGGTGACCCCCCAGCCTGTCCAGCGGTCCCCCGCGATGACCCCTCAGTACCTGCGTCCAGCGGATGTTCCAGAAGAGGGTGCCCAGCCCCCGCAGACATCGTCCCCGACTGTGAGGAGGCTCGGGTGCCTGTGGCTGCAGATGGAGAAGAAGAGGCCTGCACTTTCAAGATGGCGGCGGCCGCTTTCACGCCTCGCGGCGGTACCGATCGTTGAGGCCGCGGGGTCGGTGTAGAAACCCCGGATTTTCTCCCCGGCATTCGTGCCCCTCCTTTGCCCGATGTGGAGCAGGGCAAAACCGCCGCGATCCGAGGCACAGGGGCCGTGGATGGAGCCGGATAATGTCAGGATGGTGAGGAGCTCTGAGAAGACACGTCCGGCGCCGTCTACATCCCGGCCACGCCCCTTGATACTGAAGGCTTACTGTTTTATTGCGTTTGTGAGTACATATGTATTGGGTTTTTCTGAATAAATATCCAATGGGTGAAACAATATCACACTAGTGCGGTTCCTTCTTTCCCCTTATGTTTACCATCTGAGCTAATGCCGGGAGAAGAAGGGAGATATGTGATCACCCGTGATTGAAATCCAGTAATAGCAGCAGTAATCGTTCCTGAGTGGGACTTGTGATACCACAACCTGTTTGCCTGTTTGCCTGTCCTATGCAAATAGGTGGGCCACAGCTTCTGGTGAGTTGCCAGTCCCCCCATTATCACATCGGTGGAGGTGTAGAGCAGTGGTGACCCCAACACTTGATGGTGTTTCTCACTTGGTGGATTGGACTATTACTGAGGAATTAACCCTTTGTTTTGAATTTTTGCATTGAATTTTTTGCATTGAAGTTTTTGCACTAAATTTTTGCATTCATGGACGTTGAAGGACTGTATCAAGATTTGGCTGGTTTATATGCTACGTCATTTCTCCTCAATTATACCTGCGCTACTTGTACTTTTGTATATGTTCCTAGGGACGATATATATTTGAGTATACTTTTACACACTTCTTTTAAAGTAGCTGCGGTATTGTCTGATTGACTTGTTTTGAGGCTACTTGAGCGCAGGGGATATATTGTATCACCAGTAGAGGGCAGATTTGTGCTACATATATATATTTTTTTTCACACTTGATGCTTTACAAATCAGATGATGAATGTATGCATCAATCACCTGCATGAAAAAAAAATAAAATAAAATATTCAATTATTTGATATTTTTAATTTTTTTGCTTTAGATTAATTATTACCAATGTATATTCTTACCTCACCAACCAGCCACTTATTGCCATGCAGCGTATGGAACAATGAAACATACAGTTTGTATGGTCCCTCAACTGCTTCCACAGAGCCGTCATCTTCAGCTTCCCACAGCATTTTAACTAAAAAAATAAATAAATAAAAAAAGCAAGAAAATTTAACTCCAGGTACGTAATGTACATTTGGGAGCCAAAGCTAATACAGGTTGAGTATGCCTTATCTTAAAATTAAGTATTGAAAGAATACGAATTATGTCCAAATAAAACATCATCTAAATAAAGAAAGAAAACGCTTTAGATATGCAAATCTTCCTAAATGCAATTCTCTTATGTTAAGAAGCATTTCTGACAAGGGGAATAACTCAACCTGTATAGGTTCTTTGGTATAATCTCAAACTTGTATGGTTAATGATAACAAGAACTGGATAAAACATGATGCCAAACAGTGGCAACTTCATAAAAAAAAAATGCCAGAAAGGCCATCAAAGTGAAAGTCCATACCAACAGGGCATGGCCAAACAAATGACCAACAGGGTCAAACAGAGTGAAAGGCCATACCAACTGGGCATGGCCAAACAAATGACCAACAGGGTCAAACAAAAATATGAGAACCCAGTAACTGCTACCTCTGTCTTCTATGCTTTGCATGGCAATCAAAGATGCAGAAGGTTTAAAAATATATTAAGATTAATGGTAATCACTTAACATTATTTTAAACTAAAATACTACATAAAGGAAGAATAGGATGAAGAAACAGAACAAGGCACAGTACATGTAATGCAAGGCAAGCTAGATGCAAACTTAAAATAAACAAAATGTATATATATATATATATATATATATATATATATATATATATATGTACACACACACACACATACACATTCAGGTATTAATTTTGGTGGTACCTCAATAGTGCTCTCCTTTTTCAGTGCAGCAAAACAGATGACAGAGGTCCTTTGTGGTATGGAGGACACGCAGGTGCTGATTTCCTCAGGCAATTCAACATCACCTTCCTGTCCGTGGGCTGTGCTTTCCTCACTTCTTCTGTACGGCCTGATGTGGTCGACACTGATCTTTTTCTTAAGTGTAACCCCGTCAGAATTTGCCAGTTTTACCACCTTGCCACACACCTCCTTGTAATGTAAGGACCAGAGAAGTCAGGCTCTATCCTTCCTCCTTTTCTACCACGCTTCCTCATATTGTAAAGAAGGACCTCATTGCCAACACTTTACACTACATCTTTGTGTTTCTTCAGCACTTTCTTCGCATACTTCATCTTCTGGTTTTCCTGCGATTTTTCTATGCTTTCTTTCGTTGTTTGCTTTATGTTCTCCATTGATGTTTTCTTCTCATTTACAAAGGAAACATAAGTCTTCTCCTCCGGAAGAATGATTTTCGAAAGCTGTGAAGAAAATATAAAAAAAAAATGTTTTTATATGTATACCCAGACACCAACATTTACAATAAATAGTAAGTATAATAAAGTATGATTGAAATGTTGTAAAGATACTGTAAATAAAAAGTACCTTTTGTTGTACAGTTGTACAGTGATACAACTATTAATGGAAAAAAGAACTGATAATTTTCAAGATTACAATGTTTATGAATAACAATATATATTTTGATTAGTTACATGTGCATACTATCATTAAATATTGTTATGGCAGAAAACATTATCAGATAATAGTTAACTAATAAATAACTGTCCAACATTATAACAATGTTATGTGCCACTTATGATGAATAAAGCAAGCAGAACGAGGAGAGATCTGTATATAATAAAGAATCATTACATATACTATATGCAAATATTTAACTGTAGGTGACAGAAAAAACAGAAACAACTCACCGGCAGTTCAACCGGAACCTCGGCTGGGAAAACTGCCTCCCTCCCGTACATCAAAAGAAACGGTGAAAATTTGGTTGTGGTTTGGACCTTAGAATTTATGGAAAATAATGTTGCATCCAAATACACGTCCCAATTATTTTGTTTGTCATCCACCAATTTAGTGAGAGCTCTACAATTAATAAAATGAAAAACAAGATATACACATTTACAACGCTCTTGTAAGTAATGCAGAATTTCTAGTTCTCAGCATACAACAATAGAAACAAGTGCACTGCAAAAACAACATAAGGAGATGCCGATTTGTACAGTGCTGCGTTTTCCATCACATGTGCAATAGCCTCCCAATGCTTTCATATGAGAAAGCATTGAATTTTCAGAGATGTTCAGATTTGATTATCTCAGCCAAGGAGACGGTGCATGGATGGGTCCATCCGCGAGGAGACATGAATAGCTGGAAAAAGGTGAGTAAAAAGCACTATTTAAAAGTAAGCAGAAGGGCCCTGGAACCAAAAATGTTTCTTTAACACTATAGTGTCAGGAAGAAAGGAGGAGGTTTGTATTCCTGACAATGTAGTGTTTCTTTAAGTGAACCTGTGGAGCAAAGTTCTACTAAAAGCAGAAATAAAAACAAAACTTGAATTAAACTTGCCTTTTGATGTTATGATTAGTCTTTTCATCCAGGCCGTTGGTCTGTGGGTGATATGCCGCTGTCGCGCTTCTTTCAATTACAAGAAAACTACACATGTGGTCGGTGAGCTGGGAAAAAAAAATTAGGAATTTAAAATTTTAATAAACCAACATATTACAAAATAACTATTACAAACAATAGTAAATATAAAGTACACATACTTGATTGACGAATTCTCTACCCTGGCTTGAATGAATTTGCTTGGGACAACCATGTCGATAGACCATGGAGAAAATATAGCGTCCCAACTCAGCAGCCTCCACCTGCTTCGAAAAATAATCGGTAGCTGCCAAAATGTACTGAAAACTAGGGATGGCCTTGTGGTTCGCCCGGCGGTCGGTTCGCGGCGAACTTTTCCCGTTCGCAGTCCGCTGATTTTGCGAAAAGTATGACGTTGTTCGCGGCAGCCATATTAGTATACATTGGGGAGAACTTTGACCAATGACACAGCCATCAGGTGGAACAGGACAGCCAATGGAAACATTTCAGCACATGGACATACCCCCGACCTTATAAATAGACCTGACCCAGCGGCCATTTCACATTCTGCTTTTTGTCAGTGTAGGGAGAGGTCTGCTGTGTGCACCAGGGACAGATTGTCAGTGACACAAATCGCTCTGTTAAGGTCCACAAAAGTCCTTTTAAGGACTGGTATTTGGTATAGGTGTACTATTCTTTGGTGTGCAGTGCACTACATAGGGGTGTAATACACTTATAATATACTTTCTAATATAGAAAGCATATTATAGTGGCTTTGTATTGTGCCCTGTGCAGCATTGTGACTGGTGTGGTGAGCATTTCTGCAGCAATACTACAAACAGTGACAAAAGCACTTTTAAAAAAGTATTATAACTGGTGTGATAGACCAGTGGCCCCCTAAACGACAGATTGAAGTGGGGTGTTATCTGAGTATACTTTTATAAGTGTATTTGTGTCCTGCAAAAATATTGCCTCTTTTGCTGCGTTAACCCTGCTACACACAGTGCCAAACTTACTGGCAATTTTTTGTACAACTGGTGTGATAGACCAGTGGCCCCCCAATACCACAGATTGAAGTGGGGTGTTATCTGAGTATACTTTTATAAGTGTATTTGTGTCCTGCAAAAATATTGCCTCTTTTGCGGCGTTAACTCTGCTACACACAGTGCCAAACTTAGTGGCCAATTTTTTGTACAACTGGTGTGATAAACCAGTGGCACCCCAATACCACAGATTGAAGTGGGGTGTTATCTGAGTATACTTTTATAAGTGTATTTGTGTCCTGCAAAAATATTGCCTCTTTTGCTGCGTTAACTCTGCTACACACAGTGCCAAACTTACTGGCCAATTTTTTGTACAACTGGTGTGATAAACCAGTGGCCCCCCAATACCACAGATTGAAGTGGGGTGTTATCTGAGTATACTTTTATAAGTGTATTTGTGTCCTGCAAAAATATTGCCTCTTGCTGCGTTAACTCTGCTACACACAGTGTCAAACTGAAGCCCCGTACACACGTACCGATGGTCGGCTTACAAATGTTCCTCTTTTCTCCCCGGGATGTCGGTGTCTGCTGAAAAGTGCAAAGACAGCACAAGGACAGCACAAGAATTTTGTCCGCCGACTGCAGAAGTGATGTCATGTAATGGTTAACTTTCCCTGTGTTTTCTATTTTCTGAGCATGCCCAGTCTTGCAAATCTGCGGTCTGTCGGCCGAATTGTGTACTGACAGGCGAACAATCGTCCGTTCTGGTGTCGGCATACAAATATTTTCATGTTTGCACGAAAGACTTTTGTCCGCGGATTGTGCGCAGACATCTGTCGGAGGCACCATACTAACACGCGTACAATCGGCAGATCCTTCGTCCACCGACGTTTGTATGCCGACGATCGGTACGTGTGTACGGGCCTTTAGTGGCCAATTTTTTGTACAACTGGTGTGATAAACCAGTGGCACCCAATACCACAGAGTGAAGTGGGGTGTTATCTGAGTATACTTTTATAAGTGTATTTGTGTCCTGCAAAAATATTGCCTCTTTTGCTGTGTTAACTCTGCTATACACAGTGCCAAACTTACTGGCCAATTTTTTGTACAAGTGGTGTGATAGACCAGTGGCCCCCCAATACCACAGATTGAAGCTGCGTGTTATATACCTTGTTCCACATATAATGCGCTTCTCTAGAGACTTTTGTCACAGGATAATTTAAAAAATGACAGGCAGAGGAAGAGGCAGGCCCTTACGCAGGGGTGGTAGGGGTAGGGAAGGAGCAGTAGGCCAGAGCCAAAGTGTGAAGTTTCAGAAGGTGCGTTCGATTACGTCAAAGGATGCACCAGACTTGGTTGAGTGGCTCACTCAGCCTTCCTCTTCTACACCCTCCTCATCCTCTCTATCTGCGCCCTCTTCACTCTCTGCTGTGTGCACCCTCAAAGACACCACCACCAACACCACCACCACCACCGTATACCTTCTGCTTGAGTCACTGAAATTAATTTTCCGATCTATCACAAGACATTTGCGATGCGCATCCATTCTTGGCATCGGATCAGGAAGAGGAGGTAGCAACAGCTGCTACTCAGCAGTCTGATGACAGTACCCAGATCAGCCCAAGGAGGTTGGTCTCCGCTATTGCTGCCTACTCCGAGATCTCTAATGTTAGTAGTGGGGAAGGTGATGTTGATGATGACGTGTCTATGGACGTCACGTGGGTGCCCACAAGAGAGGAAGAGGAGGGGAGTTCAGAGGGAGAGACGGACCAGCAGATAGGGAGGAGAAGCAGGCGGAAGTTACATTGCACAGGAGGGACAAAGCAGACTGCTAATGTATCAGGAGCTGCTGACAATAGTGTTGCCATCTGCAGCCTTTGCAGTCAACGCATAAGTCGCGGTAAGTGCAACACTCACCTTGGGGCGACCGTCTTAAGAAGGCACCTGGACTCCCATCACCGAGCCCAGTGGGAGCACACCATCAGAACCCACAAAGCTACACTCCAGGCTCTCACCGTCCAGCCTCTTCTCCTCTCTCCTCACAATTGTCCTCCACTCCACCTTCCATCATGCTGTCCTCACGTTGTTCTGGAAAAAGGCAGGCTTCCGTGGCCCAAATGTTGGAGCGTAAAAAAATGATGACGCCGGATAACCCTCTTGCTCAATGGTTGACTGCTGACTTGTCGGAACTGATAGCCTGCCAACTACTGCCATATCAACTGGTGGACTCGGAGGCCTTTCGGAAATTTGTGGCCATTGGAACACCACAATGGAAGGTCCCAGGCAGGAAATATTTCTTGCAGAAGGACATTCCAGAGCTGTATGGCCATGTTCAGCAGCAAGTGAATGTATCTCTGGCACACAGTGTCGGTGCCAAGATACATCTGACCACAGGCACATGGTCTAGCAAACACGGGCAGGGAAGGTATATAACTTTTACTGCCCACTGGGTGAACCTTCTGATGGCCGTCAAGCATGTAACCCGTGGCACCCTTATAGATTTGGTTTTACCGCCACGGATTGCATGCAGGCCTTCCTCTTCTTCTCCTCCTCCTACTCCATCCTCCCTCTCCTTCTCGGCTGACTTCTCCTTTTCCGCTGCTACCGTCTCTTCCGCTGTGCCGCCCAAGATCCCCAGAACCTATTCCACATGCCAGGTGAGACGTTGCCATGTTGTACTGCGTCTGTTGTGCCTGGAAGCCAAGAGCCACACTGGTCCTGCACTCCTTTCAGCTTTGCGTTCATAGGCAGATCAGTGGCTGACATCGCTTAATTTGACAGTTGGTAAAGTGATGTGCGACAACGATGCCAGTCTGCTGAGCGTGCTCAAACAGGGCAAAATTACACACGTGCCATGCATGGCACACGTCCTGAACTTGGTCGTGCAGCGATTCGTTGCCAAATACCCTGGGGTCCAGGACATCTTGCGGCAGGCCAGGACAATCTCAAGCCATTTCAGAAGATCTTACACAGCCATGGCTCGCCTTGCTGACATTCAGCGGCTACACAACCTGCCCGTCAGGTGTCTTATTTGTGACTGCCTGACGTGATGGAACTCAACCTTGTATATGCTTGATAGGCTGCTCCAGCAGAAACGTGCAGTTAACGAATACCTGTATGAACTCTGCGGCAGGACAGGTTCTGGGGAGCTTGGGTTTTTTTCACCTCGCCAGTGGCTGCTCATGCGCAGCGCATGCAGACTTCTGCGGCCATTTGATGAGATCACCAAACTGGTAAGTCGCGGCCAGGGCGCCATCAGTGACATCGTACCTTACGCCTTCTTTCTGGAGCGTGCATTGCGTCGTGTTATTGATCAAGCCATCGAGGAGCAGGAGCAGGAAGATGAGGAAGTCGCAATGTTGGATGAATTCCCAGGGGGTGCTACTCCCTCTGAGACAAGTCAATATCAGGAGTCTGAACAGGAGTCAGAGGATGGTGCCAGGGCGGATGAGGAGGAGCAAGAAGAGCATGCTTTAAACCTTTCTAGGATCCCTGGTGTTGTCCGTGGATGGGGGGAGGAGAATGAGGACGACATTATCCTTGATGATGAGCTGGAGCCAGGCCACTACACCGCTTCCAGTTTAGTGTGAATGGGGGCCTTCGTGCTCCAGTGTTTTAAGTGGGACCCCCGTATAAAAAGCATAAAGGGCAAGGACCAGTACTGGGTGGCAATGTACTTAGACCTCCAGTACAAACAAAAAATGTCGGAAATGTTGCCACCATCACAGAGGGCCGTAAGAATGCAGCACTTCCAGGCCTTGCTTCGAGAAATGCTGCATTCTGCTTTTGCGTGCGTTGGCAGAGGAATTTCCACTCACAGAGAAACAGTTGCGGTTAGCAATCCAACAGCACCTGAAAGAAGAGGGCGGTTTGAAGATGTGTTGGTCACTTCAGATATGAAATCATTCCTTCAGTCGACCCATCGACAGCTGTACTCCGGATCCAGCATCAGGGATCGCCTAGACCGACAGGTGTCTGACTACATCGGGTTAATGGCCGATGTGGGCGCTCTGAGGAGTTATGAACCCCTGGACTACTGGGTGGGCAGGCCTGGCCTCTGGCCAGAGATTGCACATTTTGCAATGGAACTGTTGGCTTTCCCCCCCGTCCAGTGTCCTGTCCGAAAGGACGCTCAGCGCAGCAGGGGGGATCGTGACCGATAAGCGCACTCGCCTAGCTCATGACAGTGTTGACTACCTCATATTTATAAAAATGAATGAGGCATGGATCTCTGAGGAATTCAACACATGTGACCAGTAGACCATGTTTGATTACAATTCCTCATGACAGGCCACAAATATCCACCAGACCGCCATCCACCCACAACAATTCATGGTCCTGGTCTTCGGTAAATACAGCGGCACAAAAAGGCATTTCATGTCCATTGAATGCCTAATTTTTGGGGCCTTTCATGGCCGACAACTATTTTTTCTGTCAATGCCTAATGTACCTCCAGCTACAGAATACAACGTTCTTAGCTGTCAGGTAAACCCATGTGGGCTAATTTTTGGGGCCTGTACTGGCCGACACTTACTTCTGTATCCTGTGAATGCCTAATGTACATTCAGCCACAGAATACAACGTTCATAGGTGTCAGGTAAACGCATGTGGGCTAATTTTTGGGGCCTGGAATGGCCGACACTTACTTCTGTATCCTGTGAATGCCTAATGTACCTTCAACCACAGAATACAACGTTCTTAGCTGTCAGGTAAACCCATGTGGGCTAATTTTTGGGGCCTATACTGGGCGACACTTACTTCTCTATCCTGTGAATGCCTAATGTACCTTCAGCCACAGAATACAACATTCTTAGCTGTCAGGTAAACGCATGTGGGCTAATTTTTGGGGCCTGTACTGGCCGACACTTACTTCTTTATCCTGTGAATGCCTAATTTTTTAGACTGGAATTGAAAATCAATGGGTCTGTAAACGTTCTGCCAAATTGTGGAAGGGATGCGTACCCATTTTACAGACATGTGAATGAACCCTATATGTATTAGACATGTATTTACCGGCTGCTGTCAGTTCTGGCTGATTTAGGAAAAAATATATATATATTTTTTAGGGCAACTTTTCCAATAGTTATACTTCTGTTATGACAGTTTCCATGTGGTGGGACTATTTGTGCACAGCTAGTAAATATTTTGTGGCTGCAAATATGACCTAAAGGTTTTTAAAGTTCGCCTCCCATTAAAGTCAATGGGGCCCGCCGCAAACTTGCGGTTCGCGAACATTTGAGAAAGTTTGCGGCTAACGTTCGCGAACCGCCCTGGCCGATGTTCGTCCATCACTACTGAACACCACCCACTGTCTTTGGCAAAGGACCTGTTAGGTCAATTCCAACAAGCTCCCAGACAGCAGATACCTATTTTGATGAAACAAATATATTTACTTTTTAATAAACCAATGTTTTAATATTTTTGGTATGTAATACTATAGTAGATATTTACCTTAATACACTGTAATGGCTGTGGAGCAGACATTGGCTTTCCAAACTTCTGCCATTGATCACATTCTTGGAGCTATAGAAAATGAGTTGTTAACCCTGTGTACAGCTTTCATTAACATTGCCAAACACAAAGATAATTAGGGTGTACCCATTTCTCAATATCATTGGTCATTCCATGCCAGAAGAATCTCGAGGGGATGGCTGATCGCATTCTAATGATGCCTGGATCTGTCCTCCAATGGGCGATGCATGAAATTCTAAGAAGATCCTCCTTGCTTCTTCCTCATTTTTAATAACTCTTCTTCCAATGAAGAGCTCTCCTTCTGTAATGAAAGTGAAAAAATTAAGAGCTACATTCATTACAAACCGATCTTTACAAACAACTAAGATTGACTGTATTTCTGATACTCACACTTTAAAGTATATTTAGCAGTGGTCTGCCTGAAGGTCTGCCTCTGTGTCTTACTATACCCGGATGGGTATTCTTCAAAACAGAGGTATTTGAAGATCTCATGTAGTTTGTCTCCATGCCTATAAAAATAGAACACAATTATCATTTTACAAGTGTATAAAATCAATAAAAACTATCCCTAACTACCATACATAACAACTAGTTAACATATGTAACCACTAACTGAAACTATCCCTTTCACACTGTAAAATGAAAAATGCCCAATGCGGTGTAAAGCAACTATGTATCGACCGATATTGATTATTTTTATTTTTTGATAAGACGCAGGTGTGGTATGATCCAAAAAGGATATTAATGGGCCCTACCACACCTATTAAAATAATGGGATTTTAGAGGGGGCTGCTAGATTGGGGCAGGTAAGCATAAGACATCAAAACAAAGATATTGTAAACAAAAAAATAATTTTGTTGACATAGAATCTTAACCGCTTGCCGACCGCCGCACGACTATTTACTGCGGCGATCAGCCCTGTACAGGCAAAGTGACGTAGGACTACGTCGCTAGCCTGTGAGCCTCTAGGGGGTGAGCGCGCGCCACCGGAGGAGTCCTCCCGCCCCCGCTCGTTCCCGCTCGTTCCCTAACAAGTCCACGCGTGTGACCGGCGGACCCGATGTCCGCCGGTCACTCGCGATCTCCCCGTGGAGAGGGAGAAAGGCACTTGTCATTCTCCCTGATCTAACTGCAGAGATCATACAATCCTGCTATGTAGGATCGTATGTCTCTGTGGTTACATCACTAGCCACACCCCTTTACAGTTAGAAGCACGCCCCTAGGGACACACTTAACCCCTGCAGCACCAATAAAGTTAACCCCTTCCCTGCCAGTGTCATTTTTACAGTAACAATGCATATGTATAGCACTGATTACTGTAGTAATGTCACTGGTAACCCCTAAAAGTTTCAAAAATGTCAGTCAAGGGTCCGATATGTTGGCCGCAATTTCGCAGTGCCGCAAAAAAAAAATCGCAGATCGCCGCCATTACTCGTTAAAAAAAATACACCGGAAATGACAGAAATCTTTCCCTTAGTTAGTAAACGCAATAACTTTTGTGCAAACCAATCAAAATATGCTTATTGCGATTTTTTTTACCAAACATTTGTAGCAGAAAACAAATTGGCCAAAAATGTTAAAAAATTTTGATTTTTAAATTTTTTTTAGGAATTTCATATAAAAAAATGTGAAAAATATTGTTATTTTTTCAAAATTTATGCTCTTTTTTTGTTTATAGCGCAAAAAGTAAAAATCGCACAGGTGATCAAATACCACCAAAAGAAAGCTCAATTGTGGGAAAAAAAGGTCGTAAATTTCATTTGGGTACAGCTTTGCACGACCGCGCAATTGTCTGTTAAAGTCACGCAGTGCTGAATCGCAAAATAGGCCCTGGTCAGGAAGGGGGTAAAATCTTCCGGGGCTTAAGTGGTTAAAACATCACAAAACTAAAAATGAATAGACTTGGCAAATGCTCTGTCTAATCATAACTGTAACAAGATAGTCTTAGCCACAAAGGTATAATGACTCATACATAGTCACAACCAAGTAGGGATGGGCTGACGCGTTTCGCTGAACCGCACAAGTTCACAACAGCTTCTTCAGAGACCCTTTTTAAATCCCAGGAGGACTTTACAAAGAAAGAACAAAAGACAGTTACAATATATCACATTCTTCATTTAACAATAAGTATTGAACAATAAATATATATATGCTCACCAACAATGCATAAAAAATCGCATAACTGCAATTTCAGGATAAGAGATGCCTTGGATCCGTGCCGTGGATATCCCGTGAAGGCAACAAAATGGGCTCCTAGGACAATGTCCAGGGACCCAGGTAGGGAGGTGTCGAGTCCCACAATCGCAACAATGGTAGTGCCCATTAATATCCTTTTTGGATCATACCACACCTGCATCTTATCAATTATCTCTGATTGGGATGTGGGTGCTGTGTTTTTGAGAACTATCTTTGTTCTTTTTCACACCCAACATTAATCTATTGGTTTGATATATTTTTCAGTTTTTATGAAAGGTAAATGCACAAAATATATATGCCAGTCAGAATTTATGTTTTCAAGAATATATGTATGTGTAATGGATGCAGTGAGAGTATTTTATTAGTGAATGTAATGTGTGTGTGTTTGTGTAGTGTGTATATAATGAATGCTGAGTGTATGTGCGTGTGTGCGTATGTATATATATATATATATATATGTATATATATATATATATATATATATATATATATATATATATATAAAATGAATGCAGAGTGTGTGTGTGTTTGTTGAGTAGTGTGTGTAAAATGGGGGGGTCGTTTTTATTTTTAAACTTTTTTTATTGTCCCCCCTCCCTGCTTGTTAACTGGCCAGGGAGGGGGATATAGCATTCCCTGGTGATCCCGTGGCAGGGGCTGTGCAGTGGGGGGTCCAGCAACTCCCTTCAGCTCTTCTGTAAAATTCTTGCGGCCTGCGTGCCGCGCGGAGCGTTGCCATGGTAACCCGTGACAACGCCCTGATGGCCGCGGGACTCGCGAGATTTAGACAGGGGAGCTGAAGGGAAGGTAAGTAAGAGCTTGCTGGGCCCCCCAGGACCCCGGGCTTGTCATGGGCACGGCGGTCCTGATCGGCAATATTGCTATCTTTATTGGCCGATACCGATATTGCCGAAAATAATGAATATCGGCCAGACAGATAATCAGTCGATAAATGAAACCACAACGTTATGTAATGTCCACTAACACTGGACACTACAGTGTACAGATGAAAATCTACTAAATTTTAAAGTCCTATAAATGTCACACAACAATATGTGTATTACTCACCGTCAGGGAGTCTGATTAGACCGGACACTGCTAGACAAGTGAATCAAATGTGAAGCCTGTAAGGGGACAATAGGTACCAAATTATAAAATATAATAATTGTCTCAACACGATATTGGAATTACTCACTGTTGGAAAGTCCGATAAGACCAGACAATAGGCGAGGGAATGAAGGAAATGCAAAGCCTGTAAGTCTTATTAAAGCAGAGTTCCACCCTACTTTTTGACTTTACATATTACAGCAGTCATCCCTTTGCTAATGAAGAATTGGGCATTTAAAATTTTTTTTGGGGCTCACTTACCTTGTTTTTAGGGCTTTCTTTATTGCACTTCCTCCTTCCTCCCCCCTCTGTGGCCGCGGCCACCGACGTCACTTCCTGCTCTGCAATGTGTCCTGGGAGCTCTTACTCATCACTCCCTGGAGGCAATGGGCAGTGACGTGGGAGGCCGGCCGCTCCTCTCATCACATTATTTCCAAACCGGAAATGATGCAATGATAGGCGGCATCCAGCGCCATCTTTAAAAAGGGTATACAGGCTATTGTTGCCAGTATACCCTTTTGACTGCGCGAGAGGGAGGCAGAGCAGACTGATCGTTGGAAAAACATTGACTTGACTTTACTGCAATTCTTGTATGTGTGATTGGGGGCAGCAGCAGCAGCAATGGCACTGTGATATTGGGGACAGCAGCTTCAATGGCATTGTGATATTGAGGGCACCAGCAGCAGCAATGGCACTGTGATATTGGGGGCACCAGCAGCGCCAATTTCACTGTGATATTAGCGGCACCAGCAGCTTTAATGGCACTGTGATATTGGGGGCACCAGCAGCTTCAATGGCACTGTGATATTGGGGGCACCAGCAGCAGCGATGGCACTGTGATATTGGGGGCACCAGCAGCAGTAATGGCACTGTGATATTTGGGGCACCAGCAGCAGCAATTGCACTGTGATATTGGGGGCACCAGCAGCTTCAATGGCACAGTGATATTGGGGGCACCAGCAGCTTCAATGGCATTGTGATATTGGGGGCACCAGCAGCAGCAATAGCACTGTGATATTGGGGGCACCAGCCGCTTCAATGGCACTGTGATATTGGGGGCAGCAGAGATGGCACTGTGATATTGGGGGCACTAGCAGCAGTAATGGCACTATGATATTGGAGGCACCAGCAGCAGTGATGGCACTGTGATATTGGGGGGACCAGCAGCAATTGCACTGTGATATTGGGGGCACCAGCAGCAGCAATTGCACTGTGATATTGGGGGCACCAGCAGCTTCAATGGCACTGTGATATTGGGGGCACCAGCAGCTTTAATGGCACTGTGATATTGGGGGCACCAGCAGCAGCAATTGCACTGTGATATTGGGGACACCAGCAGCAGCAATTGCACTGTGGTATTGGGGGCACCAGCAGCTTCAATGGCACTGTGATATTGGGGGCACCAGCAGCTTCAATGGCACTGTGATATTGGGGGCACCAGCAGCAGCAATTGCACTGTGATATTGGGGGCACCAGCAGCAGCAATTGCACTGTGATATTGGGGGCACCAGCAGCACAGTGCCATTGCTGCTGCTGGTGCCCCCAATATCAGAGTGTGATTCAAGCTGCTAGTGCCTCCAATATCACAGTGCCATTGAAGCTGCTGGTGCCCCCAATGTCACAGTGCAATTGCTGCTGCTGGTGCCCCCAATATAACAGTGCCATTGCTGCTGGTGCCCCCAATATCACAGTGCCATTGAAGCTGCTGCCCCCAATATCATAGCGCCATTGCTGCTGCTGCTCCCAATCACACATACCAGAATTGCAGTAAAGTCAAGCCGGATGTTTTTCCAACAATAAGTCTGCCTCCCTCTCTCACACAGTCTTGCTCTCTCTCGCGGTCTGGTCTGCTCCTCTGCTCCACGTGCATTGTTCTTCTGGGAGGCGGGGAAGGACTTTATAGGGGCGGCAACTTCCTCTGACGCTGCCGTCCCTATGGAATCCCGTACTATGCACAATCGCCTAGTACTGCGCATACGCGAGATTTTGCGGTGCATTCTGGGTAGCCAGAATGAACTGCAATCAGGAAGAAGGCAATAAAGGGTTACACTGCGGCTTCAGATGACTACGGCAAAGATGGCCGCGCTCAGACACTGTTTTTAAAAGTAAGAATTTCACACAAATCATATACTATGCAACTAATAAATATGGGAATAGCGGTTATTTAAAGGGCGATGGATTACTATTAACGGAGTATTTTTTGCTAAAATTAGTTTCTGAGGTCGGAACTCCGCTTTAAATTCCCACAACGATATTGCTACTACTCACCGTCAGGGAGTCTGGTAAGACCGGACACTGGTTTGACAAGTGACTCAATCAAATGCGAAGCCTGTGAGTGGAAAATAAGGACACAAGGATAAATAAAGTAAAATAGTTGTCTCATCACGATAGGAGTATTTACTCACCTTCATGGATTCTCTACAAAATCAAAATTACATTGCAATTGAGATCCCCTTAACACTTACTGTACACAGTACAGTGTGTTGTACACTGCATTGTTTAGTAGTATAAAATAGTATGCTATGTACAACAAAATGTTATACACAGCACAGTGTATGCATGGAACATTTATAACACAGAACTGTTTGTATTACACAATTTTATCAAATGCTAGTCAACATAAAATATCAGACAGACTAACAACTGTGGTACAGTCACATCCTCTGTACACAGTTAGGGAGACAGAGTGGGGTCTGGTAATTGGATTGATTGTTTTTCCCCGTCTGATGTTTTATGTTGACTAGCATTTGATAACAGTGTGTACAGAAAATGTACCTGCACTGCAAGGGGTAATCTATAAAACACTGTCCCTGAAAATGGAAAACCCTTTAACATAAAGATAAGAAATTTCAAAGACTTAAAATAGCTTTACATGGAATAGAAAGGGGAAGGGGGTGTAATTGACATCTGCATCACTAGTCTAAACACTGCTTATACAAAGCCACCTCCACAAATTAGGTAATAAATAATGTAAAATATATCAATATTAGAGATTGACCGATTATCGGCAACACCGATATATCGGGGGCCGATATGCACTTTCCCCGATATATCTGTTATCGGCCCATACGTGACGCCATTTCACCGCACGCTGCACACGTTCTCTGCCTTAAGACCGCTTTCCACGCTTCGCACAGCCTCGTGTTGCAGCCAGCTGCAGTCCGGTCCGGTCACAGTGCCAGCCAAGCCATCCATCCACCCACAGACCCTGGTCTCAGCCACCCACCACATGTTGCCAGCCATCTGACCCACAACAGAACAGGGTGCCAGCAGGCCAGCATCCAGCCACCCACTCCACAACAGGGTTCCAGCGACCAAAGCAGCCACCCAGGTGACACCACCAAGACCAAGCCAGCCACCCTCCACCAGTGACCACACAGTGTTCCAGCAAGCCAGCTAATCAAAACAGGCCAGGGTGAGTGAATGACACCAAGCCAGACACCCACACAACACAGTGACCCCAAGCCAGCCACCCACCAGAGTGTTCCAGCAAGCCAGCCACCCAGCACAGTGTTCCAGCCAGCCAGCCAACCACCCACCCACCCACCACAGTGTTCCAGCAATCAAGCCACCCACAACAGGGTGACATCAAGGCAGCCAGCCACCACCGTGTACCTGCAAGCCAGCCACCCATAACAGGGTGACACCAAGCCAGCCAACCAGCCACCACAGACTGTTCCTGCAAGCCAGCCACCCATAACAGGGTGACACCAACCCAGCCACCCACCACAGTGTTCCTGCAAGCCAGCCACCCAGAACAGGGTGATACCAACCCAGCCAGCCACCACAGTGTACCTGCAAGCCAGCCACCCATAACAGGATGACACCAAGCCAGCCAGCCAGCCACCACAGACTGTTCCTGCAAGCCAGCCACCCAGAGCAGGGTGACACCAAGGCAGCCAGCCAGCCAGTGCCACCACAGTGTTCCTGCAAGCCAGCCACCCAGAACAGAGTGACACCAAGGCAGCCAGCCAGCCAGTGCCATCACAATGTTCCTGCAAGCCAGCCTACCAGAACAGGGTGACACCAAGTCAGCCAGCCACCACAGTGTTCCAGCAAGCCAGCCACCTAGAACAGGGTGACACCAAGCCAGCCACCCACCACAGTGTTCCTGCAAGCCAGCCACCCATAACAGGTTGACACCAAGACAGCCAGCCACCACAGACTGTTCCAACAAGCCAGCCACCCATAACAGGGTGACACCAAGCCAGCCAGCCACCACAGTGATCCTGCAAGCCAGCCACCCATAACAGGGTGACACCAAGCCAGTCAGCCACCACCACAGACTGTTCCTGCAAGCCAGAAGCCATCCAGAACAGGGTGACATCAAGGCTGCCAGCCACCATAGTGTTCCTGCAAGCCAGCCACCCAGAACAGGGTAACACCAAGGCAGCCAGCCAGCCAGTGCCACCACAGTGTTCCTGCAAGCCAGCCACCCAGAACAGGGTGACACCAACCCAGCCAGCCACCACAGTGTTCCTGCAAGCCAGCCACCCATAACAGGATGACACCAAGCCAGCCAGCCAGCCACCACAGACTTTCCTGCAAGCCAGCCACCCATAACAGGGTGACACCAAGGCAGCCAGCCAGCCAGTGCCACCACAGTGTTCCTGCAAGCCAGCCACCCAGAACAGGGTGACACCAAGGCAGCCAGCCAGCCAGTGCCACCACAGTGTTCCTGCAAGCCAGCCACCCAGAACAGGGTGACACCAAGCCAGCCAGCCACCACAGTGTTCTGGCAAGCAAGGCACCCACAACAGGGTGACACCAAGCCACCCACACTACCAGGCATCAGCCACCAACCCACACTGCCAGGCGTCAGCCACCAACCCACAACAGGGTGCCAGCAAGCAACCACCCCCACTGCCAGGCGTCAGCCACCAACCCACAACAGGGTGCCAGCAAGCAACCACCCACACTGCCAGGCGTCAGCCACCAACCCACAACAGGGTGCCAGCAAGCAACCCACACTGCCAGGCATCAGCCACCAACCCACAACAGGGTGCCAGCAAGCAACCCATACTGCCAGGCGTCAGCCACCAACCCACAACAGGGTACCAGCAAGCAACCACCCACACTGCCAGGCGTCAGCCTACCAACCCTCAACAGGGTGCCAGCAAGCAACCCACACTGCCAGGTGTCAGCCACCAACCCACAACAGTGTGCCAGCAAATAACCCACACTGCCAGGCATAAGCCACCAACCCACAACAGGGTGCCAGCAAGCAACCCACGCTGCCAGGCGTCAGCCACCAACCCACAACAGGGTTCCAGCAAGCAACCCACACTGCCAGGCGTCAGCCACCAACCCACAACAGGATGCCAGTGCCAGCAGCAACTTCAGCAAGCCATTTTTTAAATCTTTTTTGTGTCTTTCAAATTGAAATGGAGACGGATGAGGAGAGAAAAAGTAAAAGTGTGGTCTGGGACTTTTTCTCGTCTCAACATTCTCCAGGAAAAGCAGCAGTGTGCAACAAATGTATAAACAACATAAGCATGGGATCAGTAATTGCAAAAAACAAAAATATGTCAAATCTTTGGGCCTATCTAAGAGTTATCATGCAGCACAGAAAAAACAAAATGAATATCAATGTGATTTTGATTCAATACCTCCTCCACATTTCCCAGCCAACAATAACAGATGTGTTTATGAAAAAAAAACACATGTCACTGTCTAGATTCAGATAGAAGATCGCAACTGATGGACAGAGTAATCACAGAGATGATTGACACTGATAACCAGCCATTTACAATGGTGTCTGACTCAGGATTTCAGTGGTTGATGTCCATACTTGAGCCAAGCTACACACTGAAGAGTGAGAACTATTATCGAACTGAAATGTTGGCAAAGCTTCACCAAACGGTCGTTGACAAAGTAAAGGCTATGCTGCAACCGGAGATTCTGGCAACTCACTCTCATTCACGACGGACTGCTGGTCACAAACAGAGTCAGAGTCACTAATCATTCTTACATGCCACTTCATTGACAGCGGATGGACAAAAAGGCAATTGGTGTTGAATACAAAAGTGATGCAAGGATCCCACACTGAGTATAGTAGAAAAATGTTTCTAGGCATGCTTGAAGAATGGGGAATCAACAAAGACCGATTGATGCTTGCGCAACTTCGAGACAGTGGAGCAAACATGCGGAAAGGAATGAGGCTTGCTGATATGTCAGACCTCTGTGTCATGACACACAACACCCTCCAACTTTCAAATGATGGTCTGTCAAGCCAAAGAGCTTTGATTGATATATGTTTTGCGAAGCATGAAGAGATTAAAAATGTTGTGCTTGCAAGTCTTTTGAATCCTCGATACAAGAGCCATGCTTTCTCTTCTGATGATGTATTGGCTAAGGCGAACAAATGGCTGACAGAAGATATTCAACATGAGGTGCAGGAGGTTCCTGCTGAAAAGACAAGTCCAGAACACTATTTTTATGAAGAGCAGCATGCTGCAAAAACAGACAAATGTCCAAAAATACGTCAACGAACAGAAGAGAATCTTCTTCATCGTGGTCGAATTTATCAGGACATTTTCAGTGTTTTATTGGGGCCTCATGCGGAGCATTCAATTTCTTCTGAATCTGCAACTATGAGCCTGGATGATGAACTTCATCTCTATTTGAAAGAAGCAGTAATTGACAGAAGAAGTCATCCTCTTCAGTGGTGGAGAAAAGGCACGCTATAAAAGACTTGCTTCCCATTCCTTTCTCTGCTCCTCTGTCCTCCACTCCTCCTGAGCATGTTTATAAAGTGGCAGCGTTGTATGAAGAAAAGAGAAGACCTTTAACAGGTGACCATGGACATGCTGAAGTGTTCTGCTTTCTGCATTATAATATTGTTATACTTAACTGGCAGTATTGAAAAGAGTAGTGTCCACTCCACTCCAATCCACTGTGTAGCTGTTGCCTAGCTTTTTTTTTTCTAGCAGTTTTGCACTGACTGCTGTAGTTGCAGTGAGTGCCGTACTGCTAAGAGTCTAATCCAATCCAATGTCTAGCTGTTGCCTAGCTTTTTTTTCTAGCAGTTTTGCACGGACTACTGTAGGTGCAGTGAGTGTCCTACTGCAAAAGTAGTCCACTGAGTGACTCCAATTCAATCCACTGTCTAGCTGTTGCCTATCTTTTTTCTACCAGTTTTGCACTGACTGCTGTAGTTGCTGTGAGTGCCCTACTGCAGAGGTAGTCCACTGAGTGACTCGAATCCAATCCACTGTCTAGCTGTCGCCTAGCAGTTTTTCACTGACTGCTGTAGTTGCAGTGAGTGCCATACTGCAGACAGAGGTAGTCCTCCACTGACTCCAGTTCAATCCACTGTGACATGTGTAGCTGTTGCCTTGCTTTTTTTCTAGCAGTTTTGCACTGACTGCAGTACTTGCAGTGAGTGTGTTACTGCAGAGGTAGTCCTCCACTGACTCCAGTCCAATCCACTGTGTGTGTATGTGTATTGTGTAGCTGTTGTTGTTGCCTAGCTTTTTGTTCTAGCAGTTTTGTACTGAATGCAGTAGTTGCAGTTGCAGTAAGTGACATACTGCAGAGGTAGTCCACGGACTCCAGTCCAATCCACTGTAGCTGTTGCCTAGCTTTTTTTCTAGCAGTTTTGCACTGACTGCACTGCAGTAATGAATAAAAAATATTGCAGTGAGTGAGTCCACTACTGCAGCACTTTTATTATGCATTAATGCACAATCAGATGATGTGAAATGCAAATGTCCCTGCTGCAAGTGCACTTTTCCTATCAATTTTCATGCAGTTAAGGTGTGAAGAATGTTAAAAATGTTAATAAATAAAGATTAACATGTTTATTAAGAGATTTTTGTCTAAATTTGTGTTTTTTTTGCAAACTTTTCCATGTGTGAAAATATCGGCCAATATCGGCAAAATATCGGTATCGGTATTGGCAACGAAAAACCGTTATCGGTCGATCACTAATCAACATGCATGCATATATAACCTTAAACTAATAGTTCAAGAGGGGAAGAAAAGGACAGCCTATGCAGTGCTACTATGGACTGCAACTCCCATCATTGTCGGTGGAATGCTGTGACTGATAGGTGGGTTTAGGGATCTAATTACTAAATATTACTAATCCATTACAGAACTAGATGTGAAACTGGATCGCTGTGATTGATAGAAGGGGTGCCTGGTGCTGTTCCATTAATAAGGAATAAATATCAACGGTATCCGCTAACTTTCACCTAAACCATCCCTCGCGAGTGTCTGGAACTGATAAGAAGGCTCCCTTTCCCCAGCATTCTCAGCCATTCAGTCAATTTCAGGGGACATGGGGAGACAGCTCTCGTCATTGGCAACCATATATACAGGTAAATCATGTAGAAAGACAGGATAAGCACAGACAATGGGGTGTATAGTGCAGCCCAGCAGGCGGTAACTGAGGGGGTATAGTCCAGGGCAGCAGGGGGTAATTGAGGGGGTATATAGTGCAGTGCAACAGGGGGTAACTGAGGGGGTATATAGTGCAGCCCAGCAGGGGGTATATAGTGCAGGGCAGCAGGGTGGTAACTGAGGGGGTATATAGTGCAGCCCAGCATGGGGTAACTGAGGGGGTATATAGTGCAGCCCAGCATGGGTTAACTAAGGAGGTATATAGTGCAGCCCAGCATGGGGTAAGTGATGGGGTATATAGTGCAGGGCAGCATGGGGTAAATGAGGGGGTATATAGTGCAGCCCATCATGGGGTAAATGAGGGGGTATATAGTGCAGCCCAGCATGGGGTAACTGAGGGGTATATAGTGCAGGGCAGCATGGGGTAACTGAGGGGGTATATAGTGCAGCCCAGCATGGGGTAACTGAGGGGAAATATAGTGCAGCCCAGCAGAGGGTAACTGAGGGGGTATATAATGCAGGGCAGCATTGGGGTAACTGAGGGGGTATATAGTACAGGGCAGCATGGGGTATATAGTGCAGGGCAGCAGGGGTTAACTGAGGCAGTACAGATTGTGAGGTTGGTATGAAAAATGATTCTCTTGCCTTGTGTCCTGGTAAGCCTTCTATGACTGATGCACCCACAGGATGGTGAAAGGGTGGTAAGTGTAGTAGAACAGGTGTTCCAACTTGCAGTAAGCACTGTAAGAAATCAACCAAGAACCAGCGCAAATGAGACTAGCTCCAGCAAAAGCTCAGGGTCAAATGATGTTTGATGGCAGCTAGAAAAGTTTAAATTCCCTACCTCCACACGCATGCGCAGTGTCCGTTTGTGATGGCTGGGTCAGCGTGTGCATAGTGTGGGGCAAGGAGATGGGATGGATATTTGGTATAAGAGATCTCCCTGCCCGTTGCCCGCTGCTGTGCATGCGCGGTGTCTCCTGCTGTGTGTGGCTGAGTGGAGTAGTTAGCCATTAGCCGTGTATGCGCAATGGCTCATTATTTTCCCCTACCGCACACCCATTGTGATGTTGTGTCAGATTTCCCTACCCCGGGCATGCGAGGGTAGGGAAATCTGATGGGGTAGGGAAATCTGACAGAACACCGGGCTTCCAAAACTACGATGGACCTTGTGTGGTCTGACGGAGGAGCCGCGTATGCTCCGAAATGCGTTACCGCCCACCACTCCCACCTGGCCGGTGGCGTGCGTTCCAGCATGTTTACGGAAGCCCGGCCGCATTGCTGCCTCCTTGCTCTTCCACCATCCAGCGTCCTCCTGGGTCCCTGACAGCTGCTTGTTGGCTCTCTCCTCCCATACTGACACAGAGGACAACATGGATTCACAAGGATTGTCTAAAGCCCCGTACACACGTACCGATCGTCGGCCGACCGATCGGCCGTCTTTTGTCCAGGGATGTCCTGTCCGCTGAAAAGTGCCAAAAGACTGCACACAAATTTTGTCGGCCAACAACAGCCGACTGCAGAAGTGATGTCATGTGATGGTTAACTTTCCCTGTGTTTTTTCTTCTCTGAGCATGCCCAGTCTTGCAAATCTGCTGATTGTCGGCCGAATTCTGTACTGACTGGCGAACAATCGGCCGTTCTGGTGTTGGCATACAAAAATTTTAATGCTTGCACGACAGATTCTGTTCGGCCGAAAGTGCGCTGTCGGCTGTCGGAAGCATCGTACTAACAAGCCTACAATCGGCCGATCGGTCGTCGGCCGAATCTTTACGGCCGACAATCGGTACGTGTGTACGGGCCTTTAGACTCTAAGTGATATGCCGCTTGTGCTCATGTAATCTCTAGGCCAATTTTTAGTTTCCAGTGCTTTCACACTTTGCCAATTGTTCAAGCATGCAACACTGTACCCGCATGAGGTTTTTTTTTTTTTTTTTTTTTTTTGAGACCAATAGAGCTTACTTTGGTATTTAATCACCACTGGGTCTTTTGGCTATATAAATGAGAACATGAAATTAAAAATAAAAAAAAGCCACGGTTTTCTTTGTTTCTGTTATAAAATTTTTTTTTCAAACAATCCGCAACATTTCTTTGGCAAAAATAACCCAAATCGGTGTAGAATATTTAGTCTGTGTGAAGGTTGATCTATAAGCTATGGTGTCTTTACCGATAGTACAAATACCCCTCAAATGATCCTGTTTTAGAAAGCATGTATACCCCAACGTATTTACTAGGATGGATAGTGAACTGTGTTTTTGTTTGAGGTGGTGGGGGGGGGGGGTACCCCCCTTTTTATTTTTTATCCATGGTGTACTATTGTGATTGGTCACATGGTACCAGGGCTGCACAGAGGCCCCGTACACCAATCTTTGTTCTATGTGACCTGTGGACATAGCAGGTCACAGATCGCGCCACTGCGCACCCCTTAGGGTGCGGACAAAGTGTGCGACTGGGAGGCTGTCATAGGAAGTTCACCTGGAATAACTCGTTAGTGTAGCACATTGGTGTGAACGTCCTCTTCACAATTCATTTTCTCCACCTTTCAAAGACTTGCACAGGTGCAGGAGATTATTTTCTCAACTGTTGCTAATTCTTGTGTGACTTTTTTCCATTCAAGTAAAGATCATGGGGCAATCTCATAAACTTTCTCCCAGATATCACCCAACTACCTCCATCAGCAGCACAATCTCTAGAAGAATTTTTGTAGTCTCAGATTTGAAAAAAATAAAATAAAATAATTTGCCCATGTACCCTCCCCCTGGTTTACTGTGATAATCACAGACATACACCTGAACTTTGAACGATCCACAGATCGCGCCACTGTGCACCCCCTAGTGTGTGGACAAAGTGTTCGACTGGGAGGATGTCATATGAAGTTCACCTGGAATAGCAGTGCTCCCACCCAGCCACTTTATTACCATAGGCTGGATGGGGAGTGGTTAAAGCGGAGTTCCGGCCACAAAAACATTTTTTACATAAAAATACCCCCCTAATCCTAAACTATCACCAATTACCCTAACACTAACCCCACATTACAGTACAGTACAGTTATGGAATAAAGATAAATTCTTACCTTTAAAATTGATTTCAGAGTGAGGCCATCTCCAGTGTGGGCATCTGAAGCCGCTGTGTCCCCCGTTGTGTCCCTCTTCCCGGTTCCTGGCTACCCAGAATGCCGATCACAATCTTGCGCATGCGCTGTAGATTGCGATCGGCAATCAGAGTAGCGGCCGGCCATTCCCATTGCATCCTGGTGTTGATGACGCTCATCTCCCGGGATGCAATGCAAAGGAGGAAGTGACGTCGGGGGCCGCGGCCGCAGAAGGAGGAAGAGGAAGAAGGTAAGTTAATTTTCATTAAAAACAAGGTAAGTGAAACAAAAAAAAAAATATTAATTATCCAATTCTTTTTCAGGTTTTTTTTCTCTAACTGATGCTGCAAAGTTCATTTTTAGGGTGGAACTCCGCTTTAAATAAGTGCTTTTTACCTGCTTAAAAATCCTTTCATGTTCTCCTGGTTTTCTAATGTTTAACATAACTAACCTGTTTGTATTTGTTATCAGCTATAAACTAGACTTGAACAGTCTGACCGAACAAAGAGTTACAAAATAAAAAACACCCTCCTGCTTTGTATGCTAATGAGGAATCACACATTCTGTGTGGTGACAAAGAAGACTGTCAAGAATTTCTTAAGCTGGCCATAAAAGGTACAAAATTTGGGTGGTTCAGCAGGGACTGGATGAAATTTTTTTTAACCTTTTTACTCAAATAAAATGTTGACGCTGCACTTAGAGGCACCTTTTGTTCTTTTCCCATTTTCTAAGTGTTTTTTTTTTGTACATATCATGCATTGTTTTTAAATGGATTATAATAAAGGATATTGTTTTATATCCTGGCTGTGCTGATTAAATTGTGATTTCAAACTTGGCAACTTGGAGGAACACACAGATCGTGCACCCCAGATGTATCTCCAATGTAAGCGTAGGGAGGGTGAACTGGTTTCCACATTTATTTTAAGTAGTAAAAACACATAAGTGGTTCTAATCCTGTCCCTTTCTATACAAAAAAAAAAAGTTTAGCTGACACGGTTAAGTCCCATTCACACCATTCAGAGCTGTTGTGGTGTATTACATCACACATTAACTTGCGCTGTTTTAAGGCAGTCTATTCATTTAGATGTACCGCAATAGGACAAGGATCATGTGTGCACCCTTTTCAGTGCAGTACACTGCTAAGCATGGGAGCATGTTTCCACATATTGTGATGTCTGTGTTAAGCCCCGTACACACGTACCGATCGTCGGCCGAACGATCGGCCCTCTTTTGTCCAGGGCTGTCGTGTCTGTTGAAAACTGCAAAAGACTGCACACGAATTTTGTCGGCCAACAACAGCCGACTGCAGAAGTGATGTCATGTGATGGTTAACTTTCCTTGTCTTTTTTCTTTTCTGAGCATGCCCAGTCTTGCTAATCTGCTGTCTGTTGGCCGAAATCTGTACTGACTGGCGAACAATCGGCCATTCTGGTGTTGGCCAACAAAAATTTTAATGCCTGCACGACAGATTCTTTTCGGCCGAAAGTGCGCTGTCGGCTGTCGGAAGCATCATACTAACAAGCCTACAATCGGCCGATCGGTCGTCGGCCGAATATTTACGGCCGACAATCGGTACGTGTGTACGGGGCTTTAGGAAGACACTGCATCACACCAACACACATAACTCATTATTGCAGCACATTGGTGTGAACGGTCTCTTCACAATTCATTTTCTCCACCTTTCAAAGACCTACATAGGTGCACGAGATTATTTTCTCAACTATTGCTAATTCCTTGGTGACTTTTTTTCCATTCAAGTATAGATCATGGGGCAATCTCATAAACCTATTTTCTCCCAGATATCACCCAACTACCTCCATCAGCAGCACAACCTCTAGAAGAATTTTTGTAGTTTCAGATTTAAAAAAAACAAAAAAAAAAATTATAAATTTGCCCATGTACCCTCCCCCTGGTTTACTTTGATAGTCACAGACATACACCTGAGCTTTGAACTATCCACCCCTTTCAAAACCTTTGTGGCTGCTGATTGGTTGAAACCAATTAGAATCTCCTATTGAAAGTTTAGGGTCTGGGCAAGGAAATAAAAGAGAAGCTTTAGGCTGAGCAGTAACTGAGTTCTTGAAGCAACATGAATTGGAAAATTGCCGTATGCTTGGTTGCTAGCTTCATTGACGCCATAGCAAATGCTCCGCTACAGGTAGGAACAAGCAGTAGCATTAAAGTATAAGATTATTTTTTAAATACTCTATCCTAAAGAAATGTTTTTTTTATTTAAATATTTTTTTTTTTTTTTGCTGTTATCCAGGGTTTTGTTAGAGGGATGTATCCTTCCTGCCTGTCCTGTTCACCAGATGGGAAGTGCGGTAAAATCTGCAGGTGGGATACAAAAATGAAGGGAAGGAGAGAAAAAAAAGTTCGTAATTTTTTTTTTTTTTTTTTCCCCCTTGCTCTGCTAAAGAAAAGCATTTTCTTTGTGTTGATGATGAAGAAGAAGAAGAATCATAATAATCATCATCATAATAATAATAATAATAATAATAATAATAATAATAATAATAATAATAATAATAATAATAATAATAATAATAATAATAATAATAATCCTTGTCACCAGCACAGGGAGGGAACATCTCTCTAACTGAGCCACAGGTTTTTACTGCTGATGGGGATCTTCTCCTTATCCACTCTATCCAACACTGAGGGAGGGAGGTTCTGTCTGGACATACTTAGTTCCGGTTCACACTTGCGATGCAGGAACCCTGCGAATCTACTGCATCGCAGTTCAAACTGCCATATGCGAATTGCTGGGGGTGCCAATTAAAAGTTAACGACACCCCCCCGATCAGTTCACATATAGCAGTGCGATCTGACATTTGGACATGAATTGCATAGGTGTGAACCACCATGCGATCTGATTCTGCTGCGGACCCAAAAAAGGGTCCTGTGCGTGTTTGTGCCGAATCAGATGTGAATTCAGCCATACTATCTGTATGGGGGAATTCGCATCGCACAGACATCGCATGTGATTTTCAGAGCAGTGTGCTCTGAATCGCATACGATGTCTGCCAACACAGATGTGTGAACCGAGCCTGATTCAGTTTATGTCCATTTGGGAAGGCATATGTAATAGTATTAAAGACTGTATAATTGAATTGTAACCTGTGTGGTCAGCTGCAGCCTTCTGTTAAAAGAAGTGTGAAGATTGGTGGTGGCGCTACCTATGAAATAAAAGCAACCGTACGGTTGCTTTTATTTCATAGGTAGCGCCACCACCAATCTTCACACTTCTTTTAACACTTGCACCTTACACTTAAGGTTTGATTGGGGCAGCTTACACCTCTATCTTTATTATCTTCCTCCCAAACATTTAGTCCGTAGCGCTGGTCACATTTCTTTATTACTAGCTGCAGCCTTCTAATTTGTTTCCTGATTGGTGTAGTAATAGCCGCATTTGCACAGCTATTTTGCCAAGCTGTGAATTCCAGCAGCAGAAATTCACTGATTTCCTGCTGCTGAGCTTATATGCTGCAATAAAAAGCTGTTAGACAAGGCTATTCATTCCGGTTTACGCAGACAGCGGTCACAATGTGTGTGCAGATGTGATCATTGCTGCCTATGTAAACCAGTACAATTGGTGCCTTAGGGATGGGCAGCGTGACCTCAACAACATTGCATACTAGCACAATATGTGAAACTTGCCTTGAAATGGAGCGGTTTCAGTTCAGCGATGGCAGCCGCTTCCAGGTTCGTAGGCTTCGGCTCTGTGACTGGCCAGAGCAGCGATGAGGTCACACCTGCGCATGCATGTGGGAGCCGCCATTCATGGCACAGGGTTTGGCAGGAACGGCACAGGTGGTCGTTTCTTCAGAGCACATGCGCTAGTCATGTCACTGGCTGTATGTAATGTAAATATCTCCTAAACAGTCCACATTTAGGAGATATTTACACTACCTAATAGGTAAGTCAGTAGAGGAAGTTTACCTCCGCTTTAAAGGGTGTATTTTCTTGGGTGGGGGGGATGAGTTTATTAAATTTGGGGCCTGTTCACACTATATGCTTTGTCCTCTGCAGGTCCCATCATTGCTCTGTGGTGGTGTGCTGAAAAAGATCTGCACACACTTTCTTCACTGCAATGCATTGTGCTGCAGAAAGATGAATCCAATATCATGTTGACATTTCAATAATGAAATCCGTAAACTGTGCAATGTGCTGAACACTGCACATCACACTGCCTTGCTCCCCTCAGAATTGTTCTCCTTCCCAGGATGCATTGCAGCAGATTCTGCCCTCTGGAATAGATACAAACCCTGGTGTGCTATTGGCCCGGTTTCCTCCACCGTCCAATGAGAGCCCTCATTGGGACATAGTGGGGAGACTTCCCAAGCTCAACAGGCACACCTGGAAGCACATGACCGCCTAGCTGAACAATCAGGCCCCCCTGATAAGCAGGCAAGACCCCCCTTATAGGTTTTCTTAGCACCTACCTGGGAGGGTGCTACATCTATATCAATTTTTTTTTTTTTTTTTATTCATGGTGTAAGATTGTGATTGGTCACATGGTACCAAGGCTGCACAGAGGCCTGGTACAACAATCTGTGTTCTATGTGACCTGTGGACAGAGCAGGTCACAGATCGTGCCACTGTGCACCCCCTAGGGTGCAGACAAAGTGTGGGACTGGGAGGCTGTCATATGAAGTTCACTTGGAATAGCAATGGTTAACATAACTAACCTGTTTGTATTCATGATCAGCTATAAACTAGATTTGAACAGTCTGACCTTAACAATAGAGTTAAAAAAGAATCACCCTCCTGCTTTGTATGCTATAAGGAATAGCACATTCTATGTGGTGACAAAGACTGTCAAGAATTTCTTTAGCTGGCCATAGAAGGTACAACATTTGGGTGGTTTAGCAGGGACTGGCTGAATTTTGTGTAGTGTGGCTGCAGCTACTGATCAGTGTATTCTGACAGTGGCAAGTCTTGTCAGAATATTGTACTGGTGGGTTGGCCTCCTCCAGCCTGAATGGGTGGCTGTTCTAATGCATAGGCTAGGCCCTGTGGCCTGGTAACAGATTGCCCTGGACTCAGCCAAAAGCCCTTGCCCAAATAGGACCAAGTAAATTCTAATAAATATTTAATGACTTTTTTTTTTTTTTTTTTGTAGGTAGAGCCAACTGGGATGTCGCCCCCACCTACAAGTGAGTTTCTTTCCTTTTTTTTCTGCATTACATTTGATGGGGTCATATTATACAGGAACAGTGTAATTTTCATAAAAGCCCTAATTCAAAATTCTATCCTTGAGCCCCAGTCAGAGAACGTCATTCTGCTGGAGGAAGCATTTCCTCCTATCCCCCATTGATCAGACTGAAATATTGTAATGGGATGAACAGCTCCAGCCATTAAACCTCCAATCCACAGTAGAGCAGCATGTCGCATGCATATATTGTACACACCCTACTATGCAAGTGTGAAGAGATGTATAAAAGAAAATGCAGCGCTAATAAGTCCATTAAAGAGGCCACAATTCCTAAGGAGCACCTAATAAGGTATACACCGGTGATAACTTGCAGGCAAGTTGATCCAACACCACAGCAAACTAAAACTCTTACCCCTGGGAGTGGACCACTAGCTCATAGGTGGTCTAAAACTCCCAAACGCACAGCAGCAATACTGTTCAGCATAAACTGTACACATACACTTCCAATTGTCATGTACATGATGGCTGAGCCTGATGTGCAGAGGGAAGGCCTCTCGTACAACATCGGTGGTCCCTGAGTCGGGGCTGTAACAGTGGCCACGAGCGTGGTGGTGTGTATGGGTGCCTGGATCGTGTTCCGTGTGGTGGATATACCACCAGGGTGGATCAGAATGTAAAGACATTGGCAGGCCAGCCGATTCTGGGTTAATGGCGGCAGGTGCATGCAGAGCAGAAGAGACGCAGGGTATGGTCAGACAAGCTGGGTTGGTATCAGATGTAGGCAAAGAATAGTCAGGGTATAGGCAGAGATTGGATACATGAGTTCAGACAGATGAGCAAAAAACAGCATACAGGTCAAGGTGGAAGAGATTTAACAGTCAAGGCAAGCCGGGTCAAACACAGGAGTAACAGGATCAGGTTTTGGGAACAGGGCAGTTTTCGAAATTTTGGGGCCCCTTACACAGCTTTAGGCCCGGCCTGCTCACCAACATTCCCACTGGCCATCCCACTGAGTCTGTATTGTACTCCCATCATTCTCATCCCTCTCCACAATGTATCCCCATCCTTGCCCAGAGTTATCCATCCCTCCTCTCTACAATGTATCCCCGCCCAGAATCCTCCATCCCTCTCCTGGAGGGATGGATGATTCTGGGTGGGGATGGATAACTTGGCCTCCATGCTGCTCTCGTACCTGCATGCACCTGAGAGGGCTGGGTCACTCCCACCGCTGACCACACACCCCCTCCCCAGGTCCTGCCCAATCAGATTACTAACCGGTAACCTAGCAGCAGCAGGCTCCTCCTTAGCAGGGAACAAAGCGAGTGCTGGATCACCTGCGGGCGGGAATGGACAGGGAGGAGGAATCAGTGGCTTGAGTCTCTATTGCGGTCACCACGCGTGGCAGTGGCTGCCTGCAGTGTTAAGCGCTAACAGTTTAATTTTATATGCTGCTGTAGGGGGTACAGGCTGTGCCCCTTACAATTGTATTGCCTGTTCCCCCCCCCTCCCGCCCTCTGATGGCAGCCCTGTTAAGGAACACGGGTGCTGATCAGACAGCAAAGCCTTAGTGCAACTGCTGCACTTGTATATGGCCCTTGGCGCCAAAGTCTATTGGCATGTATATGAATATTCATGTGCCTGACACGATGGGCACTTGCAGGATTGCGCATTTGCGTCAGCCTTTTGAGCATTAATAGGACTATGGTCAGCATGTCCCCCCCCCCCCCCTTTACAGGCAACCTCAGTGTGCCCAAATGACTCTCCTTTTGTGGCTGACTAGGGAAGAAGGCATGGATTAGTTCCTTGGCATGGACATTTTGTTCGGATTCCCAGTTCTTTTGGACCATAGCCCTTCCATTTATTCAAGTACTGTACCGGGTTTCTTCTCTTCCCGCAGTCTGCAATGGCTTACACCTCATATTCCTTGTCTCCAATAATGATCACTTACTCAGGCAGGCTGGACCCCCCATCTGGAAAAGAATTGGGTACTGCAGGTTTCAAAAGTGAGACATGAAATACAGGATGGATTTTAATGACTGGTAAGCATAGTTCATATGCGACGTAATTTATTTTCTTGACTGGAAATGGTCACACAAACTTGGGTGAAAGCTTCTTTGAAGGTAATGCTAACCTGGGATTTGCTGTAGACAGCCACACCCAATCATCTGGTTGAAGAATTGGTTCTCACCTTTTTGTCAAACGCCTTCTTGTTAGCTGCTTGTGCCCTAGTAATTGTTTCCTGCAGTAATTTACTGTGGCACGTAAATCAACTGTGCTTTTGGACAGCAGGAACCGTGGCTGTGAAAACTGTCATTGGCAAAAATCAGAGACTGGACTGTAGCAGAGTGGCTAGCATTATTGAAGGCGCATTCGGCCAATGACAGAAGATCGAGCATCTTGTGGACTCCAAAGTGACCAAATTACCTGCTAAGATGGGTCATGACAGACCAAAAGTAGTTACACATATGCTTTCTGGTAAAAATACTTTGTCTTCTTCCAAAGTAATCTTTCCCGGGATATCCATGTTACCCCTGGAGGACTAGAAACCTCTTACCAGAATGAAGCAGGCTTCTGTAGAAGTTGCCTTCAGACCAGATGGTGTCTGGCACAGGTGGTTACTTTGGGTCATCAAACATACCGGAAAGCGCGTCTGGTTTCACATTCTTCAAGCTTGGCCAATGGATAATATGGAATACGAATCTTGAAAAGAATAGGGCTCAACGTGTTGGAATCTGCCTTGGGTGCTTGGAAGTCCTCAGATATTCAATATTCTTGTCTTCTGTATAGATAAATATGGGATGGACTGCTTTCCAGAAGATGCCTCCACTTTTCCTGAGCTGCCCTCATACCAAGTAATTTTGTCTCAGACATCATCATTTCTCTCTGCTGGAGAAGTCTGAGAGAAATGCTGCAGGATGCATTAAGTCTTAAACCACTTAAGCCCCGGAAGATTTTACCCCCATTCCGACCAGGGGGTAATTTGCGATTCGGCACTGTGTGACTTTAACCGACAATTGCGCGGTCGTGCGACGCTGTACCAAAACAAATTTGGCGTCCTTTTTTTCCCACAAACAGAGCTTTCTTTTGGTGGTATTTGATCACCTGTGTGTTTTTTTGATCACGCGCTATAAACAAAAAAAGAGCGTCAATTTTGCAAAAATAGCAATATTTTTTTATATAAAATTTCCCCCCAAAAAAATGTAAAATTTTTTTAACATTTGCTACCTATGGTAAAAAAATCGCAAAAAGCGTATTTTGATTAGTTTGCGCAAATGTTATCGCGTTTACTAACAAAGGGAAAGATTTTTGTTGTTTTAACGCGTAATGGCGGCGATCTGCGATTTTTTTTTTTTTTTGCGACATTGGGGCGGAAGGATCGGACCCTTGATTGACATTTGTGACACTTTTGGGGTTACCAGTGACATTTCTACAGTAATCAGTGCTATATATATGCACTGTTACTGTAAAAATACACTGGTAGTGAAGGGGTTAACTTTATTTGGGAGGGAGGGGCTGTGTGTATCCCTAGGGGCGTGCTTTCTACTGTGATTGGCTGTGGCTTGAGCTGTAAGGACACTGATCAACGGATCTACATACTAGATCCGTGTCTTTACAGCGAGGAGAATGACAGGTGGCTTGTTTACACAAGCTGCCTGACATTCTCCCTCTTCCCCCGCCGAGTGACTGGCGGACATCGGGTCCGCTAGTCACACGCGCGGGGGGGTCCGTGACCACGCAGGAGCGGGCCTCCGGCGGCGCGTGCTCGCTCCCTAGACCCTCACAAGCTAGTGACGTAGCCCTACGTCACTTTGCCTGTGAGGGGCTGACTGCTGACGTAGATCAGCGTTAGGCAGTCGGCAAGTGGTTAAGACCCTGGCGTGGTGAGAACTGCTCCAACTGTGACTTTGGATGCATTTTACTTTTAGTACATATGGTAGAGATGGGTTTGGATGAACTGGGACAGGTGCTGAGGTAAAGAGTTAAAGTGTCAAATGCGGCCTGTGCCTCAGGGGCCCAGTGAAAGCAACTGCTTTGTTTGGTCAGCTGGGGTATGGGTGATGGCGGGAAAGCCCTTGATAAACCTTCTGTAAAAAGTTTGCAAATCCTACGAACTGCTGTACCCCTTTATCGCTTGGTGCAGGCCACTCAAGGATGGCAGAGACCTTTTTGGGGAATCGATTAACTCCTTCAGGTGAGATTACTGATCCCAGGAATTGGAAGCTATGTTTGAACTCACATTTTTCACCTTTGGCATATAGTCAATGTTGGCGGTGCCGGCACAACATTCCTGACATGCCTTCAATGCAGATCAAGAGATCTGGAAAAGATTAGAATGTCACCCAGGTACACGATCATAAAAATGTCTAGACAGTCTCTGAACACATCATTGATGAAGTGCTGGAAGGTAGCAGGAGAATTACCGAAGACACCGAATCTGGTGCAGAAGGCTTCCATTCATCATCTTCCACATTTGGCCCCTCCATAGATCCAGTTTAATATAAGCTAATCGCAGATCTCAGTGTCTGGAATAGTTCAGGTACAAGCGGAAGAGGATATTTGTTCCTAATTGTATTCAGCTCCACATAGTGGTTGGGAATGGTCCTTTTCTACAAAAAAAATTCCTGCCCCTACTGGGGGAAGTGGAGGGCTGGATGAAGCCCTTCAAGTTCTCATGGACACTCCTTTAGTGCCTCCTGTTCTCGTTCAGAGAGGAAAAATCCTTCTTCCAAAGGGAATCTCCGCTCCTGGGAGTAACTCGATTGTGCAGTCGGTATGGTAGATGCAGAGGGAGAATGTCACCCCCCCCCCCCTTCCATGTTTGCTGAAGAAATCAAGATAGCCGTGGTAGGGATCAGGCACGGTTTGTCATATCTTATTCGGTGGAGGCAACTGAAGGTTTAGGTAGGCATTCCTTTTGACAATTTTTTGATTGCAAGTTGATTCTTCCTGTAACCCACAATTTGTGGGTTATGTGCCTGCAGCCAGGGTAGGCCCAGAATGACAGGAAATGGGGGGGGGGGGGGGGGGATGAGATGGCATTAAAGCTTAGGATCTCCTTATGCTTGGTAATGGGGTAACAGGTAAAGGGAGTGTTTGTTTCAAGTCCAGATTTAATGCATGAGCCATCAGCCAAATTAAGTCCTTGTGCGTTAGGCTGTAGGGGGATGTGTTGTGTGGCAAGTCAGATGGATAAAGCAACTGCAAGCTCCAGAGTCCATAATTGTGGTGACTGACACTTCCCCCCCGCCCCCTCCCTTCCGGCAGCTGAAAGGAGTGGGAGAGCTAGGTGAGTTGCACTGGCAGATAAAGGTGGTAAGTTAACAGAAGAGATGAAGACACTTGCATGTCTTGGCTGGTCATGTGCGTACATAACGGCTTCTCTGCAGTATAGACAGAGGTTGTTTTGCTGACGCTAAAGATGTTTCTCAGGGGGCAGCGAAGAATGCATTAGTCTGCCATGCATAGGCTCTGGTGCTTCATTTTCATGGTTAACCGGAGCAGAGTGGACTGGAATAGGGCTGGCAGAAGTGGAGTGGGCAAAAACTGGAATCCTGGACATCCGGACAGGACGGGGCTGCTGGGAAGACCTTTCTGACTCATAGGGCCGCCGATCTCCTCCTTTTTTTTTTTGACCACCTTCAGGGTGTTTGGTACTCTGACCCATGCCAACTTTGACCCATGCCAACTTATCTTTAAGGCCTTCCGACAGGCCTAGGTGGAACAGGTGTTGCAGAGCTGCATCATTCCACTGCGTATCTGCCCTCCAGCGTCTGTCTGTGACCTACTCCTTGGCCGCTCTCCAGCCTTGCTGGAGTGCATGGAGGGCAGCCTCTGCTCTGTGGTAGTATGTTGCAGGTCATCATACAACTGAGCCATTGCGTCAAAGGGTGGACATGGTCTGTAGCTTTATTTCCCCCCTTCTTTCAGCAAGCAGTGGACCCAAGACTGGCTCACCTTTTTGGAGTAATGAGATAATGAATCCCACTTTGGTGGATTCCAGGGAAAAAGGTTGCAGTTGCAGGGCGAAGTACAGCTGAAATGCGTTGCGGAAAGATCTGAATTTTCCCCGGTCTCTTGAGAATCTTTCTGAAGTAGGAACCCTGGGTTCAGGGGTGGCAGCATAACTGTGGGTGCAATGGTAGCAGGCCCTTCAGTAGGAGCAGTGGTTAAAGTAGTACTTGCTGGTGTAGCCAGGGACTGTACACGTTCCTCCAGCTGGACATGGGTGAGGGCCGCAAGATGTTGGCAGACTTAAATCCCTAGAGATCCCTCTTGCATTCTCAGGCAGGACTGTCTTAAACTGTTGCATACATGATGTGCAGAGGGAAGGCTTCTCTTACAACCCCGGCTCAGGGACCACCAATGTTCTATGTGTGTGAAGTGAAATGGGGTGCACTGACATGGGAATGGCAGCACCTAGGACTCCCAACAGATATTGGAGTAAATGATGTGAAAAAATGAAATGGTGCGCTCAATGTTAATTATGCCTCAATAATGCAAAAAAAATTGAATCCTAAAAATGTATTATGAATCCTATACTAGACAATATAGCTTTTTTAAAGGTGCATATTGTGAAGGTAACCAAATCCAAGGGAAAATTGGTACCAAACACATATATATGGTAATGAAAATAATACAGTGCAGATGACGTGATAGAAAAGTCTCTACTAATAATTATCTGAAAAATAAACAGTGAAAAACAAATTCTTCAACGTAGTCTGTAGACACCAGCTTCCCATGCAGCACCACGTGACCCAAACAGTAGGTGACATGGCTCATTACCAGCTTCACATTAACATCTAGCATGTGAATACTGCATCAAATCACTAGGGAAAGGTATGGTGATCACGGTGTTATCCCCACACTCAGCGTGTCACCACGTGGTGATAGCTGGATATATTTGCTGCTTACCAGATGTAGAATGAACATGGGCATAAAACCACACAATCAATGAGGGTTAAGCACTCCTCCTAAGGCTTGACTCTCAGTAGAAATGACTCTCGGTAGAAATGACCACAAAGCCAAAAAAACCTCACTGTGATGACTGCTGCATCCCCCTAGATGAATGTTCAAGAGGCTGGGTGTACTGCTCCCCCAAATAGAAGAAGCAGCCAATAGTGCATTATCTAATCTACAAGTTTATAAAAAACTAAAGACATACACTTACATGGCCGTGAAAAGTTAAGGCTTGTGTGTTCCTGTGAAGACGAGCGCGGCCGCCTGCAGTGCTGACCGTGCAATGTGACGGCGCGGTTTCTCTACTGACGCATTTCCTTGGGGACACACTGAGTGTGGGGATAACACCTTGCTCACCATAGCTTTTCCCTAGCGATTTGATGTAGTATTCACATGCTAGATGTTAATGTGAAGCTGGTAATGAGCCATTTCATCTACTGTTTGGGTCACGTGGTGCTGCGTGGGAAGCTGGTGTCTACAGACTACTTTGAAGAATTTGTTTTTTACTGTTTATTTTTCAGATAAATATTAGTAGACATTTTCTATTC
The DNA here is from genome assembly GCF_965119305.1 of Pelophylax lessonae. Lineage (NCBI taxonomy): Eukaryota > Metazoa > Chordata > Amphibia > Anura > Ranidae > Pelophylax > Pelophylax lessonae. The sequence goes on from NC_138771.1 coordinate 503,666,175, forward strand.
ATCTGCACTGTATTGATGATCTATGTGACTGGATCATCTTCCGTGTATTGGATATTCCCCAGGGTGGAGCAGAAGGTAAGCCAGCAGATTCCGGGCTGGTGGCAGCAGGGATCAGGCAGGTGGAGCAGAAGAGACGGTGCATGGTCAAACAAGCTGGGTTTGTAACAGACTATCAGATGCAGGCATAGACGGTAGGCAAAGAATAGTCCGGGTAAAGGCAGAGATCGGCAACATGAATTCAGGCAGATGAGCAAAAGACCACAGCAAAGTCCAGATACAGGCTAAGGTCCAGGTGGAAGAGATTTAACAGTCAAAGGCAAGCTAGGTCAAACACTGGAGTAACCGGATCGGGTTTCAGTAATACGGGTACAGCTGCAGAGAAGACCGCAAAGCCTTGGTGCAACTGCTGCACTATATATAATATGTATGTATGTATGGCACCCTCCTAGGTAGGTGCTAGGAAAAAGCATCTATTTGCTCCCTCTGCTTATCAGGGGAGCCTGATCTGTTAGTTTTTGCCTGGTCATGTTTCCAGGTGTAATTCACTGGGTCTGATGGAGTGTCCCCACTGTATCCAATAAGGGAGTTTGTTGGACAGTGGAGGAAACCTAGCCAGTGGCGCCATGTTTTATGCCAGTCCCAAGTGGGAGGGCATTCCTGCAATGCATCCTGGGATTGACCATTAATACAGAGGTGACATGTGCGTCTTTGGCGGGAAGCGGTCCCAGGAGGAGATGGTCGGCTGTCTCTCTCCTCCTGCAGGTGTGAGGAAGGTGGTTGGCCTAGTGAACCAGGTGTGGAGCTGAGCTGCAGAGGATCCAGAGTGCTGACAGTGGTGCTGCTGGCAGTCTCTTGGGACAAACGGTGTCCGTGAGTACCAGGAGGTTTGCCTAAGAGTATGCTCCAGAAGGGGGACCACTCCAGAGAAGTCGGATCACAGAGCTAGCTCACACAGTAAGTGTAACAGTAAAGGGGGTGCTGTGTAGTTGACCCTGAAGATTGGGAACAAAGGGAGTGCCAGGAAGGGCCCTGAAGATTGTTTGTACAGTTTACCTCAGACAGTTAAATTTCTTACTACTTCACTACTCCACTGCTACTGACAAGGTGAAGCAGCGGCCTAGCTGCACTCAGCATTATTCAGTCGTCCCAGCTAATTGTGCATAGTTATAAAAGTTGGGAGTATCCCACTCATTCCCTTCTCCAATCCAAGTTCTCAATAAAAACGCAAAAACCAAAGCTCCTAGACTGTTTCCTGACTGAGCCAAAATCACTTGGAAAATATTGAACTGTGATGCTATTGCTAATGGTAACCCAGGGGAACCTGTAACCAGCAGCTCCCAAGGGAGTAGTGATGTATATTATGGGCACGGCTATTGGCATATGCAAATGTTCGTGAGCCTGACTCAATGGGCACTTGTGGGATCTCCATAGGTTAGGCGTACCAAAATAAATGAACTGAGACTGCTTTATGGTGTAAAATATCAAGGCACTTAGATATTTAAAATGGCGTTAATTATACTCGCAATTGAGCATGGTTAAACAGGTATGCTTAGTATAACTCTCTGGTTTCCAACTGACAAAATGTCCTCGGTCCACGTGTGAAGCAACATCCTGTATTCAAACTCCCTGATGCATTTGGGCCTATTTAGACATCAGGGGCATGCATGGTCAATGGGAATCGCCCTATATGTATGTGTCAGGTTTTTCAGGCATTGGGCCTGATGTGGGTCTGCCATTGTTGCCGGTTACCTCTCCAGCATATGTGTGCTGCGACCCTGGGTGTGAGAACTGAGACATGTACAACTCCGGCATCTTTGTTTGGTTTGTTTTTATTGTAGTTTAGGGGATGGAAGAAAGGGAATGAGTGGGATACTCCTTTTGGCTCGACTATGTACAATTCTGGGACTTTATAGCAAAAACGCCAGCCAACGCTCACTAACACTGAGAACAGTCTGTAAAACAGAGGAAGTGTTGAATACCTGACCTATAGTCCAGTAGATCAAGACTGAGAACTGTAGAACTCCTGACACTGCAGACTGTGTAATGGGCCATACACACTATAAGATTTTCTTTAGACTTTTTTCCTTAGACTTACCAAAACCATATAATGAGGTCAAACCTAAACACTTTCAATTTGTATGCAATCTGGCAGGCCCTTGCACTACATAGAAAAGGTAAATCTGAAGGAAATCTAACCACAAAAGTTGGATAGTGTGTACCCAGCTTAAGTCTCTGAATACTTTCCCTGCCTGGCACAGCTTGAGGTAGTATCTTGTAGAACTCCAAATGGCTAACACTGTAATTGGCACACCCAATAAAATTCAGGGCCCAGACTGCAGGTGCCCTTTGCGCCTTGAACTCTTCAGGGTCCACTGACTGTGTACCCCCTCTATCACTTCAGGGTCATCAACCTAGGTACCCCCTTTACAGCTAGCTGACCTTGGATCCCCGAACCTCTTCCGGAGTGGTCCCCTCTGACTCTAGGCAGACCCCAGGGGCAATCCGCAGTACTTGACAACCTGTGTAGGCTTTCCTGGGACTGGACCCCTCTCTGCAGGCTCTCGGCACACTGGAACCCCTCAGTTCACTCAGCACGCTCTGGACACTCAGGTGACACCCTGAGACATCCACCTTCCTCAGACAGGAGGAGAGACAGCCACACTCTCCCTCCTGGGACTCTGCTCCCGCCAAAGACGCCTTGCCATGCATTCCCCCCCCCCCCCCAAACTTATTCCCACTCCCAAAATCCCTAAGGGGTAATCTGCCTTCTGGGGTAGTTACAAGCTGGGATGTGTCCCCCTAATTGGGCTTCCCACACTGTCCTATGAGAAGCCTCTCACAGGAGCCAGTGGGGATACTTCTCCCCTCAGCAGGCACATCTGGAAGCCATGACACCCTGGCTAGATAAATTGCAGCCCTGCTGTTAGGCAGACAAGGCCCACTATAGTTTTACCTAGCACCTATTTATAGAGTGATGTATGCCCTACCCTAATTGTGTTCCAAGCCTCGTAATCAGAAAAGTCAGAAGCGGAAATGTGTTCCTGGCAAACTACTGGTTCTGTCCAGACTGGAAGTGGCACCAGCACTGACCATCCTAATAAAGCGCAAAAGTGAAGATGGCATACTCGCATCCTCCGCATAATTTTCTGAGGCTAATCAAAAAAAGACCGGGCAATATTACTAATGATGTGATCAAACAAAAACCACATCGCTCAGAACAGTGGAAACCTCCATCAGGTGCACAGGTTGCAGTGATCTCTCCAAGCAAAAGCCAAACTGTTAAAAATCTTCCAATACTTTATTGTCACTCCTAGGTGAGTTAAAAAAAAAAAAAGGTGGCTAATGCATTTTGACGATGAGCCTTGATCACTGCCGAAATGCATTAGCCAACTTGTTTTTACTCACTGAGGGGTGACCATAAAGAATTGGGAAGATTTAAATAGTTTTCGGCTGTCTTTTGCTTGGTATTACTAAGGATGTGCATAAACTTGATTTCCAAATAATAAGTTGACCGCAATGAAGTCATAAAGTTGTCAGTTATGCACAAATATTGTTAGAATAGACCTAATACACATGGGACTGTAGTGCCATCTTGTGGCCGGAAAATATACATTTAAAAACCACAGCAACACTTGATGATCTAAAACATTTAAAGGAACAAAAACAAAATGACAAACAATTAACATTTGTTTGCCATGGAATTGGCCAAACCAATATCTCTCTCGTGCTCTCTCGTTCTAACTATTAATAGCATTAACATCTCATTTGAGAGTATGCTGAGGAATGTGGGTACGTCATCCTTCCCTTATTTTATTATGAAGGTCGGTTCCGGGTCTGGCATGTCCAGACGGAACCATTCGTTTTTCCAGGAACACATCTTTGCCCCCCCTGATTACTAGGCTTGGAACACAATTAAGGTAGGGCGGTCTCCTCTAATCTTTACCCTATATATGTGATGGCTACTAGCTACACCCCTGATGTCGAATAGGACGAAACACATCAGGATTAGTTTGGAAACGTCACTACACACGTGGACTGAGGCCATTTTTGTCGGTTGGGGAAACCACAAGTTTAAGGCTCGGTTCACACTGATGCGATGCGGGAAGGCTGCGAATTCGCAGCCTGTTCCCGCATCGCACACGCACCCCCGGCAGTTCACTCTGCCATATGCGATCCGCTGGGGGTGTCAATGTAATCTTAACGACACCCCCAGTTTGATCGCATATCGCAGTGCGATCGTGCAGTTCGCACAGGATCGGATCGCACAAGTGTGAACCGCTGTGCGATCCGATCCTGATGCGGCAGCAAAAATGCCTCCTGTGCGTGTTTGCTGCGGGTGCGATGCGAATTTAGCCATACAAACTGTATGGCTAAACTCGCACCGCACAGCTGATCGCATGTCATGTTGGAGCAGTGCGCTCCGACATGACATGCGAACCCCGCACACGCAGTAGTGTGAACCGGGGCTTACACTTGATGTCTGTTTAACCTTGCTCATTTGTGAGTATAAGTTATGAAATTTTAAGGCCTCATGCACGCTCGACATTAGAAAAATGGCAGTAGCTTTGTAGAGTTTTCCGCTTTTTTTTTTTTTTTTTTGTTAAATTACCTCCTATTTTTGTAACCCTGACTTTCCCGCAATGCAATTCCGGCAAGCTTACTGCATTTTACAATCTGTTTTGGGGTGTTCTTAATGGACCAATAAGCCCTTGTTCACATCGGGCAGATTTGACATGCCAAATCGGAGCCTTTTGCTGGCAACGTCACTGTCCAAATTTGCAACCCTGACTTTGTGATGCCACCCTGATTTCCAAAAGTAGTTTCTGCACTTTTAGGGTGATTTTAATATTCATCTGTGCATGAACCCGTACAGATGTCTGTCAAGTCGCACTGACAGTTTGAATTAGTGCGCGTTCAGCTAATTGATTTCAAACCCACCCTCAGTGTGAACTGGTTCCGGCAATAGGCTCCGATGTGACATGCGATTCGACATGACAAATCGCATGCCAAATTGTCACAATGTCAACGGGGCTTCATGTTCCATGACCGATACCCCGAAACACATTGCAAAATTCAGTGCGCTTTCCAGAAGCGCATTGCATGGTTCACACCTATGCAATGTTACATCACATGTGATGTGCACAGGAATGTGGTGCGTTTTGGCGCAAATCGCATGCGGTGTTAAGCATGCACCAGTGTGAACCCAGGCTATGCTCCATGAACGACTCCTCAAACAGAACAAGGCTTACAAAAAAAACAAAAACACAGCCTGTGTGCATGGGATACATGCTGGGGTGTTTATTAGCTGTAGAAAAAACATCTGATGCCAAAAACAGCAGCTTGAAAAAAAAAGTGTGCATGAGGCCTAAATATCAAGTGCTTTGATATAACAATTATATTTTGCGATGCCTAACCTGTGGAGAGATGCTCTCGAAAAGGGGGCAACCGGATTGGTATCCTATGTGTCCAGTCTATGCTGAACAGGAGCATTGTGTATGTGTTTTGGTCCACCTATGATCTAGTGGTCCACTCCCAGGGCTTGGGAATTGTGGACTTTTTTTTTTTTTTTTTTTTTTGTGTGGGTGAAGAAATGCTGTAAAAACTAATTTGTTGTGACTACCCTTTTTGGCTTTAAATCTGCATAAATTTCACTTGAACACTTTGCACAAAGACAGGGATTTTGTAGGATGATTAAAGTTCACCTTTAGGGCTATTTCACACTATCCGTCCGGACGGACTCCGTTTTATCTCGGCAGGGGATCGATCTGCGCATTTCCCCCGCTGAGCAGGAGGATGATGGCTGCGTCTCCGCAGCTGTCAGTTCCACATACATCTCTATGGGGGAATCTGATGGGAAAGGACCGTTGGGCTATTCTCATCCGATCCGCTGGACAGATGGAAAATGGGGTTTCCATCTGTCCAGATTTGACGGATCAGATATCATTGGACATGTCTCCGCTGACATCCGATGCCCCATAGGGATGCATGGGGGGACCGTTCAGATCCGCCAAAAAGACGGGTGGATCTGAACGGTCGGCCTGTGTGAAAGGGGCATAACACGTTGCACCCATATTCAGGATGTAACCTGTTACAAATGGACTGGACCCCCCCCCCCCCCCCGCTCTCCTGCTGTGACAGCTAGTGGGAATCTCCCACCTGGTCTACTCTTTCACAGCGCTCTATGAATTGGAAAACAAAGGTCGACAGCATTTGTGGCTGTTGTCCTGTAGTGTTCAGTTAACTATTGAGTCTTCCTGTCAGCATATATCCGCTTCCTTGTGCTAGGTACGAGCAAACCAATACACTGACAGATCTGCAGGGCATCAGTGATCTGCTGATTGCTGGTGCAATGCTTTTACAGGCTCCAGAAACCACTTATAAAGGTACCCTTTTTTTAAAAAAAAAACAAACAAATTGGCATTCATTTGTCAAAAAGGTGAACTTATTTAAACATTGTACCAAGCAGGTGCTTATCGATTTTCTGAAACAAACTGCTTTTGTAGGAGGCTTAAACTGGCTGAGGAACAACAAAATCTTCTACGAAGGTGAGGTTGTAGAAGACTGTCTTCTCTGCATCAGCAAGGTCTTTCCCAGGCAGGTATTTCAAAGCAGACTGGGAATTCAAGATGTGCTTTTCAAGCTTTTTGAAAAAGCCCAAAGACGCAGGCAGTGTTGGAAGACCATAGACAGTGGTCAGCCAAAAAACCTAATGCAGCAGATGAAAGACACATGATTACTTTCTTTGGCATTGGAAGATGTTCAACCGTTCGATCAGCACAGAACTGGTGGGACCCAGGTACACCCATCTACTGGCCAGGGAAGTTTGGCCAGAAGTGCTCTTCATGGAAGGATTGCTGCCAAAAAGACATACCTCCATCATGGAAACAAGGCTAAGCAACCTCAACGATGCACAAAAACCTAGGAACTGGGGTGCAGAAAAATGGCAGCAGGTACTCTGGCCTGGACTGATGAGTTCAAATTTGAAATCCTGTTTTTGGCTGTAGCAGGAGGTGGTTTGTTTGGCGAAGGGCTGGGAAGCAGTATGAACGCAGGCAACGATGTGTGGTGGAGGAAGTTGGGGGCTGCATTTCTGCAAATGGGAGTTGGAGATTTGATCAGAATTAATGGTGTCACCAATGCTACTACATACAGACAGATACTTATCCATCATGCCATACCATCAGGGAGGCATGTGATTGACCCCAAATGTATTCTACAGCAGTGCAATGACCCCCAACCTACAGTCAATGTAAAAAACTATGTTCAGACATTGATTCAGACATTTAATATCCATATTAGGATTATGGCACACAAGGGGCAGCTCTTCCTCCTTGCCTATGTTCAGACATTGTCCTCTGCCCTACTGAAACTGTCCACCTTACATTTGTGACAGGGGTAATCGTTAGTTTTTTTTTTTTTCTCTTTCGCTACCCCCCCCCCCCCCCATGCTCCATACAACTTGGGTGGGGCGGTGGTGCGCATCGCTAGGTTTTTGGCATCTTCACCTTGGGCACTGACTGTAAGCACCCCCTGTCAGTGGAACTAAGTCTCCATACTTGCCTGCTAGGCACCAGCATCTTATGAGTGCCAGTTTTTGAGCCTCATTGGCTGGCTCTGAAACCAAAGTATTTGGCATTGACATCAATCCTTTTTTGTTACATTAAGTCTTCCCCCCCCCCCCCCCCAATATTTTAGATGCCATAAAAATGGTATGGACAAAAATGCCTTAACCACTTCAGCTCCTGAAGGTTTTTAACCCACCCCCTCATTATGACCAGGCCATTTTTTTGCGATTCGAGACTGCGTTACTTTAACAAAAAATTGCGCGGTCGTGCGGCGCTGTACCCAAATATAATTGGATGTTTTGTTTTCCCCCCACAAATAGAGCTTTCTTTGGTGGTATTTGATCACTTCTGCGGTTTTTAGATTTTTGCGCTATAAACAAAGAGCGACAATTTTGGAAAAAAAACACCATATTTTACTTTCTGCTATAAAACATTTACAATAAAACTTTTAAAAATAATTTTTTATCAGTTTAGGATAATTTGTATTCTGCTACATATTTTTGGTAAATCCCTAAAAGCGTATTTTAATTGGTTTGCGCAAAAGTTATAGCGTTTACAATCTGCGGGATCGATTTTTGGACTTTTTTTACTTTTTTTTTTTTTTTTTTTTTTTAAATTTATTTATTTTTTTAATGGCGGTGATCAGCGGTTTTTAGCGGGACTGCGACATTGCAGCGTACATATCGGGACTGTCATTTTTTACACCTTTTGGGGACCAGTGACAATACAGTAATCAGTGCTAAACATTATGCACTGTTAGTGTATAAATGACACTGGCAGGGAAGGGGTTAAAACTGGGGTTGATCAAAGGGGTAAATGTATGCTTGCTCACTGTGGGGGGGGGTTCTGTGACAGGCACAGAGATCGCAGTTTCAGCTTAGCTGAAACTCCTTCTCTCCCTGCATGTCTGAAGACTTGCCTGCTTTGTTTACATAAGCAGGTGGGTCTTCTGTCAGTTTCGGACGATTGCGAGAGGCCGGCGGCAATCACCGCCGCTCCTCCCGCTCTGTCTAAACACAGCAGGAGCGTGGCTCCAGCGGCAGACCTCATGCACGAAATCATAGTCCTACATGGTTTTGCGTAGCTAAAACTGATAACGACTCCCTCTGCTACTTAACTGATCAATATCTCAGGAGTTTAACTGACTTAATGCTGTACGCCTGATTAAAGTGTTCCTTTTTTTTTTTTTTCTTTGAGCAGTGGGTTTTGTTGCACAACCTTTAGAGAAAATTACTGACTGCAAACAAGTGATTCGTGTAGTTCTCAATGTACCTGCCCAACAGGTAGTTTGGTCCACTCCTTGAGCAAACTGCTCCGGCTGCCTTTGTGTTTTAAAGGGTATCCTCTCCAGACTGTTAATGTTTCTGTAAAATGTTTACTAGGATTTAGGGCAAAGCTTATAGCAGGCTGCAAATGGCACTTTATTTTATTTATTTTTCAGATGAACATTTGGAGCCTCCTGTCATCTACTCGCTTATTCTTGAGGCCAACAAAGGTAACCTTTAACAATTAATACGTGTTAACCATTTCCATTTGTTGGGTGTCCTTATTGTGCTACAAAGCTAATGGGGCACACAGCTGACCCCACCTTGAAGAATTGCTGCTCTAAAGACCTGCAATAAAGCAGACTTTAGGGTCCTTTCACACGAGCGGTCCGATCAGATCCGCCTGTCAGTTTTTTTAGGCGGCGAATCTGATCGGATCCTCCATGCATCCCTATGGGTCAGCGGTGACCTGTCAGGGTACACCTGCTGCCATCCGGTTTCGATCCTGTCCGTGAAATCCAGACGGATGGAAACCCTATTTACCATCCGTCCAGGGGATCGAATGAGAGCAGACAGGCTCTACATTCCCCCCAAAAAATTTGCAAATCAAAATTTATAAAACATTTTAGGCCAATTTGTTTTCTGCTACTTTTTTTTACTAAAAAAAAAAAAAATCGCAATACGCATACTTTGATTGGTTTGCGCAAAAGTTACTAACTACGGGAAAGATTTGTCATATTTATTGTCGTGTTTTTTTTTGCAAGACTGTGACATTGCGATGGACAAATCGGACCCCCTAACTGACATTTTTTACACTTTTGGGGGGGACCAGTGACACTACTGCAGTAATCAGTGCTAACAATATGCACGGTTACTGTAACAATGACACTGGCAGGGAAGGGGTTAACACTGTTGGTGATCAAGGGGTTAAATGTGTGCCTCATGCTTACTGACATGTGGGGGGAGGGGGTTCTGTGACACAGATTGCAGGTTCAGCTATGCTGAATCCTGTGATCTGTCACAGAAGATCCACCCGCTTTGTTTACACAAGATTTTCTTACTCTTTCCCCGACGATCGGAGAAGAGACGTTGATCACCGTATCTCCTCCTCCTGCCCAACTCCCGCTGTCTAAAGACAGCGGGAGCGAGCCTCCGTCGGGGTGCGCGCGCCGCTGAGACAGGGAGGAATCCTGCGACGTATGTCTACGTTGCTTGACCAAGGGCTGCCACCTTGTTGCAGTAGCAGCAATGTGAGCAGTCCTGAAGTGGGTTAATGTGCCTGTAAAATGGCGCATTTAGTGCAATGTATGTAGCCTTCTGCAGCAATACTGACATTTCTAAAGGAAAAAATTTAATTTAAACTTGCTTGCCGCTGTAATGTATTGTTGGCTCCCCGCAATACAGATAAACATGAAGAAAAACTGAGTGGGGTACCCCCAAAGACCATACAGGCCCCTTGTGTCTGGTATGGATTTTTAAGGGCAACCCCACACCAAAATTAAATGGCTTTGGGGTTCCCCCTAAAATCCATACCAGAGCCTTATCCCAGCACACAGCCTGGCTGGCCAGGATGGGGGCAAGTGAGTGCCTCCCCTCCTGAACCATACCAGGCAATATGCCCTCAACATGGGTGGATGCTTTGGGGGAGGGCTCTGCCCCCCACCCCAAAGCACCTTGCCCCATATTCATGGGGACAGGGGGGTCTCTTCCCCCCAGGGCTGTGGTTGTGTAGGTCTGCGGGGGTAGGCTTATCTGGAAGCCCCCCATGTGAATAGATATCGGGTACATCATACCCCCTACCCATTCACCAAAAAAGTGTACAAAAAAATAGACAAAAGCCAGTTTTGGAAAAGTCCTTTTATTTAACAAAAAAAAAAAAAAAAAAAGGTTCCCCCCCCCCCCCCCGATCAGTCACCCACCCGCCTGGGGAGAAAAAAAGCTTCTGCGGACACTTGCCTCGCTATGATGGGTTTTGAGTTTGACAGCTTTTATAGGGATCTGACGTTACGAGCCGTCCCACAATGCACTGCTCAGGTACAGTGAATAAATCAGTCAGTAATTTATTCACTGCACCTGAGCAGTGCATTGTGGGACGGCTCGTGGCGACAGATCCCTATAAAAAGAACTGTCAAACTCAAACGGCTCACCCTACATGCAGTGGATGAGAAGTTGGGGGGAGAGTGTTCAGTCTAAGCCAGCTTGATGGTGGCGTAGGTGGTAGAATACCAGGCTTGCAATTGAAATGGTTGTGGGTTTGATTCCCAAAAAACAATATCTCTCCTGCGCTCAAGTGGTATGCGGGAAGGTGAATCTTCTAGGCGGTTTTATGACCCAAAAGAAGTGGTCTTGCTGCCCCCCTCAGGACCAAGGGTATCCAAAAGGCACTACAAGAAAACAACAAGAGAAGGGCGCACCGATCTTGTGCATTACCACTTAAAAGTTTATTAAAATCAAAGAAGGGTAGTGTACAATATACTCACAAACGTAGAATATGAACAAGCATATAGGAAATGGGCACCGCTCGCTTCCCGGACACTTCTCTACTGCTGGATAGCGTGATGGCGTCCTCAAAACCTGATGTGGCTTACGCGTTTCGAGGGAGGACCCTCTTCCTCAGAGTCAAAATCGCCACTTTTTTTGGCTCTGAGGAAGAGGGTCCTCCCTCGAAACGCGTAAGCCACATCAGGTTTTGAGGACGCCATCGCGCTATCCAGCAGTAGAGAAGTGTCCGGGCAGCGAGCGGTGCCCATTTCCTATATGCTTGTTCATATTCTACGTTTGTGAGTATATTGTACACTACCCTTCTTTGATTTTAATAAACTTTTAAGTGGTAATGCACAAGGTCGGTGCGCCCTTCTCTTGTTGTTTTCTTGTGGGTTTGATTCCCCTGGCCAGCAGCTGATTTATTAGAGTTGCTGTAAAAACCTCTAGTGGTGGTAGTTGTAGATGCACTCACTGTCAGTCTGTCAGTTGTAATTGCAGTAACTCTTCCCCCTGCGGTAACGCCGTTCCGTTACTTATGCAAAGTAATTACTTGTTACTGACAAAAGTTTAATTTTTTTTTTATTTGAGCCAAGCTCAAATATCTTAGACTTTTTTTCTATGTACACAAGGCCTATTTCTCTCAAATATTGACAAATCTGTGTTAGTGAGCACTTCTCCTTTACCAAGATATGCCACACCTGTGAGGTAGATGGATGATCAAGATGCTGATTAGGCTGGACACAATGGCCAGTTTTACTGTATCCGGGGGGGGGGGGGGGGGGGAGATGGGGTTGAAAACCAGTTAGTATCTGGTGTGACCACCATTTGCCTCGCGCAGTGCAACACATCACATAGGGTTGATCAGGTTGTTGATTGTGGCCTGTTGAATGTTGGTCCACTCTTCAATGGCTGTGCAAAGTTTCTGGATATTGGCAGGACCTGGAACACTGTCGTATATGCTAAACCAAAGCGTCCCAAACATGTTCAATGGGTGACATGTCCCATGAGTGTGCTGGCCATGCAAGAACTGGGATGTTTTCAGCTTCCAGGAATTGTGTAAAGATCCTTGCAACAGGTTGTGGCTGAATGGCACAACAATGGGCCTCAGGATCTCCTCATAGTATCTCTGTGCATTCAAAATGCCATCAATAAAATGCACCGGTGTTTGTTGTCCATGACATCCGCCTGCCCATACCATAATCCCACCTCCACCATGGGCCACTCACTCCAAAACATGGACATCAGCAAACTCCGCACCCACATGATGCGATCTGCCCTCATGCCCTGTACAGTTAAGACCTGGATTCATCCATGAAGAGAACACCTCCAAGAGCCAGGCGCCATCGAATGAGCATTTGCCCATTTTAAGTCGGGTACGACGACCAACTGCAGTTAGGTCAAGACCCCCGATGAGAATGAGCATGCAGATGAGCTTCCCTGAGATGGGTTTCTGACAGTTTGTGCAGAAATTCTTTGGTTATGCAAACCGATTGTTGCAGCAGCTGTCCAGGTGGCTGGTTTTAGACCATCGTGGAGGTCCTGTCTGGTGTGGTTACACATGGTCTGCGGTTGTGAGGCTGGTTGGATGTACTGCAAAATTCTCTGAAACGTGTTGCTTCTGGTAGAGAAATGAATATTTAATTCACGGGTGACCGCTCTAGTGGACATTCCTGCATCAGCATGCCAATTGCACGCTCCCTCAAAACCTGCGACATCTGTGGCATTGTGCTGTGATAAAACTGCACATTTTTAGAGTGGCCTTTTATTGTGGCCAGCCTAAGGCACACTTGTGCAATAATTATGCTGTCTAATCAGCATCTTGATATGCCACACCTATGAGGTAGATGGATTATCTCAGCAAAGGAGAAGTGTTCACTAACAGATTTGTTAACCATATGTAGTGCTACTCCCAAAGGGATACAAATGCATGCCACACTTTTCAGATGCTTTTATTTGTTAAAACGAAATGTTTTTTTATCATTTTCCTTCCACTTCACAATTCTGAGCCCCTTGTGTTGGTCTATCAAATGAAATCCCAATAAAATAAATGTGTCTTTGGTTGTAACATGACCATGTGGAACATGTCAAGGGGTATGAATACTTTCTCAAGGCTCAGCTAAAGCCCAACAATTGGGACCGCTAAGCCAGATACATTATGTGGGCCATGTGGCAAAAGCTGGAGTATCTCCCAATCCTACTAAAACTCAGGCGGTATCAAGTGGAATAATCTCAAAACCCGTAACAGAACTTTCTGGGATTAGTAGGGTACTACTGTTCCCAATCTTGCCCAGATTGGTGCCCCACTTACAGAATTGTGTGGGCATTCAATTGGAAGGGCAAAACACTACCTCCCATTGAGTCTCTAGCTGGTCCAAGAAGAAGCTTTTAACTCTTGCATGGCTTTCCACTGCACCACTTCTGCTGTATGTCCATTACACAACCCTTTCTGCATGTATGGTGGTGGCAGGTATCAAGGACTGGGGGCTGTACTTGCTCAAGAGCAAGATGGGGTTGAATAAGTTATTACTTATGCCAGTCGAAGCTTGCAGTCAACTTAATACAAGCTGCATAGGGAGTTCTTTCAAGCTAGTTGCTGGCTCCAGAGTGGGCCATGACTGAAGTTTACTGAATGTTTAGACATTTTCACCAAAAACCTTCCACTAGCATACCTACAGATTGCCAAACTGGGTGCCCTGGAACTACTTCAGAACAATAGCTGCTCACAGTGGGATAGGTTAGAAAAGCGCAATGGAATGTTATATGGATGAATCCATGTTCCCACTGAACAGCTAGACATTTATGAAGTTGAATTATTCCCCAGTTAACTGCTTTAGGATTCTGCCAGATGCAAAAGTGTAAAGGCTTAATTTAAAAAAAACAAAACTACTTACTGTAAAAACACTATGCTCATTTATGGTTTTACTTTTTAAAAGACTGGAGGGGGAATAAAAAACTATGGATATAGTGTGTATGTGTGTGTATATTATATTATATTATATTATATTATATTATAATATTTTTTTTTTTTTTTGTCTTCCCCAGGCTATTATAGTGAAAACACATTGGTGGGTGAAGGTGACATCCTCTTGAAGAAGTCTGGCCGTTTGGCTACCAGCTGCACATCGTGCCTTTGGCCCAAAGGGGTAGATGGGACTGTCCGTGTGCCATTTAACCTCGATACCACAGGGTTTTGTAAGTATTTTATGCCTTTTTGTTTTGAATGTGTGGGGTGGGATTTAATTAAACAAAAAATGTATTTCTAAGCCTAAATCAAGGGCGCCCTCTCTAAAGCACAGCCTTTATCCATGGGCACTTTGACTCTAGCATCAGACACCGACACTTGCATAATGATGTAACGCCACTCTCTGTAGCATCCATCTGTGAGTTGGTGTACCTAGGTGAATCCTTAATGGCTTGGGCTTACAGGAAAGGAATTTGTATGGTGCTGGATGATATATGCAACTCAATACTGGCATTTGATTGCAAGTCAGTCTTTGGGAAACGGTGTATACAGGGTATTTTCCTAGAGGAAAATGTATTTTAAGGTAAATGTTATGGTCAGGGCTGAATACCTTGTCACTTAAATATGAAACCTTGCATATTAATATAACCAGACCGCATTACTGAGGAAATATTGATTACGGCCCAACAGCAGAATCGTACGAATGAGCTCCTCTGTAGGAAGTCTGTCAGTGTCTGAAATCAGAACTGCTCCTGCTTTGCTCTGCATATTGTCACGGGTCTATTCTGCCCTATAGAATTGTATATATCGAAAACAAAGGTTTTATCCACACTGCTCAAAAAACTTTAAAGCGGTAGTATACTCAATGTTTTTACTTTTACCTGAAGGCAAGCCTATGAGGCTTACCTGTAGGTACAATTAATCTCCTGCACGGTTTAGGAGATATTTGCCCTGCATGCAGCCGCTGACCCTAGCGGCGCATGCGCTCTGAAGGTCCAGTGGACCTTCAAAGTTCCTTGTCGGCTACTTGCTGGAAAGTGACTCCGTGTCAGGGGCTTTGTTTTTAAGGTAAGTATTTCATAATATACAACTGCTTAAAGGATCACTTTCTAATCCGTGTAGCATTTAGTCAAACTCCTGGAATATTCTGGTTAATTACCAGAGAGGGTTGTTTATCAGCTTCCTTGGTGTTCATTATAATTAACCAGTTCTGGACTTAATGACCAGGCCTTTTTTATTTGCGTTATTTTACCATTGCACGGTCGTGCGACACTGTACCGAAATATATATAATTTTTTAATAAACAAGACCATTCTGGGGAAAAAAATGTATATCTTTTACATTCTGCTATATAACGTTCCCAAAAAAAGTGTCATCCTTTTTAGGCCAATTGTGTTCTGCTACATATTTTTGGTTAAAAATCACAATAAGCGTATTTTTTGATTGGTTTGCGCAAAAGGTATTGCGTCTACAAACTAGGAGAAAGATTGTATATATTTTTTTTTTAATGCGGGACAGATCGGACCCCTAACTGACATTTTTGACCCTTTTGGGGGGACAAGGGACATTACTAGAGTAATCGGTGATAAAAATATGCAGTTACTGTAGTAATAGTGGCAGGGAAGGGGTTAACCTAGGGGTGATCAAAGGGTAATTGTAAACCTAGGGGAGTGTTTTCTAATTGCGGGGAGCGATCGTGGGTGCCCGGTGGATCGGCATCCCTGCTGCCTAGTGGGGGCAGGAGCGCATGCTTCCCCCACCACTCCCACAAACGTACCCCTACGTCTTTTTCGCGCAGCCGAGCCAGCCTGCCACAGTAAAACTGCGGCGGGCGGTCAGCAAGTGGTTAAATTTAACATGCGTACTAGGTGGGCAACAATGAGACGACCTCCAAAATAGCTGAAGGCCACTGAAATTTTTACCTACTTTTCTGACTTTTTTTTTTTTTTTTTTTTTTTTTTTATTCTTTTACTAGTTTTGCATTTGGCTAGGGTCAGTGTCCACTACTGGTAGCATGAGGCAATACCTGGACCCTATAGGGCACACGTGTCAAGCACAAAGCCCGCAGGCTGAAGCTGGCTCTCCAGGCCAATGTGGCCCTCACATTGCTGCTGCAGCTGTGGAAAGCCCCCTTGTCTCAGCAGTCTGTAGCAGAGAGGACAACAGAACTCCTCTGCCAAATCCTGCGCTTCTCCATGAAACCATGGAGAGGCTTGTCTCTATCCACCCGCCTCTCAGCAAAGAGGGCTCTGTGCTGCACCAGCACCCCCTTGTTTCTGCACTCCCCTGGTCTCCGCATTCAGCAGACTCCAGCAGCTGATTCCAGACCTCCTTCAGTTCTACTGCAGACCATGCGCTGTCTGCTTCCCAACTTTGTCCCCAGCTTCTTCCCTGCAGCAGCACAAAGTAAGGGAAGGTGCACTGTGAGCAGCAGCACAAAGTAAGGGAAGGTGCACTGTGATGTAAGGGAGGTTGGGACTTTTGACTTCTGATGGTGGAGGGGCTCTTGACATAGGATTTAAGGTGAATGGGGTGCTCTAGACATCTAGTTTTACAGATACAACTGGCCCTTTGAGGTCAAACATTGCGGCCCGCGATGAAATTGAGTTTGACACCCCTGCTATAGAGGATGCATAGGCAGTGCAACTCCTCCAGAATGGCACATCAATACGTGCCATTGCCGGAAGGTTTGCAATGTCTCCCGGCACAGTCTAGAGCATAGAGGAGATTCCAGGAGACAGGCAGTTACTCCTAGGAGAGCTGACCAGGGCCATAGAAGGTCTGCAACCCATCACAAGGACTGGTATCTGCTCCTTTGTGCAAGGAGGAACAGTATGAGCACTGCCAGGTTCCTACAAAATTACCTCCAGCAGGCCACTGGTGTGAATGTCTGACCAATCAAACTGACTTCATGAGGGTGCCCTGAGGCCCGACATCCTTTAGTGGGCCCTGTACTTACTGCCCAGCACTGTGGGGCTTGATTGGCATTTGCTATTGAACACCAGAATTGCCAGGTCCACCACTGGCTCCTTGTGCTTTTCAGATGAGAGCAGGATCACCCTGAGCACATGTGAAAGGGTCTGGAGACGCTGTTGAGAATGCTATGTTGCCTGTAACATCGTTCAGCATGACAGGTTTGGTGGTGGGTCAGTGATGGTCAGGGGAGGCATATCCATGGAGGGACACAGACCTCTACAGACTAGCCAATGGCACCCTGACTGCCATTGGGTATTGGGATGAACTCCTTGGACCCATTATTGTACCATATGTTGGTGCAGTGGCTCCTAAAGTCCTCTTTGTGCACGACAATGCCCAGCCTCAGGGTGAGAGTATGCAGCCATTTCCTGGAGGATGAAAGACTTTATACCCATGAATGGCACCATGCTCGTCTGACCTAAATCCAATGGAAAATCTCTGGGATATTATTTCAGTCCATCTGACGCCACCAGGTTGCACCTCAGTCTGTTCGGGAGCTCAGTGATGCCCTGGTCCAGATCTGGGAGGAAATGCCCCAGGACTCCATCCATTGTCTCATTTAGGAGCATGCCCCGATGTTATAGTTAGTGAGGCTGAAAAGACACCAGTCCATCCAATTCAACCCTTTACGCAGTTTAAGGTTAAACCACTTAACTTTAGCAAATGGCCGAGAGTCCTTTTGTATTCCCTTTAACTGAAATTTGTTCCCTATGCTAGGGTCACTAGTATGGTATTTGTCCATTAATACCATATTCCCTCTTAAGCGTCTCTTCTCCAGAGAGAATAAGTTCAACGCTTGTCGTCTTTCCTCATAGTGGAGATCCTCCAGTCACTTTATTAGCTTTTTTATTTTCTCTGGTCTCTCGTTCCAGCACATCCTTACTGAGGCCCGGCACCCAGAACTGGATGGCATACTCCAGATGCAGCTGGACAAGTGTCTTGTAGAGTGGGAGAATTATTTTTATCTCTGGAGTGATTCCTTTTTAATACATGCCAATATTCTGTTGACATTGCTGAGCTTGTCATCTACTAGGACCGACCCAGGTCCTTTGCCATCTTTGATTTCCTCAAAGGCTCTTCCCCCCCCTCCCCCCCCAGTCCAACTTGTGTTTGTATTTCTGGCACCCAAATGCATTACCTTACATTTCAACTTTTGCCATGTAGATGCCCATCCCATTTTGTTCAGGTCTTCTGTAAGATTACCATAACCTGCGTAGAAGAAATTGCCCTGCTTAATTTAGTATTGTCTGCAAAAACGGAGATTGAGCTGTTTTATCCCATCCTCTAGGTTGTTTATGAATAAATTTAAATGGGATTGGTCCCAGGACCGATCTTTGGGGGGCCTCACTTTCCACACCAGACCATTCCATTCAGAGTACTCTCAATTTATCACCACCCTTTGGAATCACCCCTGCAGCCAGCTTTTAATCCAGGTACTCGTGCTATGGTCCATACATACCTTAGTTTATAAGCATTTGTGGGGAACTGTGTCAAATGCCGTTGTAAAATTCAGATACACCACATCCACAGGCCTTCCTTTATCTAGATGGCAGCTCACTTCTTCATAGAAGGATAATAGATTGGTCTGGCAAGAGCAATTTTTTTTTTTTTTATCCAGGCTGATTACTACTGATAACGTTTTCATACTAAAGTCTTTGTGTCTGTCTGTGTATATTGTCCCATATCGTCCCCCCCCCCCCCCCTCCTGGGATATAGCTTGGCCCTTTTTTAAATATTGGTACCACATTGGCTTTTTTTCCAATCAGCTGGTACCATTACGGTCAGTAGACTAGCCATAAAAATTAGGAAGGATTCGCCCCCCCTTAATCGCCAGGCCATTTTTTGTGATTCAGCACTGCGTTACTTTAATATATATATTAGTGCCTTACGAAAGTATTCAGACCTTTTGCCACATTTCAGGCTTCAAACATAAAGATCTAAAACTGTAGTTTTTTGTGAAGAATCAACAAGTGGGACACAATCATGAAGTGGAACAAAATTATTGGATATTTCAAACTTTGTTAACAAATAAAAAAACTGAAAAATTGGGCGTGGAAAATTATTCAGCCCCTTTACTTTCAGTGCAGCAAACTCTCTCCAGAAGTTCAGTGAGGATCTCTGAATGATCCAATGTGACCTAAATGACTAATGATGATAAATAGAATCCACCTGTGTGTAATCAAGTCTCCGTATAAATGCACCTGCACTGTGATAGTCTCAGAGGTCAGTTTAAAGCGCAGAGAGCATCATGAAGAACAAGGAACACACCAGGCAGGTCTGAGATACTGTTGTGGAGAAGTTTAAAGCTGGATTTGGATACAAAAAGATTTACCAAGCTTTAAACATCCCAAGGAGCACTGTGCAAGCGATAATATTGAAATGGAAGGAGTGTATCGGGCCACTGCAAATCTACGAAGACCTGGCCTTCCCTCTAAACTTTCAAGCCCATACAAGAAGACTGATCAGAGATGCAGCCAAGAGGCCCATGATCACTCTGGATGAAATGCAGAGATTTACAGCTGAGGTGGGAGTCTCTGTCGATAGAACAATCAGTCGTATACTGCCCAAATCTGGCCTTTATGGAAGAGTGGAAGAAGAAAGCAATTTCTTAAAGATATCCATAAAAAGTGTCGTTTAAAGTTTGCCACAAGCCACCTGGGAGACACACCAAACATGTGGAAGAAGGTGCTCTGGTCAGATGAAACCAAAATCAAACTTTTTGGCAACAATTCAAAACGTTATGTTTGGCGAAAAAGCAACACAGCTCATCACCCTGAACACGCCATCCCCACTGTCAAACATGGTGGTGGCAGCATCATGGTTTGGGCCTGCTTTTCTTCAGCAGGGACAGGGAAGATGGTTAAAATTGATGGTAAGATGGATGGAGCAAAATACAGGACCATTCTGGAAGAAAACCTGATGGGAGTCTGCAAAAGCCCTGAGACTGGGACTGAGATTTGTCTTCCAACAAGACAATGATCCAAAACATAAAGCAAAATCTACAATGGAATGGTTCACAAATAAACATATCCAGGTGTTAGAATGGCCAAGTCAAAGTCCAGACCTGAATCCAATCGAGAATCTGTGGAAAGAACTGAAAACTGCTGTTCACAAATGCTCTCCATCCAACCTCACTGAGCTCGAGCTGTTTTGCAAGGAGGAATGGGCAAAAATTTCAGTCTCTCGATGTGCAAAACTGATAGACATACCCCAAGCGACTTTCAGCTGTAATCACAGCAAAAGGTGGGGCTACAAAGTATTAACTTAAGGGGGCTGAATAATTTTGCACGCCCAATTTTTCAGTTTATTAAAGTTTGAAATATCCAATAAATTTCGTTCCACTTCATGATTGTGTCCCACTTGTTTCTTCACAAAAAAATGTTTTATATCTTTTAGAAGCCTGAAATATGGCAAAAGGTCAAAGTTCAAGGGGGCCGAATACTTTTGCAAGGCACTGTTGTGTGTGGCGATCTGCGATTTTTTTTTTTTTTTTTTTTTTTTTTTTTTTTTTTTTTTGCGGAACTGACATTGCGGCGGGCAGATCGGACCCCTAGCTGACATTTTTTACACTTTTGGGGGGGACCAGTGAAGTTACTACAGTAATTAGTGCTAATAGGCACTTTTACTGTAATGACACTGGCAGGGAAGGGGTTAATACTGTGGGTGATCAAGGGGTTAAATGTGAGCCTAGGGAAGGGATTCTAACTGTATGGGGGCGGGGCCTGTGAAATGACCATGGAGACCTGTGATCCTACATAGGATCACAGGCACTCTGTGATCATTCTAGAGAGAACGGTCAGCTGTGTTTAGAACAGCTGACCGTTTTTCTCTCTCTCAGCGGGGAGTGATGGTGGGTGTCGGGCGGAAATTGGAGCTGCCTGCCCCATGCATCCGAATGCTCGCTGCCAAGTGAGAGCAGGAGCGCGCCTGCAGGCGCGCGACTGACGTATACCTTATTCGGTTTGCGCAGGAGGGGCTGCCTGCTGTAGTATAACTGGTGGGCGGTCCTTAAGTGGTTAAGGGACCCTCGGGTGTAAGCCATCTGGTCCCGTTGGCTTATGTTGTTTTTCAAGTCTAGTTCTGAGTCTGTCTTCTGTTAACCATAAGGGTGCTTCCTGCGGCATATTAACTTTAACATTACAAGCTGGATTAATGTAGCCCCCCAATTCCTTTTGTGAAGACTGAACAGAAGAATTTATTTAGCACCTTCGCCTTCTCGCTGTCCTTTGTAGCCAATGTGTCCTGGTCTCACTTTCTTATATACTTGTATAAAAAAAAAAAAAAATACAAGGCTTGAGGAGTCATTGGCAGCATTCCAAATTCACAAAGAATGCAATAAGAAATTCAAGAATGAAATTGGGGTGGTTAAAATAGAAGAGGAAAGACACATAGCGAAAGAGTATTACATTTTTTTTATTTTTATACTTTCACTATGAGAACTTCCTGTTCTCTTTTAGCCACCCTTAATTTTCGCTCTTGCATTTCTTATTGCATTCTTTGTAAATTTGGAATGCTGCCAATGACCCCTCAGCTGTGTGTGGTGTTTTTTGAGCAGTGTATACAGTATATTACAAAATGTATAACCCATCAGTTTAAAGACTTTTACTCTGCAGTGACTCCTACCCTTCTGTTGCTGCAAGACTCTTAACTGGATGAATATCAGTCTGCTTTCAAACACTTGTCTCCAATTAAAATCTCAGGCAAAGAAGTGTATATGTGTGGTGGGGGGAAATATTCTATTTGTACATATTTTTATTATTGTCAAGACTGTCAGGTAACTATATAAAATAGTGATTGTATTCGGAGCCACTGGATGGAGTTCTAGCCTTTTCACGCTCAGGGTGTCCATTCTGACATGGAGCTTCAGCCTGGCCCCGCCCTGCCCCCTCTCTCTCTCCTGATTGGCTGACTTTGACAGCAGCGGGAGCCAATCAGGATGGAGAGTCTCAAACAACCGAGACACTCGTGGACGTCACTAGACAGAGATGGGGCTAAGGTAAGTATGAGGGGGACTGCTACACACAGAAGGCTTTTTATCTTAATGCATTAAGATTAAAAAAAAAAACTGACTTTACAACTCCTTTAAATGTTGCTGAAAGAGAATCTGGTTTACAAATTCAACAGTTTAATTGGGGGGGAAAGGTAAAAAGTTGTTGCAGGTATAAACTCTTGAATAAGCAGTTGACTAGCAAGAGGGAAGGCCTAGACAGAAGCCATAATTGGTCTTCAAACATCAGCCTTTACCAGCCTAGGTCCCCATGAAAGATCACTGTGCTAACTAAATATGACTAGGGTAGATGGATACCTGGGAGCAAGGAAAATGATTTAATCTGTTACTAGAACAAGTTTTTCCCAAAAAAAAAAAAAAAAAAAAATTTGTGGGATTTATGGAAAAGTTTTTTTTTTTTTTTTTTTTTTTTTTTTTTTTTTTTTTTTTTTTTTTTAAATCAGTGGATGTGTTTTTTTTTATTTCAAGACCTAAAGTAGGGTACACACTATAAGAATCAGAAATTCCAGAGGAGAAGACGAGGACAATTGTACAACTTTTGACATCCAATTTCAGCCATTTCCGAAGAGAAACTCCAAACATTTTTTCCTACATGAACAGGACAATTTTTTTTTTTTTGAGAATTATGGATTAAAAAAATGCACATTATCAGAAACCACAAAAAAAACTTTGTGAATTTTCGTACTTTTCCATCCTCTGTTTAAAGTTGCTGTGAAACATTGAGGCAATACGTACAATTGTGTGTGTGTGCCGACCTTAAGGGTGGTAATTTTTATTAAATGTCACATAGAGCACTGCAAAATGGAATAAACTAAGTGCACTGGATTAGTGTAAAATCCTCAACTTTTAATGTATTATCACTTTATACTTACAAGTTAATTTAAAGGTGGTTCTAAAGGCCGAAGGTGTGTGTGGGGGTGTGTCTTTTGTCTTGATGCAATAAGAAACATTCGTGCAGCAGCCCCCTCCCCAATACTTACCCCCCCATCTCAATTTAACCCCCCCCATCTCAATCCAGCAATGTTGCACAAGAGACTTGGCTGTCCAGGACTCTCCCTCCTGATTGGCTGAAACACAGCGGTCACCATAGGTTCTTGCTGCTCGCATTCAAAGTCAGTTAGCCAATGAGGAGAGGTGTGGCGGGGCTGAGCCGCTGCTTTATGTCTGAATAGACAGGAGTGGCTTGGGTGCCTCCATAGTAAGCTGCTTCCTGTGGGGGCACTTGGCAGGAGGGAGGAGCCAGGAGCGCTGGCTAGGAACCTGAGAAGAGGAGGATCTGGGCTGCTCTGTTAAAAAATAAAACATGTTATACTTGCCTGCTCGTTGCAATTGTTTTGCACAAAGAGTAGGATCACTAAATCTGAAGAGGGTGCACTTTGTAAACCAAAGGCTGATGCAAAATTGCTGGCTGTTTATGTTCTGATGGTTGGACAGTTGTGCGTGTGTGTGTGTGTGTGTGTTTACAGATGGATGTTATACATTTTTTTTTTTTTTTTTTTTTTTTTTTATTGCTTTTTAGTTTCCCTAATAAGTAGCTAACTTTCGTGATGTCAGTCCTTTATCAACAATATCCTATTCTAATGTGACATAAGTGTGTTTTGTGGTGTGGTTTTTGCGTGTTTTTTTTTTTTTTTTTGAGTTGTTCCATCAACCGGATGCTTTGTTTGTTTTTTTGTAGCGAATGATGACTTGGCCCTAATCAACAATGCTATGCAAGAATATGAAACTCTGACCTGTGCACAGTTTGTCAATCGGACCACAGAGAGTGACTACCTCGTCATTTCATCTTCAGGAGGGTAGGTATTAGTGGGTGCACTTGCTAATTTGGAAACAAAGGGAGATTTACTAAAACTGAGTGCAAAATCTGGTGCAGCTCAACATATAAACCAATAGTCTTTGTGTGTATGCATGTATGCCGGGAGCCAGGGGAACACTTGAAGTGATTGGTTAAAAAAGATATGTGCTTTGGGGGGAGAAAGAGAATCATGCTTTGGCAGGGGAGAGGAGTTCTGCTACAAGTGTGGGATTTAGAATCTGCACCCCCAAAAGCAAACATGCAAGCTGCCAAAGGGGATCATGGCATCTGGGACACTGGCACTCACAAGAGATGCAGGGCACTTGCCCTCAATGCCCATGCTGGCGCCCTCCTGCTAGGCAAGTTAGTGAAGCAAAGTGCCAGAACTTGCTCCAGGACTCAGCCCGGATTCATGGAGCGCTGGGCTCTTGTTTAAATCTCAGGAAAGGGCCATGAAAACCAGGACGGTTGGAGGTATGGATTTGTATTAGAGGGGGTGTGATTTGCTGGGGGATTTTGGGGATGGTAGAGGATTTGTGCTGAGGAAGGGGAACCTTTTTTTTTTTTTTATTTTCTGGGAGGTGGAGGAATTGAACATAAAGATTAGTGCTGCATTTTTTTTTTTTTTTTTTTTTTGCAGGAGAGGCAGTGTGAATTTTTTGACAGGGTAAAGTGGGGGAGAGTATTCAGAAGGAATTTTGATCTCTCCTTACCCATACTTTTTGTGTTATAATCCTGACTCTTACTATGTCTTGCACACTTATGTCCCCTGCATGCTGTACATTTAATATCACTAACCCCATGCATAACACTGACCATTTGGCTACACCCACTATTGGCAGCGGCACCTTAAGCACACCACATTATTGTATAAATAAAGGTACAGCGCCACTAGATAAACTAACTAAACTTGCAGAGGTATACTAGAGTCCATAAAGTCCACATGGGAGGATTGGTTCAGATGCAGAAAATGTGGCCATAAATTCCAACACCAATCTTGCAAAGGAAGCTTCTGGCAATCATCACACAAAGGTAATAAAGGATGTACCCTTACCGGAAAGTTATACCCCCCTGTTAAGGAAGGTCGACCAAGCGTGTGGTAAACCGATCACCAGGAACAAACGATGCATCCAATTCTCCTCCAGTCACCCACAGGATATCCGGACAGGACCATGGATTCAGTAGACCTCATAAACCCCAGAAGTACACCAAGGATGTTCCTCCAAGAATACAAATGGGGACGCACATAGTGAAGTATGTACAAAATTTATTAAAGGAATAAAGGTGAAAGCACTCACATGCTACTGCTTGATACAGGCATGTAAAAAACCAATTGGATGGCCGCGGTTCGAACAGCGTGTCTGCATGGGGGCTAGCTAGGGGAGCACCTAAAATTAAGCCAAGTTTCCTTAATGGTGTATTATGGAGAGGCACAATGCCTCGGGATTGAGATCTTCAAGTCTTGCAGTAATGACAAATATGCAACCTGCCTATTTTGGAAGTTTGCAAGAAGAATATAGTACTTTCTATAGTATGATTATTGCTGACATTAATTGATTGGTGAAAACAAAGTGGATGGATTTATCATGCTTGAACAAAAATGCATTCTACATCCTTCATAAAGTGTTGGTTTTATGTTTATATCCCTCTAGCTGTTTATCGTATATTGGACGAATTGGGGGAGCCCAGTCTGTTCTACTAGCCTCACCCGGCTGTATGCAGCGAGGGATTATACAACATGAGCTGCATCATGCGTTGGGATTTTTCCATGAAAATGCCCGAAGTGACAGGGATAATTATATCATCGTTAGGACAGCGTTCATCATTCCAGGTAGGGAGCACCTCCATAAACATTGCCTTTCTCTGTAACTTATCACTAGGTCTTACATTTTTTTTTTTTTTTTTTTTTTTTTTTTTTTTCGTATAGAATTCCTGAACAACTTTAATGTGGTGGAAGAAGGAAATACCTTGGACCTACCATATGACTACACCTCTGTTATGCATTATGGCAAGTAAGGTCAAGTGTGCCTGTGACAAGATGAATGCAACTGTTCGTCAATAGTAAACAGTGCTTAGTATCCTGATTATAAAAGCGTGTCCAGTCTCAATCTTATCTGCATTCATAGTTTGCATTGGGTATACCTGTGCATTCCTCCCAACTGTCCCAGATGGAGTATGACTGTCTTGAAATTTGAGTTAAATCTCTGTCCTGCTATTCTAACACTTGGCTCCATTAATTAGCCTCTGTCTTCCTTGCAGCTGCGCTTGTCACAGGCAGCTACAGACGAAACCCAGATTAATTCTGGGTAGGAGGCAGGTATTAAAGGCCAGCCGAGGGAGTAGGTGTTGGCTGAGTATTAAAATGATGCGCTGGAAGCTTCTTGAATACATATAGCTGCTTTTGCTTGAATGGAGAATTGCAAAGCATGTCTTAAATTGACAAACTGGAAGAGAACACAAAGACCATATACAGAGAGAATACTTTCTCATATACAATAGAGATTTACATTGCATTATAACAATCCAGTGCCACCTAGCTGCATAGATGGGTATAATTCATATAGTGTATAGTCAAATTGGAAAACAACTTTGCTGTTGCTCTTCCAACACTTCTCAACAGCATGTGCTTTGTCAAATTTATATTCAGCTTCTGGCTATAATTATGACATTTCTTCGACAAAGGCTTGGTCAGTGCATCAGCACTCCTCTCCTGACAGGCAGTATTGAATGTCAATGACAGCTTGCGCTCTGATTTTATAAATTTTCCTCTAGCTTCTAGCTTGTGAACTATCTGATTGTAATCCGCTTTTTCAAAACAAGTTATGTCATTGACATAAGGCTATATACCCATCTGTCTTGATTCCTGGAGTAGACGGGGGTCTGCTTTTACTTCCTGAGAATCCCTCTTTAGTAAGCACTTCATTCACTTTTCTCATTCCACATCCTTGCAGATTGCTTAAAGCGGAGTTCCACTCAAAAGTGGAACTTCAGCTTTAGTGGTCCTGGCCACCTGACATGCCACATTTTGCATGTCATTTTTTTTGAGGGGGGGGCGGGTACCTAGTTTGACAGGTACCCGCTCCCACTTCAGGATGTGCAGCGTGACTCATGCATGCGCAGTGCACAGCCGGCTGTGAAGCCGCAAGCTGTCACAGCCAGTAGCCCACACTAGAGATGCCGGTGCCTTGGGGAGAAGACGGAGAACCAAGGCTCCCACCCTGGCTGGACGTTGGGACACGTGAGTGTTAAGTCACCAGCTACACTTTATTAAAAAGTCAGGAGTTACAAAAACACAATAGCCAGTGCAACTCCACTTTAGACCGTAGATGCTCTTCTAAGTTTACACACAAGGTTGTCTCCTTGTTCAAACCCTGGTGGTTGCTCCATGTAGAGGTCTTCCTTAATGTCTCCATATAGGAAAGCAGTTTTAACATTTAGGTGTTTCACTTGCATGTCTTTTCTGGCTGCAACGCTAAGCATTTACAACAGAAGCGATTGTTTCATCGTAACCTTCAACTACTAGTCTGGCTTTGGATTCGTCCTTCTGCGTCTGGTATTACTTTCAAAGTCTACTTCCTATAGTTTGCAGTTCGGAGGGAACCCTAAGTGTCCAGGTTTTAGTTTCCTGAAGTGACTTCTGCTGCCTTTTTTTCCATTTATTGGCTTCAGGTTTTGGTAGTTTTTCTATGGCTTCCAGGATGTTGGTTCAAGTATGCTGTGTGTTTTTTGACAGTGGGCGGAATGTATCCCCTTTGAAGTCCGAGTGAATCTTCAGTTCAGCAGTATCTGGTGGGGAACTTGATTGAGGGACACTGAGTTCTACCTCTTGTTCTGACCCCTCCCCTGCACAGGTCCGCTTTGGTGGACCTTTTCTTGTTTGACTTCACAGCTTTCGGGGATTGGTGTTTATGGTGATGGGCTCTCCTATAACAAAAAAAAAAAAACCCATATGGCTTATTGTCACTTTGTCAGCCTTTGGGGTGTAGGATTCTGTAACCCTTACTTTGGTCACTGTAGCCTACTACAATACCCTCTATGGCTCTGTTCTCCAGCTTGGATCGTTTCTCACTTGGTATATAGGCATATGCTTTACATCCAAACACTCTGATGTGCCCTATGCTAGGCTTAAAAAGCCAAGCCACATTTAGAATGGAGTACTTTAATGGCACTTGAGGGTAGTCTGTTCTGTTGGTGGGTTGCAGTCATGACTGCTTCTCCCCAGAGGTAGGTTGGCATCCGAAAACATGCACCTGGCCATTTTTTTAACCACTTTAAGACTGGAAGGATTTGCCCCCTTAATGACCAGGCCCTATTTTGTGATTCGACACTGTTTAACGGAAAATTGCGCGGTCGTACGATGCAGTACCCAAATAAAAATTGATGCCTGTCCCCCCCCCCCCCCCAGAAATGCAGCGTTATTTTGGGTGGTATTTGATCACCTATGATGGAGATGGTATGTATATGACAGTCTCAAAATTTTTTTTTTAAATCAATTTAACATTTTAGGACTTTTTGTAAAAAAAAAAAAAAAAAAAAAAAAAAAAAAAGCCGCCATTACTAGTAAATAAAAATGAACAAATCTTTCCCTTAGTTAGTAGACACGATAACTTATCACGCACAAACCAAAGGGAAAGATTTGTTCATTTTTATTTACTAGTAATGGCGGCTTTTTTTTTTTTTTTTTGGCGGGACTGCTGCGGACAGATCGGACCCCTGACTGATATTTGACACTTTTGGGGGGACCAGTGACATTACTACAGTAATCGGTGATAAAAAATATGCACTGTAATGACACTGGCAGGGAGGGGAGTTAACATTATCGTTTATCAATGGGTTAAATGTGAGCCTAGAGGGGGGGGGGGGGGGCTTCTGAAATGGCCATAGATGTGATCCTATAGGATCACATGGGCTCTATGATCCTTGCAGGGAGAAGAACCGTCAGCTGTGTTAACTACAGCTGACCGTTCTTCTCTCTCAGTGGGGAACGATTGCTGGTGTCAGGCGGCAATAGGAACCGCCTGACACACATCGGCTTCCCCGCTGACGAGCCTCCTGAGAGTGAACGACTTATACCTAGGTGGCTTTGTCCAGGAGCGGCTGCCTGCTGCAGTATATCTGCGGTGGGCAGTTTTTTTTTTTTTTTTTTTTTTTTTTTTTTTTTTTTTTTTTTTTTTTGCTTCTATATAGCACTTGCATTTCATGAGCACTTTGCAAGGCACTATTGTCAAATCTTCTGATAAGCCTCTGTTTAATGTCTTGTATAGATGAAAACATAGTGCGCTGATTGGGTGTTGAAAAGCTGCTACCTTAGAGCTTAATAGTGAAGTTGATGGGGGTATGTGTTTCAGGTGCGCTAATAAGGTAGTGTTCACAATTAAAATCATTTGCAATGTGAAAACAAGGAAAGATTTTAAACAAACCAACAGTGTACTGCTGATATCAAAAACAATTAGGTGAACATCAAAATGTGCTATAAAACATATGGAGGGATTAATACAACACAAATTTAAACCAAGCATTAACAGTGAAAACACCAGTGTGTATCTCAAGTGTGCATGGTGCTGCATAAAGTCCCAAATAATACATAGAAATAATCCAAATGAAAATATGTTGTGATAAAGCCTTCAAGCTGAAGAGGTGAAGATCATGTGACTATATTCAATATCCCACCACCAGCGTAGCTTCTTACCAGAAAGATGAGAATAAAGGGCATACAAATATGTGATTCCGCTCCAGAGATCGAACACCAGAAAGGTTGAGAAGATTTACCCCTAACCCCATCCAAGAGTGGAGATGATGAGCCTCTTACCAAATCAATGAATGGGTAGAGCTGTAAAGCAACAGTCACTTCTCCCTTCCAACACGGTAGATAATGGGTCGGTCTCTGGTGGGTGTTCGCTGTTCTTTGCCTCAGTATGAGTGGGGAAAGAAAGGAACCGCCAATAGTGCATTATCTAACATTTTATTGATATAAAGAATCGCACTTACATTTGGATGAGAAAATGCATGCATTGAAGTCACCCTTGCGGGACACAGATGACAGTGGTTGCCTGCAGTGCTAACCGCCGTATGACGATGTGTGTGATGACGCGTTTCCTCCCGATTGGGCATCAACTGAGATAGGAGGGGAGCCCGCGTCCTCACTGCCGCCCTTTTTATGACCAGATAGGGAAGTGTTTCCGGTGTCTGCAAAGGAGGTACCTGGCATTGCTAGCCGAGACACCAACGTTCTCAAACATTACAATGACAGGTAATTCTTGCTTGATGATGAATGGAATTGTGCGGTTAAGATAAGTTTCATAATAAAAATTAATCTTAACCGCACAATTCAATTCCTCATCAAGCAAGAATTACCTGTCATTGTAATGGTTTGAGAACGTTGGTGTCTCGGCTAGCAATGCCAGGTACCTCCTTTGCAGACACCGGAAACACTTTCCTATCTGGTCATAAAAAGGGCGGCAGTGAGGACGCGGGCTCCCCTCCTATCTCAGTTGATGCCCAATCGGGAGGAAACGCATCATCACACACATCGTCATACGGCGGTTAGCACTGCAGGCAACCGCTGTCATCTGTGTCCCGCAAGGGTGATTTCAATGCGTGCATTTTCTCATCCAAATGTAAGTGCGATTCTTTATATCAATAAAATGTTAAATGATAATGCACTATTGGCGGTTCCTTTCTTTCCCCACTCATACTGAGGCTAAGAACAGCGAACACCCACCAGAGACCGACCCATTATCTACCGTGTTGGAAGGGAGAAGTGACTGTTGCTTTACAGCTCTACCCATTCATTGATTTGGTAAGAGGCTCATTACCTCCACTCCTCTTGGATGGGGTTAGGGGTAAATCTTCTCAACCTTTCTGGTGCTCGATCTCTGGAGCGGAATCACATATTTGTATGCCCTTTATTCTCATCTTTCTGGTAAGAAGCTACGCTGGTGGTGGGATATTGAATATAGTCACATGATCTTCACCTCTTCAGCTTGAAGGCTTTATCACAACATATTTTCATTTGGATTATTTCTATGTATTATTTGGTACTTTATGCAGCACCATGCACACTTGAGATACACACTGGTGTTTTCACTGTTAATGCTTGGTTTAAATTTGTTGTATTAATCCCTCCATATGATTTATAGCACATTTTGATGTTCACCTAATTGTTTTTGATATCAGCAGTACACTGTTTGTTTAAAATCTTTCCTTTGTTTTCACATTGCAAATGATTTTATTGTGAACACTACCTTATTGATTAGCGCACCTGATACACATACCCCCATTAATGTCTTGTATAGCTTCTGGACTTGTATTCACATATGGCACAGGCAGCTGGGACACGTTTGCTGTGTCAGTAATTGGACTAGATCGGCTTCTGGTCTGTGGTGATGAGCCTGTAATAGGTGGTCATCCAGTTTTTTTTTTTCTGTTGCGAGGAATCGCTTAATATTGTGACTTGTACATTCATCCCCCTGGAATTTAACTGAAACTGTTGTTTTCAAGACTTTTCACTGATGGAAGGCTGCCTTCTAGTTCTGCAACATCACTTTTTTTTTTTTTTTCAAATTTATTTCCACAAAGGCACATAAATTACATGTAATCTAGGAAATAACGTAAAAAAATTTATGGGGGAAGGTGCAGAGGGCACTGACTAGGAGAGGAAGAAAGAGGAAAATTGGTAAGAGAGGCCAGAGAGGGTTGCCCAACATCGATCTCCACTTCCAGGAGGCTCGCAGTGTAAGGCCAGACCTTCATCTGAGAAAGCATACCTGTTCCAGCAATCCCATGTCTTGGAGTGTTGTTCTTTCCTGCCTTGTGAGGATAGCACAAGGTCCTCAAATGTATTGATCGCTTTCACTTTGTTCAGCCAAAGGGAAATTTGGGGGGGGGGGGGGGGAGCAGATTTCTTCCACTGGAGGCTGATGCAGGCCTTGGCAGCATTAAGTAGATGGCGAATAACAGTTTTTTTTTTTTTTTTTTTTTCTATACGGTTTTGAGAGGGATTTGTGAACAGTGTAGGAGGAAGGCTGGGGTCAACTCCAGGATATATGTAGGATGGTACCAGCCTCTTTCTGACATTGGCAGCACCTATCTGATGCCTCTGGTATTATACTCCTACAATGCTACGAAAAATGTTCCCAATGTGTGAGTAGCTTCTAGTTTCCTGCATGCGGGTACAGATGGAGGATCGGAGGACCAGGTGGGGGATGTTCCACCTCTGGACAGTGGAGAAGGTTCTAGAATACCCGGCAGGGCAAAGTCCTCCGGGGGCAAGATGAGGGAGTACATCTGCGAGGAGGGCATGAGGTAGGGGGCCCTCCCCGGAAAGTTAGTCCTCGACTATGGTCCGGGGGCCTGCCGTATGGAGCTGGGGAACCCAAACTGCGCAAGAAATGCAGGAGTTGGATCGCCTGCCAGCAGATAAGGGCATAGGGTCCCTGGAAATCAGTCAAGAGAAGAGTAGGCCAGACATTGGAAGTAAGAAAGTGTGACGCTTGGAAACTTCACCCTTCAGCAGGGTGTTTAAGTTGCCCTTGTCACAGCCTGGGGGAAAGGCTGGATTCCCCAGGACAGGAAATAAAGAAGATTGTAGAGTGAAGCCCAGTCTAGAGAGTACTGTGGCACAGATGCGGATTGTAGGCTCAATGTAGGGGTGCAGTTTAACGGTACCTGGAAGGGACCAAAAACATTGTGGTGCCCTGGGGATAAATGCAGGATGAAAACTTAGTTCAATGCCCGTCCAGAGTTTTGGATGTTTGTGACTACACCTGCCCAACAATCTGTTCAAATGGGCAGCCTGGTAATGCCAAAAGGCATTCAGGGACTGCAATGCCCCCGTGAGTCTTGGGGAGGGTCAGCAGGCATTTTCCAATTCTAGGACATTTACCAGCCCAGATAATGTCCGTAAGAAGGGCATCAACTTTTTAAAAAAAGATGCTGGAATGTGTATGGGTAGGGTTTGAAATAAGTAAAGCCTTCCTTTGGAAGGATGGACATATTAACAATATTACACCGGCCGACCCACAAGTGGAGACCTTGGGTCCATTTGTCTAACAGGACACATATTTTACTCGGGGGGGGGGGGGGGGGGTGGAGTTCAATTTTAAAATCTGAGGGGAGCAGGGTGCACAGTTATTTCAGAGCTACCGGAGCCCACTGAAAAGGGGAAGTTCTGCTGTAGGAGACCGAAATGCAGGTGACAACGCCACTCCAAGACCTCTGATTTAGGGTAATTAATTTTTAGATTGGAGACTGTACCATATTTCTCAAATTCTTTAAGGAGGTTTGGAATAGAAAGGAGGGGGTTTGAGAGAGAAAAGAGACTATCATCCGCATAAGCGGAGATCTTGTGGGTGTTCCCACCTGAATGCCCATAATATCAGGGTGGGCCCAGACTTGAAGAAGAGTTCAAGGGAAAGGGTAAACAGCGGGTGGGGGGGGGGGGGGGTAGAGCAACCCTGTCTGGTTCCGGTATGGATTCTAAATGGCTGAGTGCACTCAATTAGCCTTCACTGTTGCCCTAGGTGTCGTGTAACTCTCGTTATCCAGTGGCTCATTTGTGGACCAAAGCCCAAGCTTCGTAGTACCGCAAACATGTAATCCCAACTAACTCTTATCAAATGCCTTTTCCGCATCCGTGCTTAGAAACACGGTCGGAATATCGTTGCGTTTGGCTGGAGCGTCCCACATGCACCTGGTGTGCGGGCCCGGGTCGTTGCAATGCGGGTGTAGTTCTGACCCTGGGGAGGCTCTCTTGGATTGCCTCTGTCTCTTATTAGAGATTAGATTCCGGGTGTAGAGTAGATGTATTTAGCTGAATAATCATGGGGAGATGGCCAGAGCTCGAACAGAGCACGTCCTCACTCCGCCATTTCCAGGCCACGCTCCCATACATCACTTTCTTTACAAGGATACTGTGCTTGCCTCCTTGTGGTTTAAAGCGGTAGTATCCCGCTTTTTGACACTTTTACCTACAGGTAAGCCTATAATAAGGCTTACCTGTAGGTACAAATATCTCCTAAACCGGCATGGTTTAGGAGATATTTACAGTGCATGCAGCCGCTCGCGCGAGCAGCGCATGCACTCTGAAGGTCCGGGGAGACCTTCAATTAATTTGCCGGGAGCTTGCCGGAAAATCACTCCCGCGTGCATGCGCGGGAGTGACGTCATCGCGGCTCCGGCCAATCATCCTGCCGGAGCCGTCTCTTCCGGCCAATCACTGCGCCGGAGCCGCCGAACCCGGAAGACGGCGAGGGATCATGGCAGCGCCCGCAGCGACGTCTGGGGGTCCATGTCGGGGCTTCGTTCTAAGGTAAGTTACACATAATGGGCTAGTATGCGATGCATACTAGCTCATTATGCCTTTGTCTTGCAGGTGTTTTTTATTTTTTTTATTTTAGGGTTTACAACCGCTTTAATGCAGTTCAGGAAGCCCTGGCCTTTACCTGCTGATGTAATGCTTTTCCCATTTGCTAGGAAGAAAACCTTTTTTTGCACTGTAATTCTTGTTTGTGAAGGTCTCCTCGCTAGTTATGTGGTTTGTGGTTTCTGAGTTTATGCACCACCCATGTGGCTTGCTGCTCTGTCACTTTAAAGGTGACATTCCATTAGGCGTCTGCAGTTACCTTTTGTGGCTCCTTTGACTTTCTTCTGTGAATAGCTCTAGCTTTCATTGCTCTTTCCAGATAGAACAGTCTTTTAAGTGACCGGTCCTTTTACAGCGAAAACAGGCTCTGCTTTCTTTGTTGTGCTTTGTACCTTTGTACATCTTATAAGAGCTTTGTCGTCGTGGTGCAGATTTTCTTTCTCTTTGTCATATTCATCAATTTGCTCTTGACAACTTCTAGTATTCGCTCCTGCTCGGGTCTGGATTCTAAAGCGTTAATAAGAGCAGTATCTCTGAAAGCCTGCAGAGAAGCAGGGCAACCTATAGGTTATCTTTGATGTCCTCTACTCCAATGGTATACAACTGCTCTGATTTTCTAGTATAGCTTTCACGTGGTCACACATTGCCTTCTAGTCTCATTTTTATACAGCTTTTCTTAATAGAAACAGCTTGCTGTTTAGACTTGAATGCTCATGCAGCATTTGTAATGAGGTCCACATACCTCTGGTCATTTTCTGTTCTGTGGAGAAGCTGGTCTTCCACTAGAAGCTCATAGTTGCTTTTGCCTGTCTATCTCTTCTGTCTTATGGCTCCGTCTCTCCATTTGTTGATCTTACTGTATTCAACACCAGTGATGGGAATAATGCCGTTAAAAGTAAACTGTTACTTTTTGTCAGTAACTAGTAATCTAATTGATCAGCAGTGCATTGTGGGGCGGCTCGTGACATCAGATTCCTAATTATAATAGTGCTGTCAAACCGCTCATAGCAAGGAAAGCGTCCAAAAGGGCTGCTTTTTTTTTTTTTTTTTTGGGTGAATGGGTAGGGGTACGATGTACCCGATATCCATTCACACAGGGGGGCGGGTACTGGGGGCCCCCTTGTTGGGAATTCCAGATTCCGATAAGTCTTCTTTTTTTTCCTTGGGGCCTGGTATGGACTTTTTGGGGGGGGGGGGCAAGCAATTTTTTATCTGTATTGCTGGGAGCTGACAATAACATTATAGCGGCGAGCAAGTTTAAATTATTTTTTTTTAATTTTGTATTGCTGCAGCAGGCTACATACATCGCACAAATGCGCCACTTTACAGGGACATTAAGGGGGCCCCCCCAGGCAGATATTTAAAGGAATTTTCCATTTTTATGGTTTCACTTTAAGCATTATTAGGCCCCTTGCACACTGCAGCTTAAAAATGCTCAGTACAGCTTTTTTTTTTTTTAATTTTTTGAGCTAAAATACAGCCCATTCATTCTACTAATGTGCCTATGTAAGAACAAAATGGAAAAATCTGCATTTTTGGACAGTAATTTACGCCTAATGCGCGCAAATACGATCAAATGGAACGCACACGATCCCATACTGCTGATCTGAAAAAAAATTGCATATTCAGAGGCGCGAAAATGCGCGCATTTCAATGAAACAAAAGTTATGGCTGAAAAAGGAGATGCTCAAACGGGAGTATCGTGTGCAAGAGGCCTTAAAATCCCTGCTCCTGTAAAAACAATTGTTTTAAAAAAAAAAAAAAGTTCCTCAGGGCAGTACCCAGGTCCCCATACACTTTTTTTTTTTTTTTTTTTTTTTTTTTTTTTTTTTTTTTTTTTTTTTGGCCAATAACTTGCATTTTAAGCCTTTAACATTAGGACTTTTGATTTTTCATGTTCTTGTCCCATTGACTTTAAAGTTAGCATGTTCGCTACATTTCCCCTGTTCGAGATGTTCTGGTGTGAACCGAACAAGGGGGGTGTTTGGCTCATCACCATCCTCCTATGATTGTGAGTGATCATCTGCTGACATCACCTTGCCGCTGTCCGCTCCTCACGGTACTGACTCCTCTCTCTCTGACTGAGGTCAGAGCAGTCCTGGTCTGGAGTTAAGTACAGCGCTTCTGCTCTGCAGTCAGCCACCAGCCAGCAGGTACTGGCGGTCCGATACCACCACCATCGTTCACACCACGCAGCAGCCGCTGCCAGCAATACCACTCTGCTCAGGAGGGACAGGAGTCAGACCCCACCAGTGCCACACCCCCAGCCACCACCACCAGTGGGTACCAAAAAATAAAATGCCACTCAGTCAGGACTCGGCCCAGTACCACTGCTCAAATACCACTGAGGTACTCGCTGTCCCACAGCAACATTAAAATGGTGTAATTACTGTACAGCATTTTATAATAATTCTCTTTAGTGTTCATTTCATTCATTTAACATATTTAATATTGGGGGCATACAAGTTATTTGACATATTTGATTACTTAAAAAAAAAAAATAGTTATGTAACTCAGTTGCTAACTTGGCTACTTTTGTGGGAAGTAACTATAACTAACTATTTAAGTTACATGTCCAACACTGTTCAACACTTGCCACAAGTCATCATTGCTGAGAAGCTTTTCTAATTTCAACTTCCACAGCTGGTAACTGGCATTGTTCAGCTTTGTGATTTGCAAACTTCACATCTAATCTGCATGCTATCTTTCAGCAGCTTCTATGCAGTACTCAATGAACCATAACCTGTTGCCTGAGTTTTGAAATGATGCGCTGGAAGCTTCTTTAACTTCTTCATATCCGCGCTATAGCCGAAGTACAGCTACAGCGCGGACTCACATTTCCGGGAGGCCGTCTTTATACGGCCTCCCAGAGACCGGCTCCCCGCGCGCTCCCGCGAGCGCGCATAGGGGAAAATCTGTGTCGGCCGTGTCCCTTGGACACAGATAATCACAGATCGTGGTAAATGGCCAATCACAGCGGCCATTTACCACGTGATCGGCCCATGCAATGAGATATGATCTCATATGTAAACATATGAGATCATCTCTCATCGCCAGCGCTCCTTCCTCACACAGAGACTGCAGTGTGAGGAAGGAGAGAGCAGATCAGCCGTTCGGGGACAAAGAAAAATGTAATCAGGGCACTGATCACCAGTGCCCTGATTACAACAAAGGTAAATAAAATAAAATGTGCCCATCAGTGCCTGCTCATCTAGGCACTGATGAGCACTGACTGGCAGCACTGTGGGCACTGATGGTGCTGCTCATCAGTGCCCAGCAGTGCCGCCTATCAGTGCTCATCAGTGCAGCATATTAGTACTAGGGTTGAGCGAACACCTAGATGTCCGTGTTCGACGGGTTCGGCCGAACTTTAAAAAAAAGTCCGGGTCCGTGTCCCGGACTTTTACCGAACTTTTCCCGGACACCGAACCCCATTGAAGTCAATGGGGACCCGAACTTTAAGGCACTAAAATGGCTCTAAAACACCAAAGGAAAGGGCTAGAGTGCTGCAAATGGCAGCAAAACGTAATTAAGAGCATGGCAAGTGCTCTGCAAACAAATGTGGATAGGGAAATAACTTAAAACAACAAAAAAAAAACAGAAAAATAAAACAATGTTCTTCATCTCTGAAGGACGAGGCCCATATGGAGTAGGAGGGAGGTTGAGGTGGTGGTGGATGTGGCGGTGACATAGGCGTGCGCACAGGGTGTGCTGGGTGTGCCTGGGCACACCCTAATCACCTAGGGCACATAGCATTGCCAGTGAGGAGATGGGAAAGATCTCCCTGGGACCTGCTCTGCTCTATTTCTCCTTGCCTACAGGTACATGGCCCCGATACATTACTCTCCCTGCTGGCAAACACATGCATGTGTATTTCAACTTTGGGGTGCACACCTTAATGCAATAGGCTGCGCACACCTATGGGCGGTGTAGGTGGAAGCGGCGGTGGAGGAGGACCAGGGCCGGATTAACAGCATCATGGGCTTGGTGCTGAGGATTTTGAAGGGCCTTAAGGGCCGTGCCTTGCCATGCACCCAGAGGAGGAAGGGTGCAGCCATGCATGCCTAATTCAACATGGGATGCTGTCTCTGAAGCCCATAAACACATCCATGCATCGCCAACTGTCCCTCCTTGTCCGGCCTTCACGCTGTGTGGGGAGGTTCTGAGGGTGCTGCCTGGGGAAGCGAGCATAGAAGCCAGACTTCTGTGTTTACAAGTGACAGAAGAGCGGTAACAGTGAATATGGCCAACCCGGGGCCTATATAAAAGGTAGGGGCCTGGAGCTGCAGCTCCAATAGCCCCTACATTAATCTGGCCCTGAGGAGGAGGACGAGGTAGCCAACACTGCTTCTTTTCAAAAATTTTAAATGAGGGTACACCCCAAAAGAGTGAGAAAGAGCAAAAATGGAACAATGGGTGGGTAAGGTCGGTATCCATTGCTATTCTGCATAAGGTACGGAAAAGTCCCGTGGGATCCATGCCTGGTTCATTTTAATGAACGTGAGCTTGTCCACATTGTCTCTGGACAGGCGGCTGCGCTTGTCTGTTATAACGCCCCCAGCCGTGCTAAATACCCGTTCAGATAATACACTGGCTGCAGGGCACGCCAGCACCTCCAAGGCGTAAAGGGCAAGCTCAGGCCATGTGCCCAATTTGGAGACCCAGAAGTTGAAGGGGGCAGACCCGTCATTCACTACATGTAGGCGTGTGCACACATACTGCTCCACCATGTTGGTAAAATGCTGCCTCCTGCTAAGACGTTCCATCTGAGCTGCTGGTGCTGCTGTTTGTTGTGGCGTGCTGACAAAGCTTTTCCACATTTCGGCCATGCTAACCCTGCCTTCTGAGGTGCTGGCGGTGCCCTGGTTGCGTTGGCGACCTCCTCCTCCTCCTCTGCCTTGTGCTTCCACTGTGGCCCCGCTGTCAGATGGGAATGCCAGCAGCATGGCGTCTACCAGCGTGCGCTTGTACTCGCGCATCTTGCGATCGCGCTCCAGTGAGTGAATTAAGGACGGTACGTTGTCCTTGTAACGGGGATCCAGCAGCGTGGCCACCCAGTAATCAGCACAAGTTAGAATGTGGGCAACTCGGCGGTCGTTGTGGAGACACTGCAGCATGTAATCGCTCATGTGTGCCAGGCTGCCCAGAGGCGACGAAAGGCTGTCCTCTGTGGGAGGTGTATCGTCCGTGTCCTCTGTATCCCCCCAGCCACGCACCAGTGATGGCCATGAGCTGGCCTGGGTGCCACCCTGCTGTGAACATGGTTCCATCTCCTCCTCCAGCTCCTCCTCCTCCTCATCCTCCTCATCCTCCAGAACTGTGCCCCTGCTGGACAATTGCGTCCCTGGCGTTTGCGTGTGCAGGAACCCACCCTCGGAGCCCCTTGCGAATGACTGCCCTGAAAGCCTTGGAAATGTTACCTCTTCATCCTCCTCCTCCTCCTCATCCTGTGCCACATCCTCTTCCATCATCGCCCGAATTGTTTTTTCAAGGAGGCATAGAAGTGGGATAGTTAAGCTGAGAACGGCGTCATTGCCACTGGCCATGTTGGTGGAGTACTCAAAACAGCGCAACAAGGCACACAGGTCTCGCATGGAGGCCCAGTTATTGGTGGTGAAGTGGTGCTGTTCCGCAGAGCGACTCACGCGTGCGTGCTGCAGCTGAAACTCCACTATGGCCTGCTGCTGCTCGCACAGTCTTTCCAGCATGTGCAAGGTGGAGTTCCACCTTGTGGGCACGTCACATATGAGGCGGTGAGCGGGAAGGCCGAAGTTACGCTGCAGCGCTGCCAGGCGAGCAGCAGCAGGGTGAGAACGCCGAAAGTGCGCACAAACGGCCCGCACTTTCTGCAGCAGCTCTGACATATCGGGGTAGTTTTTAAGGAACCTCTGCACCACCAAATTCAGCACATGCGCCAGGCAAGGGATGTGCGTCAAACCGGCTAGGCCCAGAGCTGCTATGAGATTTCGCCCGTTATCACACACCACCAGGCCGGGCTTGAGGCTCGCTGGCAGCAACCACTCATTTGTCTGCTGTTCCATGCTCCTCCACAACTCCTGCGCGGTGTGTGGTTTGTCCCCCAAACAGGCAAGTTGTAAAACTGCCTGCTGTCGTTTACCCCTGGCCGTGCTGAAGTTGGTGGTGAAGGTGTTACGCTGTCCGGATGAGGAGGCGGTAGAGGATGAGGAAGCGGAGTAGGAGGAGTTACGAACAGGAGGCAAACTGAAGCGCCCTGCAATCCTCGGTGGTGGAAGGACATGCGCCAAATTGCTATCCGCCTCAGGCCCATCCGCCACTGCATTTACCCAGTGTGCCGTTAGGGAGATATAACGCCCCTGACCGTGCTTACTGGTCCACGTATCCGTAGTTAGGTGGACCTTGGCACAGATGGCGTTGCGCAGTGCACACCTGATATTTTCCCCCACTTGGTTGTGCAGGGAAGGGATGGCTTGCCTGGAAAAGTAGTGGCGGCTGGGCACGACGTACTGTGGGACAGCCACCGACATAAGGTTTTTAAAACTGTGCATCTCCACCAGACGGAATGACAGCATTTCAAAGGCCAATAATTTTGAAATGCTGGCATTCAGGGCCAGGGATCGCGGGTGGGTAGGGGGGTACTTCCTCTTCCTCTCAAGTGTTTGGGAGATGGAAAGCTGAATGCTTCCACGGGACATTGTGGAGATGGTTGTTGGTGACCCAGGTGGTGGTGTTGCTGACCGTCTGTTTGCGGGGTGGCAGGTGCCGGTATCACTACAGATGTGGCTGGAGCGGCCGAGACTGCAGCAGAAGAGGAAGCAGGATGAGCCAGAGACGTTTCTTGGTTTTGAAGGTGTGTACTCCACTGCAGCTCGTG
The DNA here is from genome assembly GCF_965119305.1 of Pelophylax lessonae. Lineage (NCBI taxonomy): Eukaryota > Metazoa > Chordata > Amphibia > Anura > Ranidae > Pelophylax > Pelophylax lessonae. The sequence goes on from NC_138771.1 coordinate 503,707,446, forward strand.
CTTTGCACTTAGATGCCTGATCATGCAGGTTGTGCTCAGGTTGAGAAGGTTCATGCCTCGCTTCAAGCTCTGATTGCACAGGGTGCAAACCACTCGTGTCCTGTCATCAGCACATTTTCTAAAGAACTTCCACGCTAGAGAACTCCTTTGAGCTGACTTTGGTGCGCTCGTTCCCTTGCTGCGTTGGGCAGTAGCGGGCGTAGTGTCTAGGGCACGGCCGCTCCGCTTCTGCACCCTGCTCCCTCTTCTGCTGTGCTGGTGGCTCTGTGCGACCACCGCCTCTTCCTCCAAACTACTCAGGTCACCTGCATGACGTTCATTCCATGTGGGGTCGAGGACCTCATCGTCCTCCACATCATCTTCCACCCAGTCTTCACCCCTGCCCTCCTTGTCGGTCTCCACAATGCTGAACGCCGCAGCAGTTGGCACCTGCGTTTCGTCATCATCGGAGACGTGCTGCGATGATCCTTGCATGTACTCATCTTGAGAAATAAGTGGTTGGGCATCGCTGCACTCAATCTCTTCCACTTCTGGGGCAGGGCTAGGTGGATGGCCCTGGGAAACCCTGCTGACAGAGTCCTCAAAAAGAATAAGAGACTGCTGTATGGCTTGGGGCTCAGACTGCTGGCCTGATTTGCAAGGGGGTGAGGTGAAAGACGGTTGGACATTGGCTGCAGGTGCCAACTCTGACCTTTCTGCAGTAGACTGGGTGGGAGACAATGTGAAGGAACTGGAGGCACTGTCAGCAGCAAACCAATCTACTATCGCCTCAACTTGTTCTGGCCTCATCACTTCTAGGGGCGTTTGATGCCCTACCAAATACTGATGCAGGTTCTGTCGCCTACTCACACTTGAGGAAGGTGTTTCACTTGTGCGTGTAGCTGGCACAGATCGACCATGTCCTCTCCTTGCAACAGGAGCTCTACCAGCAGCACCACGACCCAGGCCACGGCCCTTATTTGACGGTCTCCTCATATTTCTGTAATTTAAGATCTTGCCCTAGAAAGGTTTTTATTGAATAGCGGAATAGAAAATATGATCCAAAAAAAGTGTATGTATATCACACGTACACAACCACACTAGGCCCCAATTACTATTGTTTGTACCCCTAAAAGGCTAGATGAGGAGTAGGGGGGAGTATGGAACAGGCAGCACCCTCAAACCTTCAGAAGTATGAGATATACCCCAACAACTTGGAAAGGTGGATCTCTCTCACACGTACCGACACAGACTATCCCGCAATTCAATTGATCCTCAAAGGTTTTTATTGAATAGCGGAATAGGAAATATGATCAAAAAAAGTGTATGTATCTCGCACGTACACAACCACACTAGGCCCCAATTACTATTGTTTGTACCCCTAAAAGGCTAGATGAGGAGTAGGGGGAGTATGGAACAGGCAGCACCCTCAAACCTTCAGAAGTATGAGATGAACCCCAACAACTTGGAAAGGTGGATCTCTCTCACACGTACCGACACAGACTATCCCGCAATTCAATTGATCCTCAAAGGTTTTTATTGAATAGCGGAATAGGAAATATGATCAAAAAAAGTGTATGTATCTCGCACGTACACAACCACACTAGGCCCCAATTACTATTGTTTGTACCCCTAAAAGGCTAGATGAGGAGTAGGGGGGGTATGGAACAGGCAGCACCCTCAAACCTTCAGAAGTATGAGATGAACCCCAACAACTTGGAAAGGTGGATCTCTCTCACACGTACCAACACAGACTATCCCCCAATTTAACTGATCCCCAAAGGTTTTTGATTAAATAGCGGAATAGAAAATATGATCCAAAAAAAGTGTATGTATATCACACGTACACAACCACACTAGGCCCCAATTACTATTGTTTGTACCCCTAAAAGGCTAGATGAGGAGTAGGGGGAGTATGGAACAGGCAGCACCCTCAAACCTTCAGAAGTATGAGATGAACCCCAACAACTTGGAAAGGTGGATCTCTCTCACACGTACCGACACAGACTATCCCGCAATTCAATTGATCCTCAAAGGTTTTTATTGAATAGCGGAATAGGAAATATGATCAAAAAAAGTGTATGTATCTCGCACGTACACAACCACACTAGGCCCCAATTACTATTGTTTGTACCCCTAAAAGGCTAGATGAGGAGTAGGGGGAGTATGGAACAGGCAGCACCCTCAAACCTTCAGAAGTATGAGATGAACCCCAACAACTTGGAAAGGTGGATCTCTCTCACACGTACCAACACAGACTATCCCCCAATTTAACTGATCCCCAAAGGTTTTTGATTAAATAGCGGAATAGAAAATATGATCCCAAAAAAGTGTATGTATATCACACGTACACAACCACACTAGGCCCCAATTACTATTGTTTGTACCCCTAAAAGGCTAGGAGTAGGGGGAGTATGGAACAGGCAGCACCCTCAAACCTTCAGAAGTATGAGATGAACCCCAACAACTTGGAAAGGTGGATCTCTCTCACACGTACCAACACAGACTATCCCCCAATTTAACTGATCCCCAAAGGTTTTTGATTAAATAGCGGAATAGAAAATATGATCCCAAAAAAGTGTATGTATATCACACGTACACAACCACACTAGGCCCCAATTACTATTGTTTGTACCCCTAAAAGGCTAGGAGTAGGGGGAGTATGGAACAGGCAGCACCCTCAAACCTTCAGAAGTATGAGATGAACCCCAACAACTTGGAAAGGTGGATCTCTCTCACACGTACCAACACAGACTATCCCCCAATTTAACTGATCCCCAAAGGTTTTTGATTAAATAGCGGAATAGAAAATATGATCCCAAAAAAGTGTATGTATATCACACGTACACAACCACACTAGGCCCCAATTACTATTGTTTGTACCCCTAAAAGGCTAGGAGTAGGGGGAGTATGGAACAGGCAGCACCCTCAAACCTTCAGAAGTATGAGATGAACCCCAACAACTTGGAAAGGTGGATCTCTCTCACACGTACCAACACAGACTATCCCCCAATTTAACTGATCCCCAAAGGTTTTTGATTAAATAGCGGAATAGAAAATATGATCCCAAAAAAGTGTATGTATATCACACGTACACAACCACACTAGGCCCCAATTACTATTGTTTGTACCCCTAAAAGGCTAGGAGTAGGGGGGAGTATGGAACAGGCAGCACCCTCAAACCTTCAGAAGTATGAGATGAACCCCAACAACTTGGAAAGGTGGATCTCTCTCACACGTACCAACACAGACTATCCCCCAATTTAACTGATCCCCAAAGGTTTTTGATTAAATAGCGGAATAGAAAATATGATCCCAAAAAAGTGTATGTATATCACACGTACACAACCACACTAGGCCCCAATTACTATTGTTTGTACCCCTAAAAGGCTAGGAGTAGGGGGAGTATGGAACAGGCAGCACCCTCAAACCTTCAGAAGTATGAGATGAACCCCAACAACTTGGAAAGGTGGATCTCTCTCACACGTACCAACACAGACTATCCCCCAATTTAACTGATCCCCAAAGGTTTTTGATTAAATAGCGGAATAGAAAATATGATCCCAAAAAAGTGTATGTATATCACACGTACACAACCACACTAGGCCCCAATTACTATTGTTTGTACCCCTAAAAGGCTAGGAGTAGGGGGAGTATGGAACAGGCAGCACCCTCAAACCTTCAGAAGTATGAGATGAACCCCAACAACTTGGAAAGGTGGATCTCTCTCACACGTACCAACACAGACTATCCCCCAATTTAACTGATCCCCAAAGGTTTTTGATTAAATAGCGGAATAGAAAATATGATCCCAAAAAAGTGTATGTATATCACACGTACACAACCACACTAGGCCCCAATTACTATTGTTTGTACCCCTAAAAGGCTAGGAGTAGGGGGAGTATGGAACAGGCAGCACCCTCAAACCTTCAGAAGTATGAGATGAACCCCAACAACTTGGAAAGGTGGATCTCTCTCACACGTACCAACACAGACTATCCCCCAATTTAACTGATCCCCAAAGGTTTTTGATTAAATAGCGGAATAGAAAATATGATCCCAAAAAAGTGTATGTATATCACACGTACACAACCACACTAGGCCCCAATTACTATTGTTTGTACCCCTAAAAGGCTAGATGAGGAGTAGGGGGAGTATGGAACAGGCAGCACCCTCAAACCTTCAGAAGTATGAGATTGTGTTCACTGTACCCCACAAAGATTGAGTTCACTGCACCCCACAATGATTGTGTTCACTGCACCCCACAATGATTGTGTTCACTGCACCCCACAAAGATTGTGTTCACTGCACCTCACAAAGATTGTGTTCACTGTACCCCCCAAAGATTGTGTTCACTGTACCCCCCAAAGATTCTGTTCACTGTACCCCACAAAGATTGTGTTCACTGCACCCCAAAAAGATTGTGTTCACTGCACCCCAAAAAGGATGTTGTTCACTGCACCCCAAAAAGGATGTTGTTCACTCCACCCCAAAAAGATTGTGTTCACTGCACCCCACAAAGATTGTGTTCACTGCACCCCAAAAAGATTGTGTTCACTGCACCCCAAAAATGATTTTGTTCACTGCACCCCAAAAAGGATTTTGTTCACTGCACCCCAAAAAGGATGTTGTTCACTCCACCCCAAAAAGATTGTGTTCACTGCACCCCAAAAAGATTGTGTTCACTGCACCCCACAAAGGATTGTGTTCACTGCACCCCAAAAAGATTGTGTTCACTGCACCCCACAAAGGATTTTGTTCACTGCACCCCACAAAGATTGTGTTCACTGCACACCAAAAAGGATTGTGTTCACTGCACCCCAAAAAGATTGTGTTCACTGCAGCCCAAAAAGATTGTGTTCACTGCAGCCCAAAAAGATTGTGTTCACTGCAGCCCAAAAAGATTGTGTTCACTGCACCCCAAAAAGGATTTTGTTCACTGCACCCCAAAAAGGATTTTGTTCACTGCACCCCAAAAAGGATGTTGTTCACTCCACCCCAAAAAGATTGTGTTCACTCCACCCCAAAAAGATTGTGTTCACTGCACCCCACAAAGATTGTGTTCACTGCACCCCACAAAGATTGTGTTCACTGCACCCCAAAAAGGATTGTGTTCACTGCACCCCAAAAAGATTGTGTTCACTGCAGCCCAAAAAGATTGTGTTCACTGCAGCCCAAAAAGATTGTGTTCACTGCAGCCCAAAAAGATTGTGTTCACTGCAGCCCAAAAAGATTGTGTTCACTGCAGCTCACACACAGAAAAATGGATGTGGATCACTGACACCTGCCTATCTCCAATCCCACACCACACAGCAATATCGATTGTAGTTTGTAGAACACAGTTTCCCTAAAATTCAGCAGACTCTGTCCCTAACAGGATTGAGAAGAGATCGTAGATCAGGATTGAGTGCAGACCCCACCCCCCACACAGCAATATCGATTGTAGTTTGTAGAAGACACTGACCCTATAATTCAGCAGACTCTATCCCTAAAATGCCTACAACTCGCCCTGCCTAAACACTCCGACCTGTCCCTCAATTCTATCCGGACACAAATGTTTTTTTCCTGCCTATCTTTCCCTAATCAGCAGCCAGCACGTTGATGTGTGCTCTGTCCCTGAATCTAAGCAGCATAATGACGCCGCTGCGGCTGCCTCGAACTTATAAAGACTTGGTCACATGCTTCAGACGGCCAATCACAGCTACTGAGACATTTGCAGGCATGGCTGGGATGGCTTAAGGCACACCAGTTAAACGATTGTTGATTGGCTGTTGAAAGCCCGCCATGAAAAGAGCGCCAAAGCATGCAAAACCCGGAAATAAAACGACCGAACACGGATTTTTACCCGAACATACAGTAAAGTGTCCGTGTTCGGGTACAAAAAATCCAATTATTCGGTACGAACACGAATAATACAGTCCGTGTTCGCTCAACACTAATTAGTACCTCATCAGTGCAGCCTCATCAGCGCACATCAGTGAAGGAGAATTTTTTTTTCAAAATTTACTCGCAGAAAATAAACTTTTTTTTTTTTTTTTTTTTTTCTCTTTTTTTTTTTTTTTCAAAATTTTCTGTCTTTTCTTTTTAAGAAATAAAAAACCCAGAGGTGATTAAATACCACCAAAAGAAAGCTCTATTTGTGTGAAAAAAATTATAAAAATTTAATATGGGTATAGTGTAGCATGACCGCGCAATTGTCATTCAAAGTGTGAGAGCGCTGAAAATTGGCCTGGATGGGAAGAGGGTGAAAGTGCACGGTAGGCAAGTAGTTAATACATATAGCTGCTTTTACTTGAACGGAGAATTGCAAAGCATGTCTTACAGCATTGGAAACAGGAAGAGGACCCAAACAAGACCATGTACAGAGAAAGGATAATACTTCCATATACAATATTATTGTATATAGATTTAGAGATCCTGCTCTCTGGTAGGCAGAGAACAATATAGATTTACCTGCAATCCCTCTGGTAAGCAGACTGGATTCAAAACTATACTCTCTAGCACCTACCTAGGAGGGTGCTACATTTTCCGCTGGTTTTGGTTCACTTTCTGAAAGCACACCAACTATGGGGCATAATGGAAGTTTATAGCAAATTGCAGCGAACCCACACGAAAGCAGGTACTCTGCACCCATAGTGTAGCAAAACTGCACTGCTTCAGAGTGAATGAAAGCGCCCTACTGGGGCGAAGGAGGACCAAAAGCATTTATGGGTACTGTTTTGACAATGACCCTTTAACTCCCCCCCCCCCCCCCCCCCCCACTGTAAACACAATCTGGCTATACCCACCATTCACCATGGCTGTGAACTTTGGTGAAGTTGAAATGGGAAATGGGCTGTGCACACCTATGTCATTATGTTTTTTGGCACTGGTCAATCCTTTAAGTTGAAAGGTGGGACTTGTTTTCCAGCACATGCCACAGATGCTTGATTTGACTGAGATCTGGAGAATTTGGAGGCCAAATCAACACCTCCACTTGTTATCAAACCATTTTTGCAGTGTGGCAGGGCGCATTATCCTGATGAAAGAGGCCACTGCCATTTGAGAATATTCTGCTTCAATGAAAGTAGGATCTTTATAACTAATCCAGTTGTAGTGAGATGGCTTAATTTAGCCTAGCTAGTGAGACTGCTTAATTCTGCCTAGCAGCTTGGCAGACAGTATTCGATCCAAAAGACCTCCTGCAGAACATAGAAAGCTTTCAATTGAAAACCTTTGCAGTTCTTTAGATGAATATTCGGTAGATCAAAAAATCATAGTATGTCCTAGATCCAGCAGAATACAGCACATGTGATGAATAGACTAGATCAACAAGGGTGGAGCTGACTACATAGAGCTACCCCTAGCTATGGAGTGGGGCACAAGGGCAATACTAAAGGCAAACCATGCCTGTGTAACATAAATCCTGTTTTTCCAAGGGATGTACTTGTACCACCTAACTAAATGTTGATGACCATGTACCTTCTGTCACTTATCTGGTGGTGTCTGACATGCAGATGTAGGCTTCTTGCACCTTGCTCAGGGAGCCCCGATAAGGTAACTGGAAGACCCCAAGCGTAGATGTGCATGATTGCTTGACAGTGAGTGTGCTGGTGAGCTGGCTGTGCCTTCCCAGGAGCAGATGGGAATGTAGCTGCCAGGCAGAAGGGATGGCAGGCAGATCACTGGCAGGCAGACTTGGCAGTTGGCAGGCACAGGTACTGAGGTAAAGTCCATTAGCAGGATGAGACGGGCCAGTGCCGCAATCGGCATAGGTTGGATGCAAACCGTAGGCAGCAGGGTAGTCAGGAGCCAGGCCAGAGTCTATAATGGTAGGGCAGACCAGGGGTTGGGGCAGGCAGCATTCAGGCAGATCTGGTAGGCAGCAGAAGATTAATACAGGTAGGCAGCAGAGGATTAATACAGGTGTAGCACCTCCCCCGAATGAGCTGCAGATTAGATTATTGGGTCTACGTCCTGCCTACCAGCCCCTGGAATTGGCTCGAACCCCCCTAGGCACAACTGACACGAAATGGGACTATAATACCAAATGGCTACAGGAGAACACCATTCAGGATATATCACCCCAATAAGTAATAACAACTTGTTACCTTTCTCCAGCCGCAGTCCCTCTGGGTGACACAAGGTGCAACACACAGACTTTAGCTTAACCAAAGTAGCTTTACTGAGAATTAAAGTACAAGTTGACTCCATAAGACATCACAAGAGTCGTCTAAGAAAGATAAAGTTTGTGTCACAATAATAAACAACAATCTGATTTAAGATAGCTATTTTTGTATACTTATGCAACTAAAAGATGACTCGTAAGCTTTCTTTTACCCAATTCAGACTACACTTTACACGCGTCCAGTCTCTTGTATCAGGTAGGCAGAACCTATTTTAATCCCACACACAGTTCCTTCCTTTTTGGTTTGGAATCTTTGCTAGCAATCATTGGTGCACAAGCTATTTGTAATCCAAAAGTAAGGATATATAGTCAAAAAGGTGAGGGGAAAAAAAAAGCTTACAATCACCTGCAATGTTACTGCGTAATTGGGCGTATGAATCTTCTTTATGGGTGCATATATATAGGCCCCTAACACCTTATGTACTTGTGTTTTAAATGCTTAGTCTCCTGGAAGGTGCACTAGGCCGCTCAGTGTACTGCGTACTATCTGAAGTATAGTCGGCACCGGCTAAAGTTACTTTCTTCCAAGTGAGAATCAGATTTGGGCATGTTCCCTGCTCACCAAACGGCCTCTTTCTTCAGGAGCTCTCCACCTCTGATTTCTGTCACCAGCCGTGCTTGTGGTTAGATGTGGGCAACACCAGTCTCTGCAGAGCATCGATGGGTTCTCTGGGAAGGCTCCTTTACTGAAGATGAAACACTTCCACTCAGTCACTTCAGGCCTAGTCCGCAGCATCAGCCCACAGCACTTGCTTCCTTCTAGGTGTTGTGTGAGGAGACAAGAGCGAGAGCCTGGCTCCTCCCTTCCTTTATAAAGCCTCCCCCAAAAGGCTGTGCGGTGAAGCAATGCACCCTGGTATTCCAACGGAATTGTGGGTATCGTAGTATAAAAGCTTCTGATGTAAATCACCAAGTAGCTGCAGTGTGGTGGTTTGGCCACTAGATGGAGCCGAGTTCCTTCAAAATGTCATACAGTCTTCTAATGAACATTGTAAAGGGGAGAACCCTGCTACACAGGAATAGGTAGCTGGTAACACAGGAAACAGACTAAACTTCAAAGACCCAGTACAATGGTCCAGTGTAAATATTTTTGCTGGCGGATCTGTGCACAGGCACATTTGGCGGTGGTCATGGGCACCCACCACTTTAGTGATATGTTTACTTGCGGTCTTACAGATGCCATTATGAGATAATCCATGTTTGCTTAACCTGTCGGTCATAAAGTTTTGGCTGATTGGTGTATATTCTCTTAAATTTCTTCAGAAGCCGTGACAATTGTGAATGATTCCATGCACTTGTAATGTCCTGCATTGGATGTGTGCTCTAAGGGAAAAAAAATAACCTTTTTCTTTTAAGGTACACTTTCACCAATAATCCAATCGAACCCACCATCATGCCTACACCTAATCCGAATGTACCCCTTGGGCAAGCCTATGGATTGAGTGTTTTGGATGTCAAGAAAATGAACAAACTCTATAACTGTGGTGAGTATGAATTTCATATATAGCCTAGAGACTTTTCTATGCTGTTAAATCAAAGTGGCTTTATCCTAAAATGTGTATATATAAAAAAAAAAAAACTGGTACGAATCTTGACATAACTTTGTAAAATCAGTCAGATCTTCAGCTTCCTGCAGCCTGGTTAATATGCAAATGCTTTCCAGATTTAAAGTGAACCTGTCAAGGGGCTGAAGAATCTACAATGGTAGTACCCTGGGAAAGAAGATGGCGTATTTTCTTGTCTGTCAGCTGGAACGTTGCTATGTTGCTGAGCTCCTAGCACTAATCCAGGTGGCTGCTGGGGGTCTTTCTGCTGACCCCTAGTTACTGCAGGACACATGATGATGGGGTACTGACATCAGATTTTTGTTAAGCCCTGACAGAGTCACTGACGGGGTCACTTTTGGGGGACCGTAACGCTGGTCATACACTAGCTGAAAAATCATTTGAAAATCTGTCATTTTGGTATGATCGTTCGTTTTTCGTCTAGTCAATGGGCACAAATTAGAAATCGTCTACTTTTCAGAGCCGAAAAATCGAATGAACAGTTTGGAAAATTCTGCCGACGATAAATTGAAAGGTTAATGTGTTTCTCGGCCAAACTGTTTGCACTAGGCATATGTGACAAACTGAACGATTTATCATTCCAAATTTGGTCATTACATGATGGCACGATCGTCTGCTCTCGCGGCCAATTTTTAGTTTTTCGATATGTTTGCAGTGAAGCTGGCCATACACTAGCAGAAAAATCGTTCTGACAATTTTTTGCAAATCTGGAAATATATTGCTGAATTTTTAGTGACATGCATCGGTGTCAATGAAGGCTAAAGAGCTATGTAGGGCCACCCCCAAAGGCGCTCGTTTGGAATTTAGGTTCTCTGTTCTGCTCCTAGACTCAAAGAACCACCTCTGCCCCTCTATCCCCTCTGCCATCTGGTTGAATGAAAATAATTGCAAACATGAATAAGGACACAAATGAAAAATGCCTTTTCTCTATCATCTATTGACAGACGCAGCCTCATCCATGAGCTGTGTGGGTTTTGCTGCCACCTGCAGGAGTAGTCTAGGCAGTACGTTGGTACAAAGTTTTTACATATACACGCCCACTGGGCTGTCCCTCCAGACATAACCCTCAGACACAGCCCAGCACATCAGTTTGTTTCTTCTTAGATAAGTAGGACCTAGGTTTCTGGCTGGGACTCCAGTCTCCTTTTTCAGAATATTTTTTTATTTCTCTTTGCTCACTTAATAGCTAGTGTACAGGGAAGAATTTCCTGGTGACCTACAAGCAATGATACCAGCTGGGGCTTCACACTAGATAATCTAGATCTTTATGGTCCCCCCCCCCCCGCCTGCCCCTTGCCTGACCAATGAGCGTGAGCAAGTTATAGACCCGCCTAGGCCTAGCCACGACGGTGCCCCTTTTCCGCATGGGGACGAGCCTGCGGGCGGCTGCTTCGCCGGGATGCGACGACCTGAACCCCCTGAGTTGCAGCGTACCCATCGACTGGCAGCAGCGTACCCCTCGAGTGGCAGCACCCCCACTTTGGGTGGGAGGCAGTCTGCCTGGAGCCCACCCGGTCCATGGTATGGTGAGTGAATGTGCCCCCTTTGCCCCCCCCCTGGCCTGCCCGGTCTGTCTTACCCACCCCCCCCTTCCCTGTTCCTGGCTAGGTGTCTGGGGCGCCTGGGAGGGGGGTGGCATGGTACCTTGGGCTTGCTGGTTCCTGTTGTGGATCCTGTCAGCCCCTGTCTGCAATCAAGTGTGGACAATTCCCCCCCCCCCCATAGACTTGTATGGGGCAGCCATTTTTTCCCTGAGCTTCCTATTGCAGCTGTATGGGCAACCATGTTTGTGTGGCCTTTGTGCTGCACTGAGCAGCGTGATCTTTCATTCAGGCGAGATCACATCCTGTGATGTTTCCTGCTGCAGCCTGAGGTCATTTCCTGTCTTTCTGCGTGCTACTGGAACGTTCAGGAGGATGTTTTCTCTGAGGTGGAACAGTACTGGGGTCTCTCTGCGGACATATCCCTGTGTAGCACTGCCCCCTAGAGGACTGCTGGATAGAAAACATTCTGGATTCCCCTGGGCTACCCGTAGCAACTGTTTACAGAAACATATCACTTTAAGTTCTTGGCTCAGTCAAAGATCAGTCCAGGGGTTGTTTTTGTGGTTTTATTTAGAACTGGGATGGGAGGAGGGATGAGTGGGATACTTCAACTGTTAACTATTCACAATGCTGAGGACATCTAACTTGAGTGCGGCAAGGCCGCTGCTTCATCCTGCCACTGAAGATTCGATAAGCGTTGCTATGATACTTTAGGGTTCTCCCCTAGTACCCCCCCCTTTCTCTGTTAGCTGACACCCGTCCACTGACTCTACACTCTGGAGTGGTCCCCTTCCTGGGCGGACCCCTCTGGCAGAGGAAGTTCCTCTGTACTCGCTGACACGGTTTTTCCAGATTCACTATCGCCCCCAACTCCTGCAGTCAGGTTCTCCTGGACCTCTGGGTTCAGCCTCACATGCACTGGCTCACCAGGCTGACTGCCTGTGACCATCACTGCCTGTTGCAGAAGAGCAGGCAGCTGCCACCCTCCTTCTGGGACCTGGCTTCCCGCCCAAAACCCTTGCCTCATGTGCCCATAGCTTCTTCTACCCTGTCCCATAATGCATCACTTGTCTGCCAACCCACTGGGACAGTTGCAAAAGCCTGTATCATTGGCCAGGTTTCTTCCAGCATCCAATGTGCCTCCCCATTGGAGCTGCTGGGGACACTCCCTAACTATCAGTCTTGCTCCCTGATGAGCAGAGAGCATATACGTTTTGCCTGTTGCTCTGCTGATAAGCAGTCAGAGCCAAAATTATTCTGCCTACCTAGCGCCTAACTAGGAGGGTACTACACCTGCACGCTCTGCTGTTAGTTTAGTTAAAAGGATCTCTGCAGACCGCTGCGATTAGTTCTTAAAGCGACAGTACTGTTTTTTTGTAACTTGCAATATGGAGTCCCAAACTGTGAATTCACCCTCAGACCCGTTCTGTGCGACTCCCAGACAGTCTGGATAGCAGTCGCTGGCCGCGATTTCAGCAGCTCTGGTGACAAAAGTTGATTTAGTCATGAAAAAGGTTGATAGTCGAAAATGGCTGCTGCCTTCTCCGTCTATGGAGGTGTCCTCTGTTTCAGAGGATGATGCTCCCCTTTCTGAGGGGTCACTGTCCTCTGTCAGATGGTTAAGAGGACCTGTCCCCTTCAGCTGCAGCACGGTAACGCTCTTTAGTGGAAGCCCTGATTATTTCCATGCGGGACACTTTAAAATTGGCTGAGCCCATCCCGGCAGGGACGCAGGTGGCTTTTGGCTTCCAAAAGTCTCAGAAAGCTGGCAAGGTTTTCCCTTGTCCCGTCACTTTTCACTATATTGTGAAATGGCGGCACGTTAGGCACATGTTGGTTGTGCCAAAACGCTTAAAACTCCGGTATCCTTTTGCTGAAAAGGTCTTAACCATTGGACGGTGCCACCTAAAGTGGACCATCCTGTCTCCAGATTAAAAAAATCTACCCTTGATTAAAAAAATCTACCCTTGTGCCTGTGGAAGATTTCCCGGTCTTTACAGATCCGGTGGACAGGCGGATGGCATCCCTTTCCCGCCATCTTCACGTGTTGGCGGGTTCCATTTTTGAAACCAGTGTTTGTGTCTGTTTTAGTCTCACAGATGGTGATCGAATAGATTAGGGGTTTGTGGGAGGTTTTGGACCCCGAGACTGTTCCTCCAGAACAGCTGGAACTGTTGGACCAGGTGATCCAGGCTCTGGTGTTCCTGTGTGATGCATCTAGGGATGCAACTCCCCTGGCCAGGGTTTGGGCCGTGGGCATTGCCTTGAGATGCATGGTTTGACTGAAGCAGCCCTAGCTGCCCTCCCCTTTTCTGGGAGAGTGTTTGTTTGGCGACTCATTGGATGAGTTGCTCAAGGACTTTACTGGCGGGAAGAGTACTCTTCTTCTTCCTCAATCCTCCAAGGGTAAGACTTTCTGTACCAAGCATGGTCCCTCTTTTTCTGCTCGCAAGCTTTTTTTTTTTTTTTTTTTTTTTTTTTTTTTTTTTTTTTCGTGCCTCTGGGGTGCGGGGTGCAAAATAAAGGTAAGCCATTCAGAGCTTCTGGAGGGGCTAAAAAGCATTGGGGCAAGCCCAAGGCTGGTACTGCTGACAAGTCGTCTTCAGCATGAAGGGGTGCCCTCACCCAGCTCAGGGGTGGGGGGGGGGGGGGAGATGTCTGCGCCTTTTCCAGGAACCCTGGACTTCCTTCATTCAGGACGATTGGAGATTGGATGATTGGGTTTACAAACTGTTTTGTTCCGGGTACAAGATCAAATTCTGGTCCCAACCAGGGGACAGGTTTTTTCAATCAAATCTTCACCTGTCTCCAGAGCGTTTGAAGGATCTGCGGGAGGCTGTGCAAGATCTCTTGGCTCAAGGGGTGATTGTGACAGTTCCTCAGCAGGAACGCTCTCAAGGTTTCTATTCAAACCTGTTCACTGTGCCCAGAAAGGAGGGCAAGGCGTGCCCAATTCTGGACCTCAAGGCTCTGAACTGCTTTGTGCGGGTGCAGACATTTTGAAGGGAGTCCATTCGGTCAGTGGTGGCATCATTGAATCTGGGATTTTCTGGCCTCCATCCATCTAAAAAGATGCGTATCGCCACTTCCCTATTTTGGCGGGACACCAGCAAATCCTCCGTTTTGCGATGGCAGAGAAGCACTTTCAATTTGTGGCGTTACCCTTTGGTCTGGCCTCGTCTCCCAGAGTATTTACTAAGCTCCTGGTCCCTGTGCTGGCCTTGTTGCATCGGCAAGGCATCTCAATTGTGGGATATCTAGACTATCTCCTGTTGCGAGCAGTCTCCCACTCAGATCTGCTGGGCAACGTCTATCATGATCCTGACCCTTCAAGAATTTGGGTGGACAATCAATTTTAAAAAATCTGCTCTGATGCCATCAGTACGGGTCACCTTATCTGTGGCTGACCCTTGACTCTGCTCTGGTGAGGGTCTCTCTACCCCCCCCCCCCCCAGACAAACTTCAGAAGCTGAAAAAAGCAGTCAGGTTGCTGATGGAGACCAATCGGTCCTCCTTGCAGGCTCGCATGAGGGCCCTGGGTTTGATGGTTTCGACCTTCGAAGCTGTCCAGCTGTCAGTCTCACTTGAGACCTTTGCAAAAGGAGATTTTGGCGAAAATGGACAGAGATCCTTGGTCATTGGAACAGAAGATTCGCTTGAGCCATCTTTACAAAGTCTGCTCTTTCTTGGTGACTCTGGTCACTTGCCCTGGGCCAGGGCAAGTCCTTCCTGCCGGTGTTTTGGACGGTGGTCACTAAGGACGCCAGCCTGTCAGGTTGGGGTGGAGTGCTGGGGAAGCTCTGTGCCCAGGGGATTTGTGTGACGGAAGAGTCTTCCTTGCCGATCAATATTCTGGAGCTGAGATCGATCAAGCTCTGCCTGCTTCACTGGATGAGTCGGCTATGCCGCTCTCCGATTCGGATACAGTTGGACAATGCCACAGCTGTGGCTTGCATCAAGGGGGCACTAGGCGTCCTGGCAGCCAAGGAGGTGGCCGAGATTCTGGTTTGGGCAGAACAAAATGTTCTGGCTCTTTCCGCTGTTCACATTCCGGATGTGGAGAATTGGCAAGCGGATTACTTGAGGAGTCAAGTGCTGGATCAAGGGGAATGGTCCCTTCATCCGGAGTGGTTTCATCTCCTGTGTGTCCATTGGGAGACTCGAGCGTGGATCTGTTTTTGCATCTCACCTCAACAGGAAAGTCCATCGTTTTGTGGCCAGGTCTCGGGATCCTCTGGCCAACGCCACAGACACCCTGGTGGCTCCTTGAAGCCAGTATCGGCTGATTTTATGTCTTCCCTCCGCTCGTACTCCTGAGGTTTCTTTGCTGGGTGGCGGTGGAAGGCATTCCGGTCAGTCTGGTGGCACCAGACTGGCCCTGGCGGTCTTGGTACACTGACCTGGTAAAAATGGTCATAGATCCTCCATGGAGACTTCCTCTGCGGTAAGATCTACTGTCTTAAGGACCGATCTTCCATCCTGCTTTACGGTTGCTGGCTTTAACGGCTTGGCTGTTGAAAGCAAGGTTTTGAGGGATATAGGTCTGTCTGACTCTGTAGTTCCTACCCTTTTGAAGGCCAGGAAGTCGACTTCCAGGAAGATCGCATGTGGAAATCATGCATTTCATGATGTGAATCTAATACAAAGGTAAGCTGCGCTAAGCAGTAGAAATATCACCATATAGACAGTGAAAATATGTGAAAAATAGTACCAAATGTATGAATAATAAAACCATACACCTAATATATTTGAATGTAATCCCAAATTGGATATCAGAAGTCTAAAGTCTGTGTAAAGTCCTTTTTATAAAAAATCCTTGTGTGAGATATGATGAATCTCTATAACTGGAAGAAGACCATTAGATGTACAAACTTCTTACCAGAATGTAGCAAATTGGGTGCCCAATTCAAGAGTAAATCCTCCGAAACCAAAGCAGGACCAACTTATACTGGAATACTCCTGGGAACAGGAAAGACTCAGCAAACTCGACCCAAGTGCATGAAAAATAAAATGACAGATCCCATAGCATAATACTGTATGTATATAGTTGTTGTGCCAACTATGAGTAAACACCTAGGTGCAGTCCTCTAGGAGAAAAAGTGCTGTCAGAGGAAACCTCCACCAACAATACAAACTGCTTACCAGACATGCAGTGTATTAAGCCAAAAGAAAGATGTTAAAGGAAATGGGTGACCGTCCCCCATAAGCACGATCTGCTTACCAGATACATATAACATGGTGCAGATAATAAAGTATCCTTTGGAGTGGCCAGGAGTGTAACCACCTAAATCCAACCAGACAAGGAGAAAGACCGACACCACTGCTGCTTACCAAAGTAGCCAAAAGCCAGTCATCCAATTCTTGTATGCAATGGATCCAATGCCAGATAACTCGAACAGAAATCCCAACACACGTCCAATCACGAGATTATGTGGAAACAATAAGGTGCCCCATAGTGTAAAGCCATAGACGTTTGTTTAATATAAAAGAATAGGAACTTGCAAAAAATTAGTAATCAGGAGCGTGATGTGTAAATGAGCTGCCGGCCGACTCTTCCGCCCGTCCTCAACTCGTAGTGGTGACGTCAGCACGCCGCGACCGACGTACTTTTCGTCCAATCAGACGATTTGAAGATACCTAATGATGTGAATCGCTGCAGCTGCACCCTCGCTTGTTTTCTATAGCTAGGGTTTTGGCCTTTTTACAAAAAAGGGGTTGAGCAGCGCTTGGCGTTGGGTACTATCAAGAGCCTGGTGTCTATTTACTTACAACATCGTGGGATCTCTATCTGGTTTTGTCTGTTCTTCAAAAGCCTCCCTTTGAGAATATTGGGGAGATTTTTCTGCTTTCCATGTCACAGAAGGTTGCCTTCCTAGTGGCTATTTTCTGTCCCATCTGCCTTATTTGGTGGTCCACAGGGATAACGTGGTCCTTCGGCCAAAACCGTCTTTTCTCCCTAAGGTGGTGTTGGATTTTCACCTCAATGAAGACATTGTGTTGCCTTATGTCCTAAGCCTAAACATCCAAGGAAATTGCCTTGGCACTCTCTGGATGTTCGGGCAATAAGGGTTTCTGACTTAACGGAGTCCTTTAGAAAATCAGACTTTGTCCTTACGCACGGTCCACGCAAAGTTTTGGCTGCGACCAACTGTCAGGCAGACAGTTGTTCAGGCTTATTCACTCAATGGGTCAGGTTCCTCCTTTCCCTGTGAAGGCTCATTCTACTAGAGCGCTGAGTGCTTCTTGGGCTTTTCGCCATCAGGCCTCGGTTGTGCAAGTTTGTAAGGCAGCGACTTGGTCGTCGGTGCACACCTTTACCAAATTTTACAAGGTGGATTTGTTGGCTTTTTCGGATGCCTCCTTTTGGCCGCAAGGTTTTGCAGGATGCTGTTTTTCATAAGATAATTTTTTTTTTTTTCTCTTGGGGGTCTTTTACCAGGGGAGCTCATGTTTTGATTGACCTTCAGGTTAACCAGTTGGCTAGGTTTAGCCTTAGGAGTTTACATTCACTTCTGGTTGCGTGTTTTTTTTTTTTTTTTTTTGTTTCCCACCCCCTCATGCCTATACTGCTTTGGGATGTCCTACACAGCTCATGAAGATGAGGCTGCGTCTGTCAATAGACGATACAGAAAATACAATTTTTGTAAGAACTTACTGTAAAATATTTTTCTCTCTGATATCCATTGACATACGCAGCACCCGCCCCTCTGATGGGGATGTTTTTTGTCTTCGCTGCTTGCAACTAAACTGATGTGCTAGGTTATGTCTGGAGGGACAGCCCCGTGGGTGTGTACATGTAAAAACGTACGAACGTACTGCCTAGACTACTCCGACAGGTGGCAGCATAACCCACATAGCTCATGAAGATGAGGCTGCGTATGTCAATGGACATCAGAGAAGGATCTTACAAAAATTGTATTTTATTTTTTTATAGCTGTGAATTTAGTACCAGTAGACGCATACCTGGTTTACAATAAACGTGCGTATGATATTGGAAAAAGCTTGGTATAAATGGCAGCAGAACATAAATGCACAGATAGCAGGTTACGTTACGTTTAGCTGTATCTGCTAAGCAGAGGACTAACTTGGCAATATAAAAAGTGGACCTCTAACTCTAGCAAACTAAAGTCAATACAGATAGTCCAGTGGCAGGCCAGCAATAAACAATGTAAAAAATTGAATACAGTTTAAATTACATGACTATGGCAAGACAGATGCAAACCCCCACATCAACACTACTGCTCCCCTTACAACCTACAAATAATAAATAAATCAAAGACGCCCTTTTGTAATAAAATTGGCCCCACTGGCCATTTATTCACAAATGACCATAAAACACATTTGTTTTAATAAATACTAAACCAGGTTGCCAATCATTGAAGGCACTGAAAAACCCCCCAATCTTCTTTCTTTTTTTTCTTCTGCGTGACCACACAAGGTCCCCAGCCGCAACACACTGACTAAGGGACGTTCACAACTCTTCCACCTTCTGCGCAGATACCCATATGCCCAGTTAAACCTCAGCTAACTGGGATCGGAGGACCCCATACCATAGATGGTTCCCCACTATACCATATCGCTGTTATTTTAGAAGGCCTCCAAAGATCTTAACCTGCCACAGCACACAGGTGTAAAGCCTTACGTGGGCACCCCAAAAAAGCGCAGAGATCGCTGAATTCCATCCAGAAGGCCTAAAAACAAAAATATATGCCAATAGCATTGAGATGTATGCCATCACCCCGCAAGCACTGACTAGTGTCTACTCCCGAATCCCAGTGTCTTAACTACAAAGCCGCCATTCTGCACCACAAATATGCCCACCTCCCTTGTTAACCTTAATCCTGGCCTTATTCACCTTCTCAACAGATCTTGCCCAATGTCAGGAAGTACGGCCAACAATGTCAGACCACACCACTATCTTATTCGAGAAATCCATGCGGATATGCAGGACGTCAAATTGAATGTCTCGAATCAGGTGCCAAATACAGGACAAGCAAAGCGTTGCGCCCTGCATGGAGCACCTAAATCAGGTGCCTTATCCAAACGGGCATACTTGTGGACCTCTGGCACAACCCTGCTCCACCACATGACTGGGACACTGATCCACCGAACTATGGCAACCTCCCGGGGGATGCCCGGCTGGCCGCCGTTGAACCTAACATCCACCTGCTTTGTCCCCCAGAAAAAGAGTGGCCCAAGATCCATACGAGGCAAGCCGCATCATCTGAAAAGAATACAGCACACGTAGACCCCCAGAAGAAAAGAAAAATAACAAAAAGGCACAGCTAATAAAGTCTAGTGTTTCTGGACCAAATGTGGGTGAAATGTAAAGCTTGAACTGGTCAGACTCCCAACACCCAAAACGTTTAATGACCGCGGCACCCAATCCCCACCGGGCGGCCTCAGTGGCTGCCCTGATGCGAAAGGAATGGGAAGAATAGGCCAAAGGGTAAATAACCTGCTGCCCCCAGACACGGTCTAAATACCCACCCAAAATTGAATGATCAAAAGATCGACTAAGCCGAACCAAAAAGGAACCACCACTCGCTGGCCACCTGCCCAAATATTACTCCATCACAGCCACAGGGCAAATGTCTGAACCAGAGACTCGATACAGCTAGACTTGCCTTCCCTCGTCCTCCGTCTGTCTTTAGTCTTTAGAACCGCGACGAAACAGCCACTGAAGCACTCACAGAAAACATTCCCCCCACTAAACCCCCATGGGCTGATCTAGAAGGGCTCACCAATTCACTTTCCCTAAAAGACCCATAGAAGGCCACTACAAACGCTAACAAACAAGCCTTGTAACCCGAGGTAGACACCGAACTCACCTGCTGAAGCAACTCTCGCAAAATGAAAAACTTTACGGGTCGCCTGCCATCACGCTTCTTAGCCCCTTTCCTGTACCCCTTCAGAGCCTGTTTTACCAGAAAATTCTGCCCCCCTGATAGTCTAAACCAAAAGAGTAGTCCGCCAATTTACGATCAATGGCTGAAATGGCCTTACCATTCTCCTAATTTAAGCAGATGAAATAAAGCAACAGTCATGACCTCACCCTCCACCAGATCAGAACCTACACGCTCCAAAAGACCCAACCATTCCTGCCAATCCTTTACATAGGCAGACTACGTCCTCTCGCTCAATGAGTTCTCGATCAATCCTGTGGTGACACCAATGCAATGTGCCATAGCTGCTGGGGACAAGATCGCTGTGTTGCTCGGCTCCCGGTGCAAACTCCCAGAATCTGTTCCACTGAAACCGAGACAAAGCATCGACCACTGCATTAGTCGTTCCAGGAATATGAACTGCATATATAAAGACATTCAGTTGCAAACCCTGTAATGCCAGATGCCGCAACAGTCTAACCACCGACATTGATGAACCAACACGTGGTATTAATGACCTTAACCACCGCCAAATTGTCAGTGGAGCCAGCTATTCCTATTACAAAAGCAGTCACCCCAGACCTCCACTGCAACAATAACCAGAAATAATTCCAGGAGGACCAGAACTTTTTTTTTTTTTTTTTTTTATTCGAAAACCTGCCTTTCCCCAATCATCCGACCAGCGTGCTGCATCAGCCCTTCCATCCAAAGCGAACAGCCATTAAAGATTCCAGGAAAACATGCCAGACCTAAAGGACCTCCCTGTGTTCCCGTGTCAAAGTGATAAAAAAATGATTGGGTGAAACGACACCTGCGGTAGCAGCCAACAAACGGCGACAAAAAACCCTCCCCATTGGCATGATCCTGCATGCAAACTTCAGCTTACCCAAGAGGGACTGCAGCTAGCGAAGTTGGAAGTTTGCACTTCCCTATTCCCCAAATCGATCTCTGACTGCAGAGCAACCAGCTTGTCATCAGTCATCTGACATTCCATAGGAATCAATGACTATCCCTAGAAACTGAACTCTGGGCTGACCGTCTTGTCTGGAGCCAGCAGTATCCCAAAGCGATTGGCAACATGTTGCAGGGTAGCCATTGTAGCACCCTCCTAAGATAGGTGCTAGGTAGGGAGTAAAGTTTGCTCGGCCTGATTATCAGAATGGTAGGTAAAACCTAGTTGCTCTATCTGCTTAACGGGAGTAGGATTTCTGTCAGGCCTGTTGCAAGTCTGTGTGATTCATCTGGTCTGAGGGAGTGTCCCCACTGTGTCCAATAGGGGAGCCTGTTGGACAGTGGAGGAAACCCAGCCAGTGATGCACAGGCTTTGTAACTGTCCCAGTGGGTTGGCACACAGTGGTGCATCCTGGGATATGTTATAAAAGCCAAGGGCACATGTGACAGGTTGTCTTTGGGCGGGAAGCCAGGTCCCAGGAGGAGGGTGATGGCTGTCTCTCCACCTGTTTGCTGAGGAGGCGGAGGAGGAGGTGAAGGCAGAGCAACTCTGGAAAAAATGTCCGTGAGTACAGGGGAGCTTGCCAAAGGGTCTGCCCAGGAAGGAGACCACTCCAGTGGCTAGAGTCAGAGGATGGTGTCAGCACACAGGCAGTGATAGTAAAGGGGGTGCCAAGTTAACCCTGAAGAGAATATTCAAACAGGAACAGTCTATCTTCACTTCTGTGGCAAGATGAAGCAGCGGCCTTGCCGCACACTACAGATCGTTGTCCTCAAGTTTGTGCATAGTTCATAGTTGGAGTATCCCACTCATCCCTTCTCCCATCCCAGTTCTAAATAAAACCCAAAAAACCAAATCCCCCTGGACTAATTGTATGAGACAAGAACTGTTACTGCGGTTTATCTACTGTCAGTTGCAAATGGTAACCCAGGGGACCCAAGAAAGTGTCACACTCAGCAGCTCTCTAGGGGGCAGTGCTACACCAACAAGATGACACATAACCTAGAGGAAGGGTGACCGACACACAAAAAATTGTCCAGGTAGTGAATGATGGAATTGATGCCTTACGGGTCTCGTACGACCCACTCCACAAATGAACTAAAGGTCTCAGAGACTGAACAGCCCGTAGGCATGCACTGATCAAAAGGCGTCAGCCACTTGCATCCCAAAAGATAAACTCTGCGGATGAACAGGCAGCAGGTAAATAGCCAACTCCACGTTAGTTTTTGCCATGAGAGCACCACACCCATAATGCTGGACCCAAAAAATCAGTGGAGGTATGACACCGAGCAAGCACTTGTCAATAGCATAATTCACAGAACCACCCTTTGTGAATGAAAGGTAAAGCATTAAACAATTTAAGGGGTTCCTTCTTGGGGACTACTCCCAGTGGAGAATCCTCCAAAGGGTAAGCAGAAATGGGCCACGCATGCGGTCCAGCGCCACTTCCTTTTGTAATTTCCAGAAACGACCAAAGGGCGTAGTAGTGGGGAACGTAAATTTTTCTTAACAGACAGAATATGAGTCAGCGAGCATGGAATAGGAAAACCTGCCCGGGTACCTATTTGGGAAAGGATGCATCCTTTCCACCATCACCGGAGTAGTTCCTCTTGCTTAAAGCATCTCCAAAACATCCCTTCCCTTGCTTGAAGCGACGGGACAGCCTGTGAGTGCCTTTGCGACTGCAGCACTCATATTTGAAATGACACTTTCCAAACCTACATGCCCCCTCATTGCATTGCCAGCAATATCCCTTTCGCTTACCGGCCGGTTGTCCTGGGGTATTCGAACTTCCGGCCCCGCTCGGAAAAAATGTTAAGGCCCACGCAGACATCAACTTCATCCATAAGCTGATGTCCTTATAGTCCCACCGTATGGCCTTCTGCTGATGAAATCGTGTGTCGTACCGACGCCACACGTGAGCCTCCACCCGATGGCATCCAGATAATGGAAAAGTGCCAAGAAATTCTCTGGCTGCTTTTCCCCAATCGGGCTCACCAGAATAGTGAACGCCTGCAGCTAAAGGCCAAAAGTGCGGGGAATGAGGCTATATTGATGTTTCTCCAGCTTCCTTTTTGGACCGGTTTAACGCAGTCTAAGTTAAACTTCTCTAGCAGCAGAAGGGAGAATTTTCTATATACTGTACTTGCCCTTCCATATCTTTTCCTGCACAGGTCTTGAGATGCGCCTCTAATGGGCCCTCAAATCAAACATACACCTCACACTTGGCCGCATCCCATCATCATTGTATGAGTAGGTGTAGTAATCCCACACATAGGTGGGAAGCCAAGTCTAAAGCCCCGTACACACGATCAGATTATCGAACGATCTGTCGTCCGATTTTTGTTGCATGCTAGTCTCGTGTCGAAAGTGAAGGTTATTTTCATACGCAGTTTCCCGTACGACAGAATTCAACTTCAGAAGTGATGTAATGTGTTGAATTGTTTTGTATGTGTTCTTTCGTTCCTGAGCATGCCTAGTCTTGCTCTTACAATTTTTTTTCGGACGAAAACTGTACTAATTAAATGAAAATTTGGACATTGTGTTGACGTACAATAAAAATTTCATAGCCTGCACATCCAGTTTTTGTCGTCCGAAAACTTGGATCCCCACCTATGTGGGATTACTACACCTACTCATACAATGATGGCATGTTGATGTTGTACGAGGCTATACCAATTGTATTGAGCACACTGTACACCAGTGAGAGATGATCCAATGGAACCACTGAAGCTACTGGCACAAGGGCCCTGTTTGACAGTTAACCCCTGTTTGCATCACGCTGGTTGCCCCTGTAGGGGTACTTGTCTCCGGTGAGTGCAGGCAGTATTGAGAGGGGAGCACTTGTTTTCTCACCTGCACGTTCAGATTGGATCACCCTGAGATTCACCCATCAACGTTCTTTGGACTTTTTTTCACCAACCAATCACTATATGGACTTTTATTAATAATTTTATTAGACACTGTTACTTGCTTATTTCACTTTTTGGCTGCCCCATAGTGCAATTTTTTGCACATCTCCTGGGCCAAGTCGCACCAGTCACTTTATTACGTATTTATTGGTATATACTAGTTTCTCTGTCGCTCATTGACAGTCGTAGTCCTCCTTGATTAATATCAACTCTGGTTATACTGCCCTCTACAGGAGTAGGACTAGACAGGAAAGAAAACGTTCTGGCCACACCCTAGGGGCAGTCCCAGAGGGTATATCCTCTCACTTCCTGCTACAGCAAATCAGTTTTTTTCTGTCTAGTTAGGAGTAAGGACCTAGATTCCTTGCTAGGATCTTCGGTCCTGGCAAGATTTTTTTTTTATTTTTTATTTTAGAAATACTTTTTTTTTAGACAGCTTTTTTTCTCCAGTGTTCCTGTGAGATCTTCAAGCAAGTACGCTGAAACTGGGCGACGGGCTGGATGTTGAGATCCAGTGGTCACCCCAGTTTAGCCTACGAGTGCGTGCAGGCCATAGCTCCGCGCTGGGTCGGCCGCGACATAGTCCCACTGGACGGGGACTGACCCTGCGAGTTAAACGTCTCGCCTGGACGCCAATGACCAACAGACAGGGGATTGTCAGCTTCAGTTATTCCTACTCTAATTAAAGCAAGGAAAGCGACTTCTAGCAAATTCTATTATCGCACATGGAAGACTTATATTGCGTGGTGTGAATCGTTGGGATTTCCCCCACGTACCTATTTGGTGACCCGAATTTTGGCTTTTCTGCAAAAGGGGGTTGAGCAGAAACTATCCTTGAGCACTATCAAGGGTCAGGTTTTCAGCGTTGGCAATCTTCTTTCAGAAGCCGCTGGCTACTCATTCCTTGGTGCGGAATTTCATCCAAGGGGTGTGGCACTTAGCTCCGCCAGTGCGCGCGCCCTTACCGCCCTGGGATCTTAAATTGGTTTTGTCGGTTCTGCAGAAACCTCCCTTTTAAAATTTAAAATATCAGGGAGATTCCCTTGCTTACATTATCCCAGAAGGTGGCCTTCTTGGTGGCTATCACTTCTGCACGCAGGGTGTCAGAACTGGCTGCATTATCATGCCATTCCCCATATCTAGTGGTTCATAGGGATAAGGTAGTTCTTCATCCGAAGCCATCCTTTCTTCCTAGGGTGGTTTCCGATTTTCATCTGAATGAAGATATTGTGCTACCTTCCTTGTGTCCTAAGCCCAATCATCCTCAGGAATGTGCGTTGCATTCCTTGGATGTAGTTCGGGCAATCAGGGTATACCTGAAGACTACGGAGTCGTTCCGTAAAACGGATTCACTTTTTGGGATCACGGATGGCCCCAGAAAGGGGCTACCTGTGTCTGCCGCGACTATCTCCAAATGGATTAGACAGACGGTGGTACAGGCTTATTCTATGTAAGGGTCGGAATCCTCCGTTCCCTGTTAAGGCGCACTCTATTCGGGCGCTTAGTGTTTCCTGGGCCTTCCACCATCAGGCGTCAGGGGTCCAGGTTTTAAAGGCAATTGCTTGATCGTCGGTTCATACCTTTACAAAATTTTATAAAGTTGATGTGATGGCATCGTCGGATGCCTCATTTGGCCGCAAGGTTTTGCAGGCCGCAATTTGAGGAGACCGTTGGTCTACCTCGAGGGTTTGTTGGGTTTTTTCACTTAGGTCTCATCTTTTTGCTCGATGAGTCCTTGATGCTTCTGGTTGGCTCCGGTTGGGCCTTCTGGATTTTGATTTCTGTTATCCCACCCCTCATTTGTGGCACTGCTTTGGGACGTCCGAGTTGATATTGATCAAGGAGGACTACGTCTGTCAATGAGCGACAGAGAAAAATGGATTTTTGTAAAATCTTACCGTAAAATCCTTTTCTCTTAAGCTCATTGACAGACGTAGTACCCGCCCCTCTGTTTTTGAGTTGGGTTGGGTTAAATTCTCTAAACACTGCTTTGTGACATAACTGATTTGCTGTAGCAGGAAGTGAGAGGATATACCTTCTGGGACTGCCCCTAGGGTGTGGCCAGAACGTTTTCTTTCCTGTCTAGTCCTACTCCTGTAGAGGGCAGTATAACTCGAGTTGATATTAATCAAGGAGGACTACGTCTGTCAATGAGCTTAAGAGAAAAGGATTTTACAAAAATCCATTTTTTCTTTGAGATTTCACATTCATTGTGTTTACTCACTTAGTGAGTATTTCCTCCAACTGACATATTTATTTGATCACTAGCCGATGCACTTCAGGCGTTTTTTGCTGGTTTATTTATTACACATTTATTTATTACACTATTTATTCACCTCCCACTGAACAGCTTCTATTTTTATATAAAATCTACATTTTAAATATAGCAGTGCCATTTTACCTCATCCCCCCCCCCCCCAATTTATTCTGGGACTAAATGTCCCAAGATCCTTCCCTCTGCTGAGTGGTCTTGCCCCACAGCCAGTGGGGAAAGGACGGTACTGTCTCCTCCCCGTGCCTGCTACAGATAGTATTAGTCCACGTTTTGACTTTCAGGTAGGCCTATAATGCTTACCTGTAGGTATATGCATGCCTGCTAAACTTGTGGTGTGTAAGATATTCACTTTAAGCAGCTGGTGACTTTAC
Organism: Pelophylax lessonae; assembly: GCF_965119305.1. NCBI lineage: Eukaryota > Metazoa > Chordata > Amphibia > Anura > Ranidae > Pelophylax > Pelophylax lessonae. The sequence goes on from NC_138771.1 coordinate 503,734,096, forward strand.
AAGACTTGCATTCTCTGAATGTAGCATAAAGTCAAAGCATTGTGCCACGATCATGACTCCTGCAGAGTCAACCCCCTTCACCCCTTACCTTTTTTTTTTTTTTTTTTTTTTTTTTTTTTAGATCTTTACCCTCCCCTTATATCTGTGACCCCCCCCCCCCCCTCCATAGAGTGACTGTGACACACTAACCTGTAACTTTGCCTGCAGGCTTTGGGCCTCCTTATGGCTGAACAAATCCAGTGAAAGAGCTGGCAGCTCCAAATCTGTATTGGAGGTTTATTAGTTACGTGTAGAGTATACAAAGTGGCTAACTCGTTTTGGCAAACCACCTTGATTGAAGATGCTTTCAAATTTGCTGGAAAGGCAGCAAGCAGCATAACAATGCACTTGACCAGTATGTGTAGGATAATGTACATACAAATTAATACATAATCCACATGCCATGCTAAACTTTGTAATTATAAATTAAGACCTAGAAACCAAAAAATGCTGAGTTCCTATGTGATCAGTCTGCAACCTTATGCTGAATCCAGGTGATTATGACCTTAGTGAATGTCTCCTTACCATGAGATGTGAGACTCTGAAGACAAGTCTATAAAATGCTTGTGTGTAAAAACCTACTGGCTGGTATAGTTTCTTTGCACAGGTCCTCCATCAGAGTTTATGGCAATCAGTGGGCCTGGCGCTCTTATTGCCGAAGACTCTGACAAGGAACCTCTGTGGAGAAACTCTATACCAGGTGGAGGGTTTTTCCACCACACAATCGTTTTTTTTTAGAATTTTTTTTGTGGTGTTTAAGTGGAGCTGGGACACAATGATATTCTGATTATCACCTGGATTCAGCATATGGCTGCAGACTGATCACATATGAACACATCATTTTTTGGTTTCTATGTTTCACAATTTTATAATCGCAAACCGACTACACTAACACAGATCGGCTTCCATGTTTTGGCCAGTTTAGATCAAGGAACAAGTGATTGATGGGATCAAACAGGTGCTTCAGATGGAAGAAGTACATGGTACACATGTGAACACGCACATAAAAAAAAAAATGCAAAAGCTTTTTCCTTAATGCTTTCAGGTAAAAACCTTCTGGCTGAAGTGGCCAGGCATTCATATTTTATGCTCCCAGGCAGTAAGGGGTTAAAGTGGAGCTTCACTTGTCTACCACCCTTTTTGGGGGAAGGGGGTACGTGGTTTTGACAGATTCCCACTTTCAACTCACAGCGAACTGTGCCAGACATTTGGGCCCCCCCTTTTCCCGCAGCCAGCCCATTCACAATGCACAGGTTGCTTCACCAATGCGCAGTAGGAAACCTCACTGCCGGCTTCCCTTAAGATGGCGCCAGCACCCGAGAGCCAATTGAAAAATCTGCTTTGGGGAGGACACAACTGGATTCCTGGAAAGGTAAGCGCCCTAATGTAGCATCAGCAACTACAGTTTTTCTAGCTGCTGATTTTTTTTTTTTTTTTTTTTTTTTTTTTTTTGCGGGAGCATGGAGCTTCTTTTAATCTAAAATGTATATATTTTTTTCCTTGCATGTTTTTAATTGATTTAATGAAACTTTTTAAAATGCATGAATTTTATTTCTATCATAGCTGTTTGCAGTAATTTGTTGAATGAAATAAGGGGAAACTTCTCCTCGACCATCTCAAACACCGCTGAATATCCCAACAACATGACCTGTGTTTGGCTGATCCGAGTTCCTTATGGACAGGTAAATCTCTTCACCGTGTTGCATCATGGCAGTTGTAAAAGATCAATTTGCCTACAAACCAATTTGTAAAGTAGTAGGAAAGGTCCTTTGTTGCAATGGGACCTTGATGCAAAGGGATTGTAATGTGAGCTTTTTAGTGCTTGAAACCCCCGCCTAAATACCAAAAAAGGTTAATCTACACCATATGCATGGCATGCACTTCAGCTTGCATGTTTAGACACCCTCTAGAAAACTGACTTGGCTCTATGCAAATGTCAGAGCAGGCAATATATTCATGTACCCATTAACAGTTGCCTCTATGTACCAGGCCAGCTTTACCATGTGTACATCCTTTTTATTTTAGGTTGCCCTCACCTTCACTGATTTCAATATCGAGAACACTGATGGCTGTGTAGCGGACTACATAAGGATTTATGATGGACCCACCAGGAATTACCCCTTGTTGTTGGACAGAGCCTGTGGGACAGTTCAGTATCCTACAATAATTTCCTCCACAGACCAGATGCTTATTGAATTTACCAGCGATTCCTCTGTTCCCTCCGCCGGATTTAGCGCTTCATATAAATCTGGTATCGTCAACTACTCCCAATTTTGTGTGTTTATGTATAGCAATTCCCATGCTAAAGTATTAGTATTATACAGGATTTATATAGTGCCAACAGTTTGCACAGCGCTTTACAATATGAAAGGCAATACAGTTACAATGCAATTCAATACAGGCGGAATTAGACAGCCCTGCTTACAATCTAGAAATTACTATAGAGGTGTGCGGGGTGTGGTTGCTGGGGCAAAGGGCTTGGATTTTTGGCATATATTGGAAGAGTCTATACATGGAGTTCTCAGACTGAGTAAATCCTATATCTAGGCAGGATTTCTAGGATTTGATGAAGTTTGGGGGTTAATTGTTTTGCTAATGGTTGTGTCAACCTATGCCCACATCCCACATATCAAGCCTATGCCCACATGCTAAATATCATGCCTAAATTCATTGTAGCGAAGTCCTTTTCAGGGTCTTTACTGTATATTAAGTGGCACCATCAATTCACCGAATTTATATTAAAAATGTTATACAAAAGTTCGAATAGATACCATGTCATGACACATGGGTTAATAAGGTGATTTTTTTTTTACATTGATGCATTATATGCAAAATCATGCCAAAATACAGCTTTAAGTGTTTCATAAGATCATATCTTCATCCTGAATTTGTGAATGAATTCTGGAAAAGATTGGTTTTAGCCAAGCAAATTAATTTGTAAATATTTTCATAATTTCCAGTCCATACTCTCACCCATCTGCTGTGTTATTTTCAAAGTCACTTTACAAACCCCATTAACAGTTTTGATGAACATGTTCACATACACTATGGTTTGCAATGAGGATAGAAAGTTATTTGTTACCCTAAAGCACAGGTGTCCATGCGGCCCCCCCCCCCCAGGCCATTTCATGTGGACCTCGCACTTCTCCTGCAGCTGCGGCACCCCCCTTTTCTCTGCCCGACCTTGTGTCTGTAGTCGCCAGCAGAGAGGACATAACGCCTTTGCCAGATCCTGCACTCCTCTGTGCAGCTGCAGAAAGGCTCATCTTTGCCCACCCCCCTTCTTAGCAGTCTGCAGCATAGAGGAGGGCAGAACTCCTCCTGCAGATCCTGCACCTCTGTGCAGCCGCAACAACACCTTGCCTTTGCCTCCCCTGGTCTCAGTATTCAGCAGACTCTGGAAGCTGACTCCAGCCCTCCTCTGGTTCTTCTCCAGACCCTGCACCTCTTCCCAGATCCACCCGCATCTTCTTACTGGCAGCAGCACAAGGTAAGGGGGTGCATTGTGATGTAAGGAATGGTGGGTGACTCTTGACTTCTGATGGTGGGGGGGTGGGGTTCTTGACATCCCATGTAAGGGGGCGTTGGGTGCTCTGGACATCTAATCCTACAGATATAACTGTCCTTTTGAGGGCAACCATAATGCTGATGCGGCCCGCGATGAAATTAGAGTTTGACACCCCTGCCTAAAGTATACCTATGACATTAAAAAATGTTACCCTACTGTATGTAGATATCTTGACTGTTTTTATAAAAAAACAAAAAAAAGCCTGTCAGATAATCCTCTGCAGCAGTTTCATGGGTCATGTTAGTCCGTCAAATGCAGTCTGGTTTCCCAGGTGAAGTCAGCTAAAACTATGCCAATGCAGCCAATTAAAATCACCACATTTTTGGCTATCGGGTGGGGTAGCAAATCAACTAGTGCGAAATACTTGCATACAACAAGAATCTAGCATACATTTGGTCACTGCCAGACTCTTGGATTGTATACTTGTATTCCCTAGAACACATTTTAACAATATTTGATATTGAGAAACCCTTTTCTGGTAATGGGAGATTTTGTATGGATACATTTTTTTATTTTTTTTTTTTTTTTTTATTTATTTTTTTTTTTTTTATCCACTCCAACATGGATATCTTACAACATTCTGTTACCTTCTAAAGTCCTATATTTACCAATCTTTCCATGATAGTGCTTTGTCCAATGAGTTTATCATCCATTGGCATTTAAGCAGGTACAGATGTATATACAGTGGGTATAGCAAATCACCCCCCTCCCCCCTTTAAAATGCATTGCTTTGCAGCCTAAAATGAAGAAAATGTTTGGTGGTGGTGTGGTTGTGTTTTTTAGGTTTTTGTATTTTTTTTTTTTTTTTTTTATCCAGCTGTATGCACTCAGTGAGTGCAAATTGTATAACATCCACGTGAAAGTTATAAAGCCTGTCAGGAAAATAAATAACAGATTCCAGAACAGGATCTGTCAGTATTTTGTTGAACCACCTTTTTGGTTTAATTGCAGCCTTTAGTCCAGAGGTGCATAACCGCTGGCGCAAAGAACCCTCGGGTGTGGCCCGGAACCTCCTGCTCTGGCATGGCAGGTTGGCAAGCCTAGATCATGGGTTCTCAACCTGCCATCCCTTAACATCCAGTATGAAGAATGGAGCCGGTGGTAAAGGAAGCATGCGGCTGCAGTAGCGTAGAATAGAGCCGATGCTTCCAGTATAGCGCCGACTCCTGTCACAGTTGATACCCGATGAACTGTCTCCTGGGACAGCAGCCACGAGCCATGTCCGCCATGGGGAACAGCCAGCAGGACCTGCCAGCCATGCCTGTACTGGGGGGACAGCAGCAGTCAGCGATACCAGCGGGAATTCTGAGGTGGCAGTGAAGATTGAGCAGTGGCGTCACTGGGGGGGGGGAGTCAGGGTGCAGAGGGGGCCACCTCCCTGCTTTGGGATGGCGGGCTGGTATGCCCAGATTGTGGGTTCCTGACCCGCCATCTCTGAGCATCAGTAGGTGTGAAGAGCGGGAGCCAGCACTAGAGTAAGCAGAGCCCATGCTTCCTGTATAGCACTGGCTCCTGTCCAATAGGGGGCGCAGGGGCGCCGCCCCTCCAGAAAAAAAAGAAAGATTAAAAAAAGTCTAATTTTTGCCCACTAGGGGTGCCGAACTGTGTCCTGGGTATGGGGGGGGGTGGGGTTTTTGACCCCACCCTCGGCCAGCAGGGGTGCTGATTGGCGCTCTTCAGGGGGTCATCGGGGCGCAGAGCAATGCGCCTGACACCCCCCACTTTTCTGATGTCCGGGCTGTGATTAGTCCAGACTCCAGCCTGGACCAATCACAGTAGGACATCTGGTGACGTGGGTTGTGCACCACCCTGGCGTCACGCTCACCACTTCCGCCTTCTGACTTCTTTCCCACCTGAGCACAGTGTGTCGCGAAGCAGCGGAGGGAAGATGTTGCGTCCGCACTGTCTGTTCAAGCCCGACTCGAGTCACCAGGAGGACCAGTCCAGGAGAAGGACTGAGACCAGGACTCGGCGGGAGTCAGCAAATCGGATCGGGCGGCGGCGGGCCTTCTTCGTGGATGGACGGGACGGCGTCGGCGGCACTGCAGAGACTGCATCCAGATCCAGGCCACAGCTGCGCAGAAATTTCACAGGGCGCGCAGCGTGAGGTGAGGAGGTCGTCATCTGGAACCAGTCGGTCACGGTCGCGGTCTCGGTCGGAAGAGAGACGAGTGAGTCCAGCCCTATGCGGCAGCAGCCCGGTAACTGTAAGGGAGTCCTCCTGTCAGTCCTCCTCCTCAGGCCTCCGTGACCGTTCCCAAAAAAAAGTGCTGGGCAGCCATTGCTAAATTCGATTGCCATTGCCAATTTGCCATGCCATTTCATCTGAAGCACAGCAGCACTAGTCTGGTTGTCTGGGCCCGACCTGGGTAACTTAATAAATCTTGCACCGTGACCTGCCTGTACCTACCTTTTCTGGCCTGGATCCATCCATCCATGATGGATGGATGGACCCAGGCCAGAACAGGTAGGTACAGGCAGGTCACGGTGCAAGAATAATATCAAGTTACCCAGGCCGGGCCCAGACCAGAGTGTGCAGATATCATTATATATATCATCATGGATGGATGAAAGGGTCATGTACGCAGGTCACTACATTGAAAGGGGGCCTGTACGCTTTTCACTGCATTGAAAGGGGGCCTGTACGCTTTTCACTGCATTGAAAGGGGGCCTGTACGCTTGTCACTGCATTGAAAGGGGGCCTGTACGCTTGTCACTGCATTGAAAGGGGGCCTGTACGCTGGTCACTACATTGAAAGGGAGCCTGTACGCTTGTCACTGCATTGAAAGGGGGCCTGTAATGTGGGGTTTGTGCTAGGGGGTCTGTACTGTGGGGTTTGTGCTAGGGGGCCTGTACTGTGGGGTTTGCCACTCTGTGTATTCCATAATAGGGTGTCTCTCACAGTATATCCCATAATAGGGCCCCTGCTCCCTATTATGGGATATACTAGTACTGATGGACCCCTTAATATATGATACATTAGGAGAATTTGTTCACGCAAGCAAAATACAGGGGACAAAATGGGTGGAGTCTATAAGGGGTGGGGCTTCTAAGAAATGGGAGGGGTCAAAATAGAAGGGCGGGGTCTTTCACCCCCCATCTTAAAACTTCACCAGCCGCCACTGCTCCTGTCACTGGCGGGGTGATGCCAAATGCAGGAGCGATACAAGAATCCTGAAGAAGTGAAGATTGAGGTCAGCTGAGGTGCAGGTGAACCGCAGTGCATCCGTGTGAAAGCAGCCTTAGGCCCCTTTCACACAATCTGTCCAAGCAGGTCCGCATGTCTGTGTTTTTCAGGTGGACCCTATCTGACCCTCCATTCACCTCCTATTGAGTGGCAGATGTAAACTGAGCTGTGTCTGTTTACACCCGCCTATCTCCAATCCGATCCACTAAAAAAAAAGGGATCCATCCACTTTTTTCTCTGGGTGGATCAGATCGGAGAGTACATTGCGTAGATTTGGCTGTGTCGTGTCTGCTCTGCATATGCTGAGTGGACATGGACCTGTCCTGCCTGCTCCACTCATTGTGGCCCACAACTGGTTACCAAGGTGCTAAAGTGGCCCTCCTTCCTCAAAAGGTTGGGCACTCCTGCTGTAGGGGCATGAGTCCTGGATAGAGGTGCGCTGTAGCAGACCCCCCCCCCCCCCTGTTTTGCCATGGTGTGTGGCGGAGAGAAGGCGTCCCGGATGGAGAGGTGTGTTGTACTGTAGCGCATCAGGAGACCCGCGGGGAAGTTGTAAAGATCTCCCATGAAGTTGATAAGTGTTAAGGCCAGCCACGACAGTGGCGGAGGTCTTAACACTTTCATCACTGTGGTTAGCAAGTCTCAGTATTCTTCCCTTCTTCATTCATGCTGAGAGCATGGCACCAATACTAGGCTTTTACTTCGTAAACTGGCACCAATACTAGGGGCCTTTACTGAATAAACTGGCACCATTACTAAGGGCTATTACTGCTTAAACTTTTTGCTGAAATTGCTTTAAACTAAAAGAAAAGCTTTTAAGAGTTTTCCTCTCTCAGGTCTGAAGCAATACCTGAGGAAGAAAGGAAAACTTTTGAAAGCTTCTTTTTTAATGTTGGGTTAGTACAATAAAAAGGTATCTTTGCACGCTCCTGTAGCACCCTACAGGCAGGTGCTAGGTAAAGTATAGTGGGCCTTGGCTGCCTAACAGCAGGGCCATGATTTCAGCTGGCTTTTCATGTCTCCCAGGTGTCTGCTGAGAGGGGAGTCTCCCCACTGGCTCCATGAGAGGATTTTCATTGGACAGTGGAGGAAACCTAATCAGACACTCAGGCCTGTATCTACCCCAGAAGGCAGATTCTTCCACAGAGGATTCTGGGAGTGGGTATAAGTTCTGAGGGAACGCTTGACGCAGCGTCTTTGGCGGGAAGCAGAGTCCCAGGAGAGAGTACGGCTGTCTCTCCTTTCAGAGTAAGCAGGTGTCCCGGGTGGCGGCCTGGGAATCCAAAGAGTGTGGCGCTGAGCTGCAGAGGGGATCCGGTGTGCCGAGAACCAGCAGAGAGAGAGAGAGGGGTCCAGGAAAGCCTACAAAGGTTGTGAGTACTGTGGACTGTTCCTGGGGGGGGGGGGTCTGCCTAGTGTCAGAGAGGACCACTCTGGAGAAGGTTCTAGGGATCCAGGATTCAGCTAACTGTTAAAGGGGGTGCCTAGTAAGAGGACCCTGAAGTATTAGAGGGGATACCTAGTCGCAGAACCCTGAAGTGTCAGAGGGGGTACCTGCAGTTTGGGCTCTGAAGAGTCAATGTACAGTGTGAAGAGTACAAAGTTGAGTTGCAGCAGCACAAGTACTGACAAGGAGCTATCTCAGCCAATGAAGGGTTAGAGGGAGCTGTTCAGTGACTTTTGAGGTACACCAAGTATCGGGAGTCAAGAGTTCTTCAGTCCTGGAGCTTCTGAGCTAACCAAGTTAAAGCCGAGGTTTCAGCACCAATTCAGTCAAGCAGCATTTGAAGCGTCGGGAAGCGCTGGTTGGCATTCAGCTGGCACCAAGACAGTGCTAGTGAGCATTTTTTGTACAAAATCCCAGTTAAGCCTAGAAGAGCCAGAGGAGTATCCCACTCATTCCCTTCTCCCATCCCCTAAATGCAATAAAACAAACCAAAGATACCGGAATGGTCATTGTCTCAGTTCTCACACCTGGGTTCACAACTTAAATGTGTTGTAAGTGTTACCGGTACTGATGGCAGACCCAGCTCAGGCCCCAGGCCTGGAAATATTGCTACACTGCATTACTCTTGTACAAAATACAAGAGTAATGTACAAAATACAAGTTTTGACTGGGACCTTATGTGCCCCCCTATATATTTTTCCTAGAGTCACTATTCAGATTGAGGTCAGTGTTTGTTTTTTTTTTTTTTTTTTTTTTTTTTTTTTACTAAACAGCAATGGACAGATCTTTTAGCTATACTGGGCTGCTTTCAAACTGATCCTGATGCACCTGAAGGGTTACCTGCATGAAGTCATAGATTTCTGTTCTTACCTGTGGGTTTTTTTGCACCCCCCCCCCTCCCATAAAGCCATGTTTGTGGAGAATGTGACATTGAAGCGGTTTCAGGAATTTATGACCGAGTGGTCATTAAAGCAGGGTTCTGGCCTATTTTGCAACTTTAGTGATTCCTGGAGTGCTCGCTATGCTGATCAACAATTGGGCATTTTCAATTTTATTCAGTGGTCCCTTACCTTATTTTCAGGGCATTTTTGATTGTACTTCCTCCTTCTCCCCCCTCTGTGGCCGTGGCCACCGACATCACTTCCGCCTTTGCATTGCATCCTGGGAGCTGTTGTCATCCTTATTCCCAGGAGGCTGGAATCGGGAATAACTCCCTGGAATCAGGAAGAAGGACACAGCAGATTACACCGTGGCTTCAGATGCCCACATCCAAGATGGCTGCTCTCAGACAGCGTTTTTAAAAGTAAAATTTTGACTAAAATCCAATACTATACACCTTGTAAGTATGAGCAGAACGGTTCTGTAAGGGGCGATGGATTAGTATTGCAGGGGAATTTTTAGTTAAAGGTATTTGAGGCCAGAACTCTGCTTTAAGTGCATGTTAGAGTGGCTGTAGGCCTCTTAGTAGCCTCCCTGACCAGTTTCCTCCTGGCTTTTATCCAGTTTGGAGGGAGGGTCTGTATTGTACTAAATGCCTTTCACTTCTTAATAGACTTCACTGTGCCTCTAGGCATTAACCACTTAAGCCCCGGAGGATTTTCCTGCTAAAGACCAGGGGGTATTTTGCGATTCGGCACTGTGTGACTTTAACGGACAATTGCGCGGTCGTGCGACGCTGTACCTAAACGAATTTGACGTCCTTTTTTTCCCACAAACAGAGCTTTCTTTTGGTGGTATTTGATCACCTGTGCGTTTTTTTTTTTTTTTTGATCACGCGCTATAAACAAAAAAAGAGCGACAATTTTGCAAAAATAGCAATATTTTTCACATTTTTTTTATATGAAATTCCCCCCCAAAAAAATGTAAAAATCAAAATTTTTTAACAATTTTGGCCAATTTGTTTTATCCTACCTATGTTTGGTAAAAAAAAATCGCAAAAAGCGTATTTTGATTGGTTTGCGCAAAAGTTATCGCGTTTACTAACAAAGGGAAAGATTTTTGTCATTTTTGTTGTTTTTTTTTTTTTAACGCGTAATGGCGGCGATCTGCGATTTTTTTTTTTTTTTTTTTTTTTTTTTTTTTTTTTGCGGTACTGCGACATTGGGGCGGACAGATCGGACCCTTGACTGACATTTTTGACACTTTTGGGGTTACCAGTGACATTTCTACAGTAATCAGTGCTATACATATGTACTGTTACTGTAAAAATACACTGGCAGTGAAGGGGTTAACTTTATTTGGGAGGGAGGGGCTGTGTGTGTCCCTAGGGGCGTGATTCTTACTGTGATTGGCTGTGGCTCTAGCTGTAAGGACACTGATCAACGGATCTACATACTAGATCCGTGTGATCAGTGTCTTTACAGCGAGGAGAATGACAGGCAGCTTGTTTACACAAGCTGCCTGACATTCTCCCTCTCCCCCGACGATCGCTGAGTGGCCGGCGGACATCGGGTCCGCTGGTCACACGCGCGGGGGGGTCCGTGACCGCGCGGGAGCGCGCTCGCTCCCCAGACCCTCCCAGGCTAGTGACGTTAATTAACGTCACTCTGCCTGGCAGGGGCTGACCGCCGCAGTAAATCTACTTGCGGCGGTCGGCAAGCGGTTAATAAAGCATTATTTTTTTTTTTTTTTTGCATTCATCTCCTGACTTGACGGTCCAACTTTATCTCCGAGATCTCTTGACGGTGCCTTGCCACTCATAGTTGATTGCTTCAGTTGCACTACCAGGGAATGAAATGCTCCAGGAAAGCTTTTTCATGCTGAGCTAATCAAACATTTGAAAGTCAAATGGCTTTTTGTTCCATTTGAGAAGGTGATTTAGCTACATAGGAGTTTACAAGTCCATTTTTGGAAGGGGGGGGGGGGGGGGGGGAGTGATCCTTTTTCCAACTCAAGTGATTCTGTTTTTGTTTGGAAAAAAAAGTTTTTAACTTGTTTTTGGTATCTTTTCACTTGAATGTTAGAAGTTGCACTGGGTAAAATAAAAACGGTCTGTCTTCATTTCAGGCTGCAAAGAAAAAAAAATGTGATTGTTTTAAAGGGGGTGATTCTTTGTGTGTGTAATAATGACCATGTTAAAAGTGCTTAACCTTATGTCTTGCAATATAGTCCTATGAACGGACTTGTAGTCTCTAAATGCTTTGAATTATTGAGCTTGTTAAAAACTGTTTTTTTCTCTATCGTCCATCGACAGACGCAGCCTCATCTCCATGAGCTGAGTGGGTTATGCTCCTCCCATCAGGAGTAGTCTAGGCGGGAAAATTTGAATGTACACGCCCTAGGGGCTATCCCTCCAGGCATAACCCCCACTGCCACGGCCCAGCACATCAGTTTGTTTCTGCCTAGAGAAGGAGTAGGTTTCCTGCTGGGACTCTGGTCTCCGTTTTTATTTCTCTTTACTCAATTGCTAGCTAGTGTTCAGAGCATGAGCAGGTTATAGTTACGACCTAGGCCTAGCCAGGATGGCCCCCCTTTTTCCGGAGGGGGATGAGCCTGCGAGTGGATGCCTCGCTGGGGAGCGATGACATATAACGCCCTGAGCCACAGCGTACCCCTCGGCTGGCAGCACTTCGGGTGGGAGGCAGTCTGCCCGGAGCGGAACCCACCCAGTCCATGGTATGGTAAGTAAATGTGCCCCTGCTGGCCTTGGGGGGATGTGGGCCCTCTCCTGGGTACAATGGGATTTGTGCCTCACAAAAGATCCCCCTGACCTACCCGGTCTGTGTCCTTCCCTGTCCCTGTGGAGGCTGTGTGCCCTGGCAATCTGGGGGGGTGATGTGGTACCTTGGGCTTGCTGGTACCTGTTGTGGTTCCTGAGGCCTTCACGTTTCGGTCCCCAGCCGCATGGTTCGCCATGGGCGCAGCTATCTTAAGTGTGGGAAATGTTTTTTTTTCCCCCTATAGACTTGTATGGGGCAGCCATTTTTCCCTGTAGCTTCCTATTTTGTATGGGCATCCATCTTTGTGTAGCCCTGGAACTATACTCAGCAGTGTAACCTTATTCAGGCGACATCACTTCCTGTGCAGTCATTTACTGCTCCTGAGCCGAGGTCACTTCCTGCCTTTCTCTCCATGCTGCTGAAGGATTCAGGATGACTGTTTGTCTGAGGTGGTACAGTACTTGGGGTCCCTGCGGGCATATCCTTGCACTTTCTGCTGTCAGTTTGGTTTAAAGGGGTTCCCTGCAGACCATGGCGATTGGTGGTGGATACCACGATCGGCGCTCTTAAAGCGACAGTACATCGTCTTTTTGAAAATTGCAATATGGAGTCCCAAACTGTGAAATCACCCTCAGACCCACTCTGTGACTCCCGGACAGTTTGGATGCAAACTGTTGATAGCCGAAAACGGCCGCTGCCTTCTCCTTCTATGGAGGTGTCCTCTGATTCAGAGACTGATGGGGTCGCTGTCCTCGCAGTCAGATGGTGAAGAGGACCTGTCTTCAGCTGCAGTGCGGGAAGGTGCCTTAGTGGAAGCCCTGATTATTTCAGTGCGCAATTCTTTAAAATTGGCTGAGCCCATGCCGGCAGGGACGTGGGGGGGCTTTTGGCTCTCAATGAACAGTCCGGCATCTTTGGCTTTTAGTTTTATTGTAGGAACTTGGATAGAAGGGAATGAGTGGGATATTCCTCTGGCTCAACTAGGTACAAATCTGGGACAAATGCCGCCTAGCGCTGAAGGCCGACCAATGCTTACTGGCGCTTGTAAAACTGACTTGCGGTCTGTGAACTAAACTTGACTTTTGCTACTTCCTCGCAGCTCAAAAGTCCTTTAAACTGCTCCCTGTAGTCTTCACTGACTGACTGAGGTAGCTACTTGCAATGCTGCTGCAACACTTGGAACACTTTACACAGGGCCCAACCGCTGGCACCCCTTTACTCTTCAGGGTTATCGCTGCTACCCCCTTTACTCTTATTTCTGTACTAGCTCCTGGATCCCTCTGACCTTCTCCGGAGTGGTCCCCTCTGCTAGGCAGACCCCCCACGGGCAGTTTGCAGTACTCGGAATGCTTTCCTGAAACTTGACCCCCCCCCCCCCCAACGCTCCGCTGGTCCTCGGCACACCTGGATCATTACTGCAGCTCAGCTCAGCCCTGTGTCCACTCGCCAGCCACCTGGGACACCCGATTCTTCCTGACAGGAGGAGAGACAGCTGTCACCTCCCTCCTGGGACTCTGCTTACCGCCAAAAACAATCTGACATGTGTGCCCCATGGACTTATACCCCCTCCCAGAATGCTGTGTGGCAGAATCTGTCCTTCTAGGATGGATACAAGCCCTGGTATGGTATTGGCCAGGTTTCCTCCACTGCTGAATGAGAGCCCTCATTGGGATACAGTGGGGAGACTCCCCAGCACAACAAGCACACCTGGGAGCACATGCCAGCCTAGCTGAAAATAGGGCCCTGCTGATAAGCAGACAAGGCCCACTATACTTTACTTAGCACCTACATTGGAGGGGGCTACACTAGGGTTTTGGCCTTTTTACAAAAAGGGGTTGAGCAGCGCTTCGGCGTTGGGTACTATCAAGGGCTAGGTGTCAGTCTTGGCTATTTACTTCCAAATAGCCACTTAGTTTGATTCGCACCTTCATTCTGGGGGTGTGTCATCTGGCCCCTCCGATGAGATCCTCGTTACCACCGTGGGATCTTAATCTGGTTTTGTCTGTTCTTCAAAAGCCTTCTTGAGAATATTAGGGAGGTTTCTCTGCTTTCTTTGTCGCAGAAGGTTTCCTTCCTAGTGGCTATCACTTCTGCTCGCAGAGTCTGAGTTGGCGGCGCTGTCCTATATTTGGTGGACCAGAGGGATAAAGTGGTCCTCCAACCTAATCAGTCTTTCTCCCTAAGTTGGTGTCGGATTTTCATCTTAATGAAGAGATTGTGTTGCCTTATGTCCTAAGCCTAAACATCCCAAGGAAATTGCCTTGCACTCCTCTGGATGTGAAAAAATAGAATTATCCACCGCGCTAACAGGATCAAAAATAAATAAAATGAAGCTGCTAGCACACCAACTGACATCTGTTGTATAAAATAAAGTGCAGCGCTACATAAATGAACAAATGCATATACACGTGTAATAAAAAGTTCATGGAGTAAGTCCCAAGTAAAAAGGTGTAATCCAAACTCCTAAGTGATGGTAAACCGTGATAGGAATCCCCACACCGAAAGACAGTGGATGCGCTCACCGGAGGGTATGGACCCAAAAATACTTTATAGTACATGGCTCATACAAGCTGGTAATTGCTGGAATTCCCAAACAGTAGCTTGAAAACCGGATGTTATGAAGAGGTGGCCAAAGCGTCTCAAAGAAACTTGAAGGTCTGTGATACATGGAGGAACAAGCCAGACAATGCCGACATAGTGTGAAACTGCTTAAACTTTGTCATAAAAAGTCAGACACACTTGCAAGCATCCAGTAGACATAAGCAGGAAATACAGAAACTGATGGTAATTATGACGTTTCTGACGCGTTTCCTCTAATAAGACATATTCATAGGAAGCTGCCATAACAATTTACCACCTCCAGTGCTTTATATATCTGAATATCCCCCCGAATTAGATTAGGTATTGGCTACAGCTGAAGATGCAATCCTCCACTTCCTCCAAAATGGCGCTGGCGTGTAACCCAAGCCTCATTCTCAAAACCGGATGTCAACTGCGGAGGCAGCATCGCTTCCGGGAGCGGATGTCAACAACCACTGCTGGAAATCCCTGCCCTCAGACGTGAACAGCATGCGGGGGAAAGAAGCCACACCATGGTCACTGGGGAAACAGTAAACCATTCAGGGCCAGGAGAGTAGCGGACATGGGGAAGACGGTCCACGATCACCAGGGCAGGACTTGGATATTCATCATACCCCGGAGACCGTTATGGAAAACAAGATGCATAAAAATGCACTACTCGCCCATTATCAATGAATGTCACAAACTAACAATTGAACAGATGGCGATACTATACACCCAACTGCCCTGCACTTAACTATAAGCACACTGTGGGACTGAAATGATGCGCGTA
Source organism: Pelophylax lessonae (assembly GCF_965119305.1). Classification (NCBI taxonomy): domain Eukaryota; kingdom Metazoa; phylum Chordata; class Amphibia; order Anura; family Ranidae; genus Pelophylax; species Pelophylax lessonae. The sequence goes on from NC_138771.1 coordinate 503,749,349, forward strand.
ATTGCAAAGTGCCTAAATAAAAAAAAAAAAAAAATTAAGGTGAAACAGAGTGTAAAGGATATTAAAATTATAAACCTCTATACATCTAACAATATGATGTGGTTTGTTGACATCCGCTCCCGGAGGTGACGCCGCCTCCGCAGTTTACATCCGGATTTTAAAGTTGGGCTTGGGATGCACGCCGGTGCCATTTTGGAGGAAGTGGCGGCATGTATCTTCAGCTGTAGCCAATACTTAATCTAATTAGGGGTATATTCAGATATATAAAGCACTGCAGGTGGTAAATTGTTATGGCCGCTTCCTATGAATATGTCTTATTAGAGGAAACGCGTCGGCAAGGTCATAATTGCCATCAGTTTCTGTATTTCCTGCTTCTGTCTACTGGATGCTTGTAAGTGTGTCTTTGAACTTTTTTTTGAATAAAAGTTTTTAAGCAGTTTCACACTGTCGGCTTTGTCTGGCTTGTTCCTCCATGTATCACTGTTGAGACCTGCTAGTTCCTTTTGAGACGCTTTGGCCACCTCTTCATTACATCGGGTGTTCAAGCTACTGTTTGGGAATTGCAGCATTTACCAGCTTGTATGGCCCATGTACTATAAAGTGTTTTTGGGTCCATACCCTCCGGTGAGCGCATCCACTGTCTTTCGGTGTGGGGATTCCAATCGTGGATTACCATCAATTATGAGTTTGGATGAACACACTTTTTTTTTTTATTTTGAATTTCCCTTATGTGTGTATATGCACTTGTTCATTTATGTAGCACTGCACTTTATTTTATACTCTTCTGGATGTGGTTCAGGCAATAAGGGTTTATCTGATGGTTACTGAGTCCTTCAGGAAGTCTGACTCTTTGTCCTTTCGGACGGTCCTCTCAAAGGTTTGGCTGCGACCGCTGTGACCATTTTGAGACGTGATGACTGAATAAGCCGGAACAACCGTCTGCCTGATCCAAGGGTCAGGTTCCTCCTTTCCCCGTGAAGGCGCATTCTACTAGAGCGCGGAGTGCCTCTTGGGCTTTTTGCCATCAGGCCTCTGTTGTACCAGTTTCTAAAGCAGTGACTTGGTCGTCTGTACACACCTTTACCAAGTTCTACAAGGTGGATTTGTTGGCATCTTCGGATGCCTCTTTTGGCAGCAAGGTTTTGCAGGCTGCTGTTTTTTCATAATTTTTTTTTTTTTTTCCTCTTGGGGGTCTTTTTTTGGGTGAGCTCCTGTTTGGTTGAGCTTCATGTTACCCAGTTGTTTAAGTTTAGCCCTTGGAGTTTACATTACTTTTGATTGAATTCTTCCCACCCCTCATGCCTACACTGCTTTGGGACGTCCCATTCAGCTAATGGAAGATGACGCGGTGTCTGTCAGTGGTTGATAGAGAAAATAAGATTTTTGTAAGATCTTTTTCTCTGAAGTCCCATTGACAGACGCAGTACCCGCCTCTATAATTTTTTTTTTTTTTAAATCCGAAAACATCTTTATTGAGAGAAATTCACATCACCACAGTAAGCAACAAAACATGGTACATGCATAGTAGCAAGAAATCACCACCACCATATGGAGTAGTATACATAGTAAATACGCCACCACCCCCCTTAAAGCAGGCAACCCCCAACAGTGCCAGGTACAGGATGACTTCCCTCCAATCCACCCCCAGTGCCTCAATCAATCATCCCTCAGCAGCCCCAACACATATTCACACATTTCAGATAACAAACGGTCCAGGATGAGGTCAGTAGGAGCCATTTCCGGGCAATTCAACCAAGCACCCCATACTTTAGAGAGTTTTTGCTATGTTGGTATATAACCTTCTCCATTCTGAGAGTGCCCCCTATCTGCTCTAGCCACATCCTAAAAGTCGGAGGGTCAGGTGCAGTCCATTGTCGCAATATAAGTAGACGGGCTTGGAACAGGGCGCGGGAGGCCCCCAGGTATATCTACTCCCAGGGTTCTATTAATCGCAGAGTGCACCTCAGTCCAGTACCTGTGCAGCTTTGGAGAGCGCCATAGCAGGTGAATCAAGTCACCCACCTCCCTTTGGCAACGACCGCATATGTCGTCGTCCCGGACACCCATAGAGTGCAGTTTTCAGAGGAGTATAGTGGACTCTTAAGTAAAATGTACAATTGAGATACCTGATGCGAAACATTCAAGGAGCATGTGCGGACCGACTCTAGGGCCTCCTCCCACTGCTCACCTGGGATCTCTCCCACATCAGTGCTCCATTGGTCACAGGCCCTGCTAGGGTATTTTTCTAGGCACGTGCTCAACAGGGCAGCATAGCAGCTAGATATGAACCCCTTGGTGTCAGTGAACTGTTGCATAAGGTAGAATGTTGGAGTAGGCGACAGGTGAAGCTGTCCTGTGACAGCCTGAGCCCGCAGCGCATGTTGTAACTGTAGGTAGTAGAATTTCATGTGGTCGGGTAAGGAGAATCGCTCTTGTAGCTGCGCAAAAGATAGCAGGGCCCCTCTGCGGAGGATGTGCCGCAAATGAGTCACCCCCAAAGCCCGCCATATATCTGCCTGATCTAATTTGCACAATTCCGGGTAAGTGCGGTTACCCCAAATCGGACTGAATTTAGTGTAGCCCGTCACATGCTGCATTTGTTTTCTTATCCCATACCTTCTGTAAGAGGCGATACGTCGGGTATCGCCGATTGGGTTTGAACAGCTGTGCCTCCGGTATCCCAATTGCCCCCGTGAATTCCTGCATAAGTGAGTCCCCGACATCGCGCCTACCAGGTGTTGCATTTGGGAGGCCAGATAGTACAGCCAGGGGTTGGGTAGGGCAAGGCCCCCCCCCCTTCCCTGGGCTTCTGCGCCCCTATAATTTAGGGACGGTTTTTCCTTCACTGCAACCAAACTGGTTTGCCTGTGGGGACAGCCTGCTTAGACTACTCCTGCAGGGGGCAGCATAACCTATTCAGCTGATGAGGCTGCATCTGTCAATGGACTTCAGAGAAGATATTTTATGCCCATACAACATGAAACCATAATGTGATCAAAAAATAAACGCGAAAAACTTAAGTAAAGTCTTTCAAAGTTCTCATATAAAGTGCTCCAAACTACAATCCTAAGGTGCTGAAGTGCTTCATGTAAAACATGCTGTGAGATGTGCCACACTCCTCTTATATCCCCACTCACCAGAAAAAATGGACCCACGGCTTTTCAGTCTGGGGTCAATCAAACTTGTCTGGTGTTGTGGAGAATCTGTTGTGGCTAATGACCTTTGGGCATTTAGGGACGGCTCCCACCACTATTACTCTTGGGGCGGCTATAATATTCTTCAGGCTCAATAAGGCAGAATAATGCTCATAGGGAAGTACTGTAAAAAAGTTTTTGTGCAAAAATGCAAGATGACTCGCAAGAATGCAGAAAAAAACGAGCATGGACAGATCAGGAGGCTGCTTCGGGTTCGCCGCTGATGACGCGCAAGCATCATTTTGATGACGTCTTGGAGGGGTGAAACGCGTTGACTTCCGGTTCTGTCAAACCAACGGCGTCACTTCTGTCCTCTGTGGAACGCACGCCATCAGTGGCAAACCCAGGAAAAGGCCTAATTGTCTGCCTGTTTTTTTATCTGCTTTCTTGTAAGTTATCTTGCATTTTTGCGCAAATCTTTTTACAGTACTTCACTATGAGTAGTGGGTCTTTTTTTTTTTTTTTTTTTTTTTTTTTTTTTTTCTGGTTAGTGGGGATATAAGAGGAGTGTGGCACACTTGACAGCATGTTTTACACTTCAGCACCTTTATGATTGATGCTTGGAGCACCTGAGCACTTTATAATATGAGAACTTTGACAGACTTTACATATGTTTTTTTCACTTGGCACATTTTGGTTTTTATGTTGCATGGGCAAATTATGTTTTATAAGAAATATATGAAGCTGAACTGGTGTTCACGCTTCAATTGGCTAGATTTCCTTTTAATTTTCGTTAGAAAGCTTTCCTGCTTGATGCTGAATGCTTTTTGTGGGACAAGATACTGGCCTGCATCCTCCTATGCCACTAGTTGTAAGACTTTTTGCATTATACTACAGGGCATTTGTCTGTCCCAGTGACAAGGGCAGCCATCAGAAATTGTGGGGCCCCTTACACAGATTTAGACCTGGCCCCCCCGGGCCATCCCACCGAATCCACCAACTAGCTATCCCACTGAGTCTTTCACTGCACACACTTTTATTTTATCAATCTTACAACTTAATATATGAAAATGAAGTATTCCAAGTCATCAGTGCTTTCAAGATTTAGCAGTAAAGAATTATATTTTGCCCAAAAAGACATCCCAATCCAGCACCTGTACGCACTCAGCCCCTGCTCACCCCTGTACACACTCAGCCCCCCCCTCACACCTGTGTGTGTGTGTGTGTGTGTGTATATATATATATTTAAAACACACATATGTACATACACACACATGTGCACAAACGCAGACATGTACACACACACATACCTGTACACAACCCCCCTTCACTTGTACAATAGCCCTTGTAAGGTGGTCTTTCTAGTCCCAGCTCTTCTTTCCACATGTGGATGAGACAGAGGAGCTGCAGTCCAGAATATAGGACCTGTACTGTGTACAGTGCACACACGAGTAGTGCACATGCAGGAAGTAGCCAGAGGTGGCAGCAAAGAGCCCTATGTGAGCTAAATGACACACAGAGCAGCCGAAGCTGCCGACTCTCACTCAGAAAGCCAGCGCAGCCACCGAGCACTTCTGTACCCGCCCCGCCTTCTCTCATTCTCGTCAGGCAGCCGGGCCCGTTGAAAGGCTCAGGGCCCCTTACAAGTGTATGGGCTGTACCCCCCTGATGGCGGCCCTGCCAGTGACTGCAAAGGGAAGGAGGAAAAACCTCTTCACTGTATTTTCATTGATCTTGAATTGAAGAAAATAATTTTGGCTGACATTTTTTGGCATTACCCATCCTTGATTTGGTGTTTTTGAAATTCACTTGTCTCTCTCTGGGTCTCTTAAGCAGTTATAACTTGGTTATTTTTCCTCTTTACAGTCCCATGTGGCGGATTTTACTCTGGTGCTGTAAGAACAATCACTTCTCCGGGGTACAGTACCGGTGATGAATATCCAGCTAACCTGAATTGTAACTATACAATCTATGCGCCTGTTGGTTATCGGGTAAGACTTTTTTTTTTTTTTCCCTCTACAGGTTTACAAAACCACTCATTTGTAGCCACATCTCCATTTTTTTTAACAAGACCTGAAGCAAATTTGCAGACAGTGTGCAGGGCTTAAAATGGTATGGTTAAAGACCTAGGCCTATGCTGCTTTGGATAAAGTATAGAGTTCAGGCTTGTGGAGTATGTAACAGTGCATGGTTAGAAATCTGCAATGCATACAGCGCAGAGGTCAGCATTTTGTAATGCAGAGTTCAAGGGTTTAGGTCACAAGCACGTAATGCACAAAGTTCAGGGGTCAGGTCAGGAGCAAGTGACTTGAGTGTTTCTGGTCTGGTTTCTCCCCCCCCCCCCCATATCCTTTTTTTTTTTTTTTTTTTTTCTTGTTCCCGGCACTATCCCTGGAAGCTGGGCACCATAGTGCATTACCATGCCTGGCTCCATGCTCCAACTTGGGTGACACTGCAGGCATACATACAAAATGGATTTGCCTCCACATCTGTGGAAACGTGATGTGCCACTCAGGTTGCTATAGTGGTGCCATTTTTGGACTGATGCTTGTACAGTATGACTCGAGTTATAGTCTGAGCACTACAGTGCCCAGCATCAAGGGACGCCTGTTTGCTAGGGACAGACCCCTCACATTGGGGACTGTCCCTGGGAATGTGGGACAAATGGTAACCTTTTACATGAGTGTATATCTGTCAGCAAGGTCTTATTCTTAACTCTATAAACCAAATCTGAAGCTATTTAGATTATCAAATTAAAGTTCCAGTGTTGACTTTTTGCGACAGTGATATCTGGGATGTTTTGTACATTGTGAAAATATCCTTTCCTGCTGTTGTGATTTGACTCGTTCTGCAGAAGCCTGCACAGCCAGAGCTTTTCAAGCATCCACTGCAACAGGAGCCTGACTTTTTTTTTTTTTTTTTTTCCAGAATTAGTTTATGGCTATAGATGCATCTCAAAATTATAAGATTATCAAAAAGTTTATTTTAGTAATTCAAAAAGTGAAAGTTTTGCATAGTAGTTGAGGTTGAATAAAGATAATAGTCCATCCAGTTCAACCTGTGTAGGCGTGCCATAATCATATCTCATAGCCCTTAATGTTCTGATCCTTGAGTCTTTTGAAAGTAGTGTTGCCTGAGGTTAAAACGCTTCTCCTTTTTTAATTCTTTCTACCTTCCTCCTAGATCATGTTGACGGGCACGTGTGAGCTTGAGGATCCTCTACAAGGTCTGTGCATTCGTGATGCCTTGTTTGTGTATACTGGAGGCTTAGTGGGCTCCCAGAAATCCATGTTTTGTGGTAAACGCTCCATTCCAACCAAAATGTCTACTGCAAATCAAATGCTGCTCAATTTTATCAGCGATCGCTCTAAACAATTTAAAGGATTCCTGGTGACTTATGACTTTGGTAAGTAAACACTTCACATTAAATGCTAAGGTCCAGATGTCCTGTTTATACAAAACAAATTGTATTCATATGAACGTTATTTTGCTGTTTTTTACACTGCTGTCTTTCTGTATTGGTTTGTAGGAAAGGTACCATGCAGTCATCGGGGGGGGGGGGGGGCAGGGAATGTAGATGGTTGCAAATAACCCATTGCAATCTACATGGCATGAGATTATAGTTGAAATGGTTCACATGATTCATCTTGTAATCCTAAAACCTCAACATTGTCACATGAAGCTTTTGGAGCCAAATAAATTGTTAGTCTAGACAAGGATCACATGGTCCTTGGTTAGAGGTGTTTAGTGATTACCTTTCAAACTTCAGAGTGTGTGATGTAATTTTGCAATTCTGTTTTTACAGTGCAAGCATGAAGACGAACCATATCCCGATTAACCGTTTATGCAATGCTTAACCGTCTCCCATTAGGTATTATGGGTCAATGGGCAGGTGAATTTCAAAGACATTTTTGCTAAAGGGGATATTTTTTTTTTTTTTTCTTTTAGAAGTAAAATTTTATTTTTTAATGTATTGAAACTCAGTTTGAAGATGTATTACACAGGGTGTGTGCAACCAGCAGCTGCACATGGATGTTTCAAAAAATAAAATGTTTAGAAAGAATGAAGATTGGTCATGGTGTGTTTTTATAATTTTTTTTCCTCTTCCATGCAAAAGGGATAAACGTGTGCACAGCCTATTGGATTAGGGTGTGCACCCCAAAGCTCAATTCGTGTGTGCGCACACAGAACACACTCTTTAAAATATTTGTTTACATTTATTAAAACTTTGATGCCGTCATTGTTTTTTATTTTTACAATTTTTTTTAAGGGGGCCAATTGGCAGGCTTTTACATATAAGGGGTCTAAACAGTCCCTTCCTCGGTCTGAAAAAGGGAGACATCGGTCTGAGAACAGATTCCCCCAGCCCTCTCTGTAGCCTCAGCTGCACAGGACTGTGAATGTATGCTAAGCGGCTTCTCTACAAACTGAAGCATAGTAAACCGTTTGCAAACCAAGGATGTGTGTGAGCTGCTCAGGCTGTATGAGAATGAAGTCCTGTGCCCACGCTTTGAGTGCTGATCCGGAAGGGAGATCTACGCTCCAGGCATTGGTGGATAGTGACTAGATGTCCCAAGAGATGCACCCAGTCAAGACCTGCTGTATGATAGTAAATGGCAGTCTCAGCCTGGATGCCCACCATGGTCACTCTGCCCACATGGGGATGGATAGTAAACAATTTACTATGCTACAGCTATGAATGACCACATTATTGATCACACAGGGTGTTCATTTAGAAAAGGAAGTGGGCTTTAAATCACATATTAGCCCCTTCCCCCATCCTGAACAGATCCTTGCAGGGGCGAGCCCAGGCAGCAGGGGGAACCTGCATTGCACAGGATGATTAGAGTGTGCCCAGGCACACCCCATGCGCATGCCTATAGGGATGAATTAGACATGTGGCAATGACTGCTGAAAACCTCTGCCCTGCCCGCACCCATATTCTGGGTCTCTGCCCTGCCTGCACCCATATTCTGGGTCTCTGCCCTGCCCGCACCCTTATATCCCCACAAGTGCTGGGCCAGGGTTGTGCGGAAGAGACCCTTATTCTCCCCAACATGGGGAGTTCCCCTGGGCAAGGTACCTCCCTTTTTAAAATCTATACCAGACTGAGAAAAAAAGTGTCAATTAGTACACCCCTCACATTTTAGTAAATATTTTATTATGTTTTCATGTGAACACTGTACAAATGACTTGCTACAATGTGAGTGTACAGTTTGTATAACGGTGTAAATTTTCTGTCCCCTCAAAATAACTCCACACTCCGCCATTCATGTCTAAACCACTGGCAACAAAAGGGAGTACACCCCTAAGTGAAAGTCCAAATTGGACCCAATTAGCCATTTTCCCTCTGTCATGTGACTCATTAGTGTTACAAGGTCTCAGGTGTGAATAAATTTGGTGTTATCGCTCTTGCTCTCTCATACTGGTCATTGGAAGTTCAACATGGCACCCTAATGGCAAAGAACTGAGGATTTAAAAAAAAAAAAAAATGGTTGATCTACATAGAGGAAGTGAAGGTAATTGGCGCTGCCTAAATCAATACGAACACAAAATTGTATAAATAGTAGATGAGTTATGAAAATATTGATTTTTGTATTAATGCAATAGTGATGTTGCACATTGCACTTAGTACTTATTGCACACTTGGCACTTTTATTACTTATCAGATATGCAATAAGTGTTGTAGTGAAGTGTACAGTATCAACCATAAATTAATAGTGTCCACAAAAAGTGATACAATATAATGTAATAAACGACATTGAATATGCCACTATCAATAAATCGTAATTGATCCAATAAGCAATGAATTAATAAATAAATATAGAATGTGGTGATAAGGTGTCTGAATAGATCAAATTAATCATAAAATTAGATTGTAAGCTCCAACGAGCAGGGCCCTCTAGTTCCTCCTGTTTTGAATTGTATTGTAACTGTATTGTCTTCCCTCACATTGTAAAGCGCTGCGCAAACTGTTGGTGCTATATAAATCCTGTATAATGATAATATTAACCACAAAAGTGACACAATGTGCATAAATGTGTATAAGTGATTATACCACTAAAAATTGGTAATAAATCCACAAAAAATTGGTACTCCAGTATACAAATTGATAAACAAATTCCTATAGTGATAAGGTGCTTAAATAAATAAATATAAATGAATTATTAAATTAGGTGACTAGTGCATAAGTGGCCAGAAGTATATCAAACGGTAATCCATAAAGTGAATAGATATATGGAGTCCCAAAATAAAAATCTTGAGGTGATTGTGCTTGTGAGGAAACAATGGTGCTCCCCTCTAAATATTGACCGCACTCACCGGAACTAAACACCCCTACAGGGGTAATGGGTGTAATCCCATCAAATAGATATGAGGGCACAGAGACCGCTCTGGTGTTGAAATGTCCTCACAATCAGAAGGGTGCAGGTTAGGTCCGTAGTCCCGACAGCTGTACAATTAGAAGAAGGCAACCGCACACCAACTTGAGAGTGATAGTAAATGATAAAAACCTTTTATTGAAACTCCATAAAATCCAAAACGACAAACCAGGGACAGGAGGGCAAAAAACAGTTGACGCGTTTCACAAAACTATGTTCGCTTAGTCATAACCGTGGGGATACATGTGGAGATGCCAGCTAAATAATAAAACTGCAGCCAAAAGACCAGAAAAAACAATCAACGGTAATTGGATAAGTGAAAGGCTGCTAACCATGAGAGCTAATTGCAACATGGGCTTCTGGCAAGAATCTATTTCACACATGGAAAAAAGAGTGAACCCCACATGAAAAAGAAAAGCAACAAAAAATAAAAACAAAAAATAAAAAACAATGCAAAAAAGACTAGAAATAAGGAAAAGAAAGGAGAGAAAAAGACAAAAAGAAAAAAAAAAAGGATCCAAGAACATCTGGCAGATAACTGAATATATAAAAAATACCCAATTTCATATGTATATAATAGGATGATAATGATAAATAGGGTAACATCTACACATGTATCCGCATTAGGTCGAGCATTGTACAGACCTAATATACGGTAATAGAATCATCATATATACATGCAGAGACACTAAATATTACAGATGGAAGAAAAAAAACACAAAAAAAGAAGAAATTGATCATAAGCAGATGAAGATAATCTAGACAAATTCATCCTAAAAAGAGCAGAAAAACCATTCGGTGACAAAGAAATACAACATATTTCCTAGCAATGTATATATGTATATCTATGTATGTACAGCATATCACTAAAAATAGCGTTTGTGTATACAAACTTCAATATTATTCAATGAAACAATGCCGTCAGATAGCAGCAATCTGAGCATATAGAGTTAATATTGAACGTGCCAATCCTAAAGTTTGCTACATAGAAAAATGGAAGATTGGGAAGAAAGGATTTTCTAGCACATAAATTGCTTAAAAAGTAGTTTATTTGAATTCCATCACATACAAAAAATAGGAGGGGGGAAAAAAGAAAGGGGACAATTAAATCACAAATAAAAAAGAGGTCTATTAAAAATGACTAACCCCAGACTCGGCTGAGTAGTCATATGAATAACATACAGCATACATGCATAAATAAATGCTAATAGTCACAAATTGCGACTATATATTACATATTTATACTCAGGTAATGGTGAAAAAAAGTAGTAGTTCGATTGCTCAAGTTGCTCAACATGTTTCGCCTCACATAGAGGCTTCGTCTGGAGCCTGTTTGTACAAACAGGCTCCAGACGAAGCCTCTATATGAGGCAAAACATGTTGAGCAACTTGAGCAATCGAACTACTACTTTTTGTCACCATTACCTGAGTATAAATATGTAATATATAGTCGCAATTTGTGACTATTAGCATTTATTTATGCATGTATGCTGTATGTTATTCATATGACTACTCAGCCGAGTCTGGGGTTAGTCAATTTTAATAGACCTCTTCTTTTTTATTTGTGATTTAATTGTCCCCTTTCTTCCCCCCCCCCCCTCCTATTTTTTTGTATGTGATGGAATTCAAATAAACTACTTAAGCAATTTATGTGCTGGAAAATCCTTTCTTCCCAATCTTCCATTTTTCTATATACAAACTTCAAGATGCATAGACACAGATATAAAGTGGCAAATTTGAGATGAAAAGAGAACCAAAATTAAATAAACAAACAAAATGAAGCAGACAAATCACTCCCATATCATCCAAAAAGAGAATGATGGTAAAAAGTAAAAAAATACAAAAAAAAAAAAATATATATTACAGTCCGTATTGTTGAGCATAAACAATGAAAGGAGATGTACATGTGTATATGTGCACACAGCCATACATGATTTTTATTTTTAAAGAAAAATTCTTATTAGAAAAAAAATCATCTTCATTTATTGTTAAACAAGCAGTGGAAATACGAGTGCGACACACCCTATGAACCACAATACTACACCTTAAAGGCGAAAAAATAAAAAAATGATGATAAAAATAACAAAGCAAAAATTTAATATATAATGTGTACAAAAATAAGTACACATAGTATGGACGTGTGCACAAAAACATGAACAAAAATCCAGGGTATACTGTACCCAAATACAGTAAGGGGAGTGTATAGGGAAGCATTGATGGAAGACTATGGATAACTATGAGTAGAAATGTGTAACATCCCACTCAAAGTTTAATCCATTAGGCAACCTAGTATGAAGTCTATATATCCAAAAAACCTCCCTTTTTATACAGGAGGAGGGCATCCTCCCCCCCCCCCCCGGGTGGTAATGTAATTTGTTCAACAATCTGGACTGACACAAGGGACAAATCCCCATGATGTTCTGTGTTGAAGGGCCGCGCAACATTTGTAGATTTGCAACCTCTGTCGCTGAGGTGTTCCCTGAACCTGTCCTTTAATTTGCGTGTCTTACGGCCCACATATTGCACTGAACACCCTCTACACGTAATCAGATTGATCAAAAATGTTGTATTACAATTGAAGAATCTATCGATTTTTTTTTTTTTTTGATCTGATTATCAACAGTAGACTGAAAGGTATTTCCTGATGCAACATGTGGGCACGTAAGACAATCCTTTGTACCACATCTGAAATTCCCTTTAAAATGAAGCCAGCTTTCAGATGTGCATTTCTTGGGGTTAGAGGAATCCCATCAGAGGACACTGATCATGGCATCAATGGGTTCCCAGCCGGATCCACCTCAGAAGTATAGGGCAGTACTCTCCAGTAAATATCAAATTCACTCAGATTGGCATCAATAGGTAAAAGAAGGGGTATTTGCAGGTCCAGACCGTATAGAGGAAACAGAAGGGCTCACATAGTGAAGTATTGTCTTAATGTGGAAATATACTTGCATAACAGAAGTAAAAAACGAGCGGTGATGGTCAATGGTAAAAGCCGCAATCCTCCTATATCGCAGCACACATCACTGCTCTACATAAAGATGGCCTAGGCCAGTGATGGAGAACCTTGGCACCCCAGATGCTTTGGTACTACGGTTCCCATGATGCTCATGCACTCAGAAATGTAGTTCCAAAACATCTGGGGTGCCAAGGTTCGCCATCACTGGCCTAGGCTATAGGAATATTGCCAAGACCTTGAAACTGAGCTGCAGCATGGTGGCCAAGACCCTACAGCGGTTTAACAGGACAGGTTCCACTCAGAGCAGGCCTCACCATGGTCGACCAAGAGTTGAGTGCACATGCTTCGCGTCATATCCAGAGGTTGTCTTTGAGAAATAGACGTATTAGTGCTGCTAGCATTGCTGCAGAGGTTGAAGGGGTGGGGGGTCAGCCTGTCAGTGCTCGGACCATACGCCGAACACGGCATCAAATTGGTCTGCATGGCTGTCTTCCCAGAAAGGAGCCTCTTCTAAAGATGATGCACAAGAGCCCGCAAACAGTTTGCTGAAGACAAGCAGACTAGGGACATGGATTAATGGAAGGCAAGCAGACTAGGGACATGGATTAATGGATAGGGATGATCGAACGGTTCGGGTCGACCATTGACTGTTCGAAATTCGGCCAAATTCCAAACTTTTTGCTGAAAAAGTTTGGAATTCGGCAACCAGAACCGACCAAAATGCAATGGGACAGGAACTGGGCTTTAAAAGCCCGTGATTGGACCAGAACCATCAGTAAAAGCCAATTAAGGGGGCAGGAGGATGCTAGGAATTTGATTGGAGTGACTAGGGGGTCCAGAGGCCAATCAGTAGTGAATACGCCCCCCAGTATATAAGATAGCCCCGCCAAATCGCTAGCACTGTAATACAGGGGCTGTGGAAGAGAGTGGAAGCAGTTCTGTTACTCCTGCTTCAAAAGTTTCATTTAGCAATTATTAGTGTGAAGAAAGGGATATCTAGTGTAGTTGGGGTACTATTTTCCACTATAGTTAGATTCAAAATTCGAATTTCTGTAGGGAAAGTGTTAAGTGTCAGGGTGACCGTAGTGTAGGGTGAACTGACTCTGACTGCTATGGCAGGGTGACCAAACCCTTCCATGTCAGGGTGACCGCCATAGAAAAAAGATCGTTTGTATTAGAATTGCAGTAGAGCAGGGTAGTGGCTCCGCTACTTTAACACCTTGCCGTTTTTGTTGCAGGCGTTTATTGGGCTTTTTGTGGACGTCTTTGGAGGCAGGCATGACATCTGAACTTCTGTGTAGGGGGGTATATATATATATATATATATATATATATATATATATATATATATATCACACACACATATATGTATATATACACATATATAGGTGTGAAAGTAGCAGAACCCTATGTCTGCGCTAATTAAATTATTTGCATGCATAGGGCTCCGCTCCTATCACACCTATATGTGTATATATACGTGTGTGTGTGTGTGTATATATACCCCTATACAGAAGTTCAGATGTTATGCCTGCCTCCAAAGACGCCCAAAAAATGCCTGCAACAAAAATGCCCAGATGTGTTGTTGCAGGCGTTTTTTTGGGCATTTTTTAGGCGTCTTTGGAGGCAGGCATAACATCTGAACTTCTGTATAGGGGGGTATATATATATATATATATATATATATATATATATATACACACACACACACACACACACACACACACACACACACGTATTTATACACATACACACATATAGGTGTGATAGGAGCGGATAAAAGGTATATCAGCGCTCAAAAGGCAGCTATACACACAGGTTCAAAAACAAAACCAGCATAACAAATGTATAAAAACAAATAGTGTAGCGCTAGAAACAGATAAGTAAACTAACATGTGAAAAAACTCCTGTATATATAAGTCCATGCCAGAAAGACTCAAGTAAAAGGTCCATGCAAAAAGCCCTCAGGTGCAGACTATAGTGGCAGAAATCCTGATGGGAGATGCAGATAATGACAGGTGCTCTTCAGTGTACAACACACAGCCCACCACCTTACAGAATGGCCTCTCACCTCAACCCGATAAAATCAGGCAACCAGATCTCCACTTTCCTCAGACAGGACACAAACCACTGTAAGCAGGAACGCAGGGACCTATATACTTCCGGACTCTCTCTCTCTCCAAGTCGCCTGACAAGTCGGAACAGTGTGAACCAGCACTAATGGCTGTGTTGAGTCATTTTGAGGGGACTGCAAATTTTAACAGTTAGACAAACTGTACACTTACTACTTTACATTGTAGCAAAGTGGGAATTTCTTCAGTGTTGTCACATGAAAAAATATTTACAAAAATGGGAGGGTTGTAATCACTTGGAATGGAGGGTCTTATTTTTATCATGGGTGTATTTTGAATGATTGAGACAGAATATTCTGACTCGGATTGTTGTGATAGTGATCTAACCCTTGTGAGACCTCTGTGCCTGGCCTGTATAAGCAGATACGGTCACTGCGGACAATCCTCCTCCGTTAGCTGAACTCACCAATACTGGTTTCATCCAAAAGCTGGTTTATTCTGAACATCACACAACAGGAATACAGCAGAATGAATGGATTTCAGTATTATGCGGTCAAAAGATGATGCTTTCCTTAGCTTATATGAGGCAAATGCAAGCAGCCATGACACAGGAAATACAGCAAGAGCAGGGGGTGGAGTTTACATACAAGGTAAATATACAGCTAAAATAACGAAGGAGTGGCTTCACAACAACTCCGTGACTGTTCTTGAATGGCCCAGCCAGAGCCCTGACTTAAACCCAATTGAGCATCTCTGGAGAGACCTAAAAATGGCTGTCCACCAACGTTTATCATCCAACCTGACAGAACTGGAGAGGATCTGCAAGGAGGAATGGCAGAGGATCCCCAAATCCAGGTGTGAAAGATGTGTTGCATCTTTTCCAAAAAGACTCCTGGCTGTATTAGATCAAAAGGGGGCTTCTACTAAATACTGAGCAAAGGGTCTGAATACTTAGGACCATGTGATATTTCAGTTTTTCTTTTTTAATAAATCTGCAACAATGTCAACAATTCTGTGTTTTTCTGTCAGTATGGGGTGCTATGTGTACATTCATGAGGAAGAAGAATGAACTTAAATGATTTTAGCAAATGGCTGCAATATAACAAAGAGTGAAAAATTTAAGGGGGTCTGAATACTTTCCGTACCCACTGTATGCTATTTACTACTGACAGAACACCACGCTTGGTAAACGGCTTGTCTGTAGAGCTGACTTGATAGCCGAAGGCATCCTTTGACAAGTCCCACCATAGGCCCAGACTTCTCATGTCCATTCCAAGATTAAGGTCTTTAACCACTTGCCGACCGAGTACGGTAATAGTACTGCGGCAAAGTGGCTCGTTATCGTCTGACGACGTAGTATTAACGTCGTCAGACACTCCCCCTTCTGGGTGGCGCTTGCGCGCCGCCGGAGGCTCGCTCCCGCTGTTTTCATTCACAGCGGGAGTCGGGCCAGGGGAGGAGCAGCGGCGATCGCCGGGGATCTAGTGTGGAGATCCGCCCGCTGTGTGTAAACACAGCGGGCGGATCTCCATAGTGACAGGGAGTGACAGATCGGACTGTTCAGCATAGCTGGACATCCGATCTGTCCATGACTCACTCAGTCACCTCCCCCCTACACGTCAGTAAGCACCAGGCATACATTAACCCCTCCCTCTCCAATAAAATTAACCCCTTCCCTGCCAGTGTCATTTTTACAGTAACAGTGCATATATATAGCACTGATTACTGCAGTAATGTCACTGGTAACCCCAAAAGTGTCAAAAATGTCAGTCAAGGGTCCGATCTGTCCGCCGCAATGTCGCAGTCCCACAAAAAAAAATCGCAGATCGCCGCCATTACGCGTTAAAAAAAAAAAAAAAAAATGACAGAAATCTTTCCCTTTGTTAGTAAACGCAATAACTTTTGCGCAAACCAATCAAAATACGCTTATTGTGATTTTTTTTTTACCAAACATAGGTAGCATAAAACAAATTGGCCAAAAATTTTTAAAAAAATTGGTTTTTACATCTTTTTTGGGGGGAATTTCATATAAAAAAATGTTAAAAATATTGTTATTTTTTCAAAATAAACGCTCTTTTTTTGTTTATAGCGCAAAAAGTAAAAATCGCACAGGTGATCAAATACCACCAAAAGAAAGCTCTGTTTGTGGGAAAAAAAGGACGTAAATTTCGTTTGGGTACGGCGTCGCACGTCCGCGCAATTGTCAGTTGAAGTCGCACAGCGCCGAATCGCAAAAAGTGGCCTGGACGGAAGACAGCAAAATCCTCCGGTGGTAAAGTGGTTAAACCCTGTGGCATGTTCATCAGGTTGAAAGGCTTTCATGACGGCAACACTATTTGTGGCAATCTTGTGTAGTCTGAGGTTAGCCTCAGAGAGCATATCTTGTGTCCTTTTGAGCAGATCTATGGCTTCTTCATCTGTAGGTAAAGACTTAAGCCCATCGTCAACATAAAAGTCGCACTCAACAAAGTGTCGAGCGTCACTGCCATACTCCTTTTCTCCTTGAAGGGCAGTCCTTCGTAAACCATATGTTGCAACAGCGGGTGAGGGACTATTCCCGAAGACATGAACTTTCATGCGGTATTCTATGATCTCATTGTCCATGTAGTTGTTACGGTGCCACAGAAACCTTAGGAAGTTCCTATGGTCTTCGCGTACAATGAAGCAATGAAACATTTGCTCAATGTCGGCAGTTATTGCAACTGGCTCTTTTCTAAACCTCATGAGTACACCTACAAGGTTGTTGGTTAGATTCGGGCCTGTGAGTAGAACATCGTTCAGGGATACGCCTTGATGCTTGGCACTGGAGTCAAATACTACCCTGATTTGTTTAGGCTTGCGTGGATGATACACTCCGAAGAAAGGCAGGTACCAACACTCATCATGGCTTTGAAGTGGTGGCGCTGGTTCGGCATGATCATTGTCGAAGATCCTTTTCATGAAAGCGATGAAATGATCCTTCATTTCAGGTCTGTTCTTTAGCGTTCGTTGAAGTGAATTCAATCTGGATACAGCATGTTCACGATTTGTAGGGAGTTTGGCTCTTGCTGCTCGAAGAGGTAATGGCGCAACCCAGCTGTTAGACTCATCCTGGAAGAATTCTTTGTCCATTATTTTGGTGAATTCTTTGTCTTCAATCAACAAGGCTAATTTGTTGTCATCATTTGTAGTACTAAACACTGCAGCACCTAGGTTGTCATAAGAAAGAATAGAAGCAGTATGCCGTACTTGGATGACGTCAAGAGGTTTTCCCTTTACTTCATAATGGCGAGGGCATCGTTTGAAGTGGGAGGCACGTCCATTCCCCAATATGTAAGTTTTGAAGGAGCGGATCTCAGATGACATACGCTTCCCGTCTAAGCATACATCGCCCACTATTACCCAGCCTAGGTCAAGACTTTGTGCATAAGGGGCGTCGTCAGGTCCATCACACTGGTCGCGCACTTTATGTACTCTGAGGATGTCTCTTCCTAGGAAAACCAAAAATTTCAGCATTCATGTCCATTGCAGGAATCTCATCAACAAGGTGCCTTAAGCGAGGATGGTGATATGCGGCTTCTGGAGTGGGAATCTCTTGCCTTTCATCTGGTATCTGGTCACACTCAACTAATGTTGGTAGGGGTATACCCTGTCCCCCTTTTGATGTGAGAAACCATGAACCCATCCACTCTTCTGCCAAAGGCCTCTACACGACCAGAACAGGTTCTAAGAGTATACGGTGTGGGATGACCCTCTATGCCAAAGATCTCAAAGAATTTAGGCTTAACCAGGGATCTATTGCTCTGTTCATCTATTATGGCATACATCTTAGTAGCTTTCTCAGGATGGTCCTTTGGGTATATCTTGACTAGGCATACCTTGGCTCAGCATTTGTGATCCAAGCCTTCTCCACAGACTTCTGTGCATGAAGAGAGAACATTATCCTTGGCTGGAGCATGACTTTGTTGCTCCCCGCCATAACTTGAGGCAGGTGAGGAGGTTGGTGGCTGCTGTAACTTGTCTGGAAGTGGAGTAGGCTGCATAGCTGTAACATGTTTGTCGCTGCTGCATTCCGTGCACTTGATGAGGGCTTCACAGTCTTTAGCAAGATGGCTATAAGAAGCACAGCACTTGAAGCATATTCCAAGTTTCTGGAGAATCTCTCTGCGCTCTTGTAGACTCTTTGCCCTAAGTCCATGACATTTCTTAAGAGGGTGAGGCTTCTTGTGAATAGGACACTGGCGATTAGGGTCTTTATCTTTGTCAACCACGCACTCATCACTCGGTGAGGTGACAGAGGGTGAGATGTCTGTCCTCTTGACAGATATTGCTTTATTAAAGTCTCTACGTTTAGGTGCTGTGTTATCATACCTTGATGATGATGAGGATGAAGCAGGCATGTTGGGTTCACTGAAGCGGAAGCTGGGGTCATTTCTCATCCAAGCTTGATCACTAATGAACCTGCAAAAGTATGAGAATGGAGGAAAAGATACATTATAGTCTCTTTTATACTTTGATCCTTGTGTCCATTTCTCTTGTAGGCTGTATGGCAGTTTAGACACCACTGGGTTGACGCCATGAGCAGTGTCCAGGAAGCTTAGTCCAGGTAGACGTGGATCTCTCTTTGCCAACTCCAACTCCATGAGGAGGTCACTTAGATCTTGCAGCTTGCAATGGTCTTTGTTTGATATTTTTGGAAAGTTTTGCAGTCTCTTGAATAGAGCACTTTCTATGGCTTCAGAACTACCATAAGTTTGCTCAAGTCTTGCCCATGCAGCAGAAAGACCTGCATCTGGGTGGTCAACATGTACTGTTCTCTGTCTTTTAACACCATCGGAAGATTCTGGTCCCAACCATTTTATGATCAAATCAAGTTCTTCCCTAGCAGTAAGGTTGAGATCAGCAATAGTGTAGTTGACTACACACCCTTTATAATTTATATGTTCGGGTGGATAACACACCCTACCCCCCTTTTCTTCTGTAGCCAATTATAGGGCGGCCCAATCAGAGCATTAAACGATCTGTCAAATCTTACTAAAATTTGTGAAAGCGACACAGGAGGGAGGCTGATCCTTAAAGCCTTCCACCCGTGCCTTCAATAAGTCATAGTTGACTTATGGATAAAGAAAAAAACCCCCAAATGGGAGGTTTCCAGGGTGAGGGATGGGAGGAGCTAATGTCGGGAATAGAAAATGAATTCCAACAAAAGGAACAAGTGGAGTCGGATATATATTCTCTCTTCTCCACCTTAAAACGTTTCCTCGATAAAAAGTCGGCCCTTCATTGGCATGTTAAAACCTTTGATAGGTATATTAAGGAAAATTTGAACCCTCTGGGATTGAGAATCCAGATTTTTCCAACCCTTGAAAACATCTCACAGGAACTAAAACAGGACTGGGAAAAAATCTTAAACGAATGTTCTAAAAAACTCATGTTTCTCCTACAGGGTGAGTACCTTAAACAGTTAAAGCTTATTGACTCTGAAATAACTATAATAAATAAGCAACTTACTCCCCTTAATACTTCCCCCCTCTTTAGTATACAAGAGGCTAAACTAAAAACACATATAGAGGAGTATACCAAATCTATCCTACAAAGAAAGGAGAAAAAATATTGGAGAGATAGAATAGCATTTAATGAAGGTAAAGCCTATAAATGGCATTTAGGACAACGGAATTTTAGACCGAGATATGAACAGGGTAATAGGAATGATAATTACTCTTCTGATTCTTCTGCATCCAATACCTCACAGAGTGAAGCACAGGGACGCCAGAGAGCTGACAATTTTCAACAAGTTATAAAGAAAAATAATAAATTTATCAAAGGAGGAAGACCTTCCAGACAAAGGACCTCCACAGTACCTGACAAGGATGGCACACCTGGTGACAAAGGTGGGGGACATATCCAGGACCAGGACCCACAGGGCACGCAATCAGATAATTCAATGGTTGATAAACAGAGATCTCAAGGTAATCTAAATAAAGCGTTTTTTTTTAGGAAAACTGAACACTCGTCTAACATCCAAAACACAGGCGAGTATAGATTCATATGCCATCAAAGTGACGGAGAAGGGGGATTAACTGCTTCACCCTTAATGGGTGATACAGAAGGGGGTTTAACCATTATCAACCTTTCGTCCCATATAGTATCCAAAGAGGAGGAACAAGTGTTAAAACTTGGTCTATCATTCTGCCCGAAACAAAAAATGGATAAATTTAGTGTCATCAAAGACATTAATTTATTTGCCAGAGACTTGTTCTTTAAGAGCAAGTTCTTTAAGCAAAAAGAAAAAGTTGAAAAACCAGATACAAAGCTGAAAGCAGCAGAATGCAGAGCATTGCGTGATTTAAATTTGTTACTCCAGGAGAGCGGCTATGATGACCCTGAAATATGGGAAAACATAAGCAGCTCCTCTGATGAGGAAAATATAGAAGAGGATGATATGAACACCCCCCTACCCCTAAATTCCGCAAGAAATCGCATAGATTTCCTCAACTAAATCAGAATCCATCCGTCGCTCTCTTTGTGAGAGAAGTTACGAAGGATATTGAAAAATTAAAGATTGATCGATTGCATGACAACCTCCCCCCAAATCATTGGGGGGCTCTCAAATCACTCAAAACAAATTATAACATTACTATTAAGCCAAGTGATAAAGGGGGTAACATTGTGCTAATGAATAACATAGACTACGAAAATATGTTTTACAAACTCTTGAAAAATAAACTTTGCTATCGCAAAATACCATTTTCTATCATTCAACAATATAATATGGAATATTATAATATTGTGGATAAGGCAAAAAGTGAAGGTATTATCACTATGGAACTATGGGAATACATGAGGACAGCACATCCTCGTATTCCCACGTTTTACTGTCTCCCGAAAGTCCACAAGGACTCTACGAATCCACCGGGCCGCCCCATTGTCTCAGGGAATGGAAGTCTCACAGAGACAGCAAGTCGGGTAGTGGACGCTCATTTGAGGCCGCACGTTACAAGTTTGGCATCGTACACTAAAGATACCATCCACATGCTGCAAATTTTGGACAATGTTATAATACCCAAGGATGCGATACTTGTAACGGTGGACGTTGAGTGTCTCTATAACTCAATACCGCATGATAAAGGTCTAAGTGCCATTAAAAATATTTTACAACAGAGGCGATTACAAGAATGGAACTATAATTTGTTTATTTTGGACATTTTGGAGTATATATTACACAATAATGTCTTCTCCTTTGAAGGTTCCCACTACCTCCAGGTGCAGGGTGTGGCGATGGGGAGATGTTGTGCCCCATCGTACGCAAACCTGTACCTGGGGGAGTGGGAACAAAATTTCATCTCCAGTGAAGAATTGTCGATATACTCCTGCCACTTACTTATGTGGCAGAGGTATATTGACGACATCTTCCTGGTATGGGACGGCCCGGTGGAACTCCTGGAGGAATGCCTGCAGAGATTCAATCAGAACAGTATGAACTTATTCTTTACAATGAAATATGATGCCAATAGAGTTGACTTTTTAGACATAAGTATATTCAAAGATCATGAGGGACAATTAAAAACTACACTTTTTAGGAAAGAGACAGCAGGGAACACACTGCTACATGCAGATAGTTTCCACCCTGAACCTCCTAAAAAATCGATTCCCTACTCTCAGTACTTGAGAATCAA
This sequence comes from Pelophylax lessonae, assembly GCF_965119305.1. Classification (NCBI taxonomy): domain Eukaryota; kingdom Metazoa; phylum Chordata; class Amphibia; order Anura; family Ranidae; genus Pelophylax; species Pelophylax lessonae. Next base: position 503,771,549 of record NC_138771.1, read on the forward strand.
GCGCAATTGTTCATCTGAACTAGACTTCAAAAGCAAGGCAGATGAACTGACAAAAGACTGTTGGAAAGAGGCTATTCAAAAACGTGCCTAAGAAAAAATTTCAATAGAGTTAGAGACCTAAATAGGCAGGACTTACTCTTCAAACAAAAAACCTCTAGAATACAGCCTATCGAGAATCCCCCGAGAGTTATCCTAAACTATTCCTCTGAACATGAAAATGTCTATAAAATATTGAAAAAACATTGGACAATACTCAAAGAGGATACGATTCTGAAACAAATTGTTACTCCGTCACCTGCCATCATTTACAGATGAGCATCCTCCTTAAAGGACGGATTAGTACACAGCGAATATAAAGGCTCTAATAGAGCAGACCCCTGTCGCAATCTAGGAACTTTCCCCTGTGGGAAATGCGAACAGTATAAAGTTTTATAACCAAATGTAAAAGTACTGTACTACCTAAAGGGGAGTTATTCTCCCCCCGAAACATTTAATTGTAAGACACGGGGGATCATTTACCTGATGCGTTGTGAATGCAACGCATTTTATGTAGGTAAAACTAAACAACAGTTTGGAAAATGCGTGAATAAACACATGCAAAGGATAAATTTAGGAGACCCCCATCTACCAATAGGCAGACATATAGCCTTTGCGCATAAATACAGGATCCCCAGGGTAACGTTCTATGCCCTGGAACGTATACACATTCCGGCCAGGAAGGGCGATTGGAACAAGCTGCTACTCCAGCGTGAATTACGCTGGATTGCGAGGCTTGCTGCAACCGCCCCCCCCCCCCCCCTGGCCTAAACGAAACGGAAAGCTATAGACCGTTTCTGGAGGGTTTTGCGTCAGGCAAGACGGACTGACAAACAGTTATTAAACACTCCCCGTTTCTGCTTCCTTCCCCGCTACTCCCTCCCTTCTATAGGAGACCCCCTTTCTTCTTGTTTTGGGGGATTTATAATAGTTTTGAGTGTTGTTAAAATATATTTTTATATATCTCTGTTTTGGGTTCTTTTGTAAGTTTTCTCAAAATAACTCTAAATATATTACCAGAATGCACTTTAAATGCACTATGAAATGTTCTCCCCTGAGCTTGATCATTAGTTTCCCCCCCCCCTTTTTTTGCGTAATTTTCTTTTCTCCCTCCCGGCCCCCCCCCTCCTACATACCCTGATTTGTACACCTGCCGTCACTCTCAGGGTATCCCATCCAAATGGAGGCCCGACACAGGTAAGCCCCCTGCCCATCTTGGGGTGCTTTTGCGCATTCAGTGGGAACCTACCCTCCAGCAAATGTTGGAGGGATAGTTTCTTTTCTGAAAATTTTTCCCCTTTTAAAGGGGATTTCGCATAACTGTGTCGGGGTGTTTATATATCCCTTTATAGGCACATGGTGATAGATCCCCAAATATATCAGATAAAACTCTTTGAAATATACTTAAACTGAAAAACGTTTTCCAAAGAATTATAAACTTCAAATTAAGCTCTGCTATTTGTTTTATTTTTTCATTTAATTATTTTCCACTGAGATCCGCCATGCCTCGATCAAGCAAACTGCGCTGACACTATTAAGAAAAGGTATATGCTGAAACACTTCCGCCCAACCAGTCTGGGCGGAAGTGATGCGGCGAAGCTGAAGCTGTAACTGTCGCTCAGACATCATTGAGTTCCTTCCCCCTAGTTAAGCCAGTAAGAAGAAGCTCAGTACACTCTCCACCCGAAGGTTTGGGCGGAAGTGATGCGATGGTATCCAAAGCTGGGCGGAAGTGATGTCACAAACACATCATGGGATCAGCTGCGGCTGTAGACATTCACTCATTTGCTATAATAAGGACGCCGAGAGACAGTGAGGAGAGCTATTCCTCTCCACAAACGGCAAAGGATGACTTTGGGTCCGGGATGTCATATAATGGATGACTAAAAGTAAGTAAGGAGGACTTTATTATGTAAGCATGAGCTCTCTTACTCATAATAGACTTACCTTTCTGGAGGAACCTTTTTTTTTTTTTTTGGCCTTCAATTGAGTTGCTCCTATTTTTTTGATCCCCTTAGGGATATTATTTACTGGAATTGATTGGAATTGTTTGGAAGTACAAGATCCTCCTCTGATTAGATGGGTCCCCCTCTTTCTTCCTTTTCTTCATAGATCAATCAAAGGCTCTTTAATCTTAAGTCCCTATATATATGTATATATGTATATATATATACACATGCTTGTATAGTGGTGAGGATTTTTCCCACCTGTTTGTGGGGAACTTTCTACACTAAATGGAAGGTGTTTTACCTTGACTATGTACATTTCTTGAATGCTTATAGGAATTACCGTTAAAACGGGATAATCTCGTTCTGATTGAGCGGATATTCTCCCTCTGCTAAGTAAGTCAACCACAGCAATTGTCGCTGTAAGTATTAATATTCTTTAGATATTACCTATACTCTCATACATCAAAAGAACCACCTTCACTATATATATGGTTGTATATATCTCTTGGATTATAGGGACAACATTTGAGCTGAAAACTATTCTACATTGAGTGGATTCCTTGTTGCTTCTTCCCCCTCTTCTTTTGTCATATAAAGTTATAGACAATCCCTGGACCCAAATCCAAATACCAAGGTAGGGAAATTTGATATGAACATGCATCACATATATGTATAATTCAAAGAAAAATCTCCCTTCTTTGGACTAACTTTTACTTTCCTCTCTCTTTTTCCCATACCAGATGACGGATGAATGAAAGGGCTCCTCCCTCTCCTCTCTCTCTTTCTGGTGCATGGGAACCTGAGAGGTCAATAGGCCCAATTTATATACTTTATGTATGTTTTTAATTAACAATCAGCTGGATGTAAATAATAAGGTAAGCTCCTCCCCTCCCACTTTTTTGATTAATGATAATCCTTTTATCTGCGACACTGCTGGAGCTTGCTTTCTTTCCTTATTGGAAATCAAATTCTTAGCTGGAATATATCTATTGTTGTAGGACCAAGAATCAGAAAATTATATACTTGTCTCTAGCCTCCATTTGAATGAAATATAAGGATATCAACAGGAGATAAGGCAAGGTGTGGGTTGTCAGGTATGTGGTTTCCTTTCTGGTCTTCTGTTCCTCCCTTCTTCGTTTTTTTCTCTCTCTTTTACTTCTCTCTTTCTCTGATGATCCCCAGGGAAGAATCACAGATGCATAGTATTTTGTTGTTTATGCCTAAGCAAATTATTTCGTTAAGCTTATATGATGTTGTACCCCCTTCCTCTAGGAGTGGATTCAGAAATCCCTGACGAAGATCAATGTCATTTATCACATATGTATCGAAACGCATTGGATAATGTACCACTCCTACAGCAACACTGTGTTTGTATTGTATCATGTATCGTTTCAATTTCATGTATGAGCCATTTTTTGTTATATGGCCATTTTGTTTACACCATTTTGTACTTTGTGATATTGAGGTATCAGTGCTATAAGACATACAAATATGTTTCAGTCTTTAAAACAAAATAAAAACTTTTAGAAATAACAACTTTAATTATATAATTTATTGTTACCCTTAAAGTCCCACACCACACTATGGGGGTTCCTTTTTGAGATCAGCAATAGCAGCCTTGAATGTTGCTCTCCAGGCCCTGTAGCTCTCTGCGCTATCGTCAAACCTTGAGAGGCTTGTGTTAATGAGCTCACGGCGCACCATATATCTGGCAAAGTCATTCAAATCTGATTTCTCACTCTTTGGTACCAAAGTAACTTGTGGAACCCTTTGGTTGTGAAAGTTCTCTGGTGATGTAGGGTGAGGTTCACCAGGGTAGAATGATGTAGCATGAGCGTTTAACTTTGGCTTAGTCTCTAAGGCTTGTGCTGGCGGTGGCTTCAGATGCAGCTTGTCACCGAAAGTCACATTGTTGTTTGCAGGAGAAGATGTGGTTGGCTGCATAGATGTACCTGTATTGTAGACTTGAAGAGGCTCAGGCATATTGTGTTGAGAGGTCTCCGTGTTGAGAGTCAGAACAGTGTTGCTTGTAGGAAGTACAGGAGATGACGTTGTATCCTTGCAATTGTTATGCTTTACTATATATTCACTGGTGCGTTCAACTGGATCTTCCAGTTCTGCTGGGATAAGACAGTCCAGATTAGTGCTTTGTCCCATTGCTTGTTCGAGGACTTTTAGCTTTGCCAGGGAGGCTGCTTTCTCACCTTCTATTTGCAGAATCTTTATTTGTGCTTCTTCCTCTGCTTGCTTTCTGATAAAAGAGCTTTGCGCCTTTTTTGCTTCAGCATCAGCGCGGGCCTCAATAAGCTTATCACTTAATGATGAATTTCTGGATTGAGAGGATCGAGAAGAAGGTGCAGTGCGCTTGGTTGAGGTGGATCTGTGAGATCTGGTCTCCAGCAGATGAGCTATGTGGAGTTCTGCCTTAAGCTTAGCATTTTGCACTTCAAGATCTCTTTGTTGGTTTAGTGCATTGGTCCTGGTCAGTTCTGCTGAAGAATCCTCTATATTAGAGTCCTGCAAGAAGGCTGAGTATTTTACAGACAACCGCTTATAGCGTTCATATGTGGCACATAGGCGATTTACAGAGTCTCTTAATTCAGCCGGTTGATCAGTAAAATTTGCCAAAACTGACATGCAGTGTGAGGTTCTGTCCCAGAGGTCTGACAGATTACTGGAGAACTCATCTCTAGTTGCTTCATAGTTTTCTATGAGTTTCTGTGTCGGTTTTATTATACGTTTGTTCTGTAATATCTGCTGGATCTGTTCCCTGTGCACCTTCTGGTTCAGAGGCATGATGCATCTGTATTGTTTCTGCCATAAGAGAGTGTTCAGAGCCTTGGCTAGACATTTTATATTGTTTTGCAAAAAATGGTACTGTCTCTTTAAGAAACCACACAGCAGCTTAGACGGCAGCTTAGACAGGTAACACAGTTCAGTGTAGAGAAGCAGCTTCAATGTTCACATGAAGTGCAGTTAGAATGCAGTAAGAACAGATCATATGCAGTGCAGTGAGCTTCAGCCACCATGTGCTTCACAAGATGGGGGATGGGACTGAGCTAGATTGTAAATTATGCTCTCACATATACACAGCAGCTGCAGGAATTCTATGCATCTTTTGACTATTCTGACTCGGATTGTTGTGATAGTGATCCAACCCTTGTGAGACCTCTGTGCCTGGCCTATATAAGCAGATACGGTCACTGCGGACAATCCTCCTCAGTTAGCTGAACTCACCAATACAGGTTTCATCCAAAAGCTGGTTTATTCTGAACATCACACAACAGGAATACAGCAGAATGAATGGATTTCAGTATTATGCGGTCAAAAGATGATGCTTTCCTTAGCTTAGCATGTGGAATACAAGAGTCCCTGTTACATGAGGCAAATGCAAGCAGCCATGACACAGGAAATACAGCAAGAGCAGGGGTGGAGTTTACATACAAGGAAATTATGTATCATGCTCACAAGAAGAACAAGAGCATTACCAAAAAAAGGCCAGAAGGGGCAGCAAATACCTACCCATAGAAAAATACATGGTAAATAAATCACAGAATATACTATGTAAATTGCATCTACAATAATGAGAATATTAATTGTGTAACAGCACACAGAATATCAACCAAAAATCCATAAAAAAAAAACAAAAAACACTTGAGTAAAATAATTTGTCCCAAGCAAAACGTGACTTGGAGAAACCTTTGTTGGCAAGCAGAGGTAAGATGGTTTTTGTAGTTGGTTTTCAGGTTTGCACACATTTCAGGAGGGATATTGGTCCACTCTTTACAGATCTTCTTAAGGTTTCTTAGCTGTCACGTGGCAATTTGGAGTGTCAGCTCCCTCAAATGTTCTATAGGATTAAGGTCTGGAGACTGGCTAGGCGACTCCATGACCTTAATATGCTTCTTGAGCCGCTACTTTGTTGCTTTGGCAGTATGTTTTGGGTCATTGTCATGCTGGAAGAATCATCCACGACCCATCTTCAGTGTTCTGGCTGAGGGAAGAAGGGGCTATTCATAAACTGGCACCAATACTGGGAGTTATTACTGCGTAAACTGGCACCATTATTAGGGGTCTCTACTGTGTAAATTGGCACCAATACTAGGCTTTTACTGCTTGAACTGCCATCAATACTAGGCTTTATTACTGCATAAAGTGGTATCAATACTAGGCTTTATTACTGCCTAAATTGGCACCAATACTATGGATTATTACTGCGTAAACTGGCACCAATACTAGGGGTTATTTCTGTGTACACTGGCACCAATACTAGGCTTTATTTCTGTGTACACTGGCACCAATACTAGTGACTATTACTGCATGGACTGCCCCCATTACTAGGGGTTATTACTGCGTAAACTGGCACCAATATTAGGGGTTACTACTGCATAAACTGGCATCATTACTATGGGTTATTACTGCGTAAACTGGCACCAATGCTAGGGCTTATACTGTTTGCTGAAATTGCTTTAAACCATAAAGGACAGCTTTTAAGAGTTTTCCCTCTTTCTCAGGTATGAATCAATACCTGAGAAAGAGAGGAAAACTCTTGAAAGCTTGTCTTTTAAGTGTTAGGTCAGTACAATAAAAAGGTATCATTGCATTCTGCATTACTTTCGTTCCAGTTTTGACTGTAACATCTTATGTGTCCCTTCTATACTGTATATTGTTTCTAGAGTTGCTACTTAGTGTATAATGCAAGAGCACATGGGCTGCTTTATAGAGTCATCTGTCTCCTGTTCACAGGCTGTGCTCACTATGCCTTCCCCTCCTATCTCAGCGGTAACAGCGAGAACTGGCAAACAAGCTGAGAAGGCAGAGATTCACAGTGTCTTTCTGTCCCCAGTTCACACAATAGCCCAGTAATTAGCAATGTTAACACAGCAAGCTGTTAGTGAAGGGTTGGCCAGCCTATAATTTTCTGTTCTTTTTTTCTGCACTGTTTGGTACTTTATTTGCCTGCAGTTAGTAGTTACTGTGCCACAAAAATTTACTTTTCATCAATGTAAAGTCACACGGTCTACTGCTGGGAAGCTAAATAGTTTTAAGGTGGGCCTAGCATTTAGATATAATATTCATGTTCTCTATATGAATGCTAAGTAATGTGTAAATGTAACCCTTCCAGATATTTATTAACTGTCAGAGATTGCAATACTGATCCTGGCATTGCCTTCATCTACTTTTATCTTCAGAAGAATAGAACCATCTTTGCTTAGGCATCAACCAGGATCACCATCTAGTTTCTGATGTAACAGCGCAGAGTAACAGTCATGTAAATCCTGAGCAGTTCTTGGCTGTGTTCACAAATGTCTGACATACTGTAAGTGTTATTTTGGTGTGCTATCCCTTTAAAAAAAAAAAATAAAAAATCTTTAATATTGTGCAAAATATCAATTCGTTTCAAAACGCGATCTATCACAAAACAAAGTGCAACATGTTAAATATCAGTAACTAATAAATATACATTATAAAGTGCTAGTGCAAATAGATAACTTGAGTGAAAAAAAATTCACATACAAAAATGGATATATAACATCATTTCACCTGCTGATTTAACTGCCAGCAATTGCAAGGCAAAGGATTAATGTGCTAGTATGCATTGTATACTAGCACATTATGTTAAACTTACCTGAAAACGAAGCGTTGCAGCGATGGGATATCATCGCTGGAGAAGGCGTCCATCTATACTTCCTTCCGGGTTTGCGGCTCTGGCTCAGTGACTGGCCGAAGCCGCGATAACTTTACTCCTGCGCATGCGCGCTGGGAGCCGCCAGTCACAGCACACTGCTCTGAAGAGACGGCATTTTTTTATGTGACATTTTTTCACTCGCATGATCTATTTGCACTAGCACTTTATAATGTATATTTAATAATTATATCTGATATTTAACATGTTCCACTTTATTTTGTGATCGATTGCTTTTCTAAATTGTAATTGATATTCTGCATACTATTGAGGCATTTTTATTTTTTTAAGGGACGGCACACCCAAATAACATATGTTAAAAGTTTTTAATGTTTGTGTATTTTGGCACCTTTAAATGTGCTGCTTTCCCAAAATGTTTGGTCTTTTTTTCCATGAACAATATGTAAACCCAACATTTAATATTTCTGATATGTGCCTGCTGTACCATGTACTTTTCTGAAAAAGAATCCTGCTTCCTTTCCTGTCACTTACCTGGTGATGGGAGCCATGTGGAGAGGAAGGCGTTCTCTTACACCTCCGTCTCAATACACCTGGTAAATTAACAGAAGGCACAAGAGCCTGGAGTGGCACGGGTGCTTGGTGGTTCTTGTGATGATGGCTGTAGAAGAGAAATGTGTATGCAGTCGGGTGCAGGATGGACCATAATGAAGAGCAGCAGAGACAGCAGGCTGACAAGTTACGGGTAGACAGTCAGCAGGCACTTGGCAGTCTGGCAGATCACAGGCAGCAGATACTTGGCAGGCTAGTAGGTCAGACAGTAGGCACTTGGCAGGCTGGTAGGTCACAGACAGAAGACACTTGGTAGGCTGGCAGGTAAAGAGCAGAGTCAGGCATGCCGGGTCGCTAACTATATATTTAAGGAGAACTAAAGTTCCACAAAGATATCTTCAGACAGGATCAACCAGTCAATGATAAACAGCTTTAGTAACCACTTCCGGACTGCCTGCCGCAGTTATACATTGGTTCTTTGACGTTCAATACCGGGGGTTGTCATAAGATAGCCTACCATAACCCCGGTATTTTTTTAAACTGCGGGCAGTCCGCTTTAACATAAGGGTAGTCCCGGCAGCAGATTCCCCACAGGATCGCCCTTAAGGGCGGCGGGAGGGGTGCCCCCCCCCTCTCGTAGCTTCCTGATCGTTTCCCCGCTTACCGCACCTACTGGTAGTGGGGAAAACGATCCGGTCTGCTGTCCCCTCAGGCAGGAAGTCAAGTGAGGGCAAGATGGCCCTCACTCGACTCTATGGCCTTGGGGTACGTCATACCGTCTCTTCCTAGCAACCGAATTAAAGAGCCCATTTTTTTTACAAGATAAAGTTTTTTTTCTTAGTGTAGATGTAAGATCTGAGGTCTTTTTGACCCCATATCTAACATTAAAGAGGTCCTGTCATGCTTATTTCTTTTTCAAGGGATGTTTCAAAGGAAGCGAACACATACGCAAGTCGTGCTCACATACTGTATGTAAACGGTGTTCAAGCCACACATGGTACATGAGGTATCGTCACGATCATTAGAGCGAGAGCAATAATTTGAGCCCTAGACCTCTTCTGTAACTCTAAACTGGTAACCTGTAAAAATGTATTAAAGTGTCACTTATGGTGATTTTTAAGTACCAATGTTTGTCGCCATTCTACGAGCGTGAGCAATTTTTAAGTATGACATGTTGCGTATCTAGTTACTCGGCGTAACATTGGGCTAACTTTTTTTCTTATTTTCCAAAAAAATTGCGTTTGTAAGACTGCTGCGCAAATACGGTGTGATAAATATTGCAACAATCTTCGTTTTATTCTCTAGGGTCTCTGCTTAAAAAAAATATATTTTTGGAGTTTCTAAGTAATTTTATAGCAAAAAAAAAAACTGATTTTAACTTGTAAACAACAAGTGTCAGAAAAAGGCCCGTTCAAGAACTGGTTAAAGTATATTTGGTAAAAATAGAACATTGAAAATTGGAAAAACCTCTGACATAACAAAGTTCAAATGACAATGTTGTCAAAACCAACAAAAAGCAGCTGCAAACACCCACACAATCCACACATCCACCACACACTCCTCCAATCCGATGGTTAAATCAAAGAGACACTAGTGCAAGTCGCTGCAGATGGAGTATGTGGTTTTTACCACATTTGGCCAGTCTGACTTCAAAGTTTTGGCAAATTAGCCAACATATACTAGCACTATTAAGTTGATTAAACAACTAGCCAACTGGACACTCAGAGGTCTCATTCTAGGTCAGACTTGCTGGCATCGAGCTAACAAAGTACAATACACATTATTGCAAGTATAAACGCATTCCCACAGTAGTTTGCTAGCAAACAATAGGTGTGGTAATTAGCACAATTAAAAATACAAACAGTTATCTCCCCCCTCGTCAGACTAGTAGGCAACAGACTATAGCAGGAGCCCTACTTACAATAAACACATTATGGCAAGGGACCCCAGTGGTTTTGAGCGGTTTACATTACCATCTACAGTCATTGCTGGTTTGAAGCATAGAGGCCCCAAATATGGATATGGAACCTCCAGTTCCCAGATGTCTTGGGCTAGAATTATTGCACTCGCTCTAATGTTCATGGCGATACCTCACGTGTGGATTGAATGTAGTTTACATATGTGGGCGCGTAAGTATGCGTTTGCTTCTGCTCACAGGGACAGGGGGCACTTTCAATTTTTTTTATTGTTTTATTTTTTTAAATTTTTTACTTTTTCTTAAATTTTTTTTTTTGATCACTTTTTTTTCCTATTACAAGGAATGTAAACATCCCTCGTAATAGGAATAGGGCACGACAGGTCCTCTTTATGGAGAGATGTGGGGTTAATAAGACATCAATTAGGCATCTGCTGCCGGATTCCTTCTCCGGCTCGTCTATCGCACCGGTGAGCCGGTAGAAGCACTGGAGGGCAGTGGGGGTCCTCTCCCGCCGCCTGTAAGAACAATCAAGCAGCTGAACAGCCGCTATGATCTTACGGTGCAGGGAATCACAGCCTGAAAAAAAAAATGATATCTGAATGATGCCTGCAGCTGTAGGTATTATTTGGATATCCCCACTCAAAGCCCAGGATGTCATATGATGTACTGTGGTATGGAGGTAGTTAATCAGCGACATCGGCATCAGGGGCTTCATAGCTGCTGCTAATCCGGGAATGATTCATTCTGATAAATGTCAGCCGGTCAACGGAGTCTGTGGACGGGTGTACTCTTTTATCTGTCACAAAACCTCTGTTAACACTGAATGCCAATTCGGAAAGCACATTGCATGCAGAGCAGCCCAGCAGCTCAATTGCATACTTGGCAAGTTCTGGACAGTGGTCTATTCTCATGACTCAGTAAGCCAGTGGATTGTCAACTCTAAAGCTTTCCATATCTGTTTTCGCCCCTAGATAATCTCCCACCATATGATGCAGATGCTGCTAATGGGATGTGGAAGCTGACAGTCCTGGGTGCCGAGGGCTAAAAAATGAAATGCATCACTGAGGCAGCCCTTTCTTCACTACTCCTCTCTTTGACCAACAGAAGCCTCAAAACTAGCTTCTCTTTGAGACTCTAACCTAGCAGAGTCTGGAAAGGCGTTACATAAACCCCTCTTTAGGGTGTCCTCAAGATTTTTCATCTTCTGCTCCCTCTGTGGGGACAGGATGAGTTCCGAGACATTCCCCTTGTAACGGTGGATAAGGAGGGTTGCCAACCAATAGTGATCCTTCTTGATATCGCAAATTCTCGGGTCCTTTCGCAGGCTTTGAAGAATGAGGGAGCCCATGCACTGCAAGTTTGTGGAGGCATGAGAAGCAGAGTCCTCGGGGTCAATGAGGATTACAGTATCTGGAACTGCCTCCTCCCAGCCACATACTACTCCCAAGGGTTCTGGGGATAGAAAACCATCTCTTAAGGTTTGACGGATGTCTCTCTCTACTTCAATGCCTCCAAAACTGCCAGAACCCCCCTCCTCTTGTGTCTTCGCAAGAATGGTGCCTGCATAAAACGGGCCTTTAGAGGAAAGGAAGTCATCCTCTTTCTCCTGCTGCTCTGCCTCCATTGCCCTGTCCATAATGCCTTGTAGAGTCTTCTAGCAGGAACACAACACGGATTGTGTCACTAATGCATGCATTGTCATGGCTCCATCCTTGTTGCTTCCTCAAATAGTGACAGTACAGTGCATGCATCCTTTATCAGCAGCCATTGGCATGGGGAAAAAAAGGAGAGCCGCCCTGAGCCTGTTGTGCCATACTCACACAGGTACTCACTGACGGCCCTCTGCTGCATGTGCAGCCACTGCAGCTTTCCCAAAGTTGAGTTTCACCTGGTAGGCATGTCATAAATCAGGCGGTTTATGGGCAGGTGGAATTCCCACTGAATTTCAGCCAGTCAAGCACTGGCTACATATGACCACCTGAAATGGGTACAGATGCTTCTGGCCTGCTTTAGCAGATCTTCCAACCCAGGGTACCTGTTTAAGAAACTCTGCACCACCCAATTGAGGACATGTGCCAGGCATGGCACATGTGTCAACTTTCCCTGTTGAAGGACGGAGAGAAGGTCAGTGCCATTATTGCACACCATCATTCCTGGCTCAAGCTGTCATGTCGTGAACCGGCTCTGGGCCTGTCCCTGCGGAGCTAAAAGAATCTCTGCTCTGGTGTGGCTCCTGTCTCCTAGACAGAGCAGCTGAAGCACTGCATGGCATTTTTAAGCCTGACTTATTGAACAGCCCCTTGAATGCTTATGGGGTACTGGTGGTTCATGGGGCAATTCAGCAGAGGAGGGCATGGAGGAGGAGATGGAGCTGAAAAATGTCACATCATCACCATCAGCTGTATGGAGACGTGGTGGAAAAACAAGCTCCAGCACTGAGCCCTGTTCTGCATCCTTCAGAGTTGCAAGCATAGTTACCCAGTGTGCTGTGAACTAAATATTATTACTCATCATGCTTGCTGGACCACGTGTCAGCAGTAACGTGGACCTTGCAGCTGACTGCCTTGCCCAGCGATGCCACAACATTGCCTTCCACGTCATGGTACAGAGTTGGAATTGCCTTGCGTGCAAAGAAATAGCAACTGGAAACCTGCCATTGGGGTACAGCACATTCTGCAAATTCACAGAAGGGGGCAGAATCAGAAAGGCAGGAGTTGTAAAGCTAGAAGTTTTGACAAGCTGGAATTTACTGAAGATGCTGGGCATATGGGTGGCAGTGACTGTATTTATTTTTCGTTGCAGGAGCTGGGGCAGAGAGATTTGCTTGCTATACTCTCCAACTGGTGGTGTGCTGCTGGCATATGTACTGAAAGCACCTGTGACACCCTTCATTATACCATCATCCCTGTCAGTGGAGGCTGCTGAGAGGTCATGAGATATAGCGGGGGTAGGAAAAGGTGAGGAATATAAGAATTGCATCCCTTTGTGTGGCTTTCAGTTGCTCTTGCCAATGTGCAGGGTGGTGGGAAGGTAAATGCTTTGCTAAGCATGTGGTACCCAAAAGGCTGGTGTTTTGCCACGCTTGATCTGCTTGAGGCAAAGTTTGCAAATTGCAACAGTGCGATTGGCTGCACATGTGCTAAAAAATGCCCAGATAGCTGAGCTGTGGGAAGTGGGCCGGGAGATAACGGCTCCACAATGTGATGGAATAGGGTGGCTGCTATTTGCTCTTCCATAATGGCTGCCTCGTTGGGGTTGTGCCTCACCCTTACTTTCCTCTTCCGCTTAATCTGGCACCCAAGTGACCTCATCATCATCCCCTCCATCCGTATCATCACTGGAGCCAACTTGGCAATATGCTGCGGCTCGGGGAACTCTGACTCTTCCATGCCTGATGCTTGGGCTATGGCAGGAGTAGCTATGAACAAGGGGGCAGAATAAGCCGCTCTGGCAGCTGCGGTGGACTGTGCACTAGTTTCTGCTTGGGAAATAGAGGATCAGGAGGATGAGGATGGTTTAGTAAGCCAGTCCACCACCTCCTCTGCATGCTGTGGCTGGATAGCTATGGATCTATAGGCTGAAGTTCCGGTGTCTTATCAGCGGGTGTCCCTCAGCAGCCTGAAGCTCACCTCATCTCATGCAATCAATCATAACCTGATACTGGTTGCAGGAAGTTTATTAAAACCCTGTCCATGCTCTTCATTCCTGCCTTGGTGTTCTGTCTCAATGTGCCCCTGACCTGCATTCCTGTGTTCCTGATCCTGACCCTGCAGCCTGATCCCTTCTTACCCGCTCGTTCCATCTCCTGTTTCCCTCTCCCTGCCCTGTCTTGTTCCCAGCTCCCTCTGCTTGATCTCCCGTGTATGACACTGGTTCTGTTTTGACTATGATTTGTTTTATCCTGTTTCCTGTATATGCTTGGTTTGGGCAGTTGTTCATTGTGTGTCACTATTGTTTGTTTATTGGGTTTTGCTTTACACAGTTTTGGTATATTGAAGGTGCGTTTTACTTTTGTGTTCACTTATTCCTAAATAAATTACAATTTTTTACACTTTACTTGAGCCTGATATTTTCTGTGGCAGTCCACACATTTCTGGTCTCACCTGTTTCAGACATGCACTAACGCAATTCAATATACTGCAGTGCACTAACACACTTCAATATACTATAGTAAAAGTGCACTAACACACCAATATACTACAGTAAAAGTGCACTAACGCACATCAATGTACTGCAGTAAAAGTGCCCTGACCCACTACAATATACTGCAGTAAAACTGCCCTGGCACTCTACACTGACACACTTCAATATACTGCAGTAAACGTGCCCTGACACACTCAACTGATGCTACAGTAAAAATGAACAGTCGCACTACACTCACGCTGTACTATCACTATATTGACACTGCACTAATACTTTACACTCACAATAGAATTACTGTACAATAGCACACTATAGCACACTAACTCACTAGTAGCAATAACAAGAGCTCTGTTCTATATATCTCTGTTCTATATATCTCCATGGCTGCTCTGGGAAGAAAACTTTTATAGTGTGGGGTGGGACTATGAGCAATGAGCCATAATTGGAGAGAGCCATCATGACTGTGTTCAGTCATGACTCTGACAGTGCTATGTGCCCTGATTGGGCAAGGCCTTCATTGCTTCAGCCAATCAGGGCTTCCAATGCGCTGTGCGACGCGCGGTGCATTGTGGGGTGTTCAGCAGGTGGACCAAATGGTCGAACGCCCCGACAATTCAGGTATTCACCGAAAGGGCAAACAGCCAAACTTTGGGCTGAACTCATTCTCGCCCAAACTGACATACCCCTTCCTGCACAGCTATTTACTGGGAAGATCAATGTGCTGCTGTATCCCCCCACCTAGCTTTTATGCAACCGAGAACAGAGGGTATGTGATCAATTATAAAAAGGGGAAAAAAATTATTGATAATGTTATATACAGCATCTCACAAAAGTGAGTACACCCCTCACATTTTTGTAAATATTTTGTCATATTTTCATATGACAACATTGAAGAAATAACACTTTGCTACAATGTAAAGTAGTGAGTGTACAGCTTGTATAACGGTGTAAATTTGCTGTCCCCTCAAAATAACTCAACACAGCCATTCATGTTTAAACCGCTGGCAACAAAAGTGAGTACACCCTATTGGGCCCAATTAGCCATTTTCCCTCCCCAGTGTCATGTGACTCGTTAGGTCTCAGGTGTGAAAGGGGAGCAAGTGTGTTAATTTTGGTGTTATCGCTCTCACTCTCTCATACTGGTCAGTGGAAGTTCAACATGGCACCTCATGGCAAAGAACTCTGAAGATCTGGAAAAAAGATTTGTTGCTCTACTTAAAAATGGCATAGGCTATAAGAAGATTGCCAAGACTCTGAAACTGAGCTGCAGCACGGTGGCCAAGACCATACAGCGGTTTTCCAGGACAGGTTCCACTCAGAACATGCCTCACCATGATCGACCAAAGAAGTTGAGTGCACATGCTCAGTGTCATATCCAGAGGTTGTCTTTGGGAAATAGACGTATGAGTGCTGCCAGCGTTGCTGCAGAGGTTGGATAGGTGGGGGGGGGGGGGGTCAGCCTGTCAGTGCTCAGACCATACCCCGCACACTGCATCAAATTGGTCTGCATGGCTGTCGTCCCAGAAGGAAGCCTCCTCTAAAGATCGTGCCCAAGAAAGCCTGCAAACAGTTTGCTGAAGACAAGCAGACTAAGGACATGGATTACTGGAACCTTGTCCTGTGGTCTGATGAAACCAAGATAAACTTATTTGGTTCAGATGGTGTCAAGCGTGTGTGGCGGCAACCAGGTGAGGAGTACAAAGACAAGTGTGTCTTGCCTACAGTCAAGCATGGTGGTGGCATGGTCTGAGGCTGCATGAGTGCTGCCGGCAATGGGGAGCTACAGTTCATTGAGGGAACCATGAATGCCAACATGTACTGTGACATACTGAAGCAGAGCATGATCCTCTCCCTTCGCAAACTGGGCCGCAGGGTAGTATTCCAACATAACAACCCCAAACACACCTTCCAAGATGACCACTGCCTTGCTAAAGAAGCTAAGGGATGGACTGGCCAAGCATGTCTCCAGACCTAAACCCTATTGAGCATCTGTGGGGCATCCTCAAACGGAAGGTGGAGGAGCACAAGGTCTCTAACATCCACTAGCTCTGTGATGTTGTCATGGAGGAGTGGCAGAGGACTTCAGTGGCAACCTTTGAAGCTCTGGTAAACTCCATGCCCAAGAGGGTTAAGGCAGTGCTGGAAAATAATGGTGGCCACACAAAATATTGAAACTTTGGGCCCAATTTGGACATTTTCACTTAGGTGTGTACTCACTTTAATGGCTGTGTTGAGTTATTTTGAGGGGACAGCAAATTTACACCGTTATACAAGCTGTACACTCACTACTTTACATTGTAGGAAAGTGTAATTTCTTCAGTGTTGTCACATGAAGATATAATAAAATATTTACAAAAATGTGAGGGATGTACTCATTTTTGTGAGATACTGTATACACACACTGCTAAAAAAAATTAAAGGAACACTTTTTATTCAGAGTATAGCATCAAGTCAATTAAACTCCTGGGATACTGATCTGGTCTGTTAAGTAACAGAGGGGGTTGTTAATCAGTTTCAGCTGCTTTGATGTTATTGAAATTAACAACAGGTGCACTAGATGAGCACCAATAAGACAACCTCCAAAGCAGAAATGGTTTTACAAGTGGAGGCCACTAACATTTTTTTCCCCTGCTAATCTTTTCTGACTGTTTTTTTCACTAGTTTTGCATTTGGTTAGGGTCAGTGTCACTACTGGTAGCATGAAGCAATACCTCGACCCTATAGAGGTTTCACGGGCAGTCCAACCCCTCCAGGATGGCACATCAATACATGCCATTGCCAGAAGTTATGCTGTGTCTCCCGGCACAGTCTCAAGAGCATGGAGGAGATTCCAGGAGATGGGCAGTTACTCTAGGAGAGCTGGACAGGGTCATAGAAGGTCCTTTACCCATCAGTAGGACCAGTGCCTGCTCCTTTGTGCAAGGAGGAACAGGATGAGCACTGCCAGAGCCCTACAAAATGACCTCCAGCAGGCCACTGGTGTGAATGTCTCTGTCCAAACAATCAGAAACAGACTTCATGAGGGTGGCCTGGGGGCCCAACATCCTCTAGTGGGACCTCTGCTCACTGCCTGGCACCTTGATTGGCATTTGTCATTGAACACCAAAATCCACTGGGTGCTTTTCATAGATGAGAGCAGCTTCACCCTGAGCTTGTGACCGACGTGAAAGGGTCTGGGGAAGCCATGGAAAATGATATGGCTGCCTGTAACATCAACCAGCATGACCGGTTTGAAGGGATGCACAGACCTCTACAGATTAGACAATGGCACCCTGACTGCCATTAGGTATCGGAACAAAATCCTTGGACCTATTGTCAGACCCTACGCTGGTGTAGTGGGTCCTGGGTTACTTCTGGTGCATGACAAAGCCCTGGCCTCATGTGGCGAGAGTATGCAGCCAGTTCCTGGATGTACTTGCATGCACAAAGTTTCTGTGTCTATAATGTTAATTTCCTCTAGATGGCGCATGTGTGCTTACTTGTTTGTTTACTTCTTCCATCATGCATTATAACATCTCTCTTCCTGTTTCTCTTGCAACTGAAAGAAGATTGAACAGTGCTGTCCTCCAAAGGTTTCAAGTTTTTTTTGTGTGTATGAAGTAAGCCATCTGACTAAGAATCTTTAAGATACAGACCCCTCTTACAAGAAGGCAAAAGTGGCATGTAGATTTATTTCTGTCTAGTTATGGGTTTCAAGTTATGTTTGTTTTTTAAATGTAATTCACTGTATGTCGGATGATTTACCCTTCATATTTGTTTTCTTTAGTTCTACGGTGTTGATGTAAGTGTCGGTGTAAGAACTTGATATGTACATTGAACATCTGTGACACAAGAACCTCAGACTTATTTTATCTTTTTTTTTTTTAAATAAGTCTTTATTGGGATTAAACAACACAAAAATACACAAATATACAAGTATATAAAATGTAAATATACATATACACACAAGGAAGGGAAAAAAAAAAAGGGGATGAAAAGGGTAATATCCAGTGCATATCTTATACCTATTTATTCCTTTCATACATGTCCTAGGCAGTTAATTATAGTATGCAATTGGCGATGGGGAAATAATATCATACGTATTTACAATCTATATTTCTCATTAATATCCAAAGCAAATTTCCCTGAATTAGGAGGTAGGCCTTTTACTCTAAGTATAAATTATTCTTATAGTCTCTCCATTTGGCCCAAATTTTTTGGCCCCTATCTACCTGTCCCCTTGAAATGTAAGTGAGGTCCTCCATCATTGCCACCGAATCAACCTTACGGCACCACTGGCGGAAAGAGGGTGGATCCGGGTTTCCCCATTTGACTGGAATCAGAGCTTTTGCTGCATTGACTTAATGTGGTAAAATGGATTGTTTATATGATTTTAGGGACTGTGTGGTACAATGAAATAAAACCGTCCATGGGTCTCTCGATAAGTAGGAGCCTATAACCTTCGTGATAGCGTCCAGAATAGTTTCCCAATATACTTTAATAATTGGACACTGCCACCAAATATGTGCATGTGTTGCCACCTGACCACATTTTCTCCAACAGAGGGGTGATTGTGCTGGGAACATAGCGTGCAGTTTTGATGGCGTGTAATACCATCTTGTTAACAGTTTATAATTCACTGCTGCTGTTTTAGTTGAAAGGGATGAAGACACCTCCAACTGGAGAATCCTGGTCCTCTGATTATCTGACAGAGGTAAAGCCAAATCATTTTCCCATTTTGCCAGATATCTCGGGTAATCTGGGTAGTTCATACACAGCAAGCTTTTATAGAAAACAGATATAGCATGCCGAGGTGGTTGCTGTGTATGCAATATCCTTTCAACAGGGTTAAGATCTGATATTTCACGTATCGGCTGTGGGAGAGAGCCTAGGAAACTCACCAGTTGGCCGTATCTCCATCCATCCATCTGTGTTGCTTCCTGTGGGTACATAATTTCTCTAAGCGTTTTAATTTGATTCTCTTTAAAAACATGATATATACGGAGCTCCGCTCCTGGCTTCCACTGTCTAAAACCCTTATCTGTAAGACCTGGAATAAACAAGGCATGGCCTGTTATCGGCATAAGGGGTGAATTATAGGCCCACTTAAATTTTTTATGTATTGAGTCCCATATAGCCAATGTAGATATGGTAATTGGCAAAACTGTAGGCTGAAATGACCTATATTTATTTGGGATCCATGAGGATCTGGATAGGTCTACTCCACTTAAATCACGCTCAATCTCTACCCAGAGTTTATAGTTGTTCGTTTTAACAAGGTCCGCTATTCTAGCTAATGCTACTGCCTGGTAATATAGTTTCAATTGGGGAAGGGCAAAGCCCCCTTTTGTTTTGACACGATAAAGAGTCGTTTTTAGCGACTCTGGGTGGTTTACCCTTCCATATAAACTTTGACAGTAACCTTTGAATAGTTGAGAAAAAGCTTGTTGGGACTCCCAACGGCAGCATCTGAAAGACAAACAATATTCGAGGCAATATAGACATTTTAATTATATTGATTTTTCGCAGCCACGAATGTGGAATAGATGACCACCGTTGGAGCAGATCTTTAATTCCATTTAACAATGGGATATAGTTATATCTATACAACATTGAAACTCTGGGGGTGAGAAAAACACCCAGATATTTCAGACTTTTTGTTTGCCAATGAAAAGCAAAAGATGATCTGAGTAGAGCGACATCCGAAGGGGACATATTTACATTCATTATTTCAGACTTATTCATATTGATCTTAAAGTTAGAAACCAGCTGATAATCTGATAATGCTGAAATTAAGTTAGGTAGGGAAAAGAGAGGATTCTGGATGAAAAAAAGAATATTGTCTGCATAGGCGGCATATTTATGTGTAGACTGTCCTATTTGCACCCCTTCAATATCTACATTGTTTCTAATTGTGGCCAAAAAAAGTTTCTAGAGACAGAACAAATAATAATGGGGACAAGGGACAGCCCTGTCGGGTTCCGTTATATAGATGGAAAGTATCGCTAACTGAGCCATTGATTTTTACCCGGGCTGTTGGAAAATAATATAATGCTAGTATCCTATTCAGCATCCTAGTTCCAAGTCCCAGGTATTGAAGAGTAGCTTTTAGGTAATCCCAGTCCACCCTATCAAATGCCTTCTCAGCGTCTGTTGAGAGAATAAGGGTAGACTGGGAGCTCACCTTAACATAATGGATCAGGGAGACAGCTCTTAATGCATTGTCTCCTAGCTTCTTGTCCCTGTACAAAGCCCGATTGCTTGGGCGAGACCCATTTGGGTATCAGTGGCATAAGGCGATTGGCTAAGACCTTCGCCATTAACTTAACATCACCATTTAACAAGGAGATAGGGCGATAACTAGTACAGCATGAGGGGTCCTTATCAGGTTTTGGCAAAACCACGATGTGAGCTTCAAGTGTTTCCTTCCGAAGCTGAGGATGGTCAGATACAGAATTAGCATATGCAGATAAATGGGGGAGAAGAATTGAACCAAATGTTTTATAATAATTTATGGTAAAACCATCCGGTCCCGGTGCCTTCCCTATAGGTGTAGTTCTCAGAGCCAACACAAATTCTGATATATTAAGGTCTTCCTCCAATACCGACAGCACCTGAGCAGATCGTTTCGGAATTTTTGCCAAAGTCAGATAGGAATTAATTTTTTCTAATTTAGTTTCTTTTGAGGTGTAAGGCACACCCCCTTGTACATTATATAGGTCTGCATAATATTCCTGAAAGACTTTGGCAATCTCCGGGGTAGAGTGTACCCAAGTGCCCACCCGCGTCTTGACCCGGGGTATAAAAGAAGAGGTATGTTTAGACTGTAAAGAGCGGGCCAATTGCCTGCCAGGCTTATCCCCCCCATTCATATATTACGCGTGAAATCTTATGTGCATGGTTCTTTACTTCAAAGTCAAGGAGCTACCGGAGTTCCATCTCTTTTATTTTCCAGTACCTCTAAATGTTTAACCAATAAAGAATGTTTATGTTGGGTTTCCAAAATTTTAATCTCAGACAAAAGTTTTTGCATTTGTTGAGATCTTTTTTTTTTCCGGGCCCCCAGCTCTAATAGGTGACCCCTTATACTAGCCTTATGGGCTTCCCACACCACTGAGGGTGATAAATCATCTCCGTTATTTTCTTTAAAATATTGTATCAAAAAGAGAGGATATTGAAGCCACATCCGTTAGGTTTGCCAAAAGTGAGTCATTCAATCGCCACTGATATTGTTTCCTTGTTGCAGAAGGTGGTACCAATGTAATTTGTACAGGTGCGTGATCTGAGATTGTAAGCTGACCTATAGATGCTGCACGCACCATTGGAAGGAAATGGTGGTTTATAAATATAACATCAATGTGAGAGTATAGATTGTGTCTTAGAAAAGTATGAATAATCCCGGATTCTTGGATTTAGAAGACGCCATACGTCCATCAATTGAAGCTCATGTAATCGCTTTCTAATAAATGACAGTTTTTTAAAAGATATGCTTGAGTGACCCTGTGATGTATCTACTAATGGGTCTAGTGGTAAGTTATTATCACCTGCCAATACTAAAACCCCGTTCGCAAATGTCGCTATTTTAGCCAGGATTTTTGACATAAATGATGTTTGATGGACATTAGGGCAGTAGATATTCACAAATGTGTATATGGAGGAACCAATAGTCCCCCTCAAAAGTAGATATCTACCCAGATCATCTGCTTGCATCTCCTCTAACTGAAACGCTATATCTTTACAAAAACCTATAGCCACCCCTTTAGCTTTGTTGGTATCCGATAAGCTGTAATACCATTTTGGGAAAAAGGGTGAGGACAATCGCACCGCCGTCTGATGTGTTAAATGTGTTTCTTGTAGATAAAACCACAGAACCTCTCAGTTTCCTTAATTCCCGCATAACCAGGTGCCGCTTAGTGGCAGTGTTTAAGCCTCTTACGTTATATGAGATTAAATTTAAAGTTGCCATAGCCTTAACCAATATTTAATTTCCTCCATGTAGTGTACCTTTTCCCCGTCGCCAAATAGTACATCATTACATCTAGTCAAACAAAAGCCTAGGACATAGTAACCAACACTGGAAGGACAAAAAAAGAAAACAACAACAAATAAAAAAAGAGAAAAAGAAAAAAAAAAAATAGAAGCAACAACCTAATCAAAATCCCAAAAAAACAGGGTAAAGGGGAGGGGACACGTGTAAAGTATGGTCCCCGCGGGTCAGAACGCATCCGCGTGGCCAGCCCCCGCACCCATTAACAGCTGGGCACAGCGTGCTGGCCACCCGGGTACATCCCATCCCACCGTGGCCAGGGCGTGTTGCTCCATCAACCTGCATGGAGCAAGCAGAGTCCCTAAAAAAACATGCGGCTGCCTATCCTATATTCACATTTATATTTTCCCTGTATCCACCAAAGAGTTAATATAAAAAAAAAAAAAATTAAAGTTCTCTCTCCCTCCCTCTCCCTCTCCCCTCCTCCTCTTCACATGGTGTCTCCACTTCCCATATCCATCTCTATATATCCCTCATAAACACCTCCTATTATGTAAGGTCAGAATACCAACAAGAAGGGATAGGAGGGATAAAAGGGGGGAAAAAAAAAAAAGGGGGGGGGGGAAAGGGAGAAAGAAAAAATAAAGAGGGAAAAGGCGAATACATGATAAAGTGTGATATTGATTACAACACTATGCCATTAGCGCCAAGGTGCTATTTCCAGCAACTACAAAAGATCTTTCAATCTCCAGAACAAGAAAAAAAAAAAATTCCTTCTTTTCTCTTTCTTTTTTCCTTCTCCCAGGAAGAGGTGAAAATACCAAGAAAATACCGTTGTCTGTACCTTGAAATATTCTACTTGCTACTTGTTTTGTACTTTTGTATGACTTAAATAAATAAAGAATTTGAAAAAAAAAAGAAAATACCAAGAAAAAAAATATATAAATATAGATGTGGGGCAATCACTACTCAAAGTTCCTAATCTCCTTATTCTGCCCCCAGCTACAGTCCACAGCAGCCCCTGATATCCCCCCAAAAAAAAAAAAAAAAAAAAATGTTCTAGACGGTCCAAGAGGCTCTGTGCGATTCCTCTTGGCTGAAGTCTTCTGCCATGAGGGGTCCAAATGAGTCCCAAACAATGGTATGTCATCTTGCCATTCTGGAAGTTCCGGGATCTTTAGTTGGAAAGTCTGACAAAGGGTTTTGATATCTTCAGGGAATCGCAGTGTGCAAGATTTACCCTCTTTGGTCGCTGTTAAGCGGGCCGGAAATCCCCATCTACTGTATATGTGTAATGTTTCGGTACCTTTGGTACCCTAAATTACACTTTCCACAAGTGTATGCGCCCTACCATTTACTTTTGGAAAGGTACGCATACACCTTTAAGACTGGAGCTGTCATCACTCAGCGCCGGACTAGATGGCTATTTAAGGCGTCGGTTCTCACTCACATGTGTTCGTTCAAACACCCTTATCTGGATGCTAACCTTGCTTGAAGCTTCCATGCTTGCAAGCTTACTTCGCTGACGGAACCTCGCTGCGCTGATCCCTGTATCCCGCTACTGGATCATCCGCCTCTCCTGAACCACCCTTCGGCTGTATCGCTAATAGTGCTAAGTACCCCGCAGGGGAATTCTCTATAAACTTATACTAAGCTTACACTATCTAGCTCTGCATAGTAGAGACTGTTTATCACATCTGCATAAACTAGATTGCTAGCTCTTGAGACTACTGCTACTTTTCTGCACTGGGTTGATCTCTTTTGTATGTCCACCTGCTATTCTATCATCTGCTATCATACAACATTGCTAAACCTTCCTGCATCCATCTGCTACTGTCTCACCTTCAAGTGTCTATCACCTACCACCTCCACTCAACCTATCCCTCAACCTTCATCATTGTGTTACCACATATATAAAGTCACTCTAGGAACCAGCTTGCTAATTGTGTGTATTTACTGGCTGAAATAAGACCTTCCACACATGATGAGTCATTGAGGTTGGGAATGGTATCTCAGCATATCTCTTACATGACTACTGACGTGGAACTATTTCTGTAGCTGAAAATCCACACCATATAAAAACGCAGGAGCGTTACAGATTGAACGAACCTAAAAAATGGATTCAGCAGAAATAACCACTCAGGTGACACAATTAAAACAGCAAGTATCTGCGTTAATACACGCACTTGCTGAATTAAAAGAAGACAATCAGGCTCTGTCGCAGCAGGTAATTAGACTGACACAACTTACCTCTGCTCAGTCCCCTGAACCCAAGATAAATCCCCCTTTGGTATTTACAGGCGATCGCAAAAAATTTTGCGAATTTAAAAACGCATATGAGTTACTTTTTTTGCTAAAACCTCGTACCTACCTTACTGATCACATTAAGGTTTGTACTATTATTTCTTACCTATCAAGCGATCCTCGAGCCTGGGCAGATTCTCTTTTTGAGAAAAACGACCAGCTTCTCAACTCCTATGCCTTGTTCCTGGCAGAGCTCACTAGCCTATATGATGACCCCAATAGGCAGAGTACTGCTGATCTTCAGTTAAGATCCTTGAAACAAGGAAGCAGGCCTGTAGAAGACTTTGTCGCAGAGTTCAAGAGATGGACCCTTGATTCAGAATGGAATGATGCATCTCTGAAAACCCAATTTAGGCTTGGCCTATCAGAAGCCGTTAAGGACGAGCTCGCCCGAGCGGATCTGCCAAAAACCCTGGATGCATTAATACAACTCAGTATTACCATAGATAGAAGACTACGAGAAAGAAAAGCTGAAAAGATGGGAATGCCATTATCCGTTTCCTCTCGGAGTCTGGCCGTTCCTATGGAGGTAGGAACCATACGCCCACCGCTATCAACTATGGAAAAAGCCAAAAGACGAAATGAAAATCTCTGCTTGTACTGTGCATCCCCGGATCACAAGATAAACGTCTGCCCCCTAGTCAACAAAAAGAAGGGTGAGTGTTCACATGTCTCCCTAGGAGGATTGACAACTTCATTCACTAACCCCTACATTTCTGTTTTGTTGACATTACAGTGGGACCAGAACAGGATTACTACTAAGGCCATGATTGACACAGGATCTTGTGGAAATTATATGGATATATGTTTTGCTGCTTTAAATAAAATTCCTATTATTTCTAAACTCAAACCTGTCTCAGTAAGTCTTATTACCGGTGTTCCGTTATCCTCTGGTCCGATCACCGATCAGACACAAGCACTTCTAGTCACTATTAACGAGTCTCATAGGGAGACTTCTACCTTCGATTTAATACCATCACCCCACTTTCCCATTGTGTTGGGACTTCCCTGGTTGCACACACACCAACCAACCATAGATTGGAAGAAACGGTCCTTGACCTTCCCTTCTTGTTATTGCGAGGAAACGTGTAACCTCCCGTTTTCCGGGAAGATTCTGTCTGTGGTGACAGATGAGATTGCACCACTATGTTATCAGGATCTTTCTGAGGTTTTTCTTGAGAAAAATGCTCAAGCATTACCTCCTCATCGAGACTATGATTGTAGCATTGATCTACTCCCAAATAGCAAATTGCCGTTCGGTCATGTTTATCCTCTTTTTCACAGGATGAACTTGCCTATCTCAAAACCTATTTGGATGAGAACTTGGAAAAAGGTTTTATTAGACCTTCCACTTTTTCCACAGCAGCAGGACTCTTTTTTGTTCGCAATAAAGATTCAAGTCTCAGACCTATCATCGACTACAGGAAATTGAATGCTATCACAATAAAAGATCGCTATCCTCTACCGCTTATCCCTGAGCTCATTGAGCAGGTGCGTGGAGCTACCTATTTTTCAAAATTAGACCTGAAAGGAGCATACAATCTCATTCGAATCCGTGATGGACACGAGTGGAAGACTGCGTTCAGAACTAGATACGGATTGTTCGAATATCTTGTGATGCCATTCGGCCTATGCAATGCCCCTGCAGTTTTCCAACGATTTATAAACGATATTTTTAAAGACTTACTAGATGTCTGTGTTGTGGTATATCTGGACGATATACTTATATATTCACGGACCCTGTCTGAACACATAAGACATGTAAGACTTGTATTATCGAGATTGCTTGCACATAATCTTTATGTGAAGCTGAAGAAATGCTTGTTCCATAAAGATGAGGTACTCTTTCTAGGCTACATCATATCCAAAACAGGAATCGAGATGGACATGAGTAAAATATCCTGCATTCAGGATTGGCCTACACTAACTACACGCAAGGCGCTACATCGATTCCTGGGATTTTCAAATTTCTACAGGAAGTTCATAAAAAAATTTTCTGCTATTGTGAGACCGCTCACACAGCTCACTAGCATAAAAATACCATTTAAATGGTCAGAAGAAGCAAATAAGGCTTTCCACTTGTTAAAGACAAGGTTTACTTCCGCTCCCATATTACGCCATCCAGACCCATCCCTCCAATACATTCTGGAGGTAGATGCGTCAAACCTGGCAGTAGGAGCAATACTCTCCCAACGACCTACCCCCACTTCACCACTTCATCCAGTCGCCTTTTTTTCTAAATCTCTGAGCAGTCCCGAGATAAATTACCCCGTGGGTGAAAAGGAACTGCTTGCTATAAAATTGGCTCTGGAGAATTGGCGACATTTACTCGAAGGCACCCAATTACCAATAATTATATACACGGACCATAAAAACCTCCAATATCTTCAGACTAGCAAAACTCTCTCGCATCGACAGGTACGATGGTCACTATTCTTTCTAAGGTTTAACTTCCTAGTGACCTACACACCTGCAGATAAGAACAAAAAGGCGGATGCACTATCACGACTAACTGAAGAAAACTACTTTGAAATTCCTTCCGTTCCTATAATACCTCACAAACGCATTATTGGAGTTGTCCGTTCCTTGAAGGAAGAGGTTCTGCATGGTATAAGGTTGGATTCACCCCCACCACAACTAAATACCGATGCAGAAGGCTTCCTCTACTACAACGACAAACTTTACATACCACCTACCCTACGCAACAAGATCTTGGAATTATCGCATGATGTGCCTATGGCAGGACATATGGGTATGACAAAGACTTTCAATTTGATTTCTCGGCAATTCTGGTGGCCTGACATGAAAACATCTATACAAAAATTCGTCTCTTCATGCAATGTCTGTGCCAGGTCCAAAATTGACACTACGAGACCATCCGGTCTACTATGCAGTCTACCAATACCCCAAACTCCATGGGAGGTTCTGTCATTGGACTTCATCGTAGAATTGCCTCCTTCCAAAGGATTTAATACCATCTTGGTGTCAGTGGACCATCTGACAAAGATGGCACATTTCATTGCTATTCGCAGACTACCTTCGTCCAAACAAACGGCAGAACTCCTGATGAAACATGTCTTCAGATTACATGGTATCCCAAAAACTCTTTTGTCTGACCGTGGATCCCAATTTATTTCTAAATTCTGGCAAGAACTAGGTCACATACTACGGATTGAGCGGAAGCTCACTTCTCCTTACCATCCGCAGACCAACGGACAGACTGAAAGAGTCAACCAATGCATCGAGCAGTATTTACGTTGTTACACTTCTTACCAACAGGATGATTGGTTGGATCTTCTCCCCCTGGCAGAATTTGCCTACAACAACGCAACTCACAGTACAACCAAGCAGAGTCCGTTCTACTTGAACTATGGGTTCCATCCCTCTATTCTCCCTCCACGCATCCTTCCTTCAAATAACCCAGTAGCCTCAGACTATCTTTCCCAAATAAAGGATTCTCTGAGTTTACTAAATACTACCATTGCACACGCTCACAGTCAACAAAAGAAGTACTATGATCTTCGTAGAAGACCTTCTCCACAGTATACTATCGGGGACCTCGTTTGGCTCTCAACAAAAAACTTGAGACTGAAGATCCCTAGCAAAAAGCTTGGACCTCTGTTCTTGGGACCTTTCCCAATCAAGAAACTTATTGGAAAAGCTGCAATGCAGCTTACATTGCCAATGGACCTAAAAATACATCCCATTTTCCATGTGTCGCTACTAAAACCCCATGTTCCGGACCAAGGAATAAGGCCTAATATTCCACCTCCCCCTCCTGTACAAGTTGAAGGTGGAGAAGAATACGAGATAAAAGAGATTCTGGATTCTCGTATCTACAGAAGAAGACTTCAGTACTTGGTTAGATGGAAGAACTTTGGGCCCCAAGACGACACCTGGCTAAACACCTCTGACATACATGCCCCTAGATTAATCCGCAATTTTCATGCGAGATACCCAGACAAACCAGCTCCAGAGGCCTTCAGGAGCAGGCCTTAAGGGGGGGGTATTGTAATGTTCCGGTACCTTTGGTACCCTAAATTACACTTTCCACAAGTGTATGCGCCCTACCATTTACTTTTGGAAAGGTGCGCATACACCTTTAAGACTGGAGCTGTCATCACTCAGCGCCGGACTAGATGGCTATTTAAGGCGTCGGTTCTCACTCACATGTGTTCGTTCAAACACCCTTATCTGGATGCTAACCTTGCTTGAAGCTTCCATGCTTGCAAGCTTACTTCGCTGACGGAACCTCGCTGCGCTGATCCCTGTATCCCGCTACTGGATCATCCGCCTCTCCTGAACCACCCTTCGGCTGTATCGCTAATAGTGCTAAGTACCCCGCAGGGGAATTCTCTATAAACTTATACTAAGCTTACACTATCTAGCTCTGCATAGTAGAGACTGTTTATCACATCTGCATAAACTAGATTGCTAGCTCTTGAGACTACTGCTACTTTTCTGCACTGGGTTGATCTCTTTTGTATGTCCACCTGCTATTCTATCATCTGCTATCATACAACATTGCTAAACCTTCCTGCATCCATCTGCTACTGTCTCACCTTCAAGTGTCTATCACCTACCACCTCCACTCAACCTATCCCTCAACCTTCATCATTGTGTTACCACATATATAAAGTCACTCTAGGAACCAGCTTGCTAATTGTGTGTATTTACTGGCTGAAATAAGACCTTCCACACATGATGAGTCATTGAGGTTGGGAATGGTATCTCAGCATATCTCTTACATGACTACTGACGTGGAACTATTTCTGCAGCTGAAAATCCACACCATATAAAAACGCAGGAGCGTTACAATATGTAATTTCATTAACTTTAAGGACCTCCAATAGTGGTTTAAGGTTTTTCCTACGCTCCAGGGTGTCTTTAGCCAAATCCTGAAAAATGAGCAAGGTGGCACCTCCAAAGGTTACAGGGGGAACGGTACGCAGTTTAGCCATAATCTTACTCTTATCCTCAAAGAAATGTAGCCGACATAATATGTCCCTGGGAAGCTCAGATGGAAGATTACGTGGATGAAATGTCCGATGGATTCTATCAAATCGGATTGAAACATCTGATGGTCTATCAAGGATTTTATTGAAGACACCTTGTATTATCACCTGGAGGTCATCATCCTTTATAGTTTCTAGTAGCCCTCTTATGCACAAATTATTGCGCCTATTCCTGTTCTCAAGGTCCTCCAATTTATAAAGAGTAGACCTGTGTGCTGTGGCTAATTTGATTACTGACTGCTGCAGTTCTTTAACAGCCTCCTCCTGGGTATCATGACGGCTTTCTGACTCCTCCACCCTTTTTAAAATGTGGGACATGTCAGCTCTGACTGCACCCAGCTCCTTTTTAATGGATCTCTCCATATTGTAAAACATACCCGCTATCTCCTTCTTCAAATCCTGCATAAAAGCTGACATCTCTGTACTGTTATGCACTCCTAAGCCTCCTGAATCTCCTATATCCCTTTCCAGCTTCTCCATAAACTCTAAATTATACAGATTGGACGAATCAGACGATAGTACTGAAATACTTTCTCCTGCCTGTGGTGAGTGAGGAGAATGAGGGGAGCAAACACGTACTTTGCTGGTTTCCCCAGTGATGTTACTTGTAGCTTCTGTAGCGTCTGACTCCATAGTTTCCAGGATCAGATATCTTGTTATCAGACTGGTGCTAGAGCTGGAGCTTTTAGGGAATGGTCCTTGCGGCTTGCCGGACTTCTTTGTGCTGGAGGAGGAGGAGGGAGAGCGGGTATCGCTGACGCTGCCGATGCTGCCGGTGGGGCTCGTGAAGCGGGTGGATCGAGTCAGGTAAGTCTTGAGACTTTTCGTAGCCTTCGCTGGCATCGCTTCAGATCAGCAGCCGCATACAGGACCCGCTTAGACGTGGCTTCTCCCGCACCGTGCACATACCACGCCCCTACCGCCGGAAGAGGACAAAAAAAAAAAGGTTTGGGATGACCTCAGACTATCATCTCATTTAATAAGGGAAGTACAACATTGCAAACAATCGCAATTAATTGTCTGAGGCAGCTAGTAGCAATTTAAGTCTGAACAAGCAAGCACCTTTAATACAAAACAGATTACCATCTCAGACAAAAGTGAAAATACAGTGCTGTCCAAAAGAGAAGTCAGTCCTGCAGACCCTATTGCACAACATGTTGTCAATACAGAGCAAGCAACCCACCACAGTAAGTAGAAAAAGCAGCACAAATGCAACATTCTGAGGTGAGCTCAGATAAAACACATCTCCCAGACGTTAGAAAAAGTCAGCATGCACGCACACTCACTGAAAAAGGTAAAGCACTGCAAGATATTATATTAAATTCTTCAATAAAGGATTTCAAACAAAAATATAGATAATGGAAATATATCAATGGTTTGAAAAGAGCCCTTAAAAAAGTGATAATGCAGAATTGATTATTGAAGTCGTGAACACAATTAATGCCACTCAGTCAGAAGTTGACCATATTTATGGTGACGTAAGAAGCATCACAAGCCCTGAACCTGAAATTCGGAGTAAGAATGACACTTGTTTTGCAATCACTAACACTGCAAATGAAAAGGTTCAACATTTTCTCATCAAAGGTCCAAAGGACATAACCTGGCCTGATTCAGAGTCAGTGTTTGAAACTACTGAATCCAGCATCATTTCAGCAACCTCCAGTAAGCTAAGGTCTGTTTTAAAGATGTCCAGTTAGGCTCCACACAAGTCACTGCAGAAGAAACAAGATGCAGCAGCTGAAGTAGCAGCCGCACAAGAGGTGATTAAAATAATGAAGACACAACATCAATATAAAAAAATAATTAGAACACTTGAGCCAGAGGATGTGAAGTTAACAGCAGAGAGAGACGCCCAAGAAAGGGAAATAGAAGCAGAGAATGCAAGAAAAAGAGCACAATTTATATCAGAAAGCAAGTAGAAGAATGAAGTTGGAAGAGAGAAAGAAAGAAGTGAGACAATTGGAGGAACTAAAAAGGCACAATGCAGCACAAGCAAGGTTTCAAGTGTATGCTGGAAGCATCAAAAGCGAGGATGAAGAACAACATTCTGTCCCTTTTACTCAACGAACACCAGAAGGTCATGTTTCTCAACCAAGTGCTCCTTCTACTCTCTCAGCCAGTCCTGCTCACTAAAGTCACAGTTCCTTTAAACAAACCCCTTGTTACCCCTCAAAGGGTTCCATTCACCCAAGGTCCTGTCCCTCAGTCAGCTATATTTTCTACCTCCCATGAAGCTTCTAATGACCTTGTGAAAGCACTCGCTGAAGCAATTAGGGCCAATAGTATTCCAATTCCAGATCCTATTGTTTTCTTTGGGGACCCTCTGAAGTATAATGACTGAAAGCTATCTTTCCAGATATCAATTGACCACAAGAACTTGCCAACCTAAGAGGCTTTTCTTTTTATGCAAGTATGTATGTGGACCAGCAAAGAGAGCCATTGAAGGACACTTCTTGGTTGGAACAGAAACCGCTTATCGGGGCATGCTTGATGACATATTTGGTAATCGGTTTTTAGTTGCAAAATCCTATTGTGAAAAAATATAAGCATCGCATAAGATTATGAGCCGGTTTACACTGAGGCGACACAACTCTGTACTACTTTGGGGGCGACTTGTGCATTACATTGCACAACGACTTCGGAGTGACTTGCAGGGACTTCACATAATGGAAGTCTATGCAAGTCGCTCCAAGGTCGCCCCGAAATAGTACAGGACCCTTTTTCTAAGTCGGAGCGACTTGTGTCGCTCCTATTAGAACGGGTCCTGTAGCGGTCAATGGACCGCGAGGGAGCGCGACTTGTCAGGCTGACAAGTCGCCTGACAAGTCGCGCTAATGTGAACCGGCTCTATAAGTGAAGTAATCAAATATATGATTACCTATAGCGCTTGCAAATAAATATTGAATATTATACTAATAATCTATAAAGCTGTAAATTCAAACGAATAAAGTGCATATATATCCCCGTGATCTATTCTAAAAATAAATGAGTACACTTAAAATATAAATAATTAAATACAATATATAATAATCAATAGGTCTGCAAATTCATATAGGGCCAAAAAAGTTCATAAAATAAGTCCATATACAAAAGAGTTCATTGTTTAAAGTGAAGTAACTTCTTGATAGTAAATAATATTAAATAAATAGATGAAGGTGCACAGTGAAAAGTGCTATGTGCTGTAGTGATAGATCTTCCACTCTTATCCCTGGTGTCAATCCTTGTGCTCCTCTGTGACAAAAATAGAGAGATTTCACACTCACTAGATTGTGTGGGCCCTATGTGTCTTACGACACTAGGACCACCAGAGCTGTATGACCCCCAGGGTCTGGGTGTGTTCCGTCCAAATGGATATTTTCTCCTATAAGAGCGCTCCTCTTGCCGCCAACTTCCAGTCAGGGATGTTAGGGGAAAAAAAGTAGAGTCTGGATAGTGTAGCACTGGTTTCCAATAGGTTTATTCCATAAAAACGGGCGAGCCAGTTACATAGTCCCAATAAAAGCATATAATATAAAAGCAACAGGTTCCTAAGGAAATCAGGGTAAAATCGCATAAAACGCCGTCACTGTATGTGAGCTGCAGTGTGGAAAGCAGCACTTCTGGGTTGCGTTCCACCGGGCTCAAGTGACGTCACGACGCGCGGTCCACCTAACGCGTTTCGTCATTGGCTAGACGGCTTCAGAGGTCAGCACAACGATTGAAACCAGGGATAGAGTGGAAGATCTATCACTACAGCACTTAGCACTTTTCACTGTGCACCTTCATCTATTTATTTAATATTATTCACTATCAAGAAGTTACTTCACTTTAAACAACAAACTCTTTTGTATATGGACTTAATTTTATGAACTTTTTTGGCACTATATGAATTTGCAGACCTATTGATTATTATATATTGTATTTAATTATTTATATTTTAAGTGTACTCATTTATTTTTAGAATAGATTACGGGGATATATATGCACTTTATTAGTTTGAATTTACAGCTTTATAGATTATTAGTATAATATTCAATATTTTTTTGCAAGCACTATAGGTTATCATATATTTGATTACTTCACTTATACTTGAGCACTCGCACTTTCACTATAGCAGCTGCAACACATATATTTTTTTTATTATTTATTTATTCAGCAACTCTAGGATTCTCCATTTGGCGCGGGAATATACTCTGTATATTTTTCTCTCTATATCGCATAAGATTGCCACCAAGGACAGTAACGACTTCTGTGAATTTGTAGTTTTCCTAAGCAGCGTTGAGCCAGTCATACCTTATGTTCAAGTATTACAAGCTCTAAATGACTGCATTGAAAATCAAAGGATAACAGCCAAGCTACCAGAGTGGTTGAGTTTACATTAGAAAAGAGCTGTCACAAGGTTCCAAGATGAATACAAAGCATTCCCTGATTTCAGGTACTGTGTCAAATTCCTCAACAAAGAATCTAGAATTGCATGCAACCCGATTACCTAGCTGCAAGCAATAAAGCCCACAGAACAAGAAAGATCTGAGCAAACAGATCAAGATTATTTTAAGTCTCAACGCAATCACAGTTCAAGTGCCAAAACCTTTAATACTAGTGTAGTATGGTAAGCAACGGGTTAAGTTGCTGTCTGCAAAATGTTACAATTATGTATATGTCTGGGAGCTGGGTGTGGCTGAAGTTAGTTGCATGCTGATGTGCAGTGAATAAAGAAGCAACCTGTACAGCTTGTCTGTGTTAATACACTACATTTTGGCGACGAGGATGGCTAGCTTTCTGGATTTACCGGCTATCGGACCGTTTGATGTGTCTGGAGACCACACTAGTCTCTCACAGCGCTGGGACAAGTGGAAGAAGGGAATTCAGCTCTATGTTATAGCCACAGGAGTGACTGCACCTGCTCAGAAGAGAGCCATGCTGCTGCATCTAGCTGGACCTCAAGTTCAGGACATTTTTGAAACCCTGGGAGCAACAGGGGAAGATTCAGACTATGAGACAGCCATGAATAGACTGAGTGAGTACTTTGAGCCAAAGAAAAATACTCCCTATGAAAGATATAAGTTTAGACAGGCTGTGCAAGAACTGGGAGAAACCACAGACAGTTATGTGACTAGGCTGAAATATCTGGCAAAGTCTTGTGATTTTGGGACTGTAACTGAGGAGATAATCAGAGATCAGGTCATAGAGAAATGCACATCTGTGCACCTCAGGAGGAGATTATTGAGAGAACCTAGTCTCACACTTACTAGTCTGCAGGAGATTGCAAGAGCCATTGAACTGTCTGAGCTCCAGGCTCTGCATATTGAAACCAAGAACACTGCATCTGTCAATACAGTCTCCAAACCTACCTATAATAATAGGAATATCTGGAGTAGGAAAGAGAGTTTTCCAAAGAGGACTTTACATATCACCTGCAATAAATGTGGCAGGGCGGGACACACAAGTCAGGACTGCACTGTGGTACAGAATAAAATGTGCTATGCTTGTGGAAAGACAGGTCATTTTGCAGCTGTGTGTAGAAGTACAACCAGAGATAACAAAACCAAAGGACAATCTGCACAAGTAAATGTTATAGCTGAGGATAAAGAGAGTGCTCCTGACTGTGAATTTATATTCTCCCTGTGTTCTCTGCAAGCTGGGACATTAACCATTAAGATTGGAAATACAGATGTGTCAGTGTTGATTGACTCTGGAGCTACATGCAATGTTATGGACTTGGCTTCTTGGCACAGTCTTAATGGCAGAGAAAATCACCTTAAATTGTGTAACACCACTAAACAGATTTATACTTATGGCTCCAGTACACCACTGCAACTTAAAGGCAAATTTTATACCTCTGTTCAAACACATGAGACTGGTCCTCCATTGCAGACCGAATTCTATGTTGTAGATGGCACAGGGTCGCCTCTGCTTGGTCGTCAAACCGCAATGGCACTAGGGGTGTTACAGATTGGCCGTGATGTAGGCAGCGCAAGAGTGAATATGGTGTCTCCTGCTATTTCTGCATTGAAAGAGGAATTTAAAGATTGCTTCTCTGGGTT
The DNA here is from genome assembly GCF_965119305.1 of Pelophylax lessonae. Lineage (NCBI taxonomy): Eukaryota > Metazoa > Chordata > Amphibia > Anura > Ranidae > Pelophylax > Pelophylax lessonae. Next base: position 503,807,099 of record NC_138771.1, read on the forward strand.
TGGAAAATTAAAGGATTTTCAGTTGGAGCTTCACATTGATCCACATGTAAAGCCTATTGCACAGCCAGTACGCAGACTTCCTTATAGCCTGAGATTACCTGTTGAGCACAAACTGGCAGAGCTGCTAGACCTTGACATTATTGAACCTGTGGAAGGGCCCACTCCGTGGGTATCGCCGTTAGTTGTTGTACCAAAGGGCACAGATATTCGGATTTGTGTGGACATGAGATGTGCTAACCAAGCTGTGCAGAGAGAGAGACATCCAATTCCCACTATTGAAGATGTTCTGCATGCAATGAATGGGGCAAGTGTCTTCAGTAAACTGGATTTGAAATGGGGTTATCATCAGATTGAATTGACCCCAGCATCTAGAGTCATCACTACATTTGCAAGCCATAAAGGTCTTTTTAGATACAAGAGGTTGATGTTTGGCGTATCGTCCGCACCGGAGGCCTATCAACATGTGATTCAGCAAGTGCTACATGGTTGTGAAGGCACGCATAACATTTCTGATGATATAATTGTGTGGGGAACAAACACACAGGAGCACGACGAACGTCTCCGTGCAGTGCTAAATCGCTTGAAGGAGAAAGGGTTAACATTAAATGAGAAGAAATGCACATTTCAAATGAATAAAATGACTTTTATGGGCCATGTGCTGTCTGACAGGGGCATTGGTCCGGAGGACTGTAAAATTAAAGCTGTGTCTGATGCCAGAAATCCTGAAAACCCTGCAGAAGTACGCAGTTTTCTTGGGCTAGTGAATTACTGTGCCAAGTTTATTCCAGATATGGCGACTGTCAGTGAACCTTTGAGAGTGTTGACTCGCAAAGCAGTCCCGTGGAAGTGGGGCTTTTTGGAACAAGGTGCATTTGATGAACTTAAGAGACGGCTGACTTGCGCCACAACTTTGGCTTATTTCAATCCTACTGCACACACCCAAGTTATTGTTGATGCTAGCCCTGTGGGGTTAGGCGCCATCTTGGTTCAGAGACAATGCACAGGCGATTACAGGCCTATTCAGTATGCAAGCAGATCCCTCACTGATGTAGAGAGACGTTATTCTCAGACCGAGAAAGAAGCTTTGGCTGTTGTTTGGGGATGTGAAAGGTTTCACACCTATCTCTACGGCCTTGATTTTGAAATCATCACAGACCACAAGCCTCTGGAAGTGATATATTCGCCACGCTCAAAACCATCCGCCAGAATTGAGAGATGGGTTCTCAGATTGTTACCATATCGCTTTACAGTGCGGTACAGACCTGGACCGACTAATGCGGCAGATGCACTTTCCAGATTGCCTCAGTCTTCTGCACCTGTTCATAACCTGGCAGAAGAGTACATTCGTTTTGTGGCTACTAACGCCATGCCTCAGGCATTGACACCGCGGGAGGTTGAAGAATTGTCATCTGTGGATCCGGAAATTGCTCGGTTGAGAAAATGTGTAAGACAAGGGGTTTGGGTGGATTGTGACCCAAGCTATCACAGAATCAAACAAGAGCTGAGTATTGCAGGACAATTAGTTCTACATGGCAATCGTATTGTGATGCCTAAAGATTTACGGAAACGTACATTACATTTAGCCCATGAGGGCCATCAAGGCATTGTACGCACCAAACAAAGATTACGTGAGAAAGTCTGGTGGCCAGGAATTGACAAGGATGTGGAACGTTTGGTTTCTTCATGTCGAGCATGTCAGTTGGTGGGCAGCAAACCTAAACCAGAACCAGTAACTCACACTGTTCTACCTGAGGGACCATGGGAAGATTTAGCCATTGATCTGTGCGACATTCCATCTGGACACCATCTTTTAGTTGTTGTGGACTATTATTCAAGGTGGCAAGAGGTGGTAGTTCTCACTAAAGCTACATCATCAACTGTAATTGAGGGGTTGGAGAGCATTTTTGCATCTCATGGGTTGCCTAAACGGATTGTGAGTGATAATGGTGCCCAATTTACTTCTCAGGAATTTCAGGATTATCTGAAATCAAATGCTATTGAACATCATCGTACAACTCCATACTGGCCACAGGCTAACGGGGAAGTGGAACGCCAGAATCGAACCTTGCTGAAAGCTTTTCGGATTGCTCATTTAGAGAGAAGAGACTGGAAAAAGGAACTGTTGCGTTTTCTTTTACTACAAGTCAGAAACCTTTTCGGCATATTGATGAGGAAAGGAAGATCCGGGCTGAACAGTATGCAAACCACCGCCGCCATTGTCAACCTAGTGGCCTTCAACAGGGTGATAAGGTGTTGCTTCAAAGTGATCGGTTTAACAAACTGGCTCCGTCCTTTGAACCTGAGCCTTATGTTGTAAAGGAGAAAAGAGGTACTCAAGTGGTTTTAGAGGATTTAGATGGACACACAAAAGTGCGTAATTCCTCATTTGTGAAGAAATTTATTGAGTCAGAAGGTCAAGTATCGGAAGATGGCGAACAGGCAAAGAGTAGTGATGATACTGCCAGTGATCCAGACTTCAATCCACAACCATCCACATCGGAATGGCCAAGAGAAAAACGAGCAACAAATCCACCGGCCTACCTTAAGGACTATGTGTATAGTCAGGAGTTTATAGTTTAAATTTTTAGTTGTTCATCCATGCATTTTGTTAATCTTATTAATACGTTGTGCATGTTATGTTTTATTCAAAGAGAGGAGGGAATGTAGTATGGTAAGCAACGGGTTAAGTTGCTGTCTGCAAAATGTTACAATTATGTATATGTCTGGGAGCTGGGTGTGGCTGAAGTTAGTTGCATGCTGATGTGCAGTGAATAAAGAAGCAACCTGTACAGCTTGTCTGTGTTAATACACTACAACTAGTTCTAGTGAAAGGACTAGTATCATGTGTGTCTTTTGTAAGAGAAGTGGCCACACTCTTAAGTGTCGCAAACTTATGGAAAGACCAGTGGAAGAAAGAGTGAAGTTTGTACAGTCAAAGATATTGTACTTTGGCTGCCTTAAAATCGGTCATAACTCCAAAATAGCACCTCCAGAAGTGTGTGTGATAAATGTGAAAGGCGTCACCCAACATGCCTACATCAAGATCAGGAGAAAAAGATCAAGAACAAAGAGTCAGAACCAATCCAGAGAAGACAAAGGCTAATCAGGGACCCGCATAAAGAACAGCTGATTCACAGAAGACACAAGAGTCTATGCAAGTAAATTCCAACAGAGTTATCCAAGAAAGAAGTAACACTCACACCTCATCAATTATTCCAGTATATGTCTCAACAGCTGAACCAAGGAAAGAAATTCAACCTTTGCTTGACACCCAGAGTGACACTACTTTCATCCTAAAAAATACAGCTGAAATACTTGATATTAAAAAAAGAGCCAGTCAAATTCAAGATTTCTACCATAACTTCAAAAACAAAGGTTATGTCCAGCCAGAAATTGATCGGTCTACAATTTAGAGGCATCAAGTCTAAAAAAAAATTGAACTTCCAACAAATTATACCAGAGACTACATAACTCTAGACAATGGCTACGAAGATGAAATTGGTGTGAGTCATAGGATTATCATGAAACAAGTTTTACCCGCTGTCAAACCGTCTCTAAAATTTAAATCTGAAGTTTACTTTGTGTGTAGGAACAAAGTGATGGAAACGATCACTCCAGCAGATATACTGAATGTTTTTGAGTCAGATTTTAGTAAAAGGATTCTGAAATACGTTTTTTGTCATGAAGGGACCTACAGTTTTTGGCAACATTAAAAGAAGCAATTAAGCAAAGTCAAGATGAACACTATGAAATGCCATTGCCCATTAAAGACAAAAGACCAGAATTGCCAAACAACAAAGCTTGCACAGAACATAGATTTAAGTGTCTAGAGAAACATGTCAAGAAAGATGAGCAATACTACAAGGTCTACATGGCTTTTATGAAGGCCATAATAGTAAGAGGCGATGCTGAAAAGGTTCCAGAGATGGAGATAAGCAATGAACCAACATGTTATATCCCTCCTCATTGGGTTTACCACCCCCCAGAAACCAGGCAAGATTTGGGTCATCTTTGATTGCTCTGCTAGATTTATGAATACTTACCTGAATGAACATCTACTGACTGGACCTGACTTTACAAATAATCTTTGTGGGGGATCAGTCTCTAAGCAGGGACATGGTCACAGTTTCTTTAGAAAAACTCCATGTTTAATCCATAGGAAAATTAATAACAGAAAAACAGGCTCCTTGGCATAAAATAACAAAAGTAAGCTATTGCTCTGTTGAGTTTTACTGTGTCCGTAGCTTGATACAGTCCTTGTCCCAAGGTAGGTGTTCTTTACAGAGCAAACATTTGTATCCTGGTTCAGAGATAAGCAGCCATGCTCCCAGTTGCTTCCTCACTTAGAGACATGCACACTCTCCCTGAGATCCAGGACCAGCTGCCCTAATTAAGGCCTAGCCAGAGACCTTCAAACTGTGGTCCACGGAATTGTGAATCTGTCCCACCCAAAGCTCTATCAGATTCCCAGTAAAACCAGCCCCGGAATAGACTTTACTAATAGCAGGTAAAGAACTATTTCTCTATGACCAGCTTGAAGCCATCTAAAAAAGGTAAGTATAAAAAAAATCATGAGTGGAAGCAGTAAGTGCCAGGAGAGGGAAGCCTGGAAGTCTTTAACCACTTCTGGACCGGAAGATTTTGCCCTGTAATGACCAGACCATATTTTGTGATTCGGCACTGCATTAATTTAACAGACAATTGCGCAGTCGTGCGATGCTATACCCAAATAAAATTGATGTCCTTTTTTTTCCCCCACAAATAGAGCTTTCTTTTGGTGTTATTTGATCACCTGTGCGATTTTTTTATTTTTTGCGCTTTGCACTTACCGCAAAGTGACGTAGGGGTACGTCGGGTAACTTTGCGGGGTTATACCGGGATGATGCCTCCTAGCTAGAGGCACCATCCCTGTACCGTGGTTTAGTGCCAATGGTCGGCTTTCCATCGGTAATGACCGATGCGGCTCGGGAGCCGCTCGATCGTTACCTGGGTGAGCCGGAGGGGACGTCCCCCCCCTCCCGCCGCCTTCTGTGACTTTTAACGGGCCTCCCGTCCCACCGGGAGACCCGAGCACCCAGCCGGCATGTCTGCCGGCTGGATAGAGTCACGATCAAAGCTGGAAACGGCTTTGATCGGGACTCCGATGACGTAACCCGAAGGTGGCGTCCATGACGTCACTTCCGGGTTACTGTGCTGCAAAAGGCTGCAAATTTAAAAAACGGCTGTATGCAAAAACGCAGTTTTCTGCGTTTTGCATACATGGAAGTGTAGTAGAGGGGTCTAGGGTCTTTTAGACCCTCGATCCCTCCATAAAGAGTACCTGTCACTACATATTGGTGTCACAAGGGATGTTTACATTGCTTGTGACAGCAATAAAAGTGATCAGATTTTTTTTTTAAAAATCTGTAATAAAGTTAAAAAAAATTTAAATAAATAGGAAAAAAAAAAAAAAATTTAGCCGTCACCGTTGGATCGCGCACAAAAAAAAACGTATACGGAAGTCGAGCCGCGAATTAAATCGCTGTTCAAACCACACATGTGAGGTATCGCACTCTACACTCTAACTCTAAATTTGTAACCGTTAAAAAAATTTGGTCCCCTGACTGACATTTTTGACACTTTTGGGGGGACCAGTGACATTACTACAGTAATCAGTGCTAAAAATATGCACTGTTACTGTAATAATGACACTGGCAGGGAAGGGGTTAAGTGATCAAAAACAGTAAGTGATCAAGGGGTTAAATGTGTATCTAGGGAGCGTGTTTCTAACTGTATGGAGGTGGGGCTTGTGAAATGATCACAGAGACCTATGTTCCTATATAGCAGGATCACAGGGGCTCTGTGATCATTCCATAGAGAAGAACGGTCAGCTGTGCGCCCCCCTAGCTGCAGGCGTGCGACCGACATATACCTACGTCAGTTCGTGCAGGGTGGGGCTGCCTGCTGCCTGCCGCAGTATAACTGTGGTGGGCAGTCGGGAAGTGGTTAATTAAAAAAGAAAATTGTTTGCATTTAAATATACAAATATTTACAGACCTAAAAAATGTAATAAACCTATTGAAAACCTTTAGGCCTTGTTTACATTGGCTGCAAACCTTGCTACCCCTCTGTAAAACAATGCAGCTGGGGCATGTGTATAACCCCCTCCTGCTGCTGTGTTAGGCTAAGAAAGGGGGAGGTCAGTGGCAGTAAAACTGTAGCTCTACTACCTATTCTTACCCCCCCCCCCTCCCCCCAGTCAAAAGTGTGAATGAGTAAAACGTTTGTTGGACAGATGTCAAACACATTCATACATAATGCACAAATTCTGGCTGTATTTTCTCTAAATCCTCATTCACATCGGCACGATTTGACAAATCTCAGCCTATTGCCGGCAATGGAAGCATCCTATTCCATGTGACGCTGACAATGCAGCGCCGCACCTATTTCCAAAAGTAGTTCCTGCACTACTTTTGGCAACTTAGGGGGCGATTTCAACAGACATCTGTGCATAGTTCAGATGATTTTGCACGATTTCAAAGCCATGTTCAATGTGAACAAGGGCTAATAGAGTAATCCTTATGTTTATCTGCCTCACCTAGTGACCAACATGCAATATAATTTCCCATAGAGGAATTTCAGAAAACCACTTTTTGGCCACTAGATGGAGCTGGCTATCGTAGGGATTACTCTTTTGGGGAAATTTCGGCCAGAATTTGTGCAGCATACACAAATGTGTGTGATATTTGTCCAGAAAATAAATAGACCCCAAAGTGTAGATTTGTGTTATAACTCTTTTTGTTCCTCCCAGAAACTTTGTAGGTATTTTACCTGCCTACTTCCAGAAGTATTGTACTGTGCATGCATAAAGCTACTTGCCATTCTATGGAAGCCGACAGGTTAAAAACCACCAGGCGCATTGGAAAAATGAGGTAGCTTAAATATAAATGGAGTATTCACAAGCGGATGTACTTTATGAAATTGCATTTGACCGGGTCAGGAAATGAAATTCACAGACAGATATATTGTCCTCCTGAAGAGGTGTGAGGATCATCGTTCCGGCTTGAAAAAAGCCTGTTAATTCATCCGTCTGTTTCCCGCTTGCCTCATCTGCATCTGCAAATATGCCGCTCAATGTGAAAACTGTGTAGTTTAACAAGGTCTGCTTTTAGGAATCAATAGTTTTTAAAGCTAAACCTCTGTTTATAATAGATAAATGCCCAGCAGAGTGAAAATAATCAGATTTTGCTGCAATACTCTTCTTCAATCTATCTTTGTTTCCTCCAGTATTTATAAAAAGTTTCTTAGTTTCTGTCAGTAAAGTTTGTAAATAAGTAATTTTTCTCCTTCACTGATGTTCGCTGATGAGGCGGCACTGATGGGCACTAATGGGCTGCACTTATGGGCATCGATGAGGCGGCACTGAAGGGTACTGATCAGGTGGTACTAATATGCCGCACTGATGGCCATTGATAGGTGGCACTGATATGCAGCACTGATAGGCGGCACTGATGGGCACTAATACTTGGCACTGATAGGCGACACTGGTGGACAGCACTGATGGGCACTGACTGGCTTCACTGATGGGCACTGGCAGCACTGATGGGTGGCACTGGTGGGTACTGATGGGCAGCACTGATGAGCAGGCACTGACTGGCATCACTAATAGGCACTGATTGGGGTCACTGATGTGCCATGTTAACTTTTATTCATGTACATTTATTTTACTGTATTGTAATAAGGGCACTGATCATCAGTGCCCTGATTACTTGTCTTGTACTCCCCTTCGAGGAGGAGCCGCTGATCGGCTCTCCTCGCCACACACTCTGACAGTGTGAGGCGAGGAGAGCCGAAAAATGGCACTTCCTCATTTACATGTGACCGGCTGTGATTGGACACAGCCGATCACATGGGTAAAGAGCCAGGTCATTGGCTCTTTACCAAGATTGGGGTCGCTCTGTGTCCTAGGAACATGGCGCGGCCGCGATCGCCCCACTGCGCGCCCCCTCGGGCGCACGAAAGCAGCCATTCTGGGGCGCCATCATATGATGTCGTCCCAGAACGAGAGCCGCACCGCTCCACCGTCATTTGAAGGTGGCGGGCAGCAAGTGGTTAATTTTTCACAAAGTCTGCCGCCTTAGTTTTTATTATGTCAACGTGCATATACTCCAGAATACTATAAAGAGTATTCAGATGAATTGCAATTAACTGCAGAGTCCCTCTTTGCCATGAAAATGAACTAAATCCCAAAAAAAACATTTCCCTTGCATTTCAGCCCTGCAACAAAAGGACCAGCTGACATTGGTAGCAATTCTCTCCTTAACAAAAGTGTCAGTGTTGACGAGGACAAGGCTGGAAATCGCTCTGTAATGCTGATTGAGTTAGAATAACAGACTGGAAGCATAAAAGGTGGATGGTGCTTGAAATCATTGTTCTTTTTCTGGTAACCATGGTTACCTGTAAGGAAACACGTGCAGTCATCATTGCTTTGCACAAAAAGGGATTCACAGGCAAGGATATTGCTGATACTAAGTTTGCACAAAGCAACCTTTATTATTATTATATAGCGCCGACAGTTTATGCAGCACTTTACAACTTGAGGATAGATAGTACAGATACAATACACTTTAAAACAGTAGGAATCAGAGGGCCCTGCTCGTTGACCATTTATCGCATCATCAAGAACTTCAAAGAGAGAGGTTCAATTGTTGTGAAGAAGGCTTCAGGGCACCCCCAAAAGTCAAGCAAGTGCCAGGAATGTCTCCTACAGTTTATTCAGTTCAAGAATCGGGGCCACCACCAGTGCAGAGCTTGCTCAGGAATTGCAGCAGGCAGGTGTGAGTGCAACTGCACGCACCATGAAGCGAAGACTTTTGGAGGATGGCCTGGTGTCAAGAAGGGCAGCAAAGAAGCCACTTCTCTCCAGGAAGAGCATCAAGGACAAACTGATATTCTGCAAAAGATACAGGGATTGGACTGCTGAGGACTGAAGTAAAGTCATTTTCTGTGATGAAACCACTTTCTGATTTTTTTAGGGCAAAACCTTGTCCAGAGAATAAAAGGTGAGCGCTATCATCAGTTCTGTGCCATGCCAACAGTAATGCATCCTGAGACCATTCATGTGTGGGGTTACTTCTCAGCCAAGGGAGTGGGCTCACTCACAATTTTGGCTAAGAATACAGTCATGAATAAAGAATGGTACAAAAACATCCTCTGAAAACAACTTCTCTCAACCATCCAAGAACAGTTTGGTGACAAGCAATGCCTTTTCCAGCAGGATGGAGCACCTTGCCATAAGGCAAAAGTGATAACTAAGTGCCTTGGGGAACAAAACATCAAAATTTTGGGTCCATGGCCAGGAAACTCCCCAGACCTTAATCCCACTGAGAATTTGTGGTCAACCCTCAAGAGACGGGTGAATAAAAAACCTCACTAATTCTGACTAACTCCAAGCATTAATTATGCAAGAATGGGCTGCCATCAGTCAGGATGTGGCCCAGAAGTTATTTGACAGCATGCCAGGGCGAATTGCAGAAGTCTTAAAAAAGAAGGGTCAACACTGCACATACTGACTCTTTGCATAAAGTTAGCCTGCATTCACACTTGAGCGTTTTTTACCGCAATTTTTACCGCGATTTTCAGGCGTTTTTGGAGGCAGGCATTGACATCTATCAAAAACGCTGGTAATCAGCCCAAAAAGAAGCTCATGTACTTTTTCCAGCTACAGGCATTTTGCTTCAGGCGTTAAAATGCTCAGATGTGAAGAGGGGCCATTTAAATGAATGGGGTTTTACTCGTTGGGCGTTTTGGAACATTTTTTTTTTAGCGTTTTTGGAGCTGAGAAACGCCCAGGTGTGAATGGAGCCTAATGTATGTCAATAAAAGCCTTCAACACTTCTGAAATGCTTGTAATTTTACTTCAGCATATCATGGTAACATCTGACAAAAATATCTAAAAACACTGAAAGGACAGAGTTTGTGAAAATGAATATTTGTCTCATTCTCAAAACATTTGGCCAGAGCTTTGCTATATCATTCATTTGTTTGATCTTTTGCCTTCCTGTAAGCATAATAAATACAAACATGCTAAATTGTCTATCTGAGCTCTGTGGCATCAGTTTAACTTTCAGAAAAATTACAACTGTATGAACTGAGCATGGTAAATTGAATTCGCCATACACACTATTATAGTCTGAAATGTCTTCACTCAATCCAGTCATGTTCAGTTGCATTCTCTTTTAGCATTATAATACAAATTGTACCACTGGGAGGCGCTGTTGTCCCTTGCCCATTAGTCAGAAAGCCCAAATCAAATAAGAACAGCTGTTACAGTGTGATGTATGTATCTCTTTTACATGGTAGAAAAAATTAAGCCTGTCCCTGTTAAGTGAGGAAACTAATGTTGAACAGACAGTTTAGCGGATAAATTGAATGAAATAAACTGGAACAATATGCTGTAGCAACTTAAAACGCTCTGCCTTAAAAAGATATCCTTGTTAACAAAACATTTTGTGTCATTTCATAATAATAAGTTATTTATGTAGGAAAGCTGTAATGGAAAAGCTTTAAATTAAAACTTGGTGTAGCGTTAATGAACAACAATTGGAATAACATGCTTGCATTGTCCATAGGGGCCAATCCGTAACCTGTTATGTCTAAAATAGACAACTATGCTAAATCCCATTGCTTTTCTGGCAGGTTCCTGTGTTATTTTCAGATCAGTCAATATGGAGACCCTGGTTCAAAAGAATAGGCAGTACAGGGGCTTGACTTATGTCAGAGTCAGCATTAAAGTAATTCTTAACGATCACCTTGTAAAACAACCCATTCAGTTTAAAATAGAAATGAAAGGCAAAACGTTTATGTATAGCTATAGAAAAAAAAGTTATAAATACCTTTTTATCCCTTTATTATAAGTGATCACATTCCTTCTGTTCTCAGCTGCATAAGAGCTGAGGGGAGGAGAAGCAGCAGCACACTGATCTTCCCAGTGAATGGCTGTGCAGCGTGTCAGGACAAGTCTGATCATTGGAAGAGAGCAGGCTAAGTTTCCAGCACAGCTAGAGAACTGACCACGGTGTGCTCTCCTGCTTATTGTGGTCAGTTTTTATTAGGAAAGCAGAGGCACTTGCAGTATTAACAGGGATTTCACATAAAAGAAGCAATACAAAGAGAACAGGATATTTCCTCATACAAGAACATGGTACAGCAGGCACATATCCGTTATGAAATGTTGGGGTAACAAAACACTTCAAGACCTCTCCTGAGCAGCTAAGCCCCAGCATATGGTAGATAACAATCTAATTCTAGAGCATCTTTTGGCCGCTGATTTTGTGACATTGAATTGAAAACTAGGGGTTTGCAAAGAAAAAGGGTGGGGCCTGATGTTGCGTTGAGCAGCAATAAAAAGACCCTGTGTACAGACTTGGTCTAGGAAAGCTATACACAAATATCAATCTAAATTCTAGCACATGTCCTTTCAGGGATCATAGGGGTTCTGGACTCACTAATATTGTTAAGATGTAAGGAAAAAACTGGGAAATATGAAAAAACATATTATCGCTATACAATATTGCTATGTAAACATGAATACATTATATACTCCTCTTCCATTGTACTTGACTTACAGATTTCTACATGCTCATTCTTGTGTCATTTTTATATCAAGTAATGTGATCAGCATCACTGCTTAACTGATTTTGGACCTTGTAAGTGCTACACACACCCAAAAAGACTTTATCAGAGTACGTGTTAGGGCATGTGTAGTACACCTTGTCCTGCTTCCTCCTTGCTTTTGACAGCAACTTGCTGTGTAATTACTGTAGCACCTTTGTCCTAAGCAGGGTTGCTAGTAAATTTAGTCGTGCTTGGTGGTAGCTAGCCTGGCTGATTTGTAGTCTTTGTGGTCATTGGATTTTCTCCTAATCCTGGTTTGGTTGTATTTCTCCCCTTTTGTTAATAGGTGGCAGTGTTACATTTGGCATTAGTGTGATGAATTACAGTGAGTCAGGTTATGAATATGTATGTTTCTCTCAGCCAATCACACTGGTCGCGAGCATAATGGGAGAGACTATTTATTTGGAGGATGTCAGGTGATCTTGGTCCTTTCTGGGTGGGTGTGTGAGGAATCGCTGCTGCTGGGTAGGCCTGAAGCCTGAGGCCTAGGGCTGCGCATCTTCACTTACCTCACGATTCGTTTCGATTACGATTATTAAGGCAACGATTCGATACGATTCGATTCCGCGATGCATCACGATGCATCGCGATTACTATGGGGACCCTTTTCTAAAGGGGGATCTATGGGGACCCTGCTCTAAAGGGGGATCTATGGGGAGCCTGGGCCTGCCCTAAAGGGGATCCAGGGGAACTGAGCTCTAAAGGGGGATCTATGGAATAGATCCCCTTTAGTGCAGGGTTGCCATAGATCCCCCTTTAGAGCAGGCCAGCCTCCCCAGAGATCCCCCTTTAGTAGAGCAGATCCCCCCCATAGATCCCCCTTTAGTAGAACAGGTCCCCTCCTAGATCCCCCTTTAGAGCAGGCCACATAGGGTCCTCCATATATTCCCTTTAGAGCAAACAAGGCACTAGGCAGGGTCCCCCACTTCTTTATTGATCCATTCCAATTTTAAAGTCTGGAATCGCTGTTATAGGAGGACATTCACAATGCAGAATGAATGAAGAATTGATTTACTCACATGACGTTTCTTATGAGAAGCTGGAACCCGGGCGGGCTGGGGCATGCTGCGCTCTGCTGAAGTCCGATCATGGCAGGCACGGGCATCAGGTTAGAAGAGTTACCTGATGCTAGTTGTAGTACCGTTGGCCCTGGTAAGGAGGAATGCTGGGCTCTGTAGTCCCCCTAGTTGTAGTCTAGCAGGCCCTGGTAAGGAGGAATGCTGAGTTCTGTAGTCCCCCTAGTTGTAGTACCGTAGGCCCTTGTAAGGAGGAATGCTGGGCTCTGTAGTCCCCCTAGTTGTAGTATAGCAGGCCCTGGTAAGGAGGAATGCTGGGTTCTGTAGTGCCCCTAGTTGTAGTATAGCAGGCTCTGGTAAGGAGGAATGCTGGGCTCTGTAGTCCCCCTAGTTGTAGCATAACAGGCCCTGGTAAGGAGGAATACTGGGCTCTGTAGTGCCCCTAGTTGTATTATAGCAGGCACTGGTAAGGAGGAATGCTGGGCTCTGTAGTCCCCCCCTAGCTGTGGTACAATAGGCCCTGGTAAGGAGTAATGCTGGGCCCTGTAGTGACCCGACTTACCAGGAAGCAGAGCTGCAGCCAGTTGTGGATGAAGTAGCGGTAGGTGTATGGAGTAGGGCTCGGACAGGTCCCGGGCGATGAGCCTCATGATGTCGGGCATTTGGAGCTCGGACTCGTAGTGGATATCGCGTGCACGGTACAGGCGGAAAGCAGGGCGGGCAGGGTCTCCTCGGCCAGTCCATTGGGGGCGGCAGTCCGTGGGTCGGGGGGCAGTTTGCTCTGCAGGCTCCGCTCTCCTCCTCTCCTCTCCCACGAGGAGCTCCATGTTCCGCAAGACCGGCCGCCGCCTCCACTCATCAAGCGCCAGCGCCACCCACCCCCGTGATGTCATTAGCTAATCGATTTTGCAGTCACCCTGAATCGATGCAGGAACGCGAAGGGTTGCATCGCAATGATCGATTCGGCGATTATATTCCGCAGGCCTACTGAGGCCTAACCATGTGTTCAGGGTTCTGTAAGGGAAAGCCTGCACTCTACCTGGAAGCATGAAGGAAAGGATGGAGACCTGAGATGAAGTACCAGAGGTGACTCTGCCATGTGTTGGAGAGCCTGGGAAAGCATCAAGATGGAATCATCCACAGAATTCCTGCACCTTCCGTGAGTTGCAGACTGTTGCCAATAAACTTCTCTTTGCTTAAGTATAGAAGTGACTGGCGCCCATCTTTCTACTTTGTACACCACCCACCATGCCTAGTAATCTGAGCCTTGAGTAGGAATGTTGTCCCTCCCTGTCTCTGGGGGTCACCACCGGGCCTCTGGAGGTTGGGGGGGGGGGGGGGGGGTTGGGGGTGGCGCTACACTCAGTGCTGTATTTTGGCCTAGGCCAACAAGGCCCAGGCCTAGGGCGGCACTTTGCAGGGGGGGGCAGCAAAAAGCAAAAAAGCCACCCCCCCTCCACCTGAGACTCCATTGCCCACTTCTCTCACCCCCCCTCTCTCTCTCCCTCACTCACCCCCTCTCTCACTCTCACCCCCCCCTCCTCTCTCTCTCCCCCCCTCCTCTCTCTCTCTCACCCCCCTCTCCCCCCCCCCGTGAGATCTCAGGGGTTCATGCTAGGACTTGACTTCAATTTTGGAGGGAGTCACATCCGGTAAAAAGGAAGGAGTGGGGCAAATTTACTTTGGGGGGGGGGGGCGCCCAATTTTAGTCTTGCCTAGGGCAGCACAAAACCAAAATACACCACTGGCTACACTACAGTAGTAGAAGCCTCCAAAAAATTTTACTTTTGATACAGTGTTTACAAATGTCCTCGAGCTCTCGTTCACACAGAATGCGGCCTTGAAATAGTGCGGGTTCAGATGAAGCCGCATTTCAGTCCTACTTCAGGGGTCATGCACAAATGTCTATTAAAATCGCTCCCGAAGTCGCCAAAAAAAGTGCAGGAACCACCTTTAGAAATCGGTGCGGCTCTGCAAAGTCGGCCTCGCACTGATTGGGACGGTGCCATTGGCGGCAATAGGCTGCGATTTGACCTGCCAAATCGCATGTCAAATCGTGCCGATGTGAATGGGGAGATCAGCAGATGCAAAGTACCATTGTTCATTTTGTATTTACTTGTTTCATCCATCATATGCAGATGATGAGCTTCATCTGCATACCATCTCAGTTAAAGCAATCTGGCAAGTAAACATATAAAAGCTTATGTTTCAGTTTTGCACACTGAAAATATTAACAAATAGAATGAATACAGTCAAAACATTTTAAGTATTATTGGTTAGAATATAGAAATAAGAAATATACAGCAGAAAAATAATAACTTAAAGTGTTATTAAACCCTTAACAGTAATATCAGTCTGCATATGCAGTAAAGCATGCTTGTTATACTCAGCGTGGAACCTAAAAGGTTAACCCTGTGCATTTTGTAAAAAGGCTGTTTGATCCTGTCTTCTCTGATCCTCCCTTTCTTCCACAGTTCCCAATCAATTTCCTGATAGAACAGAACCTTGGAGGCACTCTGCACATGCTCAGATTGGTGTGAATTGCTAGAGAGTTTTTTTTTTTTTTGGGAGAGTGAATTTGATCAGCACAGGGCCAATCAGCACTGTCCAGGCAAAGGGTTAGGAGTCATGCAGCCTCATAGGACAGTCAAAGGAAAATGTAAACTCCTCCTACAAGCTTTAACCAGAGCTTGGCCGGACACTGATAGGACTAACAGTCACAGGACTGCTATATACTGCTGATGAGTTAAAGTATTTAGCAGTTTATATTTACTAAAATAATTGCATTTCCATGTTCTGTGTACTTTGGGAGACCCGTAGGTGTACAGTGAGAGACTACACCATAGTGAATGCAGAAGCTGTGCAGGGATGACGCGCCTGCACCGGAACTGACGAGCGGGGCTGGTGCAAGGCATTCTGGGACCAAAGATGACACCGAAGAGGACACTCTGGCTTCAGCTGCCCAAACCTGAGATCAGGGCCGGACTGGGTATGAAAACCAGCCCTGGAAAAAATGACATACCAGCCCCATAGCATTGCGTCGTCATACTAGCACAACGTTGATTTCTTGTTCATAAAAAGGTAAAATCATGCATTTTAAAGCACATTTCACCCCCCGGCCCCCTTCCTTTAATACAAAGCTGTTCCCCCCCCTCTACATTTGGGAGATCAGCATTGTGTTAGGGGGAGTGGGCCGCCCCCCCTAATACAATGCTGATTCCCCCCTTCCCCTAATACACTGCTGTCCCCCCCGACCCCCTCCCTTTAATACAATGCTGTTTCCCCCCTCCCCCCAACATTTGGGAGATCAGCATTGTATTAGAGGGAGGGGGCCGGGGGGAACAGCATTGTATTAGGGGGAGGGGAACAGTATTGTATTAGGGGCCCTAATACAATGCTTATCCCCCCCCTCCCCCCCTAATACAATGCTGACCCCCCAGCCCTCTCCCCCTAATACAATGCTGATCCCCCTCCCACCCCCCTAATATACTGCTGACCCCCCCTAATACAATGCTGATCCCCCCCTCCTCCTAATACACTGCTGACCAGTGACCCCCCCCCTGGCCCCCTCCCCCTAATAAAATGCTGTTCTCCTCCTCCTAATGCAATCCTGATCCCCCTCTCCCCCTAATACAATCCTGATCCCCCCTCCTAATACAATGCTGTTTCCCCCCTCCCCCTAATAAAATGATTACCCCCCCGGCCCCCTCCCCCTAATACAATGCTGTTTCCCCCCTCCCCCTAAATTTGGGGGGGATCAGCATTGTATTAGGGGGAGGGGGCCCCAGGGGGGGTGGCAGATGAGCATTGTATGAGGGGGGGGCAAGTGAAGTCAGGCCAGCATTGTATTAGGGGAAGGGGGGGGTTAGCACTAGCTATTCAACACCACAGCTCAGCAACCCATGCATGGATTTATGTGGAAACAAGTGCTATGTCCCCTGGGGGGGGGGGGGGGGGGGTTAACACGCTTTATGTTCTACTAGTGGTTGCTCTATATTTTAAGCTTGGGCAGTTCTTACATATTGAGAATATTGAAACTCTGCGCTGACGTTCTATTTGGGTGTGGATACGGAAATTAATAAATAAATATATAGATAGTAAAAATTAGGCTGCAGCCTCCCTAAATTATAGTCCAAAGGACCATATAGTGAATGTAAAATGAGGTAGGGTGATGGCGCTGCCCACAATTAACTATGATGGTGGACAATACCAATAATAAGGGTAAAAATGCACTAAAAATCCACGTAATAGAAAAAAGAGCACTAAAATACAGCTTTATGATAAAATCTTAAAGGAGAAAAATTAAAAAGTGCAGATGTGCTAATTAGGTATATAAAAGTGATGTGTGCAAATATAAGTGGACAAGAATTCATTAGGTCTGAGACAGTGAGAACAATAAGTATAAATCAGATCAAATATACAAAGTGTAAAACCTGGATCATATAAGTGAACCTTATAAATAAATTAGTGATGTAAAAATACACATGATATGATATAAAACTGATAAACAATTAAAAGTGCTCTGTGCGTAGTGAAATGCCCCAAATAGAATCACACCCTGGGGCATAAAAGTGCAGTGACAAAAGTAAACACACACACTGACACACTGCCTGTAAGGCTCACCTGAGATCATGCTGCTCTCCTCTGCTGCTGTGCTGGGCTGGCCTGGCGCGTCTGTGTGGGAGTGGGAGGGATCGGCGTCGGAGCCGTGACAGCCTCAGGCTCAGCCAGTCTGTTGATCCACCGCCGCGCACTCCGCGCAGCCACTCCCGCCGGATCCGGATGTGACGTCATGCCGCTCACAGCGGCTGACGTAGAAACAGTATATCGGCCGGTGTCGGGGCTGCTGCAGCGGCCATTATCACAGCGGCCGCGGCGCCGACCCCAATGCTTAAAGCGGCCGGCCCCAGGGCCAGCGGCCCACCGGGAAATTTCCCGGTATCCCGCTAGGCCAGTCCGGCCCTGCCTGAGATGGCAGCGCTGGACAAGACATTTTCAAGGTAAGTATTTCTTCTAAAAGGTGTCATGCTGGAATAATTAATCGCATCAAAACAAGCATTCATGTGCCTGCTTTTCTTGTTACTTGGAAGCAATTACATGCATCAAGGACGCTGCAGCCTGAGCACCGACACTCAGTTCCACTTTCATTCCACTATGCGCTAGAGCTAGTGTGAGTTTGCATCTATTCTATAATGTGGTAGTCATGGGCGTCCGCAGAACTTTTTTCAAGGGGGGCATAATTTTAAGGTCACCCATGCTCCACCCCTTTTCAACAGTGTCATGAAGGGGAGGGGCTTAGTCATTATGTTTATTTTGAGTATTTATTTAAAGGGCAAACGGCAGCATTTATTTTTAAAGCATTTGTTAACCTACAAAAAGGAAAAAAAAATGGATCCTGTTCCCTTAAAGCATGTTATACAGCACAGTGCTTGTGCTGTGTCATTTGGCCCCTTCTATCACCAGAAATACCTGGCTGATCCTGCCTGGCTATGTACACTGACTATGGTATACCATGGCTGCTGAGCCCTGACACCGTGGTCAGTCTACATGTCTCTGTCATCCGCAGCCCTCCTGACCTCCTCTGTCCTCTCTCCTGCCTCCCTCCCTGATTGTCTGCTCCTGTGTCAGTGTCCGCCCCTCTCCCCTCTTGCTGCTGAAGTTTCATTTACATTTTCATATCCTGTCTACAGTCTGTTTAATAATCCTGTGTGCCCCTGTGTCTGTGTTTTATAAAAATAAGTCGTTCTTTACAAGTTTTCAGAGTGCCAATCACCGCTCACGTGACCCGTCGCCTCTCTCTTCCTCCCCTCCCAAGTTATGTCAGCAAGGAATCCTCGGCCCCGCCTGCTGCAGGTAGCTGTCAGACGGGGAAAGAAGAGAACTGACAGGTCACATGAGTGGCGCTATAAAAACTGGTAAAGAACAAAAGAACAGCTTATTTTTTTAAAACACAGACACAGGGGCACACAGGATTATTAAACAGACCAGACAGGATGGTATAAAGTGGCTTAACAGCCACTTTAACAGGGAAGTTGGGATTCCAGCCCCTACCTGGGGACACACATGGTGGTAGTATTCCATCTTCAACTGGTTTTCCTTCCGGGTTTGCGTCCTCCGGCCACCTGATTGGCCCCACCGCGTTGACGTCACTTCCATGCATGTGCGTGGGAGTCATGGACTGCAGCATGGAGCTCTGAAGGGATGGCACAGGTATACTGTCATTTCAGAGCGCATGTGTCGGTCACGTCACCGTCTGCTTGCAGTGTGAATATCTCCTAGAAGGCACAGATTTAGAAGATATTCCCTGTAACTACTGGTAAGCCTTATTATAGTCTTACCTAAAAGTACAAGTGCCACTTCCACTTCAAGGAAGAAGGGGAAGAAGGAGATAATTATGACTGATTAGAGTAAACTAAATGTTGATAGATGTTAGGAACACTTTTTTTTGCATTTGGAAATAACTTTACAATGCTTTTATAGAATAAAATGTACACTTTTTATCAACAGTATCACTCACTGTTTTTTTAATAACACTGATCAAAGTAGGAAAGCGCAGCTTTAGTTTTTGTTACTTTTTTGTCTATGGATTACAAGCCAATATCACCAAAAAAGTCCACAGCAGAAATGTAAAAACTGCTCTTTTTTCTCCAAAGGGGTTGTAGGCAGTGTTGGTCATGTAACCTAAAAAAAGTAATTAGTTATAGTTACTTTTTTACTGATGTAACTCAGTCACTAACTACTTTTTGGGAGAAGTAACTAGTAACTAATTACCAGGGAAAGTAACTATTGCGTTACTTTAAAAAAATAATCAAATATGTCAAATAACTTATATGCCCCTTGTATGCGTGGTATTTGCTGAGTGGTACCTGTGTGGTATTTGCTGAGTGGTACCTGAGTGGTATTTGCTGAGAGTGGCACTGTGGTACCTGCGTGGTACACTGCCGGTGTATAGGGTGGGTGGGTAGGTGTATTTGGGGGTCAGTGGGTGTATAGGGTGGGTGGGTGGGTAGGTAGGTGTATATAGGGGGTCAATTTGGACCCACCCAATGGGAGATCGATGAGTGTGTGCTCTACGGCCGCTCCCCGTACTAGCCGCCACCCACATCCAGCGTGACGTCGGGCCGCAAACTGCTAGCCCTCCCACAAACAAGTAATGCTCAGATGAGCGAAGGATCGGAGGAGGGAACGTCGGGCCGGGCAGCACTCATCATAAGCGTGCAGCTTTCTTCCGGGATCCTTGCCAGCGGGTACGCATGATGGACTGTCTGCTATCACCATCATATGAGGTATAGTGTCACAATATGAGGTACTGTGTCCGCTGTCTGCCTCTTCCTCAGACTTGGGTGCCGTGAACCTGGCCCCCGTACAAGGAGCAATCTGTCAAGCAAGTGTTGGGCCTTCCATCTACAGCACTGCCACCTCTGCAGGAATATTGCCGTAAGGGGACTATCTGGGCTAGTCAAACAGCTTGACCATTGACACATGTTTTCATCCAGTTGTCCCTGCTACTAATATGACCGGTCATGTCCTCCTAATGATGCAACCTCACTTTATGCACCGCTGATCTGAGTACATCACTGTTTCTGGGACTGAACTTTTCCTATTTTTTCTGGAACAGGAATGTCTTGCCCCCCTTTCCTACTTAATACCATCATCAGCCCCTGTAATTTGTACCTGTTTACAACCCGGGTTGCTGCTATTATCCCATATTGTTTTTAAAGTAATGTCATTTTTAACAGTGTTGTATGTTGTATTTTGAGTCTTCCACATGATATTTTTGTATAATAAAGTTTATCTTTTTCACCCTATACCGGTGCCCATAGTTGACCTTCTTGGGGGAACCTCTGAGTCCCCTACCTTTTTGTAGTAAAATTACTATGCAATAAAATGAAATAAATTATTGACCTACAGATATGTGTAATGGAAGCTGCAGTGTGGGGTGTTTCAACCAAGAGACGAATGGTCTTTAGTCCTAGGCAAGCAAATCTTTAATTTAATTTTTAATTGCATAGTGATTTTTATTTGTGTTTTAAAGCACACTGTTATCACTGTTATGCCTCATTCATACAGGCATACTACTATTTGCATCCTGGCAGCGCACCTGCACCCATGTCAAATTGGGAGCAGTGGGTGCATCCGTGCAGCCACTGCGTAACAGCAAACACCAATGGGATTGTTTGCATGGGGATGCATAGAACACCTGTACATCCCCATGCAAGCATAGCTGTCGTACGAGTGTATACTGTAGTACACCCTGTATGAATATGGCTTTTTGGCAATGTCATGATTAATAAACTCCTGTGCTTGTGCAGGATGTACATCATCTCGACAATAAGCTGAAACCTGCCAGAAAATGTCAGTAGCCAGCTGGGAGCTCCGGGACATTGCAGCACTGGAGAGCAGGTGAGTATAGTTCAGTTTAAATGATTCCAGCATTGTAAGTGGATACAGTTTATTCTTTTTATTAGTGTGATAGTCTGAACTCTTCACATTACTCCTGACCCTTGCACTGTGTGTTAGGCACTCATGACCTAGAGTAGAGTAGGTGCAGATTTTATTTAACCATACACCTTTACAGTGGTTATCGAATGTTTGGGCACCCCAGGTAAAAATTTGTATTAATGTGTCAACAAAAGTTAAATTTTATTTCCATTATTGACACTTTCAAAATTACAGAAAACAAAAAAATGGTGTCTGCAAAAGTTTGGCCACCCTGCAGAATTTATAGCATGCACTGCTCCCTTTGCAACGCTGAGACCTGCCAGTGTCATGGATTGTTCTCAATCATCGTCTGGGAAGACCAGGTGATGCCAATCTCAAAGGTTTTAAATGCCCAGACTCATCTGACCTTGCCCCAACAATCAGCACCATGGGATCTTCTAAGCAGTTGTCTAGAAAACTGAAACTGAAAATAGATGACTCTCACAAAGCTGGAGAAGGCTATAAGAAGATAGCAAAGCGTTTTCAGATGTCAATATCCTCTGTTCGGAATGTAATTAAGAAATGGCAGTCATCAGGAACAGTGGAAGTTAAAGCAAGATCTGGAAGACCAAGAAAAATATCAGACAGAACAGCTCGCAGGATTGTGAGAAAAACAATTCAAAACCCACGTGATGACTGCACGATACCTCCAGAAAGATCTGGCAGACACTGGAGTTGTGGTACACTATTCCACTATAAAGAGATACTTGTGCAAAGAAATATGGTCTTCATGGAAGAGTCATCAGAAGAAAACCTCTTCTACATCCTCTTTATTGGAAGGTTGGGAAGGAAGGATTTTCCGGCACATAAATTCTTAAAAAATCTATTTTATTCAAATAACATAACACAAAAAGCAATCATGAAAAACACACAAAACATATAAACAAACAAAACAGAAAATATTGATTAAAAATTGACTGGAGCCAGAATGGGTTAACCAGTCAGAAATGAATAACATACAGCAGTTCTGTTTGATGTGGTCATACATATATTCATATTATTAGTCACATAATGCGACTACATGTACATATTTATATACTTAGAAACATGTTGACAGAAATTAGTAGTACGCTTGATCAGGTTGCTCTACATGTTTCGCCTCATAAAGAAGCTTCATCTGGAGCCTGCTTGTGATCAAAGAAAATGGTTCTGTATAATTGTTATGCAGGACAACTGTCACCGCAGACAAATGGTAATGAATAACGAAGGGACAATCATGGATAGGTACAGAGCTTGGTATATATAGAGAGAAGATTTTTTTTGTGTTATGTTATTTGAATAAAATTGATTTTTTAAGAATTTATGTGCCAGAAAATCCTTCCTTCCCAACCTTCCAATAAACTCTATGTAAAATTTGAGGATTGGCACCTTTAACAGTAACTTAGATGCTCAGATGGCTGCTATCTGACGGCATTATTATCAAACGATCTTCTACATCCTCACCACAAAAATCAGCGTTTGAACATTGCAAATGAACATATAGACAAGCCTGATGCATTTTGGAAACCAGTTCTGTGGACCGATGAGGTTAAAATTTAACTTTTTGGCCGGAATGAGCAAAGGTACGTTTGCAGAAGAAGGGGCACAGAATTTAATGAAAAGAACCTCTGTCCAACTGTTAAGCATGGGGGTGGATCAATCATGCTTTTGGGTTGTATTGCAGCCAGTGGCACAGGGAACATCTCACGAGTAGAAGGAATAATGGATTCAATAACATTTCAGCAAATTTTGGATGGTAACTTGATGCATCTGTGAAAAAGCTAAAGTTAAAGAGAGGATGGCTTCTACAAATGGATAATGATCCTAAACACACCTCAAAATCCACGGGGGATTACATCAAGAGGCGTAAACTGAAGGTTTTGCCATGGCCTTCACAATCTCCTGACCTCAACATAATTGAAAATCTCTGGATAGACCTTAAAAGAGCAGTGCATGACAGACAGCCCAGAAATCTCAAAGAACTGGAAGACTTTTGTAAGTAAGAATGGGCAAAGATACCTCAAACAAGAATTGAAAGACTCTTGGCTGGCTACAAAAAGAGTTTACAAGCTGTGATACTTGCCAAAGGGGGGCAGTACAAGATATTAACTCTGCAGGGTGCCCAAACTTTTGAAGATGCCATTTTTTTGTTTTCTGTTATTTTGAAAGTGTAAATGATGGAAATAAAATCTAACTTTTGTTGACATATAAGAATGTCTAATCCTGTAATATGATGCCTTTTGGAGATTTTTTCCATCTTTCCTTGGCTTCTTTATGCACATTAATACAAATTTTTACCTGGGGTGCCCAAACTTTCGATCACCACTGTAAGCCCTTCCACTGTCACAGCTATTTGACCACATCTACTACACTACGCACACCACATTACATCACTCAATGTGCCCATAGGTGCCCCAGATCTTTCACACACCTAGCAAATCCCTTTCTGAGAGGAGTGACTGAAGGGTAACTTCCATCAGAAAGAGCAGGCACCTTGAAAGCTGCTGGAGGTAGGAGTTTGAGGGTACCCGCTGAGAACACACCTTAATCTCGGCGGGTGCCGCTGGGGAGTAAAGACAGACTGCTCATCCTCCTGTCTCCCCTTGTCATGTGACAAATCGCATGACCAGAGTGGGAAAAATGTAGCAGCTGCCTTCATTCCCACTGGGTGCCACTCTGAGACTGAGGTGTGAAATGTACACATGGCGGGGGGGGGGGGGGGGGGGCGCAGTTTGCCATCTTTGCCCTGGGTGCTGGGTGACCTTATCCTGGCGCCGCACATTATGCTCCTACATCTTGTGGGGGGGGGGGGGGTGCAGCTTGGCATCTTTGCCCTGGGCACTAGATGGCCTTTTCCTGGCACTGGTCAGCAGAGCTTCTGCTTCTGTACTAAGCTCTGGTGCAACTGCACTTGCAGAATGTAAATGCACTTTGTAAAGTGCACAGTCTACAGTATTTGCCTTTAGTAAATGAACCCCTTTAAGGCAGGTTAATATTCTTCACATAACTGCAGCTATTAAACATGACTAGCATTGTGGAAGAACTCACATGACCCCAGAGATGACAGAAGTGGTCCCTTGGGTGCTCACATAATGACTATGAATGCTAACTAAATCATATTGACCTGATCGGGAGGGGGGAGGAGGATGGGATGTTTACCATTTCAGGGACAATTAAAGTGAAAAGGTTTTTTTTTTTTGTTTTTTTTTTTTACAGAACAGGATGGCTTTATTGATAATGCATTTAGTGGGTAGAAACAGTCAGTTAATGGTAGTACTTAGAGATAATAGTTTATGCATTATAACAGGACAAAATGTAATTTCGGCATCGGTACTAAGAAACGTGTTATTTGCTGTACCTGCTATGTTTTTAGAACCAAAATCTGATTCAAAAACAGCTGCTGGGAATATTTGTATTCTGCTAAGCTACTTCTGTGATCCAGACCTCCTTTTCTTTACCTCTCCACCAAATTTATATATATACACTGCTCAAAAAAATTAAAGGAACACTTTGAAAACACATCAAATTTCAATGGGGAAAAATATCACGCTGGATATCTATACTGATATGGACTGGGTAATGTGTTACAAACGAAAGGATGCTACATTGTTTGACAGAAATTAAAATTATCAAACTACAGTGGGCTGAATTCAAAGACACCCTGAAAAGCGAAGTGAAAAATTGATGCAGCAGGCTAGTCCATTTTGCTGAAATTTCAGTAGTTTGTATGGGCCCCCACGTGCTTGTATGCATGCCTGACAACGTCGGGGCATGCTCCTAATGAGACGACGGATGGTGTCCTGGAGTATTTCCTCCCAGATCTGGACCAGGGCATCATTGTGCTCCTAAACAGACTGAGATGCAACTTGGCAGCATCGGATGGACCAAAACATAATGCCCCAGAGATGTTTTATTGGACTTAGGTCAGGCCAGTGCGGGGCCACTCAATGGTATAAATTCCTTCATCCTCCAGGAACTGGCTGCATACTCTCACCACATGAGGCAGGGCATTGTCATGCACCAGGAGAAACCCAGGACCCACTGCACCAGCGTAAGGTCTGACAATGGGTCCAAGGATTTCATCCCGATACCTAATGGCAGTCAGGGTGTCATTGTCTAGCATGTAGACGTCTGTGCATCCCTCCATGGATATGCCCCCCCAGACTATCCATGACCCACCGCCAAAGAGGTCATGCTGAATGATGTTACAGGCAGCATAATGTTCTCCACGGCTTCTCCGGACCATTTCACGTCTGTCACATGCGCTCAGGGTGAACCTGCTTTTATCAGTGAAAAGCACAGGGCGCCAGAGGCGGACCTGCCAATTCTGGTGTTCAATGGCAAATGACAATTGAGCTCCACGGTGTCGAGCAGTGAGCACAAGGCCCACCAGAGGATGTTAGGCCACCCTCATGAAGTCTGTTTCTGATTGTTGGGTCAGAGACATTCACAGCAGTCGCCTGCTGGAGGTCATGGTTGTAAGACTCTGGCAGTGCTCATCCTGTTCCTCCTTGCACAAAGGAGCAGAAACGGTCCTGCTGATGGGTTAAGGACCTTCTATGGGCCCAGTTCAGCTCTCCTAGAGTACCTGCCTGTCTCCTGGAATTTCCTTCTTGCTCTTGAGACTGTGCTGGGAGACACAGCAAACCTACTGGCAATGGCGCATATTGATGTGCCATCTTGGAGTTGTTGGACTGCCTGTGCAATGTCTTTCGGATCCAGGTATAGCCTTATGCTACCAGTGGTGACACTGACCCTAGCCAAATGCAATACTAGTGAAAAACAGTCAGAAAAGATGAGTAGGGAAAAAAAATGTCAGTGGCCTTCACCTGTAAAACTATTCCTGTTTTGGAGGTCGTCTCATTTGTGTCCATCTAGTGCACCTGTTGTTAATTTTATTAACACTAAATCAGCTGAAACTGATTAACAACCCCCTCTGCTACCTAACTGACCAGATCAATATACCAGGAGTTTTAAATTTACTTGATGCTATACTCTGAATAAAAGGCATTTCTTTTTTGAGCATTGTAGTTTGGTTCTTGGACTTCCTCAAGCTTGCAAATTTCTGAATAAGGTATCATGCACACAGCATGTAAAAAATGCTGCTTTTTAAAGGCGTTTAACTCTATATATTTTTTTTTTCAGCCTCCAAATGCACCTCTATTAGCCTAGGTGGCCATGCACCTATAGGTATTTACAGACGTATTGGAAGAAAATTGTTAAAAGGCTGGCAAAAAAGACAAAACTTTTTAGCAGAAAAAACGCTGAATGCACCTAAATACTAGCCCTTGAGTATTTATTTATTCCAATGGCTAGAACAAATGATTATTCTGGATAATGGAAAGAATGAACGCCCAAATGCTTGAGGCACCTAAATGCGCTTGCAAAATGTGGCATTAAGTGCATTTTTTTTATGCTGCTTTTTCTTAAAGGGACATACAACCCCGATTAGACCAACACACTTAAGCTTATTTTGCTCTGTCCTCCTGTTGGCAAGCTCTCAATATTATATCAGCCCTGTCATTAAACAAAATCCCAAATCTTTACCAGAAAAAAGTGATTACCTTTTAAGTGGTACAGAACCCTGCTCCAAAAAAGAAAAATACTCTGTTGCTGGGAAACTAAAGCTAGGCACACACCAAGATCGTTGAAAATGGTCGGTCCGAATTTTGGCCTATGTGTACTGCTCCTTGATCTGCTTCTGTTGAACAAGCATGTTGTAAAACAAGCAGCAAATCAGCATCCAGGGGACATCCCCCTCTTGAGGTTGGGAGAAGGAAGATTTCATATGTAGCACTGCCCCCGTAAGGACTGCCAGTTGTTCACTCTATGGGTCCCCCTGAGTTACCAGCACATAGTCATTAGAGATACAAGTTCTTAATTCCTTCACTTGGCTCACTCCAATAATCAGTCCAGGGGTATTTGGTTACATAGTTACATAGTAGGTGAGGTTGAATAAAGACAATAGTCCATCCAGTTCAACCTGTGTAGGTGTGTGTGTGGCCTTAATCATCTCACATACACATGAATTTTCTGATCCTTGAGATGTATGTCTAAGAGTCTTTTGAAAGCCATCATACTTGCCGCACAAAACACCTCTTGTGGTAGAGAATTCCACAATCTTGTAGCCCTAACAGTAAAGAACCCCCCACGTTGCCTGAGGTTAAAACGCTTCTCTCTAATCGCATTGTATGCCCTCGAGTCCTCATGCAATCCCTTCGACTGAATAGCTGTTTTTCTATGCCGAGATCACCATTGAGATATTTATAAATTGCTATCATGTCCCCTCTCAGGCGTCTCTTCTCCAGGGAGAATAAATCAAGCGATTGCAGACGCTCTTCATAATTAAGGTCCTCCAATCCCCTAATTAGTTTAGTTGCCCTTCTCTGGACTCTCTCCAGCTCCAACACATCCCTCCTGAAGACTGGCGACCAGAAATGGACAGAATACTCCAGATGTGGTCGGACCAGAGTTTTATAAAGTGGAAGGATTATAGTCTTATCTCTGGAATACATCCCTTTCTTTATGCATGCTAATAATCTGCTGGCTTTGGCAGCTGTCGCTTGACATTACATGCTATTGCCTAGTCTATCATCTACCAAGACTCCCAGATCTTTCTCCATTTTTGATTCCCCAAGGGATCCCCCCCTAACGTGTATTGTGCTTTTATGTTTTTAGTCCCCAATTTGGATTGAGTCTCTTTTCCTAAGACGACTCGGTGAACAAACAATTATCTTTAGGACACTCTCGAGGTATCCTCTTTTTCTTCCTCTGCTGAAACTGATGATTCTGTAGTCCCAGGATCTCCAGTGTCTCCCCTCTGTCAGCTTTCCTAGACCTCAGGGTTCAGCTCAACCGCTCCTCTGGTTCTCAGGATGACCTCCTGCGACCACATGACACCTCTACAGAGGAGGAGGCAGCTGCTCCCCATCCCTCTGGGACTCTGCTCTCCAGCCAAAGACCCCACAGCACATGTGCTCCTGGCTTTTATACAGTATCCTAGAATGCACAGAGGCGACCTGCCCTCTGCCAATCACCAGGACTGTATCAAAGGCCTATGCATCCATTTGTCAGGTTTCCTCCCACTATCCAACATACCTCCCTATTGGACCAACGTGAAACACTCTTCAGACTGAATGAATCGCATACTGAGCACATTGAGCAGACCTCACTAACAGATCCTGCTCCCTGATAGGCAGAGAGCAATATAGATTTACCTGCAACGTCTCTGGTAAGCAGACAGAGCACAAAAATATACTCTCTCACTAGCACCTACCTTGGAGGGTGCTACACATACAATGTAAACCTTTTGACAATTTACTGAATAAAGTTATTTAATATATTTACATACTTTAGTCATCCCAGCAGTGACGGCCCATTCCATAGGTTGCAAAAAATAAAGAAAAAGTTTAAGAGACCATAGGGGTTTTGGCAGGGTTTACCATCCCATAGAGCAAGGTTGCAAATAGTTCCAATAGTTCTGCACCTTTCTTCCCTTCTTCATTTCTAAAGATAAGGACCAAGAGATAGAATACATCTTTGCTATGGCTTGGTCCTTTCAACACTTTCCATAATGACCAGTGCTGTATTTTTGCCTAGGCTGACAAGGCCCAGGCCTAGGGCGGCACTTTGCAAGGGGGCAGCAAAATAGCCACCCCGCCTGCATCTGAGACTCTATTAGTCACTGGTTGCTAGAGCCACCTGGCATCTAGCAACTAGTGACGTCACACCTTCTCCCACTCCCCCTCCCTCTCTCTCCCACCCCTCTCTCACCTCTCGTGCTCTCTCTCTCTATTTTCCCTCTCTCCCTCCCACCCCCTTTCTCTCTCACTCCCCTCCCTCTCTCTCACCCCCTCTCGCTCTCGCTCTCTCTCTCTTTCTAACCCTCCTCTCTCTCACCCTCCCTCTCTCTCACCCCCTCTCTCTCACCCCCTCTCCCTCTCATCCCCTCTCCCTCACTCTCGCTCATGCCCTCCTCTCTCTCTCATCCCCTCCTCTCTCTCTCTCTCATCCCCTCTCTCTCTCTCTCTCATCCCCCCTCTCATCCCCCTCTATGTCTCATCCCCCCTCTCTCACCACCCCTCTCTCTCTATCTCCCAACACCCCCTCTTTCTCTCCCCCATCACTCTCTCTCTATATCTCCCAACACCCTCTCTCTCTCTCTGTCTCCCATCACCCCCGTCTCTCTCCCCCATCACCCTCTCTCTCTCTCTCCCAACAGCCTCTCTCTCTTTCTCTCTCTCTCCCACCATCTTCTCCCTCTCTCATCCTTCCTCACTCTCCCTTACCCACCCCCCTCTCTCCCCCCCCCCTCGTGAGATCACATGGGTTCTTGCTGGGACTTGTAGTCCTTCAATTTTGGAGGGAGTCACATCCGTTGCCTAGGGCAGCTTAAAATCAAAATACACCACTGATAATGACCCCCATTTGCCTCCCACAAGAACAATTTATATCCAAGCCCTACTTTCCAAGATGCTCCACACCAGCATGGACCAGGCTGATACTTCCTTGGGTTACTCCTACTCGGGGGCCTCTAGTGGTTATGTAGAAGAATATATTTCCTACTTACTTTAAGGGGGTCCCTTAATTCCCATAAATATGGCAAAACCTTGTGGCCAAACTGGGGAACTACACCAGGCACTTTCATGCCTGCACTCTACACACATATAAAAAAAGGGATAGTAACAGATTTTTAGAAGGTAGTACATAGCATAACTCAATGATGGTATGCAGAGTGCCATAAAAATCAATCATTAGAAACTGGGTTTCATTTTTTTTACTGAGCAGCTAGTAGTTGTCAACCATTTAATTGATTGCTTGCGATCTTCTGAGCAGTTTACACATATCCAATATGCATCAATATGTTAATGTAGGGGTAAACCCTTGAGACAAACTCATATTTTTTTGTGGCTTTATTATGAAAAGATGTTTTTTTTTTTTTTGCTTTCAATGTCTACTTTGTTGGGAATCATGCACAGTATAGCAGCAATGGCACACAGCTTACTCTACAGGAGAACCACAGACTGAGTCGAGCCTACACAGGGCTTGGGACTTTTGTTTCCAAAAAATCAGGGATGTAGCACTAGCAACAGGAGTTGCTGCATCTGATTGCATACTGTGTTTTGGCACATTGTGTAATTCTACTCGGTGAGACACTGCAGAAGCAGCATTGAAATCCTAACTACTCTTGCTGGTAGGATGTAAAGTGAAAGAGAAATTCAACTACAACATAAAGGCTTTGCACAATGTTTTTTAAAGTGTCACAGCAAAATTAGGAAATTTTTGCTTCAAATTTTTTTTTTTTTGCAAGTACAGAAAACGACCTATAGAGTTGTCATCTCTACTTGCTGAGCTACAGAACTCTGCCTATCCCATCCATGTTTTCCCTTCTCCACATGGATACATTGTTTCCTTCCCAGTAGAACAATACATGCCAGACACATGACACCAAGAGCCTGTCCATACACTGTGTGCAGAAAACGACTCCTGGAAACTGTAGGAACTGACCTCCCAGCAGCTGCCCCTGCAAAAGTAAAAATAACTTGTAATTTCAGAAAACAAGATAAAGGAAAAAATGATGCTGGTGCATGCTCAGGGGGCCATGGGGTCCCCCGTCAGCACTCCAGGCTGCTCCTCTTCTCTTTGTGCCCCTATAGCAAGCCGCTTGCTTTGAGAGTACACCTGCATTGCATGTGTCTATTGACACACACAGTGCGTCTCTGCCCTGACCCCTGGTCCCTCCTCACAGCATTTGATTGACAGAAGCAAGAGCAAATTGTGCTATGTCATGTGAGAAATTGTTCAAGAGAAGACTGCAGTCAGGTACAGTGCTGATTTCCTGATAGGCTCAGGTAAGTGTTAAGGGGAGGGGGGGGGTAATATTTAGGGGGGGGGGTACTTTAATGCAGGGAATGCACCCATCCTTTAGAACCAATCAAGAACTAAATCAGAACTAAATTAAATAAACAAATTAAAGAAGAACTAAAATATGCTGTATTTACCACCTCCCCAACAGTGCGAAGTTCATGTGCTCCCTTTCCGCCATTGGTATCTCTGCCCCAGCTGCTCCAGGATGGAGTAACTCCTGCTTATGTGGGAGTTAATTCATTCCAGGACCAATGTATGCAGTTATTGCATGCACAGCTCAGTGTACAATCTTTGGAGACTTCATAACAGGAAGGTAGGAAGCAATTGTTGCAGAACAGACACACAGAATCTCTTCCGCTAAAAAGGTCTTCCTGCTAGAAAGTTTTTTATTTTCCCCTAAAGTTGCACTTTAATTAAGCATGTTGGCAAGTCCCAATGAACAATCTCAAAACATTTCATAACTCAGAGAAAAAGTTTTTCTCTAGACACAGATGTGTGAAGACAAAGAGAGATGGGTATGAATCATGTGTACTATTCTGGTGAGAATTATGAGCTGTCTTTGGTCCCTTTCCAGCAGATATTAGTCACTGGCAGAAAATAACTAACCCCATGTAGTGACTCCTAATAAGCTGCATTCACAAGATGGAGTGATAGGTAGTATTAGAATCACAGCTGTAACTCTGGTCTCGTGGAGGCTTTTAGAAATAAAAATCCTGTGCAACTTCACCCCTTCCTACATAGCACTCACCTACATCCTCCACCCTTCCATAATACCCCAAATGCCAAGCCTCTCAACAGCCACCATATTTGTTGAAAAATGTTATTTTTGCATAAAGACTCATTCAGGAAAAATTAACAGTGTCTGCACATAACCCATGCCCCCAGGCAGTTATAGTTACCCAGCCATGCACCCATAAGGCCTCCTTACACACCTGGAGCCCTTGCTAATGTAGCCACTCTAGGCTGGGCTCGGGCTGGCTTGAAAGCATCTCTTTGGTTTCAGAAGGAATCTTGCCTAGGAGCAGCAGGGAGCAAGGAGGACAGAGTGAGTATGTCAGCACACCCAATGATTCATAAGGGGAGAGACTGGCACATGTAGCAAGCTTTCAAAGGACAGCGTTGTACTTTACCCTTTATCCTTTGCCCTGGGAGATCTTTGGAGCAGCCAGGTGGGCCGGTAGACAAGCAGCCAGAAGGGCTCTTGGTCTGTAAGGACTTTGCCACTGATCCAGGAGACTGGGTGTTTCTAGCAAGGAGAGCAGTCCAGGATCTTTTCTCTGTATATAGGAAGGAAGTTGTCCTAAACTGTTGTTACAGTCAAGTTGGGCATCTCATAACCCCTCTACCCTATCCAAGTTGTTATCCTTAATAAAAACAACAAAAACAAGCACAGGGACTGATTTTTGTGTCTGGATGCAAGTTGGAATTGCGTGTTGCCTGGCTGTGAAATAATACGGGGAATGAAGATATCCAGTGGCTCCTGTGGGGGGTAGCGCTACACTAACAAAGGCCTTCTGGGTATGAGGGAGCACATGACTTTTCCCATGTAACAGTTCCCAGTCCTGTGTGGCCAATCACTAGGCTGAAACACTGTTGAATAGGTGGGCTCTTGACACCATTCCCTATTCAAGGTTTGACACTGGAGCTTAGACCAGCTGCAATGTTGTAGCGAGAAGGATCATGAAATGGCGGGGTCTCTTTAAAATTGAACTCATAAAAAAAGCCCCTAATTTGTAGTCACACAAAATCACGCCCCATTTTGTAACATGTCCTGAAACAGTTGGTTACAGACTTTGGAACAAGAGGCAAACATTAAAGGTATAAATACAAAATCTCATGGGATCCATAAGTAGAGCAACAATGCGGTGGTTGTATCACAGGGGTAGGGGTATGTTAAATAAAACCTGAGCCTATGCTGCTATGGGTTAAGAAAGTTTATGTTCAGGGGTCAGGACTAAATAACACAGAGAGTTCAGGGATCAGAAAAGTAATGCCCAGAGTGGAGTTGTTAGGATTAGGTAGCACACAAAGATTAGAGATCAGGATTAAGTAACGCCCAGATTTCAAGGGTCAAGAAAAGGTAGTGCAGAGAGTTCAAGGGCTAGGAGTAAGTAACACACAGACTTCAGGGGTTAGAATCAGGTAATGCAAAAGGATCAAAAGGATCAGGGGTCAGGTCAGGAGCAATTAAAGCCTCGTACACACGCACCGATTGTTGGCCGTGAATTTTCGGCCAACGTCGGATTGGCCGATTGTCGGCTTGTCAGTATGATGCTTCCGACAACCGACTGCGACTTTTCGACTGAACAAAATCTGGTGTGCATGCTATAAAATTTTTGTTGGCAGTCACCAGAACGGCCGATTGTTCTTCAGTCAGTACAGATTTCGGCAGACAAAAATGTGATGAGCAAGACTGGGCATGCTCAGAGAAGAAAAAACACACGAAGAGTAAACCAGAACATGACATCACTTCTGAAGTTGGTTGTTGTTGGCCGACAAAATTCGGGTGCAGTCTAGAGCACATTTCAACCAACACAACAACACTGGACAAAAGACGGCCGATCGGTCGGCTAACAATCGGTGTGTGTGTACGAGGCTTAAAGTCACAGATTGCATCTGCTGTCCGACTTCATAGCTCTACCACATCATTCACATCCTCCCTGTGAGCCATCTTTTCTCCTCATCTTCTGTGTGCCCCTATAGCAAGCAACTTGTTTTCATGGCACTCCTGCATGCTCACTCCCGAGCCAGGCTGTGTGCGTCCATAGACACACATGGCACAGTTTGGCCCCGCCCCCAACTCTCTCCTCACAGAATTTGACTGACTCTCATTGGCTCTCGCTGCTCTCTGTCCGGTGAGGAGAGGAACACAGACCTGAACCTCTGCAGACAAGCACAAGACTGGGTCAAGATAAAAGTACTGGGACATTGTTTACCTTAATGCGGGAACTGCACTGTATCTGAGCACCTGTTTTGCTTGCGTCTATCTAGCAAGGTTACTTTGCGGTTTAAGCAAGAAAGCTCAGACCTCTGCAGTGTATAAATGTACTTTTACTAAACAAAAATGCCTTACATACAAACTATTACACTATTAGGAATACAGTACAAGACTGATAGATATATCAAGCAAGATGCCTAGCTAATAAGCAGAAACTATGGTCTATACACAGTAAGTGCCGGTTCACACTTCCGCGTTTGCGGAGATCGCATGTAACTCGGAGCGCACTGCTCCTTCATTACATGCGATCTCATGTGCGGATGCGAGTTTAACCATACACTTTGTATGGCTGAATTCGCACTGTATCCGCACCAAACACGCATATGAGGCATTTTTTTTGAGTCGCATCAGGATCGGATCGCACAGTGGTTCACACTTGTGCGATCCGATCCTGTGCGAACTGTCAGATCGCACTGCGATATGCGATCAAACTGGGGGTGTCGTTAACATTTAATTGACACCCCCTGCGTATCGCATATGGCAGTGTGAACTGCCAGATGTGCGGATGCGATGCGGGAACACGCTGCATATTCGCAGCGTTCCCGCATCGCAGAAGTGTGAACCGGCACTAAAGGTATGCCTAAAAGTTACTTAACTCCAGTTACTGTCTATTTATTATCTCAGTTGACATCAAGGACTCAGGCTTCTTTTGGAGATCAGACGAATACTTCTTGAGGTATCTTTGGCTGGTACAGACCTTTCTTCCTTGTCTTAGAGTCCATTCACACTGCCGCGACTTGTGTGCCCTCAAGTCGCCCCAAGTCGCTTGAATAGGCAAAGTCCAAACAGGGTAGACCGCTCCAGGTGAGGCTAGGATCAGGTGCCGGTCGGATCCGCAATCCAGGATAGCTTCAGACAAAAAGGAATGACCGCACTTCTGATGAGTTTTCAAAGAAAGGAGTATCTTTATTCCACATCAATCAAATGGCAGGTACAGGTACACACTGTGAATGCAGGACAATCGGTGGACGCGTTTCACGACTGGATATGTCGCTTATTCATCAGGGTGATGAATAAGCGACATATCCAGTCGTGAAACGCGTCCACCGATTGTCCTGCATTCACAGTGTGTACCTGTACCTGCCATTTGATTGATGTGGAATAAAGATACTCCTTTCTTTGAAAACTCATCAGAAGTGCGGTCATTCCTTTTTGTCTGAAGCCCCAAGTCGCTTGACATAACAAAAGC
Source organism: Pelophylax lessonae (assembly GCF_965119305.1). Lineage (NCBI taxonomy): Eukaryota > Metazoa > Chordata > Amphibia > Anura > Ranidae > Pelophylax > Pelophylax lessonae. Next base: position 503,842,284 of record NC_138771.1, read on the forward strand.
AATGTTAATCAAAGAGTGCCGTCTTAATTGGCACTACTGAAGTCGCTCCGACTTCTGAAAAGGGTCCTGTACTACTTTGAGGCGACTTGTGATCCGACTTGTCCCATAGACTTCAATGGGACTCGCCTCCTCATCTTATTTGAAGCGACTTGTGATCCGACTTGTGATCCGACTTTCCATTAAAATGGTCCTGAACAAGAAAAAAAATTTCATTTTTCTTATAATTATTAACAGCACAGGCATGTGGCTTCCCCCCTACCTGGGCGTTTTTGTTGCAGGCATTTTTGGAGGCAGGAATGACTTTTTTTGGATTAAGTGTCTGGGGGGTCTAAAAAGTGTACCTGTGAAGTTTCATCTCTGTAGCTATCAGAATAGAGGTACTCACCAAGGCCAAGATGCCGAGAGCGGTTCGCTGTTGCGACTAAGCGCACTCCGCCCCTCTGGAGGTGATACAGAGGGTGGATGGCACAAAGAGGCACAAGCTACCAGCAGGCAGGTAGAGCTTGCGTGGAGGTCCTGTAGAACTGAAGCAGAGACTGATCAGGATCCAGCAGAAGAAGTCCGGAGTAGGCTGAGGGTCAAACACAGGTAAGCAGACAATCCAGGTCACAGGCTGAGGGTCAAGGCACTGGAAATAGGAGACAAGACTAGGTCACAAGCAGAGGGTCAAGGCACAGGAGACTGAAGGTAAATCCGGGTCACAGGCAGAGGGTCAAACACAGGTAAGCAAAAGCAAAGTCCGTAAAACAAGCCAAGGTCGGGTCCAGGAGAAGAGCAGAGTAGGTCAGGGTCAATGCGGGTCACAGCAGGTAAATGATCACACAGGAAACAGGAACTCAGGTACAGGAAGCTGAAAGACAAACCAGCAATTCCTCTGAGCACTTGCTCAGCTTTTATAGGCAGCCAGGAAGTCATGTGGAAGTCATGTGGTGCTTGTCATGTGATGACCAGTCTGCAGCTGAAGGTTTCTCTGACAGTAGCATGTACAGAACCAGAAAAAAAGATAATTTTTCTAATAATTATTAATAGAGCAGGGTAGTGGCTTCTCTCCACCTGGGGCGGTTTTTTTTGCAGGCATTTATCTGGCGTTTTTTGGGTGTCTTTGGAGGCAGGCATGACTTTTTTGGATTTAGTGTCTGGGGGGTCTAAAAAGTGTACCTGTGAAGTTTCAGCTCTGTAGCATGTCCAGAACCAGAAAAAAAAGATAATTTTTCTTATAATTATTAATAGAGCAGGGTAGTGGCTTCTCTCCACCTGGGCGTTTTTTTGCTGGCATTTATCGGGCATTTTTTGGGCGTCTTTGGAGGCCGATAAATGCCAGCAAAAAAAAAACGCCCGATAAATGCCAGCAAAAACGACAATTTTTAAGAACTTTTTTTTGTGTGATTGATCATGACCCAGAACCATCATATTCTGATTGGCCAAATACAAAGGCGTACAAAGTCGTCTATCATACAAGTCGCGCTGAATACGCATCTGAAGTCGCACTAACAAGTCGCCCCTTATGAGGCGACTTAGAGGTCGCGGCAGTGTGAACCAGCTCTTAGGGTATAATGGAGTGCTTCTTTCAACTTATCCCTGACACCCTTTTATATGTCGGGTTGTTTACCATTGTTACTGACAATGGTTACAAACTAGTTTACTTTAGTTACAAAATAATAAACCATTTTCCATTAGAGAGGCGTTCTCAAATTCTATATCAAGATGGCACTCTGGTATCATACATGCCATAAGTTATATGTCAGGTTCTCAATCTATGACAGTTACACAATAGACTGATCAACAGTCAAACTAAAATGCAACAATGGTATCTAAATTCCCATTGTTTGAGGACAGCCTGTGTACTTGTTACCAAGTTAGTTTGAGAAGCATCCACTCAAAAATCTATCTATCTATCTATCTATCTATCTATCTATCTATCTATCTATCTATCTATCTATCTATCTATCTATCTATCTATCTATCTATCTATCTATCTATCTATCTATCTATCTATCTATCTATCTATCTATCTATCTATCTATCTATCTATCTATCTATCTATCTATCTATCTATCTATCTATCTATCTATCTATCTATCTATCTATCTATCTATTCTAATGCAACATATTCCGCCGTTGATTTTTCTCTCAGACTCCACACAGAAAATCTCTTCATTGCTAACAACTCATTCTAAACATTCGCTTTTTCTTGTCTTGAATCCAACCCCCTTCCATATTTCTGCCACTGATAAGGTGTTTCCGCCTTTGGCTAAAATTTCATTAGAAAGTTCATTCTAAACAAGTCCAAGCTTGTAATACACCAAAGGCCTTGCTCTCCACAGCTCCTGCGGTCTTCCATCATTCTGTCCATCATGGAGCCACTTTTTTGTGGCCTTCCTTTGGATCAAATCGGAGACAGCCTGTGGAGTGAAAAACAAAGCAAATTATCTGTTCCTTCTAATAATACATAAACAGTAGACCCCGACCCTTCAGCTACAATCTGTCCTCTAACTGGCTTCTTGCCTGGATCTCTGGCCAACACTTGGCCACCTGCCTGTATCCACATCTGTCCCTCCCAAAGAACATCGATAGGGAGCAGAGGAAATATACTGATATTTCCCAGAAGATCACTGCTGTTTATTTTGGAAGGTTTGATATTATATAGAGCCTCACTTTCAACTCTTGTATCCACATATGACCCTCCCAAAGAACATCAATAGGGAGGAGAGGAAATATACTGATATTTTCCAGAAGATCGTTGCTGTTTATTTTGGAAGGTTTGATGTTATAGAGCCCCACTTTCCACTCTTGCTTAGAAGTATCCACTAACCAGTCCGTGGCACTGTCTTGAAGTTCATCTGCCAATGCAAATATAACTTCAAACCTTCCTGCCAGATTCCCTCTCATTCCTAGATAGACTTCAGATACGTCACTCTTTGTTTCTATGTCATGGGAAGCAGTAACTTGGTACCTGTTAAGCCCTGTTCTTTCAGGAACCTTGTGTAAATATTTAATTCTGCACTCCAGCTGTGGAATCTGCACCCCAGCCCCAACTATCCTCTCATTTGGTGTGCTTTCGGCTATTGGCCTAGAAATTAACAACATGACTGCCTGTGTGAGGACCCGATCCCACCCCCTAAGTGTATGTGTGGGTGTCTGGTCCTTCAATAGCCCATTGTATCTTTCAATCAAACCAACTGCCTGTGGGTGGTATGTGATGTAGTACAACCAGTACACTTCAGAATCTTTGGCCCATTGCTGTACTGTTGATCCGGTTAAGTGTGAGTCTTCATCACTTTGGACTTGTTTGAGGCAGCCAGAAGCAACAACAAGTTTCTGTAGCAGTTGAAGCATTGTGGCTTGATCTGCACATTTGCCAGGATGAACAAGCAAAATTCCTGAATAGATGTCCACTGCAGTGCAACTATACCTCAGTCCATTGTTTCCCCGGGGCAGGGGACCGATGAAGTCCATCTGTCAAATGTCTGCAGGCCTCTCGCACCTCTGAATCGACCCAGTGGAGTATTTTTGTCATGGCCATTGTCGAACTTCTCTACACACTGTACAGTTCCCTATTACAGTCTTTATCACATCCATGGATATGGGCAATCCTCTCTGCTGTGTGCATTCATATGTTGCTTTCTGCCCCAAATGTCCAGATTGCTTGTGGGGCCAGTTGGCCAAGTTCTTCAAGACAGAATCAATTGGCACAACTGTGTTTACCTTGGCAATTTCCTTTACCACTCTGTTATAGTTCTCAAAGTCTGGGACCATGGGCACATTTGCGTCAACATGCCCCACTTTTATGGTGCAGGAATGAGCTTCCTTCCAGATGTAGTACTAGACTTCCTTGCCTCCCCACACCGCCTTTCCATGAATCATCCATTCATTGGACTTCCACGTGGGCATCCAAGTTGTCAGTCCTTTAAAGACCACCCAGCTGTCAGTTTAGATAGTGACATGGGAAGAAGGATCCTCCTAAAGAGTCTTCATTACAGCTTTCAACTCTGCATACTGACTGGACCCTCCAATTCTGGTCTCCTGCAGGTCTGTGTCTGTACTCGGGTTGTAGGCTGCTGATGTCGATTTACACCCAGATGAGATGACTATGGCTGATTTATCAGTGAACCATGCTGACTCCTTCATGTTATCTGACAGAGACTCAAAGGGTGGAGCCTCTTGATTGGGGGATGACTGCAGCACAGTAATTAATTTTTCTGGCTGGGTGCTGGTAAAAGTGACAAGCCCAGCCAACTGTTTTGAAATGTCTCTGACATCCCCAGGTGCAATATCACCTCTTTCTTGAAGGTACCACTTCCATTTCATTAATGTCTGGTTCTGGTCTACAGCTGCCGTAGTGGTCAGTCCATTATCTTTCACCGATCCTGCTATTGGCAATGCAGTATGGATGGTGACTGTGTCCTTTTCTGTAATGGTCTCTACATTTTGAAGTGCTGTGTAGGCCCCAAACAGATACTTCTCTAAGGGTGTGTATCTCTTCTGTGCCCCTGTCAGTTGCTTAGACCAAAATCCAATGGGTATTGCTCACTGTCCTTTCTTTTCATTTAGCTGCCACAGACTCCGAGATATGGTACCATCCTGCTCCACTACATTCAGCTGACATGGTACTCCTTGTCTTATGGTTCCCAATCCCCGATGCTGCAAAATGGCTTCTTTAGCAGCCAGGAATGTGGTTCGCTGCTCTGAACCCCATGAGAACTCAGTCTTTTTCCTTGTGACATTGTATATAGGGCACAGAACCAATCCAAGATGTGGGATGAACAATCTCCAGAATCCCACAACTCCACAACCTCTTTGGCAGGGCCTTGGACTTTGTCTCTTTTGACAGCCCACCCTCTGTTCTCCATGTGCTGTATCAGCAGATGTAGTGCTTCAGTTACATCTTCTTTTGGCCCAGAGATCATGATGTCATTGATGTGGTGAAACCCAGTGACTTTGAAATTCAGGGTACTTAAATGTCGAGCAATCAGTCTATGACAAATCATTGGAGAATTAACATAGTCTTCAGGAAGCACGGTGTAAGTGTACTGGCGGCATTCCCACACAAAGGCAAACTGGTTCTGACAGGTCTATCAAAATAGAAAAGAAACCATTATTGTCTATCACAGCATAATTTTCTCCTGCCTCTCTAACCATTTTCTCAATGATTGAGATCATATCAGGTACAGCTGACTTCAATAGAGGTGCCACTTTGTTTAGACCTCTGTAATCCACAGTCATTTCATATTTCCCATCAGGTTTCTTCATTGGGAACATCGGAGACAAGAAAGGACTAAAGGTCTAAGGATCCCTATTCTCAACAGTTCTTGAATAGTCTCCCCAATTTATTTGTGGCCTCCTGCTTGAGACAGACTGGCTTCTCAGGTGCAGGAATGAAGACAGGGGTCTATTACGCATGACCTCTGACCACAGCCTTCAACCCCCTAACCAGATACGCTTTATCAGGATACCCAAATTTGAATGTACCCTGTTCAGTCTGAATAGACTGACCTTAAAGTACATTTTCCCCAAGAATATTTTCAGGTAAGTCTGATACCAAAACAATTGTCCAAAATCCTGGTCCCTTGCCAATAGTCAATTTAATCCTTCCTAGCAGTATTCCCGAGAGTGGCTCGGGGTTAATATTCAGTGCCAAAAGCGGTAACCCCGAGCCACACCCTTGCCGTCCTCCCCAGCCTGCCTCCAGCCGTCCTCCCTCTGTCCTCTCGCTGTGTGTTCAGCCAATGCCGTCACCTTCTTCCGGTTCCCTTCCCTGCGAGCGCTACGTCTCAGGGGGGTGGAACCGGCGGGAGATTACACTGTATCATGTCATTTTTTTTTTTTTAATGTTAGGATTACAATTTTGTATCATGCCATTTCACCTAGAGGCTTTTCCAGTGCCCTGCCTGTACTTTTCGCGGTACTTTGATTGAAAACTGCTAACATCCAAAAAGTGTTCTTTTAGCTCAAAAACGCTTTTGGACGAACTGCAAAACAGCAACAGGGAATTGGAAATATTTGAAGAACTGAGCGATAGCAATTTGTGGGAAAATTTGTCATCAGGTACTAAAAGTGACAACATCGACAATTCTGCGACTGAGCTCAGCGATGTGCGGACTTGGTACTCTATTGACTGCTGTATGGATCAGGCAGTGCCCCCAAGATTCCCATTTACTGGAGCACCTGGTATGAAAGTTGACGTTGACCATGACAACCCCTTGGCATACCTACAACCGATGAGGTTATTGAAAAAATAGTTACCAAAAAATAGAGACCAACCAGTACAAAGAGCAACAATTGGCTACGCATCAGAAGTTTTCAAAATGCAGAAAGTGGGAACCACTGACCAAAGATGACATTTGGAAATTTTTGGGCCTAATAATTCTTCAGGGTGTGGTGGGGAAACACCTGCAGAAGTGGTATTGGACAACCAATACATTACTTGCCACTCAATTCTTTGGCACGGTCATGTCAGAGTACAGAATCTCCCTCATAATGAAATATCTCCACTTCGAAAACAATGAAGAATTTGATGAAATGTATTATTATTATATTTTTTAATTTATGATTTTGTGTTTCAAACTTCATTATACTTGGGATGTCTACTAGACTCTTGTTTGGACAGATTTAAGTAAGTTACAGGACTAAAATATAAAACAACATATTTCCATGCAAAACAATGTACCACTTTTAGCACAAAAATTCTGACATAATCAGACCGCCAGGGAGGTTAACCCATGTCTTAACTGCTGGTGTGGTTTGCCTTTACAAATCTTCTACATTAATCAATTCTCCTTTGTGATGGGAAGGATTTCCTTGCAAAAGTGTAACTTTAGCTCCAGTATTAACTAAAGCCATCACATGTGTAGGAGAAGAGAACTTCCCCCACCATACAGTGACAGATGCATATAGGCATCGGTCTCCTGCTGTTACTGCCCTTACTCCTATCACAGGAAACCCACCTTTCCTTCATAAAAGATAAGGAACCCCCCTTTTCTGAGTCTAACTCTAACTCCTTCCCAGGATAAAGGGATTTGGGATTGGGTTCAGGTTCATTTTTTGGAATTGGTTTAGGGCTAACAAGATGGGTGTGTTCTGTCTTCTCTAAACCTAGGCTGATGTTATCTTTGCTAGGAGTAGTGTTTCTAACCCTGATAGTTTTCCCCACTAAATGTTTCCACCTCTTCAGCAATTCTGCAGTAAAAATCCACTCTATTTCATCTTTATCTTTCATCCTAAGTAGGTGCTCATCGGCTTATCAGGGGGGCCTGATTCAGTTAGTGAGGCTGTCATGTGTTTCTAGGTGTGGTCTGTTGAGCCTGGGGAGTCTCCGCACTGTATCCAATGAGGGCTCTTATTGGACAGTGGAGGAAACCTGGGCAATAGCGCACCAGGGCTTATAGCTGTCTCAATGGGCGGAGTTTGCCGCCATGCACCCTGGGATTGGATATAAGCCTGAGGGGAGATTGTGACAGGGGGTCTTTGGCGGGAAGCAGAGTCCCAGGAGGAGGCTGACGGCTGTCTCTCCTCCTGTCAGAGCAAGCGAGGGTGTCCGGGACGGTCAGGCTGAGCTGGGCTGCAGGAAGGATCCAGAGTACTGTGGACCGAGTGGAGCTGCTGGGCAGAAGTTTCCTGGAAAAACAGTGTTGTGAGTAATCAAAACTGCCCAGGGGTCTCCCTGAGAGAGGGGACCACTCCAGAAGGTCAAAGGGATCCATGAGCCAGCTAGCCAGTAGTGGTGGCTTAGAAAGGGGGTGCCAGTATCTAAGCCCTGAAGATTATCTAAGGCGCTGGTGCAGGCCTTGAAGTGTTCAGCAGTGCAGCAGTTTATTCAAGTAGCTACCTCAGCAGGAGTGCTTAGGGGAGCTAGAAGAGGACTTCTTTAGCCAGAAGGCAGTCCCAAGTCAATTCAGTGTTAACAGGCATCCGGCCAGCGTTAACCAGCGTCACGTCAGCGTTGATAGGCATTCAGCCAGCATCAAGTCAGCGCAAAACAGCAATATTCAAGTGTCTCCGTCAAATGTGCCTAGTTTAGTTCCAGGAGTATCCCACTCATACCTTCTCCCATCCAAGTTACCAAATAAATACAAAAAACCCAAAGATACTGGACTGGTCATTGTCTCAGTGCTCACACTTTTAGAACATGCTTAAATGTGCTGTTGTTACTAGCAGTAACCCAGGAGGAGCCATATCCAGCAAAATGGCTGCTACATTTAAGGGCTCGTATGGGATTTTACCCTGGGTTACTGGGTCAGTTGCCCGTGGCAACAGCCAAAAGAAAAGTTCAAAATCTCAATTTTTGTGTCTTGGACTTTATTCCAAAACTCAAGCCAAGTGTGAGGTCAGCTCTGCAGGAGGTAGGCAGAGTGGGATGAAGATTGATGTGCACATGGAAGGTTGCACGTGGCAACAGAAATGTTCTAGTCAGTACTGCAAAATGGAGGGGACCTTCCATTTCAGTTATGAGATGTACTCTGCTATCAAGTGTTGGAGAGCAGGGAAGAGATCTATTGCCGTGAATAAAAGCTGCAGCTGCTTAACAGAAAAAGGTCCAGGTGGGGATGAAGAAAATGGTGGCCAGGGGCACATGGAGCAGGGTGCCAGGGGCCAAGTTTGTGTTCAGGCTATATGGACTGATGTTGACCGTGCATATGACAGCGGGACATTTGTTCTATACAGAAATTGCAGTGGTGCTGTGAAGATTGCAGTCGGCCATGCCAGGAGGGGCAGTGGGGCTATCTTTGGAGACAGTTTGGTAGGCCTTACTTGTACATGTGTTGGGGAGAAGACTGTTGACCGTGCATGTGACAGCGGGACAATTCTCTTGCCTGGCAAAGAAGGACAGCTGGCTCCGGAAGAGGGAGACACAGCTGGGGCCCTGCTACAAGTAACAAGAGTGGATGCATGTCTGGCGAGGGACATGATCCGCTTTGCAGCAACTTCCTTGCTGGCTAGAGAGAGAGAGAGAGCATGGCATTGGAAGAGTTACTGCACTGCGCGGGAAAGCACGATCCAGAATGGACTGCCCAGCAGCAGGAGCCACCGCCAAACAAGGAGTATGGGTGGAGACATCGGTCACGCCCAGCCAATCAGGAGTGACTAGGGAGTCCATATAATACCACCCTTCGGGTGTGGCTGAGAGGGAGACACGTGCGAGGAGAAGCACTATGGAGTTGTTTGGAGAGCAGAAGTGTGCAACCATGATCGTTTCACCCACTGGCGGAGAACCTGCTGGGCAGATCAAGGAGCAGACCGGGAACCCGAGCCAAACCTTCGTATGGGACACAGTCATACAGATAGTGCCCAAAGGAGGACTGGCGCTGTGCACGGGAGGAGGCCTGGAGTACTTTGGCACAGTATGTCCTCAGTATGCGAGAATCACATGAAAGTGCAAGCGTGGAGGGAGTGCGGGCATTGCGGCTATTTGCTGCTGCGGGCAGAGAAGACGGAAGGCTGGCCCAGGCAGATGTGTGTGGTTTGGGAGTCGGGGCTCACTCGAGAAGTGACAGGCACAGAGTCCAGGTTCCTCCGCGGAGGTGGGAGGGGCATGATAAGAGTTCTGATGGAGTTGGAGACCATGCAGTCTGACAGTGGTCCAGCTTTGTCAATGCGGGGGACTCCATTACTAGGAAGAGGGTGCATGCCAGTATAGCAGGCCGGGAGGTGGCCAGAGGATGCACCGAAATTCACTGCAGCAGAGACAAGGTCTGCCCCTGTTCCTACCTCTCAGCAAACATGGCCCGTGGCCAACAAGGCCTCACCAGCCAGTCTTAGTAGTGAGGAAGAGGCCAGGGTCCTTATTGTGGGGTCTCCCAGCTTCCAATACAAATACAGATCCCTTGAGGAGGGAATTGATGATTGGAGGGAAGCAGAGTCCCAGGAGGAGGCTGACGGCTTTCTCTCCTCCTGTCAGAGCAAGTAAGGGTGTCCTGGGCGGTCGGCCTAGAGGACCGGAGGCTGAGCTGGGCTTCAGGAAGGACACAGAGTGCTGTGGACCGTGTGGAGCTGCTGGGCAGAAGTTTCCTGAAAAAACAGTGTTGTGAGTACTCAAAACTGCCCAGGGGTCTGCCTGAGAGAAGGAACCACTCCAGAAGGTCAAAGGGATCCATGAGCCAGCTAGCCAGTAGTGGTGGCTTAGAAAGGGGGTGCCACCTCAATCGGCAGTGTGCTGACTGACCCACCTATCTCACCCCCCATAACCCTGACATACCTAGTGGCTCCCAATTCTTTTTTTGTTTTTTTTTTCCGGGCTCCCCATGATGCATATGATATTTTTATTCTCCCCTAACGGCTTCTAGTCAATTTTTTATCCCCTCCCTGCATTAATGTCTCTGCTGGGTCTGTTTCCTGAATACCCATAATCTCACTTCCTTCACCTCTACTCCTGATAACACGAAAGATCATCAAATTCTTTCTTTCCCTTACCTCTCGAGCCGGCCGGCTCATGTTTCCGTCATTTTCACGTACCTCGATCGACTACCAACCATTCACCCCACAAGACAGACAGAGTTGATCTGATCACCTCATCTGTCAACACTTCCGATACCTGTATATTTGGATAGGTGTGATTGTATTTCACACTCTATACTTCGGTTCTCCCCCTCCTCCTAATTATCCCACCCCTCTCCCCCTTCCCCTCTGACCTCCCCATCCTCCTACATCCTTCTCCCCCCCATCCCCTTCCCACATCGGTCTCTACCTCCCAGACACATTAAGCCTACCATACCAGACCACACCCACAACACCCCCCAGTGGTAGGTACCTGATCCAACTTCATGATGAATTCTCCGCAGACTCCCTCCAATTCACTCCAAATTAAGGTTGTGTCATTAAACGTAAAAGGTTTAAATATACCCGAGAAACGTAGCCAAGTCCTCGAGATTATGCACAAATCAAAGGCGGATATAGTATACCTTCAAGAGACTCACTTTCTTTCAAAAAACACCCCGAAACTTAGCAACTTCAGATACCCCACAGCTTACCTGGCCACTAATCATTTAGGAAAAACGAAGGGAGTTGCAATTCTCATATCTAAAAACCTTGATTGGAAATGTACTGACTCCCTCATTGACCCTGACGGGCGATACATTATCCTGAAAGGATTCTTGGCACAAAAACCCATCACTCTAGCTAATATTTACTCCCCCAACTCTGCGCAGGTACCATTTTTTAGGAAAATTGCCTCCTTACTGGCTGAAAACCAAAAGGGAATCACAATCCTGGGAGGGGACTTCAACGTAGCGTTGTATCCTATCCTAGACTCCTCCTCAGGCACATCATCCCTCCCGTACAAAGCCCTCAAACAAATTCGTCAATCCCTCCAAGAACTACTCCTACACGATACCTGGCGTACTCTAAACCCCTCCACAAAAGACTTCACATTTTTCTCTTCTCCTCACCAAAGATATTCCAGGTTAGATTACCTCTTCCTATCACAAAAAGACCTACCCCTGATCAAAAAGGCCACAATTGAACCAATGCTAATCTCTGATCACCACCCAGTATCCCTGACAATCGCAATCCCTGGAGACTTCTCGTATAACAAGTTCTGGAGGCTAGACTCGACGCTTCTCACTCATGAACCCGACATCCAGTATCTGAGGAAAAAGATTGCGGAATACTTCTCTGAAAATACCACTAGCGATATCTCCCCCATCACGATTTGGGAAGCGCATAAATGTGCACTAAGAGGAGTTCTTATTTCTCTCAAATCCTCAAAGAAGAAAGCGCACCAAGCACATACTCAAGCAATAATTAACAAAATTCAAAACCTAGAAAAAAATCACAAAAGCACCAGAGCACATCTCACATACCTTGAACTAGTACATAACAGACAACTCCTCCTAGACGAGCTTCACATTAAAATAAAACGTAAATTTCTCCTCCAACAAAAATTATTCTACGAGTTCGGGAACAAGAGTAGTAAATTCCTCGCCAAAGCCCTCCAAGAAAAAAGAGCAAAGTCCTCCATACATTCGATCAAAGACACCCAAGGAAACACCTTTGTCAAAACCCCAGACATCGCAACCCAATTTGAGAAGTACTACACCCAGCTTTATAATCTAGATCATCCAATCCCGATTCAAACCCAGAATTCCCTCATACAAGATTTCCTCCAGAAATCCTGCACTAAAACTCTTAATAACTCCCAATCCCAAAACCTGGAACAGCCCCTATCAGAGGAAGAGCTCAAATTAGCTATTTCTCAACTAAAAGCAGGCAAAAGCCCAGGCCCAGACGGTTTCACAGCCCCATATTACAAAACCTTCACAGACCTTCTATCATCTCCGTTACTAAAAGCCTTTAACTCACTGGCTTCTCCCCCATATCCCCATCACAGATTGCTTGACGCCCATATAACAGTGATACCAAAGGAAAATAAGGACCCAACCTCAGTAATTAACTACAGACCCATCTCTCTACTTAATGTCGACATCAAACTTTTCGCCAAAATTATCGCGAATAGATTACTGCCCCTGGTTCCGATACTAATAGACAAAGATCAGGTGGGATTCGTCCCCGGCCGCGAAGCTCGTGACAACACGGTCAAAGCCATTAACATCCATCACTGGATGACCTCTCATAAAGTAAAGGGCTTTATGCTATCCCTCGACGCCGAGAAGGCGTTCGATAGGCTCGACTGGAATTACATGAGACAAGTCCTGCAACACATTGGCATCCCGGACCGATTACTCACTCTAATATTGTCTCTGTACTCCACACCTACGGCATGTGTCAGAGTCAATGGAAGCCTATCGGACGCCTTCTCCATAGGAAACGGGACTAGGCAGGGATGCCCCCTATCCCCAATTCTGTTTGTCCTTACCTTAGAACCTTTTTTACGTACACTTGACCTAAACCCAAACATTTCTGGAATTACCATCTCCCATCATACGTATAAGATAGTGGCTTTTGCCGATGACATTTTACTGTTTCTTAGCGACCCTCTCCTCTCCATCCCGTCACTTCTACAAGAATTTAAATTCTTTCAGAAAATGTCCAATTTCAAAATAAACTTCTCAAAGTCAAACGCCCTCAACATTACCCTATCCAAAAGATTAGTAGACCAATGCAAGTCTAACTTTCCATTCCAATGGGCTCAATCTTCCATTAAATACCTAGGCATTCACCTAACGAATAATCTGAACGATCTGTTCCCCACTAACTTTCTCCCAGTATTACAAGCAATCAAAGACGACATTAGGAAATGGTCCAGACCACATTTCTCCTGGTTCGGACGAGCCGCCATCCTTAAAATGAATGTCCTACCACGCCTATTATTCCTCCTTCAAGCTATCCCCATTAAAATCCCAAAATCCTTCTTCAACTCCTTCAAATCTTTATGTTCCAAATTTCTTTGGTGCCAAAAAAAACCCAGGCTCTCTTTCACATTACTTTCCAAACCCAAACTAGATGGAGGCATTGGCCTACCAGACTTACAAAATATTATTGGGCATGTCACCTAACTAGAATTTTAGATTGGTTTCTCCATGAACCCAATAAAGACTGGGTAATACTTGAAAAAACCTTCTGCAATATTCCCCTCAAGACCTTACTGTGGCTCAATCCTGAACACACACCCATGTCCGTAAAGAAACATCCCCTCTTGAATACCACCCTAACGTCCTTTAGAGATACCTGCAAACAAGCATCTATCTCCTCAACCCCAGGTCCCCTGACACCAATCAAACACAACCCAGACTTTCCTCCGGGTATGTCCGCTTCATTCCTACGAGGATACTGGAAGGATGACTCCATCGGAGCTTTCCGCTTCTTCGACAAAGGATCCCTCTTGGAACGCCAGCAGATCAAGTCACCCGCCTTGCCTTCCCCCATACCCAACTGGACCTACTTTCAAATTAGACACTTTCTCCAATCCCTGAACCATAATGGGGCCCTTTCCAGAGACCTTACCCCATTCGAGAAGCTTTGTATAAGCACCACACCAAAACGCCACCTAATTTCGGTAACATACAATCTCCTGGTTTCAGAGGTCCAAGAACACACCAATAAAGCTAAGCCCAGATGGGAATCAGACCTCAACCTCTCCTTGTCTGAAAAAGAATGGCAAAATCTATGCCATATTGCCCACAAAAGTTCCCTCAATGTTTCCACACAAGAAAATTGCTACAAGCTGCTAACGAGATGGTACAGGACACCTGCAATCCTACATAAATACAACCCAGACATCACTGACATTTGCTGGAGATGCCACTCTGATATAGGGACACTCATCCATATCTATTGGTCCTGCCCAAAAATACAACCATTCTGGTTATCTATCCATGATACCATTTCGAAAGACCTAAATATCGATATTCCTTTTTCTCCTGCACAATATCTCCTAAACTATACTACTATCCCACCTCACAGGTACTGCAAATCTCTCTCCCCTCACCTACTCAATGCAGCCAAAGCATGTATACCGATCCACTGGAAATCGGATATAACTCCACATAAACGGGAATGGCTAAACAAAATAGACAAAATTGCTAGATTAGAAGAGCTAATTGCGATCGCTCGAGATAGAACGGTCTCCTATGCTCACACTTGGGCTCCCTGGAAGTCATTTCGAGACCCGCAAAGCCATACATCTCCAGCCGACACTCCCACCTCTACAGCTGTTCCATCAGTTGCCACCCCGTGACTTTCTCTCTATCGAATACTTTGCCTCATGCATCATGGCAACCCTTGGCTTCTCACACACACACCAAGATTGGTAGCACAACAGTAAGCCCCTCTCACCCCTAAACAAGGGCTGTAAGTGAGAGGGGTTTACGGAGCACAACGCGGCAAGCCCAACACCAACCCCACATATTACCATCACTCACTATCGGTCTTTATAACATTTCTAACTCCCCAGACTGGCAAGGTGGAGACCGATGACTCCTTACCCTCCTTCCCCCTTCCTTTCCCTTCCCTCCTCCCCCCCACCCCTTTTTTTTTTTTTTCCCCCAAAATTTGATGAATAGGTGTCCTCTTCTCCCCGGAGTGGACACCTCCCACCAAATCGTCTTACTCCTACATATAGTCTTAAATATTTATCATTTTTCCTCCTTTTTTTTTTTTTATCATATCAACATTTCTCTAACAATTCAGTTGATATCCTGCAACATGCCCCCTGTGTTGTACCTCAAACTCACACACACCGAGATTTGACTACAGTTCCATACCTTATTGTTCTATGGTTAGAATAGTTCTTCCAATTTGGCAAAACTAAGCTTCAAGTTGACACTCGCTTTGCCTTCAGTTTCTCTATTGACTTATTATTGATGGACACTCCTGTTGAGTCTCCCGTTTTTTAAAAGGTCGAACCTCTCAATACGTGCCTTACATTTACATTTGTTTATTCTCAGTTTTTTTTTTTTGTCTTTTTTTTTTTTTTTTGTTTGTAACAACTTTCAAAATAAGCTATGTTGCTGTACATTGTACGTACTGTTTATACGTTGATTTATAAGAGACTGTATGTATTCTTAATATTTTTATAATTCTTTCAATAAAAACTTTTTGGAAAAAAAAAAGAAAGGGGGTGCCAGTATCTAAGCTCTGAAGAATAGAGAGAGAAAGGGGGTGTCGGGTGCGGGTCCTGAAGTGTTCAGCAGTGCAGCAGTGTATTAAAATAGCTACCTCAGCAGGAGAGCTTAGAGGACTTCTTTAGTGATAAAGCAATCCCAAGTCAATTCAGTGTTAACAGGCATCCAGCCAGCGTTAACCAGCGTCAAGTCAGTGTTGATAGGCATTCAGCCAGGGCGTCAAGTCAGTGCCAAACAGTGATATTTAAGTGTCTCCATCAAATGTGCCTAGTTTAGTTCCAGGAGTATCCCACTCATCCCTTCTCCCATCCAAATTACCAAATAAATACAAAAAACCCAAAGATACTGGACTGGTCATTGTCTCAGTGCTCACACTTGGAGAACATGCTTAAATGTGCTGTTGTTACTAGCGGTAACCCATATCCAGCAAAACGGCTGGGAATTGTGCTACATTTAGGCACTCCTGCCTTTAATAGGTCCCCCAACATTTGTTTTCTAGAGATAACTAACCTGGTTTTCTCTTCCCCCCATGTCTTCTCTTCCACATTTCCTTTCTTCTCTGTAAAGTTTCTGTTCTGCCTGTTTTCTTTCTGGCCTTGACCTTATCTACTGCCCTGACAGATTTTGTTTTAGTCTAGTCTAGCTCCCCCAACTAGCTTAAAAGGGTAGTGGCTTCATGAATCTTGCTGTTTAATTCCAGGCCTCCCAGCAAGGACAATAAAGGAGCCCTGAGATTAAATGGCGCATACTTCATTAGCTTAGAGTGCAGAGCAGACATGAAGGGTTCCATATCTGAACCCATATATTTATATATATAAACATTTTTAATCCGGTTATACAACCCATCTCATGTAACCTGGAAATACCCTCTCCTATTGTTCTCCACGAGTAGGTATTTTCCAGGTCACTAGGATTAGTTTATACTCGGATTATACCATCTCTCACGAGGTCTAACAGTGAAAAGTTCACTGTCACACCACTAACCAAACACACTATTTTATTCATTTTTAATGTTCAATACAAACTCATACCTCCATCTATGTCTCCATGCTTTTTTTCGCTGAGAAATCACTATGAAATACACCCCCTAGCATCTGGTTGTGGCCATCTTTAGTTAGGGCATTTGAATAATATAGCATTTACTTACTAGAGCCCATCTGCCCTTAACTCAGGCTTACAGGCAGGAGGGTGTGCTTAGCTGAGAAAACCCCTCCTCCCCTCCTGAAGACTCCTGGGTAGGGATGATCGAACTTTTCAAAAGTTTGGTTCGACCAGAACACCTGAACTTCCCAAAAGTTCGGCCAGGTTTTCAGAACCCCATTGAAATCAATTGGACCTGAACTTTGGTAATCAAAAAACACAATTTTGAAGCCCTAAAACCCAATAAATGCCCCTAAAAAGTGCCTAGGGTTCTGGGTCATGCACCAGGGACTATTAATCACACAAAAAAAAGTTCTTAAAAATTGTCATTTTTGATAGAGAGCCAATTATTGAAAAAATTATTGAAAAAAAAAATTAGATTTCTTTGGATTTAGTGTCTGGGGGTCTAAAAAGTGTACCTGTGAAGTTTCAGCTCTGTAGCATGTCCAGAACCAGAAAACAAAGATTGTTTGTATTAGAACACTTATAGAACAGGGATATGGCTCCGCTATTTTCACACCTTTCCGGTTTTGTAGCAAGCGTTTTTTTGGGCATTTTTTGGGGGTTATTGGAGGCAGGCATAAGATCAGAACTTCTGTGTAGGGGTATATATACACACACACTTATATGTATATATACACCTACACATATATAGGTGTGAAAGTAGCAGAACACTATACTTGCGCTAATGAAATAATTAACACCAATATGTCTCCGCTCCTATCACACCTATATATGTGTATGTGTAAAATACATATAAGTGTGTGTGTATATATATCCCTATACAGAAGTTCAGATGTTTTGCCTGCCTCCAAAGACCCCCAAAAAATGCCCAAAAAAAACGCCTGCAATAACACCCCTGGACGTTTTTTTTTTTGGCGCAGGTGTTTTTTTGGGCATTTTTTGTGGGTCTTTGGAGGCAGGCAAAACTTCTGTATAGGGGTATATATACACACACACACACTTATATGTATTTTACACATACACATATATAAGTGTGATAGGAGCGGAGACATATTGGTGTTAATTATTTAATTAGCGCAAGTATAGTGTTCTGCTATTTTCACACCTATATGTGTGTAGGTGTATATATACCTACATGTGTGTGTATATATACCTCTATACAGAAGTTCAGATGTCATGCCTGCCTCCAAAGACCCCAAAAAAATGCCCAAAAAAACGCCTGCGCCAAAAAAAAAAAAAAACGCCCAGGTGTGTTATTGCAGGCTTTTTTTTGGGCATTTTTTTGGGGTCTTTGGAGGCAGGCATGACATCTGAACTTCTGTATAGGGGTATATATACACACACACATGTATGTATATATACACCTACACACATATAGGTGTGAAAATAGGAGAACACTATGCTTAACACCAATATGTCTCCGCTCCTATCACACCTATATATGTGTATGTGTATATATACATATAAGTGTGTGTGTATATATACCCCTACAAAGAAGTTCAGATGTTTTGCCTGGCTCCAAAGACCCCCAAAAAATGCCCAAAAAACACCTGCGCCCAAAACAAAACGCCCAGGTGTGTTATTGCAGGGGTTTTTTTTGGGCATTTTTTGTAGGCAGGCAAAACATCTGAACTTCTGTATAGGGGTATATATACACACACCCTTATATGTATTTAACACATACACACATATAGGTGTGATAGGAGTGGAGACATATTGGTGTTAATTATTTCATTAGCGCAAGCATAGTGTTCTGCTATTTTCACACCTATATGTGTGTAGGTGTATATATATATATATACATATGTGTGTATATATACCCCTATACAGAAGTTCAGATGTCATGCCTGCCTCCAAAGACCCCAAAAAAATGCCCAAAAAAAAAAAAAGCCTGCAATAACACACCTGGGCATTTTTTTTTGGCGCAGGCGTTTTTTTTTGGGCATTTTTTGGGGGTCTTTGGAGGCAGGCATGATATCTGAACTTCTGTATAGGGGTATATATATACACACACATGTATGTATATATACACCTACACACATATAGGTGTGAAAATAGCAGAACACTATACTTGCGCTAATGAAATAATTAACACCAATATGTCTCCGCTCCTATCACACCTATATATGTGTATGTGTATATATACATATAAGTGTGTGTGTATATATACCCCTACGCAGAAGTTCAGATGTTTTGCCTGCCTCCAAAGACCCCAAAAAATGCCCAAAAAAACCCCTGCAATAACACACCTGGGCGTTTTTTTTTTTGGCGCAGGCGTTTTTATGGGCATTTTTTGGGGTCTTTGGAGCCAGGCAAAACATCTGAACTTCTGTGTAGGGGTATATATCCACACACACTTATATGTATATATACACATACACATATATAGATGTGATAGGAGCGGAGACATATGCCTGTTAATTATTTCATTAGCGCAAGCATAGTGTTCTGCTATTTTCACACCTATGTATGTGTATGTGTATATATACATACATGTGTGTGTATATATATACCCCTATTCAGAAGTTCAGATGTCATGCCTGACTCCAAACTTGTCCTCAAAAAAGCCCTATGAACGCCTGCAGCAAAAAGCAGGCTGCCCGGCGAGAATCCATATCCCTGCTCTGTAAGTGACAAAAGAGAAACGATCTTTTCTCTATAGCGGTCACTCTGAAATGGAAGGGTTTTGGTAGTCAGAGTCAGTTAACCCTACACTACACTACGGTCCCCTTACACTTAACACTTTCCCTACAAAAACTAGATTATTAAAGCTAACTAAAGTGGAAAATAGCACCCTAACTACACCAGATATCCCTTTCCTCACACTAAAAATTACTAAATGACACTTTGTATCAGAAGTCACAGAACTGCTTCCACTCTCTTCCATGTCCCTGTATTACAATGCTAGGAATTTGGCGGGGGCTATCTTATATACTGGGGGGCGTATTCACTAATGATTGGCCTCTGGACCCCCTAGTCACTCCAATCACATTCCTAGCATTCTCCTGCCCCCTCAATTGGTTTTTACTGATGGTTCTGGTCCAATCACGGGCTTTTAAAGCCCATTTCCTGTCCCATTGCATTTTGGGCGGTTCTGGTTGTCGAATTCGGCCAAACCTCGAACAGCCAATGTTCGGGTCGAACCAATGGTCGACCCGAACCGTTCGATCATCCCTACTCCTGGGATGTATGACATTATTTGCCTGGGCCTGAAAACCATGAAGTGATCTTGGTCTCATCTGTCCACAGGATGTTGTTCCAGAACTGTGAAAGCTTTTCTAGATGTTGTTTGGCAAACTCTAATCTGGCCTTCCTGTTTTTGAGGCTCACCAATGGTTTACATCTTGTGGTGAATCCTCTGTATTCACTCTGGTCAAGTCTTCTCTTGATTGTTGACTTTGACACACATACACCTACCTCCTGGAGAGTGTTCTTGATCTGGCCAACTGTTGTGAAGGGTGTTTTCTTCACCAGGGAAAGAATTCTGCGGTCGTCCATCACAGTTGTTTTCCGTTGTCTTCCGGGTCTTTTAGTGTTGCTGAGCTCACCGATGCGTTCTTTCTTTTTAAGGATGTTCCAAACAGTTAATTTGGCCACACTTTTGCTATCTCTCTGATGGGTTTGTTTTGTTTTTTCAGCCTAATGATCGCTTGCTTCACTGATAGTGACAGCTCTATGGATCGCATATTGAGAGTGGACAGCAACAGATTCCAAATGCAAATAGCACACTTGAAATTAACTCTGGACCTTTTATCTGCTCCTTGTAAATGGGATAATGAGGGAATAACACACACCTGGCCATGGAACAGCTGAGCAGCCAATTGTCCCATTACTTTTGGTCCCGTAAAAAGTGGGAGGCACATATACAAACTGTTGCAATTCCTACACCTTTCACCTGATTTGGATGTAAATACCCTCAAATTAAAGCTGGAAGTCTGCAGTTAAAGCAGATCTTGTTTGTTTCATTTTAAATCCATTATAGAGCCAAAAAGATTAGAATTTTTTCGATGTCCCAATATTTATGGACCTGACTGTATACTTTCCTATCTATTTACTAATGCTAGCAGCATAAGGATTAAAAATAGTCAATGCTGATTGAGAGAGTAAAGTTTTGCTTTAACGCAGGGAAGGCATTAAGGTAAAAAAAAAAAAAAAATGTCTTGGCTTTATAACCATTTTAGGCTTATATGTTTTTAGACTGATGTTTCATAATATATTTATAAAAATGTTTTATTTTACAAATATACATTTATTTGCAGCCACGTTTTTTTTTTTTTTTTTTTTTTTTTAATTTATGTATTTAAATCTGTATGATTTATACTGTTATCCTTTTTAAATTGTTTTATAACTTTCTTTTATTTATTTAAATTATATTTTAGTATGACGGGTATTAGCAGAACAGAGTGAGATTGCTTCCCTTTAAAAGATACTTCTATTAACTGTATTCAAATTACTATCATAAACTCATATAGCCCATTGTCCTATCCCTGAAGAGATTGTGCATTAGAAACCCAGACTTTCCATCTTTGCCAGCTTGTTACCATTGCATTAGCGCTGACTATTGCACAGAATGCGCCTGGGGAGGAGTTCACATATTGCTGGGAACAAGAAATCAATCTGTAGTATTGATCTATTGATATCATGGGACTGAGAGCTGCTTGTGTTAGTGGTTTGGGGGGGGGGGGGGGGGGGGTGTCTGTGTTTTCACAGTTATTATGAGATATTTTAGGGATTTGCAGGCAGAGTCCAGAAACAGGCAGAGCTGAGCATCAACCTTAAAGCGGAACTCTCCATTCCTATATTATGTAATAATGGGCAGAATCCATAGGCTGTAGCTAACTCATAAGGAATTGCATGGTTACTTACTTCAGTCAATTCCAAATTGCTAAAGTCCATGGCTCTGTCCACATCATGCTGAAAATTTTGCACCAAATCTTGCACCACCATTTAAAAAATGTACAACTCTGGCCGCCTACTAAACAAGAAAATATCACTCTAGCTTACTTACCCAAATCCACCCACAGAGATATCCTCACATTGATTCCCCCTTGACCCCTCTATCCATGCCTTATTCCTGAACTGTCCCCTTCATGCCCCCCCCTCTCTGGGGGGAATTGGGGGGGGGGGTTCTTTCTTCTTTCTATCCCTTTCTCTCTCTCTGTCTCTCTCCCCTAACTTCGTTCTAGGTTTGCTCCCCCTCACACCCTCCCCCCTAACGGCACCCTTTACGACTATCCTCTGAAATACGCACACCTTTGCTGTCCTTTAGTTAATTTCTTTATGCAACACTTCTTCTCTATATTTTGTATGATAGCAGTCATTGACGACCTCAGCCGCTAGGCAATCAGATGGTTGGCCTAACCCTCATCGAAGAGGTCTCTCCCCGGGTTCGGTCACAGCAAGATCCCCTCGGGGGTGCCTGAATCCTGGGAGGACTACCAAGAAGATCTAGGTAACTATGTGCCCACTTTCACCCACGCTGGGCTCCGTTTATACACTTTCTGTACAGTTTAATGTACCTGTATCATACCTTTGTCTCTTCTGAACTCATTATGTTGTTATTAGGCCTTTATCTCAATATTGTTATCCATTTGGCATCTGTGCATTGCTTTCTGTCATGTTCACTCTGTTTGTCGAAATACTAATAAAAGGTTTTGAAAGAGAAAAAAAAAAAAAAATGTACAACTTTTTTCTTCTCCTGTTTCTTACCTTTTCGTTCCACCCCATTCTCCTTGGTTTCTGTTATGATTCTACAGCTCTACTATCTGAATCTTAGTAAAAGGGTTAAAAAAGATCCCTGTGTCACTGCAACAGGATGAATAAATCAGTAGCTGCTGATCCATCCATTCTGTTCCCATTGATAAGTACTCAATCTCTCTCCCTCCCCTGTTGTAAGTGGAAGGGGTCATGGGGAAGGATTAGCACTGCAAATATTACCATGTAATTTCTGTGACGATCAATCATAGTGATTACATGGTACCCAGTCCCTCAGATTGGCTGGGTACAATGTCTCTGTGTACCAAGCTGTCTAATGACAGCTCAGAACACAGTGACTACCTGGTGGATAGACCACCTGACTGCTATTTATCCAGTGCAGTTCATAAATAGCAGGGGTAAATAAAATCAACCATGATCTACTGGTAGAAACGGGTTAAGGAAATGTTCTTCGTTCATACAGGAATTTTTTTCTGTAATACTCTCACATCCTATGTTTTTTTTTTCATGCTTAATGTCAATATGGTTGCTTACTGAAAATCTAAGAATTTGGTGTTTAATCTTTATAACTTTGTTGGCTTTCTGAGATACAACTTATTTATTACTGTAATTAATTAACAAAATCATATGGTATTTATATCATCTGTCAATAAAAAAATAAACAAACTATTTTCCTAAATATTTTTTTTTTTTTTTTTCAAAAATGTTATTTAATCCAGGAAAAGGCAGATCTAAAACATTACATCAATCGTATATAAACAGCAACATATTGATATCCAAGAATCAATAAAGATATTCACATTCAGATTCACCAGAATATTGCCACTGTGTAAATGTTTTTTTAACCATTTCCCGACCACCCGCCGCCTTTTTACTGCGGCAGGGTGGCCCGTACATGCAAAACGACGTAGACCTACTTTGCTCACCTGAGAGTAACTGGGGGGCGAGCGCTCCACCGGCAATCGTCAGCAGGGAAGCCAATGCGTGTGTCAGGCGGCTCCAATAGCCGCCTGACACCTGCGATCGCTCCCCGCTAAGAGAGAAGGACGGTCGGCTGTTATAAACACAGCCGACCGTCCTTCTCCCTGAGATGATCGCAGAGCTCATGTGATCCTGCTATATAGGATCACATGTCTCTTTGGTCATCTCAGAAGCACAGTTAGAATCACTCCCCTAGGGTCACATTTATCCCCTTGGTCACCTATACCGTTAACCCCTTCCCTGCCAGTGTCATTATTACAGTAACAGTGCATATTTTTAGCACTGATTATTGTAGTAATGTCACTGGTACCCCCAAAAGTGTAAGAAAATGTCAGTCAGGGGTCCGATCTGTCCACCGCAATGTCGCAGTCCCGCAAAAAAAATGCAGATCTCAGCCATTACTAGTAAAAAAAAAAAAAAAACAACAAAAAATGACATAAATCTTTCTCGTAGTTAATAAACGCTATAATTTTTGGGCAAACCAATCAAAATATGCTTATTGCGATTTTTTTTTTACCAAAAATATGTAGCAGAAAACAAATTGGCCTAAAATGTTAAAAAAAAATGTTGATTTTTACATTTTTCTGGGGAATGTTATATAGCAAAAAGTGAAAAATATTGTTTTTTTTTCAAAATTATTGGTATCTATAGGAAATATTGGTCAGCTTGACATGGCACAGCTCCCCCATCTTTAACATTGGCGTCTATGGGAAATATTGGTGAGCTTGACATAGCACTGTTCCCGAACTGTAAGTGACAGGGACACAAAACTTGGGGAGCACTGAGAGGGGACCCAGGACTACAACATATCTATACATTTTAAAAGTGGAGTATGCCTTTACACTACACTAACTGCACTAAATGAACTCAACACACTATCCACTAACTACCTGCCTAATCTCTATTGTAACACACTATTGGCATCTATGGGAAATATTGGTCAGCTTGAAATGGCACTGCTCCCGAACCATAAGTACCATGTCTGTACACTACACTGACTGCACTAAACTGACTGAACTCACTATCCACTAACTACCTGCCTAATCTCCTTTGTCACACACTATACACGGCTGCCGTGTAAGCAGCAGCCTTATATAGTGTGGGGCGTGGACTAAGCCCCTGAGCCATGATTGGCCAAAAGCACTTTGCCTTTGGTCAATCATGGCCCTCACAGTACATTGTGCTTTGATTGGCCAAAGCATACAGGTCAGGTGTATGCGTTGGCCAATCATTAGCAAGCAATGCACTGCAACAGCGCAGTGCATTATAGGACGCTCATTGGCGGGCTGTCCATGTACAGTATAGTATTTACTCAATAGTTGGTCGGGTCTCTTTTTGCATGAATTACTGCATCAATGCGGCGTGGCATGGAGGCAACCAGCCTGTAGAACTGCTGAGGTGTTATGGAAGCCCAGGTTGCCTTGATAGTGGCCTTCAGCTCGTCTGCATTGTTGGGTCTGGTGTCTCTCATCTTCCTCTTGACAATACTCACTATATCAAAAATAAAATAGGAAATATGTTTTTAGCTGTAATATCTATCTTAAATCACATTGCTTATTGTAATGTGTACTTGTTTGTAGCTTAAAGAGGAAGTAAACCATCCTCTGACACTTTTACCTATAGGTAAGCCTATGATAAGGCTTACCTATAGGTACTGTAAATATCTCCTAAACATGTACCGTTTAGGAGATATTTACCTTACATGTAGCCAGTGACGTCACTGGCGCATGCGCTCTGAAGGAACGACCGCTGGTGCGGTTTCTTCAGAGCCCCGTGCCGTGACTGTCGGCTTGCGTGCGCGGGAGTGACGTCACCACGGCTCCGGCCAATCAGATGGCCGGATGCCGCGATCCCGGAAGACGGGCGACTGGACATGTCGCCCGTCATACAGGTGAGCGGGCGGCACGGCGGGGGCTCGTTCTAAGCTAAGTATTTCATACTAGCTCATTATGTGTTTCTCTTACAGGTTGCAAAAAAAAAAAAAAAAAAAGTTGTATGGGTTTACAACCTCTTTAAATACTGAAATTTGCACCTAAAACTGTAGTTTTGTAACATTTGGAAATGCCAGTAAATTTTGGTGTCGTGTCAGTAAACTTAAATCTGGTAGGTTGGCAACACTGCTAGTGGTACATCAAGTGATTGGTCTCTGTTCTGAATGAACCCCTTTTACAACCATACTCTGATATCTATTCTTCTATTCTATAACTCTCAAAACTCTATCAGATTAGTCTGAAATGATCTGCCCCCCTCCATAAAGACATGCTGCTTCAGGTCCAGCATTTTTTTTTTTTAACCACTTACCGACTGGGCCATAGACAGCTACAGCATGGTTGGCTAGTTCAGGGTGGGCGTTCAGGGAAGGTTCAGCGTGCAAGGAGAGGGGGGAGACCACAGCAGTGCTCATCCGTGTCTTATTCATGCCCATCTGTGCCTCATCCATGCCTCATTCATGCCCATCTGTGCCTCATTCATGCCCATCTTTGCCTCATTTGTGCCTCATTCATGCCCATCTGTGCCACATCTATGCCTCATACATGTCCACCCATGCCTCATCAGTGCCCATCCGTGCCCATCTATGCCACATCAGTGCTTATCTGTGCCGCATCAGTGCTCATCCGTGCCATATCCATGCCACATCAGTGCTCATCTGTGCCACATCAATGCCACATCAGTGCTCATCCAGGCCACATCAGTGCCACATCAGTGCTCATCCATGCCACATCAGTGCTCATCCGTGCCACATCAGTGCTCATCCGTGCCTCATTCATGCCACATCAGTGCTCACCTGTGCCACATTAGTGCCACTGCAGTGCTTATCAGTGCCCTACAGTGCCTCACAAAAGTGTAATAGGTAGTCCAGGACATTAGATTTGTAATTTTATGCCCCTAGAGCACCTGATGGTGCTCCCTGCATGTCGGGCCTCTGTAATTGGCCAGGCTGTGTAAAAGTCTTACATATGTGGTATCGCCATACTCAGGAGAAATAGCAGAATGTATATTGGGTTGTCATTCTCGCTATCTACATGATATGTGTTAGAAATATCTCATAAATTAACAACTTTGTGTAAAAAAAAAAAGCGTTTTCATTTTCTTTCCATATTTTCCAAAAACTTGTGGAAAAAACTAACATGTTCAAAAGACTCATAATGCCTCCTAGATTATGTGTTGGGGTGTTTTCTTTCCAAAATGGGGTAATTTTGTGGGGGTTGTTATTTCCTTAGTGCTCCACTTCAAGTGTGATAGGTTGTCAGGAAATTACATGTATAATTTATGCTCATAGAATGCCTGGAGAAGCTACTTGCATGTTGGGCCTATATATGTGGCCAGGCTGTGTAAAAGTAGCAGAATGTATTTTGGGGTGAAGTTTCAAGTATGCCTATACAGTGTGTGAGAAATAACTTTTTTGTCTTCATTTTGCAAAGAATTGTGAGAAAAAATATAACTTCAAAAAACTCACCATGCCTCTTACTAAATACCATAGAATGTCTGCTTTTCAAAAAGGGGTCATTTGGGGGGTTTTGTACTTTCCTGGCCTGTTAGTGTCTCAAGAATTGAGAGGCTGTCAGTACATCAGGTGTGATTTTTCAATAATTGGCACCATAGCTTGTAGACTCTAGACCTTCACAAAGACAAAATAATATATACTTATTAGGGTTATTTTTTACCAAAGATAATTAGCAGTATAACTTTTTGCCAAAATGTATGAAGAAAAATTACTAATTTGCAAAATATTATAACCAATACAAATATAATGCATTTTTTTGCAAAATGTTCGATCTTTTTTCATTGATAGTGCAGAAAATAAAAAACCCAGTGATGATTAAATACCACCAAAAAAAGCTTTATTTGTGTGAAAAAAAAGGACAAAAACGTCATATGGGTACAGTGTTGCATGACTGAGTCATTCAAAATGCGAGAGCACTGAAAGCTGAAAATTGGCCAGGTTAGAAGGGGGTATACGTGCCCAGTGGGAAAGTGGTTAATGAACATTGATCTTTCTTATTAGGAGAGATTCCATTAATTTAACTGCTACAGATATTAAACTCACTGGCGTTTAGTTGCCAGCTTTATCCTTATTATCCTTCTTGTAGATAGGTACATGGCTGAGGGAATAGATGCTTTGCCTTCAATACTGCTTGAGCATTAATCCACCCCTAACCAATACCTAAGAAACCACAAAATACACCAGATAGAGTA
Source organism: Pelophylax lessonae (assembly GCF_965119305.1). Taxonomy (NCBI): domain Eukaryota; kingdom Metazoa; phylum Chordata; class Amphibia; order Anura; family Ranidae; genus Pelophylax; species Pelophylax lessonae. Next base: position 503,869,796 of record NC_138771.1, read on the forward strand.
TAATGGACATATTAGTTCAAAAGTAGTTGATTGGGGCTGGGATACTACGTGGATCTATGATATACCCCTGAATGTTATGTAGGTGTTATACCAACATTAACCATAATGCATATCATAAAAAGTATTCTGCATAGGGCGCAGAGAGAAAGTCGGTTAATTAGTTGGTAAATATGAGTCAGGGGGGCAATTTGGATGATGTAATCATGGATCAAACTTTTATTAAGGTACAAAGTCAAATTTCACTACCGTGCAGTATACATAATAGGTAATACCAACGTGATGTACAGAAAACAAGACAAACAAACATGAAACATAGATAACATAACCGGCCGGTGCAAAAATAGAAAATACTAAGTAACAGGGAAAATGAAAAGAAAGTTCATGTGGAATGTTTCTTAAGTGAGTAAAATACTTCAAAAACTATTTTTCCTTGATATTTTCCTGTGGGAGCTCAGACTCAAAAGAGGATGTAAAGTTCCAGTATTGCCAAGTGTATGGGGATAGTGTTGCAGATCCTCTGAAGTTGCGGATTTGCAGATAATAGTAGTGTCACTGCAATAGCTATAGTGTCCTGGTGGCTGTCATGGTATCGCAAGTCAGGGTATTCATGACACTATGTTTATAATGATTGCACCTCAGTAACTATACATTGGTGATGTATATCTGAACCGAATGCAAGTTGCAAAAAATTCCTTGAGTGGAGGTGAGAATGGAGTGTCATCAATGCGGGTGATGAATTACTTGGATGTAGATGATCGTGGCGTGCAGAGGATTGATGCTGGAGGAAGTGTTGTGGAGCACAAGTATGGTTCGACAGCTATTGAGGAAATTTTTGCACTGATGTATTGCAGTGCATCTGCCGGTCTATGGGGGACTTATGCAGTGGTGGGATTCAAAAATTTTAGTAACCAGTTCCGACTTTCCCAGCAGAATGACCAGCGTGCCCCCTTTTAATGCACAGTGACCAGCGTGCCCCCCTTTCAATGCACAGTGACCAGCGTGCCCCCCTTTCAATGCAGTGACCAGTGTACATGCCCCCTTCAATGCACAGTGACCAGCGTGCCCCCCTTTCAATGCACAGTGACCACAGCATTGCCCCCAATGATTGCAGAGTGCCAGCCACAGCATTGCCCCCAATGATTGCAGAGTGCCAGCCACAGCATTGCCCCCAATGATTGCAGAGTGCCAGCCACAGCATTGCCCCCAATTGCAGAGCGCCAGCCTCAGCATTGCCCCCAATTGCAGAGCGCCAGCCTCAGCATTGCCCCCAATTGCAGAGCGCCAGCCTCAGCATTGCCCCCAATTGCAGAGCGCCAGCCTTAGCATTGCCCCCAATTGCAGAGCGCCAGCCACAACATTGCCCCCAATTGCAGAGCGCCAGCCACAACATTGCCCCCAATTGCAGAGTGCCAGCCACAGCATTGCCCAATGATTGCAGAGTGCCAGCCACAACATTGCCCCCAATTGCAGAGCGCCAGCCTCAGCATTGCCCCCAATTGCAGAGCGCCAGCCTCAGCATTGCCCCCAATTGCAGAGCGCCAGCCACAACATTGCCCCCAATTGCAGAGTGCCAGCCACAGCATTGCCCAATGATTGCAGAGTGCCAGCCACAACATTGCCCCCAATTGCAGAGCGCCAGCCTCAGCATTGCCCCCAATTGCAGAGTGCCATCCACAGCATTGCCCCCAATTGCAGAGTGCCAGCCACAGCATTGCCCCCAATTGCAGAGCGCCAGCCACAACATTGCCCCCAATTGCAGAGCGCCAGCCACAACATTGCCCCCAATTGCAGAGCGCCAGCCACAACATTGCCCCCAATTGCAGAGCGCCAGCCACAGCATTACCCCCAATTGCAGAGCGCCAGCCACAACATTGCCCCCAACTGCAGAGTGCCAGCCACAGCATTGCCCCCAATTGCAGAGCGCCAGCCACAACATTGCCCCCAATTGCAGAGCGCCAGCCACAACATTGCCCCCAATTGCAGAGCGCCAGCCACAGCATTGCCCCCAATTGCAGAGCGCCAGCCACAACATTGCCCCCAACTGCAGAGTGCCAGCCACAGCATTGCCCCCAATTGCAGAGCGCCAGCGATCCCCCCCCCCGCGAGACCCATGCACTTACCTCACGGACGGTCTCGCAGTCGGCTCCCCGCGTCTCCAAGTCCTCCCGCGGCGCCTCCTCCTCGTCCAATGGCACGGTGTTTGCCTTTCGGCCAATCAGGAAGCGGGAGGACCCGCTCCCTGATTGGCCAGGAGGAGGATCATGTGACAATAGCGAATTCTCATTCGCTATTGGCACAGAATGGGCGGGTCGGGCCGCACTGCTCCGCCCCCCGGCTGCCACATCTGCCCGAGCGCGGGACATTCAATTGTCCTGCGTAGACGCGCAGAGGGATTCAGCCGGTTCTGCGAACTTGCAGAAAGTTAGCAACCGGTTCTATGGAACCGGTGCGAACCGGCTGAATCCCACCACTGGACTTATGTCAGGTATGTGGGGGATGGTGCGGTAGTCCGTTTAGGAGTCCTTATGCGTGGGAAGTAAATGATACATCATGTGTCATGGGTAGCTATTAGTGTAGCTACGGACGTCTCAATCCCACATACCTGGTAGCCGGATAGGCTGTTTCTTCACCCTGCGATAGTACCTTAATAGCTTCCTGCTGTCGGCTGCTTCCTACTGCGCTGGATGCGTTACTTTCCTCTCGCCTCCGGTTGTTGGTAGAGCCACTGCCTGCGAAGTCCTCTATATGATGTCCGCCATCCACAATGGAAAGTTGTGATTGTGCACCGCCGGGCTGGTGACATCAACGCGTTTCGCTGGGAATAGCGTAGCTTCGTCTGGACGCTAGAAGCCAGTCAGCTGGTCCCTTTTGAGTAAGTCTTCTCAGCTGTTCGGGCTTTAAGATGATTAGGAGAAAAGGGAGTTTCTGTAGATATTAATTTTTTGGGGCAAAACTCGAAGTATTACAGGGGTAAAGAAGAGGATTGAATCCTGTTGCTGTTATTAATTCTTTAACTGCAAGAACTTATTTAGTTTAGAATTTGATGGATCTCCAATGTTTATATTCAGGCTGTAAAGGGGGTCACTTCATGAACCAAGATGAACCATGATTACTTAGTGAAGTAAAAAAGGGGGGAAAAAAGAGAGGAAAGAGTGGCTGGAGGGTCGCAATGGACCATAATGGATCTCAGAATAGAGATTTGATTTGACAATACAAGACAAGGACGAACATGATCATAACATTGTTGTACAGTACAGGTAAGTAATTCAGATTTAGTCACCAGGATGAGATTAAAGGGATGCAATCGCACATTATCACAGAGAAATACACAGTTGATTTTGTGAAGTTATAGGTGGCTATGCATATATATAGCGGAGGTATCAGTCAAATCGACAGATCCAGTGTACAGATGCTTCAGTGTACTGTGACATGCTATGAGGGGCAACCGTGTGTGTAGGTTTCTTGGTGAAATTATATTTATTGCTCGAGAAACACCTGGAAGTTCATTTCTGTATTTAGGCCAGAGGGAATTAGACTGTTTAAAATAAAAATCCACCACTTTTCTTTCTGCAATAGTATAAGATTAAAGTCGCCATGTCTGGGGGATAGTTTAAGTTCATAGATGCCCTTAACTTTCGTTTCCTGAATGATATTGGGTGAATTGTCTGGCTAGGGGTTTATCAGGGTTCTTCTCTTTTATCTCACGCATATGCTCTCCTATGCAAATTTTTAATTGTCGTTTGGTTTTCCCTATATAGTTCTTCTTACAAGGGCAAGTAATCATGTATATTGTTTTTGTGGTGGAGCAGTTGATTAAACTGTGAATTTTAAATTCCTTTTCACCAGTGGCTTTATGGAATCTGTCTATCCTGTGTACATATGGACAGATTTGACATCGTCCACAGAGGAACATACCTTTACTCCTCTGTATTTTGGAGAGCCAGGTGCCATTGGATTCTTTGGAAAATTCTGATTTAGTGAGGATATCACTCAGATTTTTTGCTCGTCTGGCCACCATATTGGGGCTTGGGCCAACTATATCTTTTAATGTGGATGTGTTGCTTAGGATGCCCCAGTGTTTTTGGAGGATTTGCCGGACTGGTTCCCATTGGGTCCCGTATTGGGTGATGATGCGTGTGGTTTCTATTATGTCTTCGTTGGGGATGGTTTTGCGGGCTAGTAGATCTTCTCTTTTTCGCGTACTGACTTTTTGTTTGCATTTCCTTAATTGTCTATGAGAGTACCCTCTTTTGCGAAACCTTTTATAGAGGTCTTTGCTTTCTTTTAAGAAATCTTCTTTTTTTGAGCAATTGCGTTTTATCCGTAAGAACTGCCCCATTGGTATGCCGTTTTTGAGCCATTGAGGGTGGTGGCTGTCTGCTCTTAGTAGTGTATTGGCTGCGGTTGTCTTACAGTATGTATCAGTGACTAGTTAGTTGTTTTCAACTTTTATCCACAAGTCCAGGAAGGAGATTTTGGATTTGTCGAATGTGTATGTGAGATGGATGTTCCTGTCGTTGTCGTTCAGGGTTCTGATGAATGTGTGTAGTGTTGTGTGGTCTCCCTTCCAAACCATCAACACGTCATCAATGAATCTAAGCCAGGTGTGAACATGATTTTGGAACATTTCATTTACGTACACTATTTCTTTCTCCCATAGGCCCATATGTAGGCATGCGTATGAGGGTGCCCAAGAGGCTCCCATAGATGTGCCTTGGATTTGTTGGTCGTAAAGGGATAAGAATTGAAAGTGGTTGTTGTGTAAGGCGAAGGAGAGTAGATCAACCAAGAATTCATTTTGGTGGCTCAGCTCCGGGTAGTTTTTTCCAAGGAATGTCTCTACTGCCTTTATTTCCCATGTATGTGGAATGGAGGTATACAGAGACTCCACATCTATTCCTACTAGCCAGATTTCATCATTTATTTGTAAGGTGTTAATTTTCTCAAGGACGTTTCTTTTGTCCTGTACATAGGACTTTAGCTGTGTGACCATTTTTTTGAGGAGGGAGTCTAAGTATTTACCTGTTTTCTCTAAAGGCCCGTTTATTGCGGTCACTATTGGCCTTCCTGGGGGGTTGATAAGAGATTTGTGAACCTTGGGGATAATATAGGATATGGGTGTATTATATTCGTGTGTACTTATAAATTCAGATTCCCGTTTAGTTAGCAATCCCTCCTCTCTAGCCATTTTAATTTTCCAGTTTAAAACTTCCAGCTTTGGAAATGGATTATGATCCAATTTCTTGTAGGTGTTTCTGTCGCTTAGTAATCTATTTATTTCTTTTTCATATTGTTCTGCTTCCATTAACACGACGTTGCCCCCTTGTCACTGCGTTTTATGATTATGTGTTTGGCTTCGTTCAGTTATTTTATGGCTCAGCGTTCATCTTTGGTTATATTGTCTATGCCTTTGTCAGACCAGTCTATTTTATGCAAGTCTGCTTGTACAAACCTGATTCAAAAAAAATTGGGACACTGTACAAATTGTGAATAAAAACAGAATGTAATGATGTGGAAGTTTCAAATTTCAATATTTTATTCAGAATACAACATAGATGACATATCAAATGTTTAAACTGAGAAAATGTATAATTTTAAGGGAAAAATAAGTTGATTTTAAATTTCATGGCATCAACACATCTCAAAAAAGTTGGGACAAGGCCATGTTTACCACTGTGTGGCATCCCCTTTTCATTTTATAACAGTTTGCAAACGTCTGGGGACTGAGGAGACAAGTTGCCCAAGTTTAGGAATAGGAATGTTGTCCCATTCTTGTCTAATACAGGCTTCTAGTTGCTCAACTAACTTAGGTCTTCTTTGTCCCATCTTCCTCTTTATGATGCGCCAAATGTTTTCTATGGGTGAAAGATCTGGACTGCAGGCAGGCCATTTCAGTACCCGGATCCTTCCTCTACGAAGCCATGACGTTGTAATTGATGCATTATGTGGTCTGGCATTGTCATGTTGGAAAATGCAAGGTCTTCCCTGAAGAGATGACATCTGGATGGGATTATATGTTGTTCTAGAACTTGGATATACCTTTCAGCATTGATGGTGCTTTTCCAGATGTGTAAGCTGCCCATGCCACATACACTCATGCCACCCCATACCATCAGAGATGCAGGCTTCTGAACTGAGCGCTGATAACAACTTGGGTTGTCCTTGTCCTCTTTAGTCCAGATGACATGGCATCCCAGTTTTCCAAAAATAACTTCAAATTTTGATTCGTCTGACCACAGAACAGGTTTCCACTTTGCCACAGTCCATTTTAAATGAGCCTTGGCCCAGAAAAAACGCCTGCCCTTCTGGATCATGTTTAGATATGGCTTCTTTTTTGGCCTATATCGTTTTAGCAACAGTGAATGGCACAGTGGATTGTGTTCACCGAAAATGTTTTCTGGAAGTATTCCTGAGCCCATGTTGTGATTTCCATTACAGTAGCATTCCTGTATGTGATGCAGTGCCGTCTAAGGGCCCGAAGATCACGGGCATCCAGTATGGTTTTCCGGCCTTGACCCTTTGCCCATCTTGACTTCTGAGAGACACTTGCCACTCTAAGAGGCTCTTTTTATACCCAATCATGTTGCCAATTGACCGAATGAGTTGCAAATTGGTCCTCCAGCTCTTCCATATATGTACATTTAACTTTTTCGGCCTCTTATTGCTACCCGTCCCAACTTTTTTGGAATGTGTAGCTCTCATTAAATCCAAAATGTGCCAATATTTGGAATGACATTTCAAAATGTCTCACTTTCAACATTTGATATGTTATCTATATTATATTGTGACTAAAATATAAGTTTATGAGATTTGTAAATTAGTCCATTCCTTTTTTACTCACAATTTGTACAGTGTCTCAAATTTTTTGGAATTGGGTTTGTACTTGGTTTAAGAAGACGCTGAGCCATTTGTTTTTGCTTATTTGGGGCATATTGAGGGATCTGATACGCATGTCAGATTTTCTGAAGGTGTCCGGTGTGTCGCTGGTGGTACATTCTTCGCTCTCTGATAATAACGAGTTTAAGATCTCAAGGATTTTTTTTTGTCATTCTCGTCTTGGGTCTGGGTGGGTTCTACAGGGGTAGTTTGATTTGTATATAGAGAGCGTAAATATATTTTTCGTAAGTAGAGAACTATGTCTTTATAGACCGTAAATTCGTCCATGGTGTTTTTTGGTGAAAAGGACAAGCCTCTCTGTAATAATTTAATGTACGTGTTTCTAATGAAAAACTCGATAGATTAATGATTTTCATGTCGTTTTTGTTTCGTGTGTCTAAATTGTTTAATTCTTGTTTTCGTGCCTCTTTTCTGTTTCTCTAATTTACCCTGTTTTTTGTTGCTTTGGGAGGAGCTGGAATATTGGGGACAGAGGTCTGTGTCTGTCTCCTGCCTGGGTTCTAAAAAAGTTACGGATTTTGTACGTGTGTCCTCGTCGGTACCGCTAGAGTTTGGGTCGCCTCGGGATCGTGATCTGGATCGCGAGTATTTTGTTTTGATCTGTATCGTGTTCGCCTTTTCGACAGGTCAAAAATGTGACCTTTCTCCCAATCTTCTAGGTCTCGCTTGTATTTGGATTGTTTCATTCTCTTTAAGGTTTGTTGCGCTTTCTCTATTTCTTTCTCTAAATTGTCGTTGTGTGTGCTGAATTCTTCAATGTTTTTAAAGGGTTCTAATCCTTTTATACTTTCTGTTATTTGGTTTGAGAATTCTGTTAGTTGTATTTTTTCAACAATGAGTTGCATCACCTCAATACCGTGGTTTATGCATACATTTTGCCATTTTGGGAGGAAGTGTTCGTTTTGCAGATGTTCTGCTGGGACTACTTTATCGCGTAGGCCTCTTGGGATTATTTGATGTATGTTTCCAAGAAAGAAAAATCCCATTTTCTGTTTAGGTGTTTCGTAATTAAATTCTTGTGTTCTTTAAAATGGTTTGAAATTTCCTCCTGATTACTGATTGAGGTGGTGCTATCTTTGTTGAAGGCTTCTCTTATTTCCAGATCAAATTCTTCCCCTAAGGAAAATGCCATAACCCCGAGGATGTTAAAGAGTAGGTGTGTATGTTAATTTTGGTAGTCGTTGGTGTAGATGGATCTGCTTGCGGTATTTACCCCGGGAATGGATCACTTGTGATCCGCAAAGGTGCAATTGGTTCAAAAGTAGTTGATTCGGGCTGGGATACTACGTGGATCTATGATATACCCCTGAATGTTATATAGGTGTTATACCAACATTAACCATAATGCATATTATAAAAAGTATTCTGCATAGGGGGCAGAGAGAAAGTGGGTTAATTAGTTGTAAACATAAAAGTGAAGTCAGCGCCTTAAAATAAAATACGTAATCAGCAGCTTGCAAACAATGTGAATATACAAACATAAAAAACATGTGAAAAAATAGGTTGCAGCGCTAAAACATAAAATTAGTGAACATATAGTGCATATGATCAAAAATAATGAGCTCAGTCCATAAAACTGCAAAAAAAGTCCATATGGATAATCAGTGTCAGTGTAAACAAGGTCAATCCTCCACCAGTGGTCCTTTACCCAAAAACAGAAATGCGCACTCACCAGACCATGTTGCTGTCTTATTAGGACAGCTAATGCGTTTTTGTATATTATACAACAGGTCTTGAGCTAGAAAGCAAATCCGAAGAGAGGATGACACCGGAGAAAATTCCTTCAAGTACTCCAACCAGCAGGAACTTATATCAATAGATATGCAAGAGAGAAAATGCTTTCCATAGTGTAGTATTTATTAAAAGACAACTAAAAACAAGAAAAAGCCAAACACAAAGGTCCAATCTTCAGAACATCACTTACATGAAAAGCCACCAGAACCCACAATAGCACTGGTGGCTAGGACCTCTGGCATGTAATACTGCTCTACGGCCGTTTTGCGTGAAAATGCTTCCTAGTGTAGTGTCGCTGCAATAGCTATAGTGTCCTGGTGGCTGTCATGGAATAGCAAGTCAGGGTATTCATGACACTATGTTTATAATGATTGCACCTCAGTAACTATACATTGGTGATGTATATCTGAACCGAATGCAAGTTGTGAAAAATTCCTTGAGTGGAGGTGAGAATGGAGTGTCATCAATGCGGGTGATGAATTACTTGGATGTAGATGATCGTGGCGTGCAGAGGATTGATGCTGGAGGAAGTGTTGTGGAGCGCAAGTATGGTTCGACAGCTATTGAGGAGGTTTTTGCACTGATGTATTGCAGTGCGTCTGCCGGTCTATGGGGGACTTATGTCAGGTACGTGGGGGATGGTGCGGTAGTCCATTTAGGAGTCCCTATGCGTGGGAAGTAAATGATACATCATGTGTCGTGGGTAGCTATTAGTGTAGCTACGGACGTCTCAATCCCACATACCTGGTAGCCGGATAGGCTGTTTCTTCACCCTTCAATAGTACCTTAATAGCTTCCTGCTGTCGGCTTCTTCCTGCTGCGCTGGATGCGTTACTTTCCTTCCGCCTCCGGTTGTTGGTAGAGCCACTGCCTGCGAAGTCCTCTATATGATGTCCGCCATCCACAATGGAAAGTTGTGATTGTGCACCGCCGGGCTGGTGACATCAACGCGTTTCGCTGGGAATAGCGTAGCTTTGTCTGGACGCTAGAAGCCTGTCAACTGGTCCCTTTTGAGTAAGTCTTCTCAGCTGTTTGGGCTTTAGGAGGATTAGGTGAAAAGGGAGTTTCTGTAGATATTCATTTTTTGGGGCAAAACTCGGGGTATTTCAGGGGTAAAGAAGAGGATTGAATACTGTTGCTGTTATTAATCTTTAACTGCAAGCACTTATTTAGTTTAGAATTTGATGGATCTCTAATGTTTATATTCAGGATGTAAAGGGGGTCACTTCATGAACCAAAAAAAGGATTACACTACTGATGGGCACTGATAGAGGGCACTGGTGGGCACTGATTAGAAGCCCCGGAGGGCACTGATTAGCAGCACTAGTGGGCACTTAGGGGACCAATGTCTCTCTAACAGAAGCCGGATAGCGGCTTTCTTCTTTTTTTCACCCTGACAGCGTGAAGAAAAAAAAAAGCCAGTAACTGCCTTCTGTTTTTCTGTTTACTTCCGTGATCTGCTGTCATTGGCTGCTGATCATGTGGTAAAGGGCCCGCTGTGATTGGCCCTTTACCCTGCTCTGTGATTAGTTCCAAGGACTCGGTGATCACAGAGCGGTGCGAGAATGGAAGGATGTCCACGTATGCCCTCCCGGCATTTGAAGCCTGCGCTGTAGCCATTTTTCCGCTATAGCGCGGGCGTCAAGTGGATAAATAAGAAAAATTATACTGGTACCTGAATTTCCCACCCAAAGAGGAAAAAATTCACTTATCTGCCAAAAAGTAGCAAAGTGATTTTTTTCCCTAGGAAATGTGCAGGCAGTGAACATGATTTACTATGGAGATCTTCAAGCATGAGTCCAGTTGTGAAAAAAAAGGAAAAATTGATTGTTTAACACTTGAAATATAAGTAAACTTGTAGGCAGGTACAATCTGCTGTCTCCGCTGCAGGTGGCGCTCAACTGCAACCTCTATGGTTTCCTGAGTCACTGGGGCAGTAATTCAATTGGATGCTGGCCACTCATGTGACTCTGGAAGCCATCTTAGGTGTGGCAGAGTTTATTTAAAGCAGTATTGAACCACAAAAAAAGAAAACAAAAAAAACTTCTCTCTGGAAGTTAAGAGCATAATGTGCTAATATGCATCGCATACTAGCACATTATGAAAGACTAATCCAAAAACAAAGCCTTACAGCTGTCACGGTTAGGGTTGCCACCCCATCCCTTTAAGACAGAACACATATTATTACACAGGTTCCAGGGCTAATTTATTGTAGGTAAGACACTAAGTGAATTGAATTATCACTTTAATCACCTTACCACCTTATGTGTTCAGTTTTTTTTTTTTTTAACAAACAAGGAGTGCTTTATTGAAAAAACATGTGTACAGAAAACAGGTCAGAAATAGACAGTCAACATAATACATGTGTGATTCGAAACACCACAAGACAACAGTATCATACAGTAACTAAACTGAAAAATGTCAAGAGGCACAGATCTAAGAGTCACGGAATACAAGGGGGGGGGGGTAAAGAACGGACATAAGAAGAAAAAAGAAAAAGAGGGGGGGGAGAAGGGGTGAACAAAAAACAAAAAAAGGGGGGGGGGGAGGGACAGAGCAGGCAACATCAATCTGCAGTCCATGGTGCCCAGACCTTATCATATTTCCAAGGGCAACCCCTATTCATGTATGTTAGCTTGTACAAGGGCAAATCCGCATCCACCAGTTTAAGCCAAAACGGCACATCTGGAGGAGACGGAGTCGACCACCGTAGGAGTATACCCTTCTTTGCATAGAAAAAAAGAAATGAGATGAGGAGCTTGGAGTGATGAGAGCGCTGGTCATCCTCATGAATACCCAGGAGTGCGAGTCCGGGGGAGGGCAGGAGAGTCAAACCCAGCTTAGCATTAATAGCCCCGAAAACTGCCGACCAGTAACTAGCAATCACAGGACAGTCCCAAAACATATGAAGGTAAGACCCCGGGTGGGAGCGACAGCGCTGGCACGCGGCCTCCCTGTCAGGATAGATACGATGCAACCTCTCAGGAGTGTAATATACTCTATGCAGAAATTTCACCTGAATCAATTTGTCGCGGGAGGGGATAACCAACTTAGGACCCGCTTCCAGGCATTCTTCCCAACCCTCCCTGTCCAACGAGGGGAGATCAGACTGCCACTGACTCCAGAGGCGTTCAAGTTTGGGAGATTCAGAACCCAGGAGAGAGTCATAGAGGGTAGACAAAGGTTTTAACAAGTCCCCAGGGGCCAAGATCTTTTCGATGGGATCGGGCTGGAGGAGAGGAGGCACCCTGAATTGTGATCGGAGGGCATGACGGAGCTGGAAGTATCTAAACCTCATCCACAAAGGCAGGCCAAACCCGTCCTTCAACTGCGCAAATGACAGAACTCCATCCGAGGCCATGACATCCCCCAGGGATGTCACCCCATATCTCGCCCAGACCTGCGGATCCGGAAGCATACGCAGGTGAGGGAGAGAGGGGTTCCCCCAAAGAGGCTGGTCGGGAGACCATTGATTAGGCTGCATAAATCTTTTCCGGGCCATAACCCAAACACGCCAGGTAACACGAGAGGGGCCGGGGACAGAATCATAAGCCCTAGGGCCACGGTACACAAAGTTACGCAGGTCTGCCAGGGAGCCCAGCTGGGCCGCCTCCAAACACGTAGCAGCATTTATAGTGGAGCCCTGAAACCACCAGTGTACAGTGACCAAGACCGCCGCCCAGTAATACACCTGAAAGTTGGGAAGAGCCAGGCCCCCCAGGTCGGGCGGAAGCCACATAGTGGATCTAGCCAGACGTGGGACCGAGCCCCCCCAAATGAAGGACCCCACACAGGCATCAACCTCACGGAAAAACCTACCAGGGACCCAGCACGGGGAATTACGAAAAACATAGGTGAACTTGGGCAGAATCATCATTTTTAGAAGGTTAATTTTCCCCAAGAGATTCAACGGCAGACTGGCCCATGCGGCACAGCGCGCCTTCAGGTCAGACAAGAGAGGTAGCAGGTTTTTTTCCATAAAGGACTCAATGGGTTTGGACACCTGAACCCCCAGATACCTAAAATCAGTCACCCAACGGAGGGGGGTCTGCGGAGCCAGTTGCCGTGCCGAATCATCAAGCGCGAAAAGCACCGATTTAGACCAGTTAATGCGAATACCAGAATACACCCCAAAGGTATCAAAAATGGTGAGTGCCGCCGCAAGAGAAGAGCCCGCATCCCGGAGGTAGAGAAGGGTGTCGTCCGCATAAAGAGAAATTTTCTCCTCCAGCGCACCCACCCGCAGACCCTCCACAGCGTCAGCCGCCCGGATCAAAATAGCGAGAGGCTCCAGAGCCAGAGCGAAGAGGCTGGGGGACAAAGGACACCCCTGACGAGTGCCCCAGTGGAGAGGAAACGGCCCAGAGAGGTCACCATTTGTGCGAACACGCGCTTTAGGTGCCTTATACAGCAGCTTCAGGCCGTGGATAAACTTGGGACCAAAGCCGAATCTGCGTAGGACCTCCCAGAGGTAGTCCCACTCCACCGAGTCAAACGCCTTCTCGGCATCTAAAGAGGCAATAACTCTGGAACCTGCGTTGTCGTGGGTGATAGACATGTTGAGGAAAAGACGCCTGATATTAATATCGGTCCCCCGTCCAGGCATAGAGCCCGTCTGGTCGACGTTAATCAACTCCTCAATAACCAAGGCAGGGAGGGAGTCCAGAGAGGCAAACTCCGTGAGCAGGGAGAAGAGGCGCGGGGCAAGCAAGTCCACATTCATGGAGTAAAATTCGCCCGGAAGCCCATCCGCACCCGGCGTCTTACCCTTCTGTAACCCAGAGATCGCCGCCCGAACCTCCCCCAGAGTAATCACAACCTCCAACCGATCTCTGGCAGTTGTCTCCAGAACAGGAAAGGAGACCCCGTCCAGATAAGTGGACAGCTCAGGCAAGGAGCACTCAGCCCTAAAAGAGTAGACAGATTCAAAAAATTCCGCAAATCGAGCGTTAACCCGGTCCGGAGAGGAGACAAGGTCTCCCCCCTTCAACCGAATAGACCCCACCAGCGTGGTCGGCGACTGACTCCTCGCCAACCAAGCCAAGAGCCTGCCATTTTTACCCCCATATTCAAATATACGCTGAGCAGAGTGCACCATGGCCTTGTTAGTAGACTCCATTCTGAACACCGAAAGAGCACGGAGAGCCCGCTGAAACTCTGCATGCCTCTCAGGCGAAGGGTCTGAGGCATAGGCCTCCTCCAGGGCAGCCGTCCTCTCCTCCAACTCCCGCAGGGATCCCAGGGCCTTCCTCTGAATATGGGAAATGCGGGAAATGTACTCCCCCTAATCCAGACCTTAAAGGAGTCCCACACATCCGGAGGTGCAGCAGAGTCAACATTAGAGTCCCAGTGGGCAGCTATCACCTCGGTCATTTGAGTCTGCAGTCGTTCATCCTGAGCCCAGTACCTCGATAGTCTCCAGAGCCTGGAACCCACAGCACGTGAAAGTTCAATATGCAAACAGACAGGCGTATGGTCCGATATGCCGCGGGAGAGGATCTCCGCCCCCATTATCAGGCGCAAAAAAGGGACAGAAATAAAGGCCAGATCTATACGAGATAGAGCCCTATACGAGGCCCTATCCGTCGGATGCAGAAAGCGGCAGACCTCCGTCAAGGCAAACGCATCAGCCCAGCGCGGGAGGTCCGGGGAGTCCCGCCCCGCAGCATGCAGCCTGTCCAGGCCAGGGGAGAGCACCAGGTTAAAGTCCCCCAACAGCAGAATATTAGGAGTGTCAAACTGCAAAAGCGTCTCCATAAGGGAGTAGAGAAGTTGGACGGAGGCAGGGGGGGGGGGGTAAATACAGCCCCACTAGTACTAAGGGGACATCATAGATCCTAGCATGAATCACCACATACCTACCACCCGGGTCAGTTTTAACCTCCAGGACATGGAAGGGAAGGGACCTACGTACCAAAATACTAACCCCTCTAGCATAGGACGAGTAGGTTGCATGGTATTGGGGTCCCACCCAGGGTCTACCAAGGCTGCGTACCCTCGAACCGTGTAAGTGCGTCTCCTGCAATACACAAATATGAGGAGAATGCTGCTGCAGAAACCGAAAAACCAGGGACCTCTTAACAGCAGCATTGAGCCCCCTAACATTCCACGAAATAACCTTTAGAGAGGACATCGCATGGCCAAAACATTACATGGAAGTGGCGGTGCCCGGCCCCAGGCGGCCCCCCCAGCAGAGAGACAAGCTCCCTGCCACGGAGACCCCCCGCCGACGGACACCCCCACCGGAGAGATCACCACACACATGCATACAGTAAATATCTCCCACCACCTGCAAATCCGTACAGTAGCACTCCCAACATAGGTAAACAAAAAAAGAAACAAAAGCAACAAACCCCCAAAACTTGCATAGGACATAAAAATAGCCCCCAACCCCCCACCCCGCAACACCAACCCAATCTTGGTGAGCATAGTTCCCCAAACCGTGCAACCGCACAACCAACGGGAGGGGCGATCACCATATGAGATCTTTCCCGAAGGAGCAGCGGTCCATGCAGCAGAGATGCCGAAAAAGTAGGATCACCAGTCAAATCAACAGCAATTTCCCCCTGCCAAAATGTACCAGTACCAAAAAAGGGGAGAGACCCGGCCCTCCACCCCGCTCAGGGGTGCAGAAGAAGGCCCAGGATAAAATAAAAGAAAAAAAAAGGGAAAAAAGGGGAAAAAAATAATCCAATAGTCTATGCAGGGTCCTGTACAGTAAAATGTTCCAGCAATCCAGGGGTAACCAGACATTCCAACCCCCAGACAGCGAACGTACTGGGGTACCGTAGCAGGAGCCAGACAGGAACACATAGGATAGGAACAAACAGTAGCAACACAGTCTCCTGGAGTCCCAGGGGCACACACTTAGAGAACATTGCAAACAACCGTAGGTAAAAACTTGTTCCCCAAGGTCCAAATGGCAGGACTTTCAGGAAGAACCACAGAGCTGATCATCTAGGACAGCACCAGAGGCCATCAACGCTGCGGTGGCAGGGTATCCATCCAGGCAGACACATCCGAGGGGTTCACAAAGAAACGGACCGCCTCCCCATCTTGGACTCGGAGGCGAGCGGGAAACAGCACACTGTATTTAATGCCACGGGCCCGGAGAGCAGCTTTAACAGAGTCAAAGGATTTCCGGAGCTTCTGAGTCTCAACGAAGTAGTCCGGGAAGATGAGGAGCTTGGTATTCTGGTAGGATAAGGCCCCCTTCAGTCTAGCAGCCCGGATCACCTCATCCCTGTCCCGGAAATTAAGCAGGCGCAGGATCAGTGTGCGAGGGGGCGCCCCGGGGGGGCCCGGCTTAGGTGGGACACGATGGGCTCTCTCCACAGTATAGAAGGGGGAGAAGCGGGCCTCAGGGAGCAGGGACCGGAACAGTTCCTCAACAAAGAGCGTTGGGTTAGCCCCCTCCGGGGTGGAGCCCCACAATGCGAAGTTTGTTGCGTCTGTTGCGGTTCTCCGCATCCTCCGCCTTATACTCCAGCGCCTTCACCCTGGTCTGCAGGGAGCGGATGGCTCCGGTATGATCCCCGACCAGATCCTCGGCCTGGCCCAGGCGCTGCTCTGCCGGGGACAGGCGCGAGCGCAGCTTGTCCATGTCCTGTCGAATGATCCCCACATCCAACTGCACTGCCTCGATTTTAGAGGTGAGGGCAGACTGACAGTTAGCAATAGCGGCCATGACATCCTCTAGTCGCAGCTGCGAGGAGGAAGCCTGCATGTCCGGATCCATTTGTGACGCCATATTGGAGCGAGGGATCGGCCTTCCCTCCACTGACCTGCCTGGAGCCGTCGGGGGAGAATCCTCCAAAATGTTTGGAAACTTCAACTTTTTTCCCCTCCCGTGGTTCCCGCAGACCTCCGGCGCATGGATAGTGGGACAGTGCAGGTCCGGGAGCCACAGGAGAAGAATAGCCGGCAGAAGGGACAGAAGATTCAGCAGAGCTCTGGCAAGTGCAACCGCTCAGGTCTCCATCTTGGCCACGCCCCCTATGTGTTCAGTTTTAAAGGGATGAGGTGGCAACCCTAGTCACGGCCTTTACTGGCCGAGCCGCGATGACATCACTCCCACGCATGTGCGCGGAAGTAATGGCGGCGGCATGCGCTGGTGAGATCACCGGCTTAGCTAAAGTAAATATCTCCTAAATGGTGCACGTTTGGGAGATATTTATTGCACCTACAAGTAAGCCTTATTATAGGCTTACCTGTAGGCATAAATCTTTCAAAGGCCTTTACTTCCACTTTAAGACCTCAGCCCCTGGGTTTGGCACGCTTTATACGAGTGGGCAGTTTAGGGAAAGGTGCCCCATCTGTTAGGAACAGTACTAGTGATAGGGAAAGGTTCCTGATGAGGAGGGAAAGCTTAGGAACGGATCTCTCTGGATACCTTTCTAATTGGGCACTCGACAGCCAGGCTGCATTCTATCCCCTCTCAACATACTTTGTCAGTTCAGCTGGAACCTACTTGGAATCATTGGAAACTGTGGGTGTGGCCGGCTGGGTAACTGTCCCACCGGGTCTATTGTGAACTGTTGCTTCATTACTTCAGTATAAGTTTTATATTGCACTTTATATTGCACTGTGTAAATTATTGCCTCCGTACCACGCTGCACCCCACCTACAAACCTTAAAGGGGTTGTAAAGTCTTTTTTTTTTATCTTAAAATTCTATGCATTAAGATACAAAAACCTTGTGTGCAGCAGCCCCAATCAACCCCCTTAATACTTACATGAGCCCTCCTTCGATCCAGCGATGTCCAAGAATGCCTTGGCTGTCCGGAATACTCCCTCTTAATTGGCTGAGACACAGCAGTGGCGCCAATGGCTCCCACTTCTGTCAATCAAATTCAGTTAGCCAATGAGGAGAAAGAAGGGGGGCCGAACTGCGGCGCCATGTCTGAATGGATACACGGAGCTACGGCTTGGCTCGGGTGCCCCCATAGCATGCTGCTTGCTGTGGGGGCACTTAACAGGAGGGAGGGGCCAGGAGCTCCAGCCAGGGACCCGGGAGGAGGAGGATTTGGGCTGCCCTGTACAAAACCACTGCACAGGACAGATAAGTATAACATGTTTGTTATTTTAATAGAAAAAAAAAAACAAGACTTTACAATCACATTATATCTTTTTGTCAATATGTAGCCATGCCTCACTGTATACAGTTTACCTAAAAAATATAGTTTTTGTTAGTTGCAAATTCGTAGATCCTGATATTTATATTTTTTCATTCCTCTTGTTTTTGCTACTTTTTTTCGGTGTCTCATACCAAGAAAAAAAGCACCTGTTTTTTTTTTTTTTTTTAATTTTCTTTCAAAACTTTTTATTAGGTTTTTGATAAACGAAAACAGGTAAGTAACAGATGTTGAACTTTGGCTATATAAAGCAAAATACAATTCAAACATGTAACATAGCCAAATAGAAAATAGCATTAGCATATATAATACTAAACTATCAAAAAGTTGTACTATATGGGGGTTGATGCTTGTAGTATAGACCTAGCTTGATCAAAGGGCAGGTTACAATGAGTTTTACCACGTTCAGGGGGAACTGTCCCGTGCTCCGGACACCCCCCAGGGGATCAAGCTGTATCCGGACCACAGATGCACCCCCTTACAGGGAGATAGGTCTTTTTAGTAGTTAAGTGGGTGGTTGAGGGGGAGAAACCCTCTCTTTGCGTTGGATATAGGTGGGTAGTGGGGGGAGTAGAATGGGTGAGGGTCACTGATCATTATAACTGGTATAAATCAATATTTGGGTGTATCAGGTATTAATGGAGAGAAGGGGGGGGGGGTGGTACGTAGGCAGGGAGTGGGGAGGGGAAGCAGAGGGGAAGTAGTACAATGGTATATGGTACTTATTATATTGTGATGGAGAACTTTTTGGGAAAGTTGTGACCGAGTGTAAATCGGATCTGAGGGATGTGGGTTTAGATAGAGACTATTGGTGCAATAGACTAGAGGGTGTTATGTAGTTCTGGAAAACGTTAGAGTTTGTGAAATCAAGCCATGGTGCCCATAGTTTGTGGAATTTTTCAGGAGATTCTCTTGCTTGGTGGATTAGTTCTTCCATCTCAGCTACCTTGGTTATGCGAGAAAACCACTCTTTGATGGAGGGTGGAGTTGTCGTCCTCCAATGATAAGGGATGCACATCTTGGCGGCATTGATAAGATGAAGTGTAAGTGATTTCTTGTAGGCAGATTGAGGAAGGGAGGTGTGATGGAGAAGGTACTGTGCAGGGGAATATTCAATTGTGTAGGTAGTGATTTCCGAGATTAGGTCATGTACTATTTTCCAAAAAGGTTGTATAAGATGGCACTCCCACCAGATATGTAATAGTGTACCTTTCTCTTTGCAACATCTCCAGCAGAGAGGTGAGTTGGTAGCATTAATCTTGTGTAATTTGTCTGGTGTCAGATACCATTTTGTGAAAATTTTCATACCATTTTCCTGTACAGATACGTTAAGGGAGCCTTACACTGGTAAAAACTGAAAAAAATGCATTTTCATACTGTTAAGTCTTTTTGTCTATAGATTCCCCCAAATTTTTTTTTTTGATCTACGCATCAGTCACAGGCAGCTGAGGGATAGATTGCATCCCCTCTGACAATGCTTGCAGAGAAGCGTCCGTCCCCTCCTGTTCATAACAGGTTCTTGTATGTGTTATCAAATGTATTTATTTATTACAGTTGTATGCAGTTCAATGTATGCAGCCTTTTACATACGGTATATATTTATATTGTACATTTATGTCAGTTCTTGCCCTCAAGGAGCGCACAGTCTAAGGTCCCTAGCTCACATTCATACACTAGTGCCAATTTAGACAGGATCCAATAAACCACCGACCAGCATGTCTTTGGAGTGTTGGAGGAAACCAGAGTACCTGCAGATACCCACACAGGCACAGGGAGAACATGCAAACTCCAAGCAGGCAGTGCCATGGTTGGGATTCAAACCAACGATCCTAGTGCTACTCGGTGGAAGTGCTAACCACATAGTCACTGTGCATGCAAACGACTGGAGGATAGGAGGGGCCAGCAAGGAACAGCACGTCAGAAGAGGCCTGATCACAGCCACTTTCTTGCCATGCTCTGCATATAAAGAAAACCTCTGCTGCTGTAGCGTGCACTGCTGTGTGCCCAATGTACTGTGCCTTCATGTGTGCCCCATGTACTGTTACCTGCTGTGTACACCATAATGTGCCTTGCTTCCACATAATGTGCCTTACTCTCATGTATTCTGCACTGCTCTGACATAATGTGCCCTGTTCTCATGTAATGTGCCCTGCTCGGACATAATGTGCTCTGCCTCCATGTAATGTGCCCTGCTCTCATGTAATGTGGCTCAAGAAAGAAAAGAGGTGATCCCTAATGCTACACACCTGTGAAATCCTATAGAGGTGGACAGAGTGATAACTTTAGCCTTAACTCCCACCAGGCCACGCCCCAACACGTTTTGCTTTGACCCCTGGAGCTTAGTCATGTAATGTGCTTTGCCCCCATGTAACGTTCTCTGCTTTAAGGTAGTGTGCCCTATAATGTGCCCTGTTCCCATGTAATATGCTCTTCTGTGTGCCCCATAATGTGCCCTGCTTATAAGTAACCATGTAATGGGCCCTGCTCCCGGGTAATGTGACTACTCCAAAACAAATTTGCGATGCTTAGCACCTTGCTCCTGCGCTCAGAAACAGGATTTCCAGACCACTCCTATCACAGAACTCTTACTTGGCATCCCCAATGGCTGGGGCCTTGCTCCCCTCTAAGACCGGGATGGTCAACAAAGTATTGCAAACAAAAAAAAAAGAAAGGGCGCACCGTCCAAGCACATTATCCTTAGTAAGGCTTTATTAGTACAAAATAAAAAATGGCTACCAGAGTTGTATAAAGTACTCAAAACCCATACTTGAGTAAAAGTACAAGTGCTCGATCAAAAAATGACTTGAGTAGAAGTGGAAGTGCTCGATCAAAAAGTGACTTGAGTAGAAGTACTAAAGTATTCAACATTTTTTGTACTTAAGTATTGCAAGTATTTTTAAAAAAATTTTTGCTACTCAAGTACTGAAAGTAAAAGTACCAGTAGTTTTGAAAAAAAAATTGCTACTCAAGTAGTGAAAGTAAAAGTACAAGTACTGTGTTATGTAGTTATTAAAGAAAGAAGTCAAAAGTTTGAACATCATATTGTTTTTTATTATTTCAAATGCAGCTTTTATTTATGCATACAGTAGCATTTATTTTCGTATGCGCTGATAATACACGTTTTGAGCTTCATGAAACCTGTCATCTACTGTTCTGGCAGTTGTAATTTTTATAATAGTAACGAGTAACTATGCAGCACAAAAAAAAAAAAATATCGGATTAGAAGTATTGAAATCATGGAAAAAATGTAGTGAAGTAAAAGTGGAAGTAGGAGAAAAAAATTCTACTCTAGGAAAGTACAGATACCGCCTTTCGGTACTTAAGTACAGTAGTGAAGTAGTTCTACTTAGTTACTATACATCTCTGATAGCTACTCACAAACAGAAGATGTAAACCAGCATATCAAATTCTGTTGTTACAATGTCCACTGTCTTTGATAGAATGATGTCTGACGCGTTTCGAGGCTTTGCCCCTTCCTCAGAGCCCTCAGCCCTGCTCTCATGTAATGTGCCCTTTTCCCACATAATGTGTCCTGCTGACCCCCTTGTAATGTGTGTGCCCTGTTGACCCCTACGTAATGTGCCCTGCTGTCCCCTATGTAGTGTGCCCTGCTGCTCCCCCCCCTTATGTAGTGTGCCCTGCTGCTCCCATGTAGTGTGCTATCCTACCTCTGTGTACTGTGCCCTCCTGACCTCCTGTACCCTGCTCTCTTGCCCCCCTGACACTGCTAATCTCAAGTTGGACCCTGAATTGAGCATCTGTGCAGAAAAAAGCAAGCACATGTTTCACGTAAAATAGGTAAGTTTTAATATTGATTCTAATATTTAATGCTATTTCTAAAAACATTTGTTGTTATTTTAAAAGCTTGCTGATCACACCAATGTTTCTTAAGCTGTAGATGTGAATGTTATTTAAGGGGTTCCCTGAGATGTTTGCCAAGGGTTCCTCTGAGGTAAAAAGGTTGAGAAACCCTTAAATAAAGTATATGTAAACCCTAACTATTTACTTCTATTTCAGCTAAATATACCATAAAAGTGTTTTGTTATATCTATTCAGGCATAACATGCCTGTGTATCCTGGCAAAAGTCTTGTCAGCTGACTTTCTGTGCTCCCTACCTCTGATAACTGTTTACATTATCACTGTTCCTAGCTATCTTTGGGGACTACAAAGCTTCTGTTATGGAGAAAATGAGAGGGAGGTGTTGTGTTGTCCTCTCCTAGGTTGGCAATGTTGCTTCTCTATAGATACAGTACAGTGAGTGAGAATTGTCACCCTAGGACAGGAAGTGTTTTACTTGCAGGATCGCCATCTGAAAATATAGGGAAAAGTCTGAAAAATAAAAAAGAATGCAGCCAGCACATGTAAGGACTGGTAAGCTGCAATATATTATATTTTTGTTTTTGGATTTAGAGAAGTAGTAGTGTAGTGGTGTGCCCCTTTATCCAGATGCAGGTGCAAGCCCCTTTAACTCAATTCCCCACAATCCTCTGGGCTCCCAGCATCCCCTGAGTTCCAGGACACGCCCAGGGAGTATAAATGCCAGCTCCGCCCAGCTTCCTGTGCTCAGAGAGATCCTACCTGATGGGACAGCAGTGATTGGGCAAGTGAGCTGTCCCCAGGTGCTGGGTCCTCATTCAATCAGTCTGGTGTGTGGGCCACCAGCAGTGAGCACAAGAGCACGCAGCATCTATCCAAGCCCCAGTCACTGGAGAGGACTCTGTTACAGTCCATGTGGAGAAGTTGTCCAAGCAGTCGGTTGGTCCTATCTACGGCCCCCAGAGCCTCCTGACCAAAGTCAGCATCAGCAGTGCCTGTGTGAAGTCTGTGCCAGCAGGAAATCCTCCCAGTTCCCAGTCTGCTGAATGAACGATCAATTTCTGGGAACACGTGAGAATCTTCAGATCTTTATCCTATCTGTAAACTGAACTCAGAACACTCTTCTGCCATCTAGTGGCCATTACTAGAACTGCAATAGAATTGTTTTCACATGTTTTATGAATGTTTCTCCCTTCCTCATATTGCTGTTTTGTACTGCAAACCCCTGTTCACATGATCTCCTGTGTAATCTACGTTCCACGTTGTTAAGTAAAGTAGAAATTGCACATCACCACTGGTCTGATCATTTGGCTGATACCGTTACATAACACTAGTAAGCTCTTGGAATTAAAAATCTGCTGACAGGCAGGGTTTTTATAACAGAAGAGACCCTAGTAGTCTCTTCTGATCTAAACGTCCTCCCTACCTGTCAGTGGGCCACACATGCGCCGCTAGGATCACATTTACAGCCCGCTCAGTGTGCCGCGGCGATGTGACTGCCGTGCGAATGCCTAGGCTTGACCCGTCACAACCCAGCCATTCAGGTTGCCGAAGATCTGAAACCTGGAAGGAAGGCCGGTCGAATATGGAAGCGTCGGGGAAGCTGTCACAGCGCTGCACTGGAGGGCTTGGTTAGCAGGTAAGTCTATCATAATGTACTAGTATACGGCGCATACTAGTACATTATGATTTAAACCTGCTGGGGGACCAGGTTTTTTATTTTTAGGAACTGACCACTTTAACTTACCCCAGTAGGTGTACAGTGGGTACGGAAAGTATTCAGACCCCCTTAATTTTTTCATTCTTTGTTATATTGCAGCCATTTGCTAAAATCATTTAGGTTCATTCTTCTTCCTCATGAATGTACACATAGCACCCCATACTGACAGAAAAACACAGAATTGTTGACATTGTTGCAGATTTATTAAAAAAGAAAAACTGAAATATCACATGGTCCTAAGTATTCAGACCCTTTGCTCAGTATTTAGTAGAAGCCCCCTTTTGATCTAATACAGCCAGGAGTCTTTTTGGGAAAGATGCAACAAGTCTTTCACACCTGGATTTGGGGATCCTCTGCCATTCCTCCTTGCAGATCCTTTCCAGTTCTGTCAGGTTGGATGGTAAACGTTGGTGGACAGCCATTTTTAGGTCTCTCCAGAGATGCTCAATTGGGTTTAAGTCAGGGCTCTGGCTGGGCCATTCAAGAACAGTCACGGAGTTGTTGTGAAGCCACTCCTTCGTTATTTTAGCTGTGTGCTTAGGGTCATTGTCTTGTTGGAAGGTAAACCTTCGGCCCAGTCTGAGGTCCAGAGCACTCTGGAGAAGGTTTTTGTCCAGGATATCCCTGTACTTGGTCGCATTCATCTTTCCCTCGATTGCAACCAGTCGTCCTGTCCCTGCAGCTGAAAAACACCCCCACAGCATGATGCTGCCACCACCATGCTTCACTGTTGGGACTGTATTGGACAGGTGATGAGCAGTGCCTGGTTATCTCCACACATAGCGCTTAGAATTAAGGCCAAAAAGTTCTATTTTGGTCTCATCAGACCAGAGAATCTTATTTCTCACCATCTTGGAGTCCTTCAGGTGTTTTTTAGCAAACTCCATGCGGGCTTTCATGTGTCTTACACTGAGGAGAGGCTTCCGTCGGGCCACTCTGCCATAAAGCCCCGAATGGTGGAGGGCTGCAGTGATGGTTGACTTTCTACAACTTTCTCCCATCTCCTGACTGCATCTCTGGAGCTCAGCCACAGTGATCTTTGGGTTCTTCTTTACCTCTCTCACCAAGGCTCTTCTCCCCTGATAGCTCAGTTTGGCCGGACGGCCAGCTCTAGGAAGGGTTCTGGTCGTCCCAAATGTCTTCCATTTGAGGATTATGGAGGCCACTGTGCTCTTAGGAACCTTAAGTGCAGCAGAAATCTTTTTGTAACCTTGGCCAGATCTGTGCCTTGCCACAATTCTGTCTCTGAGCTCTTCAGGTAGTTCCTTTGACCTCATGATTCTCATTTGCTCTGACATGCATTGTGATCTGGAAGGTCTTATATAGACAGGTGTGTGGCTTTCCTAATCAAGTCCAATCAGTATAATCAAACACAGCTGGACTCAAATGAAGGTGTAGAACCATCTCAAGGATGATCAGAAGAAATGGAAAGCACCTGAGTTAAATATATGAGTGTCACAGCAAAGGGTCTGAATACTTAGGACCATGTGATATTTCAGTTTTTCTTTTTTAATAAATCTGCAACAATGTCAACAATTCTGTGTTTTTCTGTCAGTATGGGGTGCTATGTGTACATTCATGAGGAAGAAGAATGAACCTAAATTATTTTAGCAAATGGCTGCAATATAACAAAGAGTGAAAAATTTAAGGGGGTCTGAATACTTTCCGTACCCACTGTAATTACATCAGTATGGCCTATTGTACATTATCCCAAAAAATATCACAAGATTAACATTTCCTGCAAACTGAGGTACCTGTACATCAGCTTGAAGAAGCGGTTGTATCGGGGTGATGCCTGCAGCTGTACCATTTTTTAGAGCCAGCGTTCGACATTTTAGCGATAACAACCGACGCGGCTCAGCAGCCGCCCCGGCCATTATCCCAGTGAGTGGGAGGGGACGCCCCCCCCCCCGCCGCCTTCGGCCGCTCTCCCAGGTCTCTCGTCCCACCGGGAGACCCAAGCAACCAGCTGGCACATAAGCCGGCTGGTTAGAGTCCCAAACGAAGCCGGATTTGGCTTCGATCTGGTCTCCGATCATGTAACCCAGAAGCGAATTAAAGCCGAATTAAAAAACTGTCAGTATTCAAAAATGCAGATTTCGGCACTTTGAATTCTTTGAAGTGCATTGGAGCGGTTTGGAGTCTTTTAGACCCCAGATCCCTCCTTAACCACTTTACCCCGACCACCGTACATTTACTACGGCACTCTGCCGCTGCTGGGCAAAGCGATGTAGGGCTACGTGACGTCGATTGCTCAGGACACTGTAGGGGGCGAGTGTGCACCGCCAGCGGGGCGCTCCCACCCCGCTCGTTCCCTGGGGAGCCAGTGAGTGTGACCGGCGGCTCCGATGGCCACTCGCGACCTCCCACAGCAGAGGGAGAAAGACAGACGACTGATGTAAACACAGTCGTCTGTCATTCTCCCTGAAGTGATCACAGAGGCTATGCGATCCTGCTATATAGGATCACATTGTCTCTGTGGTTACTTCACTAGCTACGCCCCCTGACAGTTAGAATAACGCCCCTAGGGACACACTTAACCCCTTGATCACCAGTAAAGTTAACCCCTTCCCTGCCAGTGTCACTTTTACAGTAACGGTGCATATTTATAGCACTTATTACTGTAGTAATGTCATTGGTACCCCCAAAAGTGTCTAAAATGTCAGTTAGGGGTCCGATCTGTATGCCGCAATGTCTCAGTCCCGCAAAAAAAAAATCGCAGATCGCCGCCATTACTAGTAAAAAAAAAACAATAAAAATGACATAAATCTTTCCCGTAGTTAGTAAACGCAATAACTTTTGCGCAAACCAATCAAAATGCGCTTATTGCGATTTTGTAGCAGAAAATAGATTGGCCTAAACTGTTAAAAAAAATTTGATTTTTACATTTTTTTTTGAGAATTTCATATAAAAAAAAAATGTGAAAAATATTGTTATTTTTTCAAAATTGTTGCTCTTTTTTTGTTTATAGCGCAAAAAATAAAAATTGCACAGGTGATCAAATACCACCAAAAGAAAGCTCTGTCTGTGGGAAAGAAAGGATGTCAATTTCATTTGGGTACAGCGTCACACGACCGCGCAATTGTCAGTTAAAATCACGCAGTGCTGAATCGCAAAATAGGGCCTGGTCATTGAGCAGCCAAATCCTCCGGGGCTAAAGTGGTTAAAGAGTACCTGTCACTGCCTGTTACTGTCACAAGGGATGTTTATATTCCAAGTGACAGCAATAAAAGTGATAAGATTTTTTTTTTTTCAAGGAACAGTGTTAAAAATAAAAAATAAATGAAAATAAATAGGAAAAAAATAAATACATCTTAACCACTTTAGCCCCGGAGGATTTTGCTGCTTAATGACGAGGCCCTATTTCGAGATTCGGCACTGTGTTATTTTAACTAACAATTGCGCGGTTGTGCGACGCTGTACCCAAATAAAATTGACGTCCTTTTTTTTCCCACAAATAGAGCCTTCTTTTGGTGGTATTTAATCACCTGTGTGATTTTTATTTTTTGCTCTATAAACAAAAAAAGAGCGACAATTTTGAAAAAATAACAATATTTTTCAAATTTTTTTATATGAAATTTAACCACTTGCCGTCTGCTCACTCGAGCACTACGGCGGCAAAGTGGTTCGTTATCGTCTGGCGACATAGACCTACGTCGCCAGACACTCCCCTTTCTCGGCGGCGCGCATGCGCCGCCGGAGGCTCGCTCCCGCTGTATTCAGTCACAGCGGGAGTCGGCCAGGGGAGGAGCGGCGGCGATCGCCGCTGCTCTTCCCCGATCGTCGGGGGAATCGAGTGTGGAGATCCGCCTGCTTGTGGATCTCCTAAGTCCTAAGTGACAGGCAGGGTCAGATTGCAGGGTTTAGCATAGCTGAACCCTCGATCTGTCCTTGTGTCACACAGTCACCTCCCCCCACACACGTTAGTAAGCAACAGGCATACATTAACCCCTCCCTCTCCAATAAAATTAACCCCTTCCCTGCCAGTGTCATTTTTACAGTAACAGTCCATATATATAGCACTGATTACTGTAGTAATGTCACTGGTAACCCCAAAAGTGTCAAAAATGTCAGTCAGGGGTCCGATCTGTCCGCCACAATGTCGCAGTCCCGCAAAAAAAAATCGCAGATCGCCGCCATTACTCGTTAAAAAAAAAACACCAAAAATGACAGAAATCTTTCCCTTAGTTAGTAAACGCAATAACTTTTGCGCAAACCAATCAAAATACGCTTATTCTGATTTTTTTTTACCAAACATAGGTAGCAGAAAACAAATTGGCCAAAAATTTTAAAAAATTTAGATTTTTACAATTTTTTTTTGGGGGGGGGGGGGGAATTTCATATAAAAAAATGTGAAAAATATTGTTATTTTTTCAAAATTTACGCATTTTTTTGTTTATAGCGCAAAAAGTAAAAATCGCACAGGTGATCAAATACCACCAAGAGAAAGCTCTGTTTGTGGGAAAAAAAGGACGTAAATTTCGTTTGGGTATGGCGTCGCACGACCGCGCAATTGTCAGTTAAAGTCGCACAGTGCCGAATCGCAAAAAGTGGCTCAGACGTAAGACATCAAAATCCTCTAGTGGTAAAGTGGTTAAAAAAAAATGTAAAAATCTAAAATTTTTTTAGGCCAATTTATTTTCTGCTACATATTTTTGGTAAAAAAAAATCGCAATAAGCGTATTTTGATTGGTTTGCGCAAAAGTTATTGCGTCTACTAATTATGGGAAAGATTTGTGTAATTTTTATTGTTTTTTTTTTTTCTAGTAATTTTTTTACTAGTAATGGTGGCGATCTGAGATTTCTTTCCGGGACTGCGACATTGCAGAGGACAGATCGGACCCCTAACTGACATTGGACATTTGACACTTTTGGGGGTACCAGTGACATTACTACAGTAATCAGTGCTAAAAATATGCACTGTTACTGTAATAATGCCATTGGCAGGGAAGGGGTTAATACTATTAGTGATCAAGGGGTTAAATGTAAGCCTAGGGGAGTGATTCTAACTGGGGGCGTGGCTTGTGAGATCATCACAGAGACATGTGATCCTATATAACAGGATCACATAGCCTCTGTGATCACTGACGAGCGGGGGCAGGAGTGCGCCGCTGGCAGCACGCGCTCGCCCCCTAGAGTCTCCTAAGCGAGCAACATAGTACTACGTCGGTTTGCCCAGGAGCGGCCGCCTGCCGCAGTAAATCTGGGGTGGGTGGTCGTCAAGTGGTTAAAGTGCATTGGAAGGGTTTGGAGTCTTTTAGACTCCAGATCCCTTCTTAAAGAGTACCTGTCACTGTCTATTACTGTCACAAGGGGCAATAAAAGTGATCAGACTTTTTTTTTTTTTCAAGGAACGGTGTTAAAAATAAAATAAAAAAAATAGGAACAAAATAAATATATTTTAAAGCGTCCACGTGAGCTCACGCACCAAAGAAAACGCAAATGTAAGCCGAGCCTGCAAATGTAAACGGTGTTCAAATCACACATGTGAGGTATCACCGCGATCATCAGAGTGAGAGCAATAATTCTAGCAAATGACATTCTCTGTAACTCTATACTGGTAACCGTTAACTATGGAGATTTTTAAGTATTGTAGTTTGTCACCATTCCACGAGTGTGCACAATTTTAAACCGTAACATGTTAGGTATCTATTTACTCAGCGTGACATCATCTTTCACATTATACTACAAAATTGGGCTAACTTTACTGTTTCGTTTTTTTTTAATTCAGTGAAGTGTATTTTTTCCCACAAAATTTGCTTTTGAAAGATCGCTGTGTGACAAAAAATATGGCAACGACCGCCATTTTATTCTGCAGAGTCTTTGCTAAATATATATATATATATATATATATATATATATATAATGTTTGGGAGTTCTAAGTAATTTTCTAGCAAACAATCCTTGTAAACAACATGTGTCAAAATAGGCTTGGTCCTTAAGTGGTTAAGGGATACATTTATCAATGTTTTTACCCAGGATTCACCCAGCATTCGCACATTTTTCACATAAGAGTTGACGAAAATAATGTGTGACTTTTGAGTGAACGATGGGTGAAAACATTGATAAATAGATTCTTGCACGTTCCTTTTAATGAGTCGACTACCATACCTTTCCGACCAACAGGTGGCACTATACATGACTATACATGTTCCCATGTGCTGCCATGGCTTATAAAATTACAGCTTATCCAGGTGACTGGAGCTCAGCATTGCCTGCCTGTTGAATTGCAGCCCTGAGATGCAGGGACTTATGTAAAGCAGGACAAGTCGTGACAGCAGTTGCCATAGAGACATTCTGGTCGTCGGTAAAGTGTTGATACAATTACACTGTGTAATGCTTCATGCTTATTATTATTTAAGGTCTGTGTATGGGCACTGGTCGTTAAGCCAGAAATGTAATGCATCCTTCTGAAAGCATACTCTTGTATAAATGCTAACCAACCTGAACACATAGATCCTAACTGTCCCTCTTTTGGAACCAAATCTCTCTATACTTTTTTCTTCCTTCTTTCCTCCTCCTTGTATTTGCCTGATGTATATAGACGTCTATAAATGTATTTACTATGTTTATAAAATATTTCTTCCACCCTGTAAATTGGTGCATGCATTTATATTGACATTCTATCATTGCAAAAGAGGTAAAGAAAGCATTATAGCCCCCTTTACTACTAATGGGTTTAATTACTGTCTAAGCTGGCCCAGCTCCTACCCAGAGTCGGTGCAAGGATTTTTGTCCACACCGGCGAAAGTGCATTTTGGTGCCCCCACCCCAACTGTCTACAGCCTCGCTGGTACCTCCTTTATGTTGTGATTTTAATGTGATAGAACGCAGCGTGAAGGACAGCACACAAGGGACAGGGGTGTAATGCACAGAATGCAGTGGACAGGGGTGTAATGCACAAAATGCAGGGACCTGGAGTGTAATGCACAGAATGCGGGAGAAGGGGTGTAATGTGCAGAATGCAGTGGACAGGGGTGTAATGCACAAAATGCAGGGGATAGAAGTGTTATGCACATAATGCCGGGGACAGGAGTGTAATGCACAGAATGCAGGGAACAAGGGTGTACTGCACAGAATGCAGGGGACAGAAGTGTAATGCACAGAATTCCCAGGGACAAAAGTGTAATGCACAGAATGGAGGGGGGCAAGAGTGTAATGCACAAAATGCAGGGGACAGGAGGGTAATGCACAGAATGCCAGGAGCAGGAGTGTAATGCACAGAATGCCAGGGGCAGGAGTGTAATGCACAGAATGCCAGGGGCAGGAGTGTAATGCACAGAATTCAGGGGACAGGAGTGTAATGCACAGAATGCAGATGACAGAGGTGTAATGCACAGAATGCAGGGGACAGGAGTTTAATGCACAGAATGCAGGTGACAGAGGTGTAATGCACAGAATGCAGGGGACAGGAGTTTAATGCACAGAATGAACGGGGCAAGAGTTTAATGCACAGAATGAACGGGGCAGGAGTGTAATGCACAGAATACAGGGGACAGGAGTGTAATGCACAGAATGCAGGGGACAGGGGTGTAATTTACAGAATGCACAGGGGGGGACAGGAGTTTAATGCGCAGAATGCAGGGGACAGGGGTGTAAAGTACAGAATGCATGGGACAATAGTGTGTAATGTACAGAATTCAGGGGACAGGAGTGTAATGCACAGAATTAGGGATGGGCTCTGTTTTTATTGGTCTTATGTAGGGGTGGGCTTATGTTTGACTCGAACATCAGCTGCTCGTGTGTTCGCTGAACACAGGAACAAATGGGGCACTCGGCAGGAAGTTTGCCCGCTGATGAGTGCCCCATAAAGCACTGTGCTGTTGCAGTGCATTGATTGCTGATGATTGGCCAAAGCATGCACCTGTCCTGTATGCTTTGGCCAATCACAGCACAATGTACTGTGAGAGCCATGATTGACCAATGGCAGAGTGCTTTTGGCCAATCATGGCTCAGAGGCTAAGTCCATGCCCCACACTTTATAAGGCTGCTACTTACACAGCATCTGTGTATAGCCCCTGGTGGCGGGGCCAACATGTTACGATACCCGGGGGCACCTCCCCTTCTGACATCACATGATGTTATGTGATGTAAGAGGGGGGCGGTGCCACCGAGTGACGTAATTGGGTGGCCCTGCCCCTTGTTTATAAAAGAGCTGTCAAAGCTCAAGAGTGTCATTTGGTGGGTACGCCTCAGAAGAAGCGGAAGCGTCAATTTTCTCTATTTTTCGGGTGCGGCGGGCATCATGATTGACGATGGATTTTCATCGAGGGACACTATTTTTTATTTTTGAATAAAGGAATTGTCAAAAACTGCCTTTTGTGTTTATTTTTTTTGTACACTTTTTTGGTGAATGGGTAGGGGTACAATGTACCCGATACCCATTCACATATGGGGGGAGCCCCTTGTTAAAAGGGGACTTTCAGATTCGGATAAGCTCCCCACCCGCAGACCCCCACAACCACAGCCCAGGGTCATTGGGAAGAGGCCCTTGTCCCCATCAACATGGGGACAAGGTGCTTTGAGGGGCACCCCAAAGCACCCCCGTGTTGAGGGCAAGTGGCCTAGAATGGTTCGGGGGGGGGGGGGGGGGGCACTCGCTCGCCCCCCCCTTTCCTGGCCTGCCAGGCTGCATGTTCAGATAAGGGTCTGGTATGGATTATGGGCGGGACTCCAAGCCATTTTTTCTTTCATTTTTGGCATGGAGTTCCCCTTAAAATCTGTACCAGACCCAAAGGGCCTGGTATAGATTGTGGGGGGGGGGGTTGTTTTGGGGGGGGGGCCATGCCATTTTTTAAAAAAAATTCTGTCATAGGGTTCCCCTTAACCACTTAATTACAGGGCACTTTCACCCCCTTCCTGCCTAGACCAATTTTCAGTGCTCATTGGAATCTATGGGAAATATTGGTCAGCTTGGCATAGCACTGCTCCCCGTCTTTAACATTGGCATCAATGGGAAATCTTGGTCAGCTTGGCATGGCACTGTTCCCTGTCTTTAACATTGGCGTTTATGGAAAATCTTGGTCAGCTTTGCATGGCACTGCTCCCTGTCTTTAACATTGACGTCTATGGGAAATATTGGACAGCTGGACTTGGCAGTGCTCCCTGTCTTTAACATTGGTGTCTATGGGAAATCTTGGTCAGCTTAACATGGCACTGCTCACGAACTATAAGTGACAGGGACACAAAACTTTGGGAGCACTGAGAGGGGACTCAGGACTACAACATATTCTTACATTTTTAAAAGTGGGGTATAACTTGAACACTACACTGACTGCACAAAACTAACTCAACTCACTATCCACTAACTACCTGCCTAATCTTGTCACACTATACATTGCTGCAATGTAAGCAGGAGCCTTATATAGTGTGGGGCGTGGACTTAGCCCTTGAGCCATGATTGGCTAAAGGCACCCTGCCTTTGGCCTATCATGGCTCTGACAGGACATTGTGCTGTGATTGGCCAAAGCACACAGGTCAGGTGCATGCTTTGGCCAATCACCAGTAACTTATTCACTGCACCAGCGCAGTGCATTATGGGACGCTCATCAGTGTGCGAACTTCCCGCCAAGCACCCCATTTGTTTGTGTATTCAGCGAACACAAGGAGCATCTGATGTTCTAGTGGAACTTACGTTCATCAAGCCCATCCCTAGTGACAATGGATATTAAGCAGGTAGTTAGTGGATAGTGAGTTCAGTCAGTTTAGTGCAGTCAGTGTAGTGTACAGACATGGTACTTATGGCTCTGGAGCAGCGCCATGACAAGCTGACCAATATTTCATATAAATGCCAATGTTAAAGACCGGAATCAGTGCTATGTCAAGCTGAACAAGATTTCCCATAGATGCCAATGTTAAAGACAGGGAGCAGTGCCATGTCAAGCTGACCAATATTTCCCATAGATTCCAATGGTAAAGACAGGGAGCAGTGCCATGTCAAGCTGAAAAAGATTTCCCATAGATGCTAATGGTAAAGACCGGGAGCAGTGCTATGTCAAGCTTAACAAGATTTCCCTTAGACGCCAATGTTAGACAGGGAGCAGTGCCATGTCAAGCTGTCCAATATTTCCTATAGACACCAACGTTAGACAGGGAACAGTGCTATGTCAAGCGGACCAGTGTTTCCCATAGATGCCAATGTTAAAGTCCGGGAGCAGTGCCATGTCAAGCTGATCAATATTTCCCATCGACCTCAATGTTAGACAAGGAACAGTGCCATTTCAAGCTGACCAAGATTTCCCATGAACGCCAATGTTAAAGACAGGGAGCAGTGCCATGTCAAGCTGATCAATATTTCCCATAGATGCCAAAGACAGGGAGCAGTGTCATGTCAAGATGACCACTATTTCTCATAGATGCCAATGTAAAGACAGGGAACAGTGCCATGTCAAGCTGACCAAGATTTCCTATAGACGCCAATCAGTACTGAAAGCTGAAAATTGGTCTGGGCAGGAATGGGATGAAAGTGCCCTGTATTTAGGTGGTTAAGGGGAACCCTATGACAGAATTAAAAAAAAAAATCTTAGCACTTATCCCCACACCTCTCAACTCCCCCTCCCAAAACCAATCCTCTTCCTCTCCCAGCACAAATTCTCTTCCCCTCCAATACCCCTATAGCACTGCCCCCTTTAGGTCTTCTGACTTCTTCACCTTTTGGATCCCCCTGGGTTACCGTTAGCAACTGCATGCAGAAACTTAACACTTTACTTTCCGGCTCAGTCAATGAACAGTCTATGGGTTTTGGTTGTTTTTGTTGTTTTAATTTAAATAGGGATGGGAGAAGGGAAGAGTGGGATACTCCAGAATTGAACTATTTACAGTTGACGAGGACTTCTATCTGAAGGTGCAGCCAGGCTGCAGTTTCACCTTGCCACTAGGTGAGTTTGAGGTAAAGTCTATGTAGTGAAGACTTGATTTAGCACTATCTTCAGGGTACTTGCCCAGCACCCCCTTTCCTTCCTCCAGCTGACACCCGTCCTCTGACTACTCTGCTCCAGGGTGGCCCCTTCCTGGTCAGGCCCTTAGACACGATCCCCTGTACTCACAATACTGTTTTTCCAGATTCTCCAGTGTCTCAACCCCTCTAGTCAGCTCTCCTGGACCTCTGGGTTAAGCTTCTTCCTTCCTGTTCACCAGGCCAACTGCCTGTGACCACGTGCCACCTGCTACAGAGGAGGAGGCAGCCGCCACCCTCCCTCCGGGACTCTGCTCACCAGCCAAAAACCCCAAACACATGTGCTCCTGGCTTTTATACCACACCCCACAATGCACCGAGACAACAGTCTGTGCCAATCACTGAGGCTGTATCAAAGCCTGTGTGCCTATTGGTCAGGTTTCCTTCACTGTCCAACATGCCTGCCTATTGGACCAGTGGAGACACTCCCCAGACCAGATGAATCACACAATGAGCACTACGAGCAGACCTAACTCACAGATCCTGCTCCCTGCTCACCTCCCTGGCGGTATTCCCGAGTGTGGCTCGGGGTGGGATTTCACTGCCATTAGCGGTAACCCCAAGCCACACTCGGGGTACCGCCAGGGAGCATCACTGGATCCTGGTAGAGGTTACTTACCTTGTCCCCGGGATCCCATGATGTGTCCCTGCAGCATAAGCCGGCCGGATCTTCCGCCCGATGCTGTCAGCCCCGGCTTCAATCTCCTGCGACGTGACGCTCGCAGGGGGGTGGAACCGGGGCAAATTCAAATAGTAAAACACACAAACACACTGATTACATTACAAAATAAAATACATTTACATTAGTTTGCCCCCTAGTGCCCTTTCCTGCAGTTTTACTGTACTTTTTATATATATATATATTGTGAGAGATTAGATCGGTGGCGGGCGTGGATGACCCCTTGGGGGGATTCGTTACACAGGGAGATAGCCGAGAAGTGGTTGCAAACAACAGTTTGGTTTATTCATGCAATTTTCTTCACCAGACTGCAAGCGTCAAAAACATCCAAAATAAAATAAAACGCAAAATAAATCATTGCCACTGTGGGCGGCTACCTTCTCACACACAGGAACCTATCTAAGGAAGTCTGTCCCCAACCTACTGTTGGGCAGACTTGGCTGATCATACAGCAGACTATCAATAGTCCATTTATTATCTCTTCACATAGAGAATGTCCCTTTTCTCTTCACACAGCACATGTTCATTGGACTTTCCTTTCACATAGAAAACATCCATTGGTTTTTCTCTTCACACTCTTCACATAGAAATAGTTCATTTTCTCACCTTGAGAAGTCTTCACACTTTTTACCCTCCTCAGCGCACATCGCTTCAGGAGGTCTTCCCCATGCTCACACAGCTTCAGGGGGCACACATCTGACTGTCCTCCTCTCCCCAGCTCACACAGCGTCAGGAGGCAGCAATCCTTCTCCCAGGCTTCACACAGCGTCGGGAGGCACACATCTGACTGTCCTTCTCTCCCCAGCTCACACAGCGTCAGGAGGCAGCAATCCATAGACTTCCTTTGGACAAATTATAGAGGCCTTAATTTCTTCATTCTGAACAGCTGAAGTCTGTTCACCGTCCTTAGACAGTTCTGGCTACCTTTCCAACCGACACCCTATAGTAATTGGCAAATTTTCTAAGCCAGGTGGAAATGTATCTCCTGTCTGTGACTACATCCACAGATTTACCTGACTTCCTGTCACAATATATATATATATATATATATATGTATATGTATATATACAGTGCCTTGCGAAAGTATTCGGCCCCCTTGAACTTTTCAACCTTTTTGCCACATTTCAGGCTTCAAACATAAAGATATAAAATTGTAATTTTTTGTGAAGAATCAACAACAAGTGGGACACAATCATGAAGTGGAACAAAATTTATTGGATATTTCAAACTTTTTTAACAAATAAAAAACTGAAAAATTGGGCGTGCAAAATTATTCAGCCCCCTTAAGTTAATGCTTTGTAGCGCCACCTTTTGCTGCGATTACAGCTATAAGTTAGTGTTGAGCGAACACGGACTGTATTATTCGGGTCCGTACCGGATAATTGGATTTTTGTTACCCGGACACGGACCCGAAAACTTTACTGTATGTTCGGGTTTAAAATCCGTGTTCGGTAATTTTATTTCCTGCTTTGTATGTAATGGCGCGCTTTTAATGGCGGGCTTTCAACAGCCAATCAACAAGCGTTTAACTGGTGTGCGCCATCACAGCCATGCCTACTAATGTATTAGTAGCTGTGATTGGCCAGCTGAAGCATGTGACCCAGGTCTTTATAAGCTCGAGAGACACAGCGCGGTGCGTCAGTCTGCTGTAGTGTAGGGAGAGAGCACACAGAACGGTGCTGGCTGCTGCTGCTGATTAGGGACAGACAGGGTAAAACAACATTGTGCTGAAAAGAATGCAGGGACAGGTCGGAGTGTAGGCAGGGAAAGATATTTGAGCATTTTAGGGACAGGCTGGAGAGATTAGGCAGGGAGAGATGAGGAGACACAGGACAAAACAATCGTCCGTTAGCGATCTACATCGATTTTGCTGTGTGGGGGGTGGTGCAGTGAACAATCTTTTTGCCCTCACTTGAGCCCACTGAGGAGGAGGAGGGAGAAAAAAATATATTTTATCAGTCTGTTGTGTGCAGCGTTCAGCTATATTTTACTACAGAGTGCTGTTCTAATCTGCTATTTAAAAATTACAAATTTAAAGGGGAATTTTTTGCCATGCTCTTTACTACATTTTGCTGCCATTTGCAGCACTCTAGCCTTTTCCATTTGTTTTTTAGAGCCATTTTAGTGCCTGAAAGTTCGGGTCCCCATTGACAATGGGGTTCGGTGTCGGGGTAAAGTTCGAAAAAAGTCCGGGACACGGACCCGGACTTTTTTGTTCAAGTTCGGCCGAACCCGCCGAAGACGGACATCCAGGTGTCCGCTCAACTCTACTGTAAGTCCCTTGGGGTATGTCTCTATCAGTTTTGCACATCGAGAGACTGAAATTTTTGCCCATTCCTCCTTGCAAAACAGCTCGAGATCAGTGAGGTTGGATGGAGAGTGTTTGTGAACAGCAGTTTTCAGTTCTTTCCACAGATTCTTGATTGGATTCAGGTCTGGACTTTGACTTGGCCATTCTAACACCTGGATATGCTTATTTGTGAACCATTCCATTGTAGATTTTGCTTTATGTTTTGGATCATTGTCTTGTTGAAAGACAAATCTCTGTCCCAGTCTCAGGTCTTTTGCAGACTCCATCAGGTTTTCTTCCAGAATGGTCCTGTATTTGGCTCCATCCATCTTCCCATCAATTTTAACCATCTTCCCTGTCCCTGCTGAAGAAAAGCAGGCCCAAACCATGATGCTGCCACCACCATGTTTGACAGTGGGGATGGTGTGTTCAGGGTGATGAGCTGTGTTGCTTTTACGCCAAACATAACGTTTTGCATTGTTGCCAAAAAGTTTGATTTTGGTTTCATCTGACCAGAGCACCTTCTTCCACATGTTTGGTGTGTCTCCCAGGTGGCTTGTGGCAAACTTTAAACAACACTTTTTATGGATATCTTTAAGAAATGGCTTTCTTCTTGCCACTCTTCCATAAAGGCCAGATTTGTGCAGTATACGACTGATTGTTGTCCTATAGACAGAGTCTCCCACCTCAGCTGTAGATCTCTGCAGTTCATCCAGAGTGATCATGGGCCTCTTGGCTGCATCTCTGATCAGTCTTCTCCTTGTATGAGCTGAAAGTTTAGAGGGACAGCCAAGTCTTCGTAGATTTGCAGTGGTCTGATACTCCTTCCATTTCAATATTATTGCTTGCACAGTGCTCCTTGGGATGTTTAAAGCTTGGGAAATCATTTTGTATCCAAATCCGACTTTAAACTTTTCCACAACAGTATCTTGGACCTGCCTGGTGTGTTCCTTGTTCTTCATGATGCTCTCTGCGCTTTAAACGGACCTCTAAAACTATCACAGTGCAGGTGCATTTATACGGAGACTTGATTACACACATGTGGATTCTATTTATCATCATTAGTCATTTAGGTCAACATTGGATCACTCAGAGATCCTCACTGAATTTCTGGAGAGAGATTGCTGCACTGAAAGTAAAGGGGCTGAATAAATTTGCATGCCCAATTTTTCAGTTTTTTATTTGTTAACAAAGTTTGAAATATCCAATACATTTTGTTCCACTTCATTATTGTGTCCCACTTGTTGTTGGTACCTTCACAAAAAATTACAGTTTTATATCTTTATGTTTGAAGCCTGAAATGTGGCAAAAGGTCACAAAGTTCAGGGGGGCCGAATACTTTCGCAAGGCACTGTGTGTATATATATATATATATATATATATATATATATATATATATATACATATGTGTATATATATATATATATATATACATATATATAACATGTATATGTGTGTGTGTGTATATATATATATATACACACACGTGTATGTATATATATATATATGTATATATATATATATATATATATATATATATATATATATATATATATATATATATTTTAACTTATTTATAGTTATTTATTACAATAAAATTTTTGATTTTGTGTTTCAAACTTTATCATACCCGAGATGCTATAAAGAAGAACGCACAGTAAAAAAAAAAATCATATGTAAATAGTTGGTTTGGGCTGCTCGTCCTTAAGAATTACTAGAAAAATAATTGTACTGCTTTCAGCACCTAAAATCAGAAACAATCATACCGCCAGGGAGGTTAAGCAAAGAGCCATATAGATTTTGCCTGCTGCTCCTCTGATAGGCAGACAGAGGCAAAACTATACTCTCAATCTAGCACCTACAGTACCTAGGAGGATGCTACACCCCTCTCAGAATAAATCCTCCCTCCCAGCACAATCCCCCATTCCAGTACCAATCCTCTCCCACCAAATACACCATTTCCAAATCCCTCCAGCACAAATCATCTTTTCCCCCAATCCCCCTTACCTGCACAACAAATCCCTCTCAGCAAAAAAAAAAAAATCCCCCAAATCTTTCTTTTAGCACAGATCTTCTTCCCAGTGTAAACCTTTTCTCCATTTCTAGCACAAATTCTCGCCCCTAAATTCCCCTTACACAAATCTTCCTCTACCACTAAATACCCCCTCCTAACAGAAATCCCCTTCCAGCACAAATCCTCTTTCCCCCGAATCCCCCATGCCAGGGATTGCTGCCCAGTTCCATCATAAACCCCCCCACCCAAACCCCCCTTCTCAGTATAAAACCTCCCCCAGACACAAATCCTCCTCCCTTTTATTACAAATCAATCAACAATACTTCCCAACTGTCCTGCTTTTTGTGGGAACAAAGAACAAAGGCCTGCAAATCCAGGGCCAGTTCACACCAACATGCAGTGCAGGAAACCTGCGTTCCGTGTATGCTTCCTGCACCGCAAGTTCAAAATGCACTTCAGTTGCGATCTGCAGTGGGTGTCAATGCTAATGACACCCCAAGCACAAGTTGCAAATGTAATGCATTTGCCTGCACCAGATTGTATGGTACCATGTGATCCGGTTCCTGTGAATTATATAACTACTGGTTGTTTTGTCACGTTTTTGGGTTGTGTTCAATATGTGCAAAAAGAAATCACACACATAAAAGAAAATATAAGAAGAATACTTAAAGTGGAAGTAAACCCTCCAATTGTTTTCAACCAAGGAAGCTGCCATCTTGGCCTCTGTTTAATCTTCAACTGCCATGAGGCTGCACATGTGATAAGTTATGACACCAGCCATTGGATGGTTTGAGAGTTTGGTTGAGAGCACCACCAATGTAACAGTTACATTCCCAGCATGTTCCAGACATGTAACTTTTTTGAAACTGTTTAATCTATGAGTTTACTTCCGCTTTAACTAAAGATGCTGGTTTCCCGCCATGAAGTTCCGTTTACTCTTATGCAACATGGCACAGGTAATCAGGACCAGACACTTGCCTCATTGCAGTTCTGGGTTAGACTAAGCTCTTAGCAGTTTGGGCAATGGTATTTAGTCAACTCCCTTTGCAATATGACTCCTCAAGGACATTACCAGTTAACAATAACATTCCTTTGGTATACAGTAGAACTAAGCTTATGTCCTTATATGGCTCATTGACCCATATTTGGAGGCCTAGATTGCATTAGTGAGCCACTTTAATAATAGGGGAAAAATAAAATATACAGTTTCCCTATCGCTCTACCCCCTGGCTCACAAATATCATATAATGCATCCAGCTTTAGATAAAGGCAACACAAGAAAGCCCCTGATAAGTGTGAATAAAAAGAATAATTCACGTTTTCTACAGAAACATCACCCACTCTGCATCTAAATTAAACTGTGTTTAACTATAGGCCCAACTTTAACCACTTGCCTACAGTGCACTTTCACCCCCTTCCTGCCCAGACTGATTTTCAGCTTTCAGCGCTCTCACCAGGGGCGTAACTACAGGGGTTGCAGGGGTTGCAATCGCTACCGAGCCCCATGCTCCAGGGGGCCCGGTAGCAAACCAGTGGGTGAACTTCCAGGATCGCAAAGGTCACACTTGCGACCGGACCCTGGCATTGCACCACTGTGGGGAGGCCCCAAGATTGCAGGAAGGGGGCCCACAAGATTGCAGGAAGGGGGCCCACTGCAGAACCTGTGAAAGGACCGTGATAAAAGGCCATGCAACGAGTGTAAAGAGCCCCAGGATTAGTGGGAAGAGCCCTGGGCTTGAAGGTAAGGGCCCCGGCCAGGGGTCTGGGGGGCCCTTCATGGTTTCTTGCATCAGGGCCCTGAAGGTTCTAGTTACGCCTCTGGCTCTCACACTTTGAATGACAATTACTCAGTCATACAACACTGTACCCATAAAAAATGTGTGTCCTTTTTTTCACACAAATAGAGCTTTCTTTTGATGGTATTTAATCACTACTGGGTTTTTTTATTTTTTGTGCTATAAATAAAAATAGGACTGAAAATATTGTGAAAAAACTCATTTTTCTTTGTTTCTGTCATAAAATTTAGCAAATGAGTAATTTTTCTTCACAAATTTTGGCCAAAATTTATACTGCTACTTATCTTTGGTAAAAATAACCCAAATAATTATATATTTGGTCTTTGTGAAAGTTATAGAGTCCACAAATTATGGTGCTTTTCATTGAAAATTGATCACACTTGATCACACCTGATGTACTGAAGGCCTGAAGGCCTCATTTCTTGAGACACTAAAAAGTCAGGAAAGTACAAATACCCCCCAAATGACCCCTTTTTGGAAAGTAGACATTCAAGGTATTTAATAAGGGGCATGGTGAGTTTTTTGAAGTTGTAATTTTTTCCCACAACTCTTTGCAAAATGAAGATTTTTTTTTTTTTTTTTTTTTTTTTACAAATTGACATATTAACAGGTTATTTCTCTCACACAGCATATGTATACTTGCAACTACACCTCAAAACACATTCTACTACTCCTCCTGAGTATGGCGATACCACATGTGTGAGACTTTTTCACAGCCTGGCCACATACAGAGGCCTAACATCCAATTAGCACCGTCCGGCATTCTAGGAGCACAAATTACACATATAATTTCCTGACAACCTATCGCACTTTTGAAGGCCCTGGAGCACCAGGACAATGGAAACCCCCATAAAATGACCCCATTTTGGAAAGCAAACAGCCCAACGTATAATTTATGAGGCATAATGAGTCTTTTGAACTTGTCATTTTTTTCCACAAGTTTTTGGAAACTGTGGAAAGAAAATGAAAACACATTTTTTTTACACAAAGCTGTCCATTTATGTAATATTTCTAACACATAGCATGTACATAGCAAAAATTGCACCCCAAAATACATTCTGCTATTCCTCCTGAGTATGGCGATACCACATGTGTAACACTTTTACACAGCCTAGCCACATACAGATGCCTAACATCCAAGTAGTCCTTTTCACAAAGTTGTCCATTTATCCACTTTAAGACTGGGCCTATTTTTGACACTTGGTGTTTACAAGCTAAAATCATTTTTTTGCTAGAAAACTACTTAGAACCCCCAAACATTATATATTTTTTTTTAGCAGAGACCCTAGAGAATAAAATGGAGATCGTTGCAATATTTTTTATGACACCATATTTGCGCAGTAGTCTTCCAAATGCAATTTTTTTGAAAAAAATTCACTTTTTTGAACTAAAAAATAAGAAAACAGTAAATTTAGCCCAATTTCTTTCCATAATGTGAAAGATAATGTTACGCCGAGTAATTAGATACCCAACATGTCATGCTTCAAAATTGCGCATGCTCACAGAATGGCGCCAAACATTGGTACTTAAAAATCCCCATAGGCAACATTTTAAAAATTTCTGCAGGTTACTAGCTTAGAGTTACAGAGGAGGTCTAGGGCTCAAATTATTGCTCTCGCTCTAACGAT
The DNA here is from genome assembly GCF_965119305.1 of Pelophylax lessonae. Lineage (NCBI taxonomy): Eukaryota > Metazoa > Chordata > Amphibia > Anura > Ranidae > Pelophylax > Pelophylax lessonae. Next base: position 503,912,458 of record NC_138771.1, read on the forward strand.
CGCGGAGATACCTCACATGTATTGTTTGAACACCGTTTACATATGTGGGCGGGACTTGCGTATGCGTTTGCTTCTGCGCGCGAGCTAACGGGGACAGGGCGCTTTAATTTTTTTTTTTTCCTATTTATTTTATTTATTATTTTTTTATTTTTACACAGTTTAAAAAAAAAATGTTTTGATCATTTTTATTCCTATTACAAGGAATGTAAACATCCCTTGTAATAGAAATAGGCATGACAGGTCCTCTTGACAGGTCCCCCCGCCCTTTAAAGCGGTTGCTAGGCAACAACTTTTGACGTAGCTCCGGTCCTCCAAGACCATAGAGTCGAGTGAGGGCCATCTTGCCCTCACTCGACTTCCTGTCTCTGGGGATCCGGGACCGGATAGTTTTCCCCGTTGCCGGCGGGTCCGGTAAGCTGGGAAAACGTCTGGGATGCGGCGGGAGGGGGGGGGCACCTCTTCCTCTGCACCGTAAGGGTAATTCCGCGGCGAATCCGCTACTGGGACCACCCTTATCTGAAAGCCGACCGCCCGCCGTTTAAAAAAATACTGGGGTTATGGCAGCTATCTGCTGCCATAACTCCAGTATTTAGCTTTTAATGGCCGACGCATATAGTCGTTAGGCGGTCGGTAAGTGGTTGCATGTATATGGCAAACAGGTAACGATGACTGATGGGGTGACAGGTGACGATGACTGATGGGGTGACAGGTGACGATGACTGATGGGGTGACAGGTGACGATGACTGATGAGGTAACAGGTGACGATGACTGATGGGGTGACAGGTGACAATGACTGATGGGGTGACAGGTGACAATGACTGATGGGGTGACAGGTGACGATGATTGATGAGGTGACAGATGACGATGATTGATGAGGTGACAAGTGACGATGATTGATGGGGTGACAGGTGACAATCACTGACGGGGTGACAAGTGACGATGATTGATGGGGTGACAAGTGACGATCACTGATGGGGTGACAAGTGACGATGATTGATAGGGTGACAGATGACGATGACTGATGGGGTGACAGGTGACGATGACTGATGGGGTGACAGGTGAAGGTGATTGATGGGGTGACAGTTGACGGGCGATGGTCACCGATGGGTGACAGGTGACGGGCGATGGTGCACGGCGGTACTGATGGCAGTCTCTGGTGACCGGTGAACTTTAGGCTACGTTCACATGTGAGCGTAGCGATCACAGGCAGAATCACTGCGATTCTGCCTGCGATCCAAAAATCATTGCAAATCACGGGGAGCCTGTGCGTTGCCCGTGATTTGCAATAGCACCCCAAACGCTGTGCGATGTTGCAGCGATTTCCGCCTGCCGAATCGCGGTAACATCACGCAAACAACGCATGACGCCCCAAAGAAGCTCTTGTACCTTTTTTGGGCGTCATGCGTTGTTTGCGCGATATTACCGTGATTCGGCAGGTGGAAATCGCGGCGGCAAAGCACAGCGTTTGGGGTGCTATTGCAAATCACGGGCAATGCACAGGCGTCCCGCAATTTGCAATGATTTCCGGATCGCGGGCAGAATCGCGGTGATTCTGCCCGCAATCGCTATGCTCACATGTGAACGTAGCCTTATGGGTGTCAATTTCTGGGCACTGATGAGGTGACTGTTGGGTGACAGGTGCAATTGGGGGGGGCTGAGGACTGTGTGGGGACCTTTATTTGTGTGCTTTTACATTGACATGTGTACAGAGCAGTAACTCACTGTTTCTAGCTCTGCTCTCCTCACACTGGAAACTGTATGAGGGGAGAAGAGCTAGTAACAGTGAGTTACTGCTCTTTGTTTACATTTTGTGATCGGCTGTGAATGGATTCACAGCCGATCACATAGTAAACAGTCACTGTCAGTGACTGTTTACTACTGCCGGTGACAGCTGTGTTCCTACGGAACACAGTGCCACCGACATGACCGCGCTGCGCGCTCCCGATCGCGCATGCGCGGTCATCTTCCGGGCTGCTGTATTGTGATCGGCTGTGTCATTGGAACACAGCCGATCACGTGGGAAACAGCCACGCCCATTGGCTGTTTCCCCCCTGCCGGTGACCGGCTGTGTCCCGGGGACACGCCGACACCGGCAGTGCACGGCGGCGCGCACGCAATCGCGCGCCTGCCCTGCATTCCTGGATCACGTAATATGACGTCTTCCCAGGATAATGGCCGCACCGTCCCGCCGTCATATGTGGCGATACCACATGTGTAACACTTTTACACAGCCTAGCCACATACAGACGCCTAACATCCAAGTAGTCCTTTTCACAAAGTTGTCCATTTATCCACTTTAAGACTGGGCCTATTTTTGACACTTGGTGTTTACAAGCTAAAATCATTTTTTTGCTAGAAAACTACTTAGAACCCCCAAACATTATATATTTTTTTTTAGCAGAGACCCTAGAGAATAAAATGGAGATCGTTGCAATATTTTTTTATCACACCATATTTGCGCAGTAGTCTTCCAAATGCAATTTTTTTGAAAAAAATTCACTTTTTTGAACTAAAAAATAAGAAAACAGTAAATTTAGCCCAATTTCTTTCCATAATGTGAAAGATAATGTTACGCCGAGTAATTAGATACCCAACATGTCATGCTTCAAAATTGCGCATGCTCACAGAATGGCGCCAAACATTGGTACTTAAAAATCCCCATAGGCAACATTTTAAAAATTTCTGCAGGTTACTAGCTTAGAGTTACAGAGGAGGTCTAGGGCTCAAATTATTGCTCTCGCTCTAACGATCGCGGAGATACCTCACATGTATTGTTTGAACACCGTTTACATATGTGGGCGGGACTTGCGTATGCGTTTGCTTCTGCGCGCGAGCTAACGGGGACAGGGCGCTTTAATTTTTTTTTTTCCTATTTATTTTATTTATTATTTTTTTATTTTTACACAGTTTAAAAAAAAAAATGTTTTGATCATTTTTATTCCTATTACAAGTAATGTAAACATCCCTTGTAATAGAAATAGGCATGACAGGTCCTCTTGACAGGTCCCCCCGCCCTTTAAACCGGTTGCTAGGCAACGACTTTTGACGTAGCTCCGGTCCTCCAAGACCATAGAGTCGAGTGAGGGCCATCTTGCCCTCACTCGACTTCCTGTCTCTGGGGATCCGGGACCGGATAGTTTTCCCCGTTGCCGGCGGGTCCGGTAAGCTGGGAAAACGTCTGGGACGCGGCGGGAGGGGGGGGGGGTTCACCTCTTCCTCTGCACCGTAAGGGTAATTCCGCGGCGAATCCGCCACTGGGACCACCCTTATCTGAAAGGCGACCGCCCGCCGTTTAAAAAAATACTGGGGTTATGGCAGCTATCTGCTGCCATAACCCCAGTATTTAGCTTTTAATGGCCGACGCATATAGTCGTTAGGCGGTCGGTAAGTGGTTGCATGTATATGGCAAACAGGTAACGATGACTGATGGGGTGACAGGTGACGATGACTGATGGGGTGACAGGTGACGATGACTGATGGGGTAACAGGTGACGATGACTGATGGGGTGACAGGTGACAATGACTGATGGGGTGACAGGTGACAATGACAATGACAGGCGGCAAAGCACAGCGTTTGGGGTGCTATTGCAAATCACGGGCAATGCACAGGCGTCCCGCAATTTGCAATGATTTCCGGATCGCGGGCAGAATCGCGGTGATTCTGCCCGCAATCGCTACGCTCACATGTGAACGGTGTCAATTTCTGGGTGTCAATTTCTGGGCACTGATGAGGTGACTGTTGGGTGACAGGTGCAATTGGGGGGGGGCTGAGGACTGTGTGGGGGGACCTTTATTTGTGTGCTTTTACATTGACATGTGTACAGAGCAGTAACTCACTGTTTCTAGCTCTGCTCTCCTCACACTGTCAGTGACTGTTTACTACTGCCGGTGACAGCTGTGTTCCTATGGAACACAGTGCCACCGACATGACCGCGCTGCGCGCTCCCGATCGCGCTTGCGCGGTCATCTTCCGGGCTGCTGTATTGTGATTGACTGTGTCATTGGCTGTTTCCCCCCTGCCGGTGACCGGCTGTGTCCCGGGGACACGCCGGCACGCCGACACCGGCAGTGCACGGCGGCGCGCACGCAATCGCGCGCCTGCCCTGCATTCCTGGATCACATCATATGACGTCTTCCCAGGATAATGGCCGCACCGTCCCGCCGTCATATGACGGCGGGCGGGCGGCAAGTGGTTAAACTACTTAATGTGCGCGTTTCCTCTGTGTACTCTGGTCTCCTTCCACACTCTAAAGACATTCTGGCAGGCTAACTGGCTCTGGTCTACACTGACCCCAGTATGTGCGTACATATTACCAATACCTACAGTATCTACAAAAGTGAAAGTGTGTACACCCCTCACATTTTTGTAAATATTTTATTATACCTTTTCATTCAACAACACTGATGAAATTACACTTTGCTACAGTATAAAATAGTGAGTGTACAGCTGGCATAACAGTGTCAATTTGCTGTCCCATCAAAATAACTTAACACATTAATGTCTAAATGGCTGGGAACAAAAGTGAGTACACCCCTAAGTGAAAATGTGCAAATTGGGCACAATTAGCCATTTTCCCTCCCCGGTGTCATGTGACTCATTAGTGTTACAAGGTCTCAGGTGAATGAGGAGCAGATGTGTTAAATGGGGTGTTATCACTCTCACCCTCTCATACTGGTCACTGGAAGTTCAACATGGCACCTCATGGCAAACAACTCTCTGAGGATCTGAAAAAAAGAATTGTTGCTCTACAAAAAGATGGCCTAGGCTATAAGAAGATTGCCAAGACCCTGAAACTGAGCTGCAGCACCATGGCCAAGACCATACAGCAGTTAAACAGGGCAGGTTCAACTCAGAACAGGCTTCGCCATGGTCGACTAAAGAAGATGAGTGCAGGTGCTCAGCGTCATATCCAGAGGTTGTCTTTGGGAAATAGACGTATGAGTGCTGCTAGCATTGCTGCAGAGGTTGAAGGGGTGGAGAGTCAGCCTGTCAGTGCTCAGACTATACGCCTCACACTGCATCAAATTGGTCTGCATGGCTGTCGTCCCAGAAGGAAGCCTCTTCTAAAGATGATGTACAAGAAAGCCCGCAAACAGTTTTCTGAAGACCAGCAGACTAAGGACATGCATTACTGGAACCATGTTCTGGGTTCTGATGAGACCAAGATAAACTTATTTGGTTCAGATGGTGTCAAATGTGTTTGGCGGCAACCATGTGAGGAGTACAAAGACAAGTGTGTCTTGCCTACAGTCAAGCATTGTGGTTGGAGGTTCATGGTCTGGGGCTGCATGAGTGCTGCCATGCTGCCAGCACTGGGGAGCTACAGTTCATTAAGGGAAACATGAACATGTACTGTGACATACTGAAGCAGAGCATGATCCCCTCCCTTCGGAGACTGGGCCGGAGGGCAGTATTCCAGCATGATAACAGCCCCAAACACACCTCCAAGATGACCACTGCCTTGCTAAAGAAGCTGAGGGTAAAGGTAATGGTCTGGAAAAGCATGTCTCCAGACCTAAACCCTATTGAGCATCTGTGGGGCATCCTCAAATGGAAGGTGGAGGAGAGCAAGGTCTCTGACATCCATAAGCTCCGTGATGTCATCATGGAGGAGTGGAAGAGGACTCTAGTGGCAACCTGTGAAGCTCCATGCCCAAGAGGTTTAAGGCAGTGCTGGAAATGAATGGTGGACACACAAAACATTGACACTTTGGACCCAATTTGGACATTTGCACTTAGGGGTGTACTCACTTTTGTTGCCAGTGGTTTAGACACGATTGGCTGTGTGTTGAGTTATGTTGAGGGGACAGAAAATTTACACTGTTATACAAGCTGTCAGTGGCGGCTGGTGCTCAAAATTTTTGGGGGGGCGCAAAAAGAAAAATGTAATAGGAATTGCTTTGCGTCAAAAAACGCAGTAAAAAATTGCGTGACTTTGAAGTCATGGTACAGGCATGGCACAGGTGATGGTATAGGCATGGCATAGGTGATGGTACAGGCATGGCACAGGTGATGGTATAGGCATGGCATAGGTGATGGTACAGGCATGGCACAGGTGATGGTATAGGCATGGCACAGATATGGTATAGGCATGTCACAGGTCATGGTACAGGAGATGGTATATGCCCCCTTTCAATGCAGTGACCAGCGTACATGCCCCCTTTCAATGCAGAGACCAGTGTACATGCCCCCTTCAATGCAGAGTTCAGCGTGCGTGCCCCCTTCAATGCAATGAACATTGTGCTGTGCCCCCTTCAATGCAATAAACACTGTGCTATGCCCCCTTCAATGCAATAAACACTGTGCTGTGCCCCCACAATGCAGAGTTCAGCGTGCATGCCCCCTTCAATGCAACTGTGCTGTGCCCCCTTCAATGCAATGAACACTGTGCTGTGCCCCCTTCAATGCAATAAACACTGTGCTATGCCCCCTTCAATGCAATGAACACTGTGCTGTGCCCCAACAATGCAGAGTTCAGCGTGCATGCCCCCTTCAATGCAACATTGTGCTGTGCCCCCTTCAATAAACACTGTGCTGTGCCCCCTTCAATGCAATAAACACTGTGCTGTGCCCCCTTCAATGCAATGAACACTGTTCTGTGCCCCCACAATGCAATGAACACTGTGCTGTGCCCCCTTCAATGCAATAAACACTGTGCTGTGCCCCCTTCAATGCAATAAACACTGTGCTGTGCCCCCCTCAATGCAATAAACACTGTGCCCCCTTCAATGCAATGAACTCTGTGCTGTGCCCCAACAATGCAGAGTTCAGCGTGCATGCCCCCTTCAATGCAACTGTGCTGTGCCCCCTTCAATGCAATGAACTCTGTGCTGTGCCCCAACAATGCAGAGTTCAGCGTGCATGCCCCCTTCAATGCAACTGTGCTGTGCCCCCTTCAATGCAATGAACACTGTGCTGTGCCCCCACAATGCAGAGTTCAGCGTGTGTGCCCCCTTCAATGCAACTGTTCCGTGCCCCCATCAATGCAGAGTTCAGCGTGCGAGCCCCTTTCAATGCAGAGCTCCACAGCATTGTCCCCAATCACTGCAGAGCGCCACAGCATTGTCCCCATTGATTGCAGAGTGCCACAGCATTGTCCCCCAATGATTGCAGAGCGCCACAGCATTGTCCCCCAATGATTGCAGAGCACCACAGCATTGTCCCCCAATGATTGCAGAGCGCCACAGCATTGTCCCCCAATGATTGCAGAGCGCCACAGCATTGTCCCCCAATGATTGCAGAGCGCCACAGCATTGTCCCCCAATGATTGCAGAGTGCCCACAGCATTGTCCCCCAATGATTGCAGAGCGCCACAGCATTGTCCCCCAATGATTGCAGAGTGCCAGCATTGTCCCCCAATGATTGCAGAGCGCCACAGCTTTGTCCCCCAATGATTGCAGAGTGCCAGCATTGTCCCCCAATGATTGCAGAGTGCCAGCATTGTCCCCCAATGATTGCAGAGTGCCACAGCATTGTCCCCCAATGATTGCAGAGCTCCACAGCATTGTCCCCCAATGATTTCAGAGCGCCACAGCATTGTCCCCCAATGATTGCAGAGCGCCACAGCATGGTCCCCCAATGATTGCTGAGTGCCACAGCATTGTCCCCCAATGATTGCAGAGTGCCAGCATTGTCCCCCAATGATTGCAGAGCGCCACAGCTTTGTCCCCCAATGATTGCAGAGCGCCAGCATTGTCCCCCAATGATTGCAGAGCGCCACAGCATTGTCCCCCAATGATTGCAGAGTGCCAGCATTGTCCCCCAATGATTGCAGAGCGCCAGCTTTGTCCCCCAATGATTGCAGAGCGCCAGCATTGTCCCCCCAATGATTGCAGAGTGCCAGCATTGTCCCCCAATGATTACAGAGCGCCAGCATTGTCCCCCAATGATTGCAGAGTGCCAGCATTTTCCCCCAATGATTGCAGAGCGCCAGCTTTGTCCCCCAATGATTGCAGAGTGCCAGCATTGTCCCCCAATGATTGCAGAGTGCCAGCATTGTCCCCCAATGATTGCAGAGCGCCAGCTGTCCCCCAATGATTGCAGAGTGCCAGCATTGTCCCCCAATGATTAGAGTGCCAGCGTGCGTGCTCCCTTCAAACTTACCTGGCGGCGGGGCGGCTCAGCTTCTTCCTCTTCTGCGGCGGGTCCTTCTCTCTCGTCTCGGCGGCAGGAACCGGCGGGCGGCCTGCTCCCTTCAAACTTACCTGGCGGCGCGGCTCAGCTTCTTCCTCCTCTTCTGCGGCGGGTCCTTCTCCCTCGTCTCGGCGGCGGGAACCGGCGGGCGGCCTCTCCTTTTCTCTGAGTGGCGGTGACGGTGAGTGACTGACGCACGCACCGGCACCGCCCCCATTGCGACGTCAGCGATATCCTGGATGATGATTGGTCCAGGCTGTAGACTGGACCAATCACAGCCAGGATATCAGAAAGTGGGGGTGTCCAACTGCAAAGACTTGCGCCCAGGATACCCCCCTACCCCCCAGAAAGCAGCCAATCGGCGCCTCTTCTGGGGCGTAACCCCACCCCCCCCAGCCACCAGTTCCTTCAGGCAAGGCCGGCGAACCCAATTTTTTTTTTTTCGACAACTTTATTTGTTCGTTTTGTTTTTTTGTTTTTTTCTTTTTTTTTTTTTCTTTTTTTTTAGGGGTAGGGGGGCGGCGCCCTGGCGCCCCCTATGCACGGGCCACCACTGGTGACAACACTGAAGAAATTACACTTTGCTACAATGTAAAGTAGTGAGTGTACAGTTTGTATAACAGTGTAAATTTGCTGTACCCTCAAAATAACTCAAAACACAGCCATTATTGTCTAAACCGCTGGCAACAAAAGCGAGTACACCCCTAAGTGAACATGTCCAATTTGGGCCCAAAGTGTCAATATTTTGTGTGGCCACCATTATTTTCCAGCACTGCCTTAGCCCTCTTGGGCATGGAATTCACCAGAGCTTCACAGGTTAGGAGTGAAGTCCTCGCTGGAGTCCTCTTTCACTTCTCTATGATGACATCACAGAGTTGGTGGATGTTAGAGACCTTGCGCTCCTCCACCTTCCATTTGAGGATGCCCCACAGATGCTCAATAGGGTTTAGGTCTGGAGACATGCTTGGCCAATCCAACACCTTTACCCTCAGCTTCTTTAGCAAGGCAGTGGTCGTCTTGGAGGTGTGTTTGGGGTCCTTATCATGTTGGTATACTGCCCTGCAGCCCAGTCCCCAAAGGGAGGGGATCATGCTCTGCTTCAGTATGTCACAGGACATGTTGGCATTCATGGTTCTCTCAAAGAACTGTAGCTCCCCAGTGCCTGCAGCACTCATGCAGCCCCAGACCATGACACTCCCACCACCATGCTTAACTGTAGGCAAGACACACTTGTCTTTGTACTCCTCACCTGGTTGCCACCATACACACTTGACACCATCTGAACCAAATGAGTTTATCTTGGTCTCATCAGACCACAGGACATGGTTCCAGTAATCCATGTGCTTAGTCTGCTTGTCTTCAGCAAAGTGTTTGTGGGCTTTCTTGTGCATCATCTTTAGAAGAGGCTTCCTTCTGGGATGCCATCTATGCAGACCAATTTGATGCAGTGTGCGGCGTATGGTCTGAGCACTAACAGACTGACCCCCCACCCCTTAACCCTCTGCAGCATAGCTGGAGCACTCATTTGTCTAATTCCCAAAGACAACCTCTGAATATGATGCTGAGCACGTGCACTCAACTTCTTTGGTTGACCATGGCGAGGCCTGTTCTGAGTTGAACCTGTCTTGTTAACCCGCTGTATGCTCTTGGCCACCGTGCTGCAACTCAGTTTCAGGGTCTTGGTAATCTTCGTATAGCCTTGGCCATCTTTATGTAGAGCATCCATTCTTTTTTCAGATCCTCAGAGAGTTGTTTGCCATGAGGTGTCATGTTGAACTTCCAGTGACCAGTATGAGAGAGTGAGAGCGATAACACCAAATTTAACACACCTTCTCCCCATTCACCCCTGAGACCTTGTAAAACTAACAAGTCACATGACACCGAGGAGTGAAAATGGCCAATTGAGCCAAATTTGAACATTTTCACTTAGGGGGGTACTCACTTTTGTTGCCAGAGGTTTGGACATGGCTGTTTGTTGAGGTATTTTGAGGGGACAGCAAATTTACACTGTTATACAAGCTATATAAGCTTTTTTTTTTTTTTTTTTTTTTAGAAGACATTGTTTTTCTTATATATAACATACACATGCTATTCATATAATACAGTGCCAGCTATACTACCTCTAGTACATTCAATAAAGTTGTCAGCCTTTGAGTGACAAGACAGCTCGCATACAGTATGTTTATTTCAACTGTTCCTGGAGTTCAATAGGACCCATAATGTACACTGATTTCTCTGTCACCAGGCCACCTAAACTAAACATATAACCTCTCCCTTTCCTATCCTTTTGGGACCTCCCTTTTACCCTTCTTAAGCTTTCTCTTTTCTTTAAAGTAGAACCCCAGCTTGCCCTCTACCGTCCCTCTCATTTTACAGCCCCCCTTCCTCTTGGAGCACCTTTTGTTTGGTTGCATGACGTCACAGGTCCTCATCCTCTGGCACTGACTTGGTACCACTTTCTACATCATCCTCCTATGATCCCAGGGCAGTGTGATGGTGTGCCCCCAGGGAGCAAGTCCTTGAAAGCCTAGGCTTACAGGAATTGTGTTGAATGATACCTACCTCTGAACCTCAGGCTTGCTGTGGGAGACAGAACTGGAGAAGAGTGGAGTATTGCAGCAAAAGCTGCTTTTCCCTTTTTTTCCCCCCAAGTGGGCAATTTACATATTATGTTTTACCATAAGCTGAAGTTCTGCTTTAGGATTTGCAGGTTCCAACAAAGCACTATCTGATTCATACTATGGCTGCGAAAGGCTGCTGTAAAAGTGGGTGAAACGGGGGGTTAATTACATTTTACAGGTGTGTGACACACAATGCATTGAATTCCGAGGCTGCTATGCGGGAATTGTCTTACAGCGCTGTGTAGGGTACAGAAATAGCAGAGCCTTGACAGCTCCATTGAGGAAGACACAAAGTAACCTTTTCTCTGCATGTGATACAAATGACTCTGGTCCTTCCTTGTGTGGGATTAGGAATAAAACATGAGAGGGGCTGCTTAATCAATCAAATGGGTGACCTTTAACCCACTGCGGAAACAGAGCTGATGATGTTCAGAGTTCAAACTGCTCTGTATCAAATGGTGTTTCCTAGTGTTTGAAGAGGTTTATTTTGCATTAAAGCTGAATTCCAGGCTGAACATATTTTTTATGTAGCTGAAATACGTATGTGAGAGCTGGTTTACCTGACAAAGAATTTGTAATTATTTTCACCCAGTCCCATAGTTACCAACATTTAAAAAAAAATTCCAGGGTCACTTTGCAGCACAGCTCTCAATTGCCACACCCTCTTCCCTGAAACTCCACCCACTCTGCATAATTAATCTTGCCTACTTATCAGATTATAGAGTCTACTCCAATATAGAGAGAATTACAGGAAATTAAAAAGGGAATTTCAAATTTAAGGCCATAGTAGCAGAGTTGGAATAAGTCTCCTATTCAGCTGCACTACTTCTGTGTAACATTTACGGGCAGCCCGATTAACAGGCGCTTCCAGGGACAATATAAATTACCTGGGACAGGCCCCTATTTGCAGGGACTGTGTCAGGAATAAAAGGGAGAGTTGGCATGTATGCAGTCCCAGAACTTACACAGCTCTGCCACACAGCACAGCCAGGTGGAGGACACACTTACAGCAGGGCCGTCTTTGATATTTACTGGACCCTGGGCAAATATTTTCTTGGGCCCTCCACAATTCACTTATTACCTATTCGCAGGCAGTGCGGGCTCAAGGGGCAGCTGCTTTGGGGCCACACAACAATGACTGGGCCCAGGGCAACTGCCCCTTTTGCCCTGTGTTAAAGACGGCCCTGACTTACAGTTGGGGAATACAATGGGTGTTCTCCATCCCCAGTCTCCTGATTGGACAGTGGAAGGAAAAGAAAAGAGAAGCAGCAGACTGATAAGATCATCTGCTTACTCTGCTCAGTCTTCCTATGAGTATGTTGCTTGTCAACAGATTTGCATGTAGAACACTTGACTGGCTGCCAGTCTTACTTCTCCTTCTTCCAGGGTACTTGCACATGTTACATTACACAAAATAAATTATTTTTTTTAAATGATTGCAGGGCACATTCATGACACTCGGTTTTCAAAGTGTGCTGTTCAATGTGTAATTAAACCACTGAACTGAACCACTGAATGAATACCTCCTCTTGTTCCTTTTCCTGGCAGGCATGCATATGTGCACAGCTGGTGTCTTCTAGGGATCTAGGACCTGGAAGAGACGGATGGCCCTTATGCGCATGTGCAACAGGTTTTCTGTGGTTGCGCACAAATGCTGCCAGCTTGAATAAACACATGCGCCGCCCAGGTGTGACATAGTAATACATTGCCTCCCAGGAGAGAGAGAGAGAATATTTTAGCACCAGACCTCCTGTGCAACTCTAAACTGGTAACCTGTAAAGGTGTTTAAAGAGTTTGCTGCCATTCCATTGGTAGACGCAATTTTAACCACTTGCCGACTGCCGTCAGTAGATTTACTGCGGTAGTCAGCCCCTCACAGGCAAAGTGACCTAAATTAACGTCACTAGCCTGTGAGGCTCTCGGGAGCGAGCGCGCGCCGCGCTCCCGCGCGGTCACGGACCCTCTATGTAGAACCATTGATCAGTGTAACTACAGCTCAACAGACAGCCAATCACAGTTAGAATCACGCCCCTAGGGACACACACCACCCCTCCCTCTCAAATAAAGTTAACCCCTTCACTACCAGTGTATTTTTACAGTAACAGTGCATATATATAGAACTGATTACTGTAGAAATGTCACTGGTAACCCCAAAAGTGTCAAAAATGTCAGTCAAGGGTCCGATCTGTCCGCCCCAATGTCGCAGTACTGCAAAAAAAATCGCAGATCGCCGCCATTACGCGTTAAAAAAAAAAAACAACAAAAATGACAAAAATCTTTCCCTTTGTTAGTAAACGCAATAACTTTTGCGCAAACCAATCAAAATACGCTTTTTGCGATTTTTTTTTACCAAACATATGTAGCAGAAAACAAATTGGCCGAAAATGTTAAAAAATTTTGATTTTTACTTTTTTTTTGGGGGGAATTTCATATAAAAAAATGTGAAAAATATTGTTATTTTTGCAAAATTGTCGCTCTTTTTTTGTTTATAGCGCGTGATCAAAAAATCGCACAGGTGATCAAATACCACCAAAAGAAAGCTCTGTTTGTGGGAAAAAAAAGGACGTCACATTCGTTTAGGTACAGTGTCGCACGGCCGCGCAATAGTCCGTTAAAGTCACGCAGTGCCGAATCGCAAAATACCCCCTGGTCTTTTAGCAGCCAAATCCTCCGGGGCTTAAGTGGTTAAAGCGTGACATGTTAGGCATCTATTAATTCCCACTTACATAATGGTATGCGGAGTTACCTCTTGCACAGTGAGGGTAAATCCTGCAGACTCTGCTGTAAAGGGGAACTCTGATGAGGAACGCAGTGTACTCTGATATAAGGTGGTGCCTTCCGCAAATTGAATACACTAGGGTAAAGGGGGATTGGAGCGAAGTGTCAGAATAGGCTTGGGAAGGAGGTGGTTAGGAATACTCTGAGGGAAATACAATAATAAGGAAGGGGAGAGAAGGGAAGCGCACAACTCTCAGTGTAGTATTAATAAAAGGCAATGTATTAAAAATGAATTAATTCCCTGATATGCAGATTGTGTTATACAGGCATTACTCAAGGTATCCAGGAGGTGACTGCTAGATGGTCTCAGCAGTAGATTTAAAAATACGGTGGCAAAAAAACACAAACCAAAGGGAGAGTGGACACCTAAGTGTAGCATTATTTATTAAGTAAAAAGATAAATGATAACAATGCACTCACGTATAGCAAGTAAAGCTACAGGTAATATACCTAAAACTTCCAGCAGGTGGCATTATATCATGGCTCCCAATGTAGAGTCAATCCTGGATGGTAATAGGTAGATAAGTATGCCAAGAAACGCCACAGTCCCTATAGAATGAAAACCAGGAAAAACCCACACTTGTGTGTATGATTGGAGGCCACTGTGGATAGTAAGCAAGATCTCCAGCCAAGGGGCTGTCCATGATGACATCACACTTCGGGCATGAGTGGGTAGAGCTACATGTTTCTCAAACACCTTTTTATGAACATTGCCTTAAGAATCATTACTATTATTTTATTCTTTTGGCGTTGAGTTTCAAGTATATCCCTTTGTGGGGCCATATTTGATATTGTTTATTAAATAAACTTGTCACCTGAAGAGAAGTGATACATATAAAATATTGTTGTCTCCATCCGGAAGCTTGCTCTGAGAAATCCCATGCAGCCTTAAAAAAATTATAAACCAAAATACTACAGGGCAAATATAACAATTGTATGACTACCTGTGGTATGCGTGAGATATTGCTGCTGACACGTTCTCACCTACACCTGGCTGAAATAGTATTATCCAAACAGTGCTACGCAATATGCTAAGACCTGTATGCAGTGCCTTGCGAAAGTATTCGGCCCCCTTGAACTTTTCGACCTTTTGCCACATTTCAGGCTTCAAACATAAAGACATAAAACTGTAATTTTTTGTGAAGAATCAACAACAAGTGGGACACAATCATGAAGTGGAACGAATTTTATTGGATATTTCAAACTTTGTTAACAAATAAAAAATTGAAAAATTTGGCGTGCAAAATTATTCAGCCCCTTTACTTTCAGTGTAGCAAACTCTCTCCAGAAGTTCAGTGAGGATCTCTGAATGATCCAATGTTGACCTAAATGACTAATGATGATAAATAGAATCTACCTGTGTGTAATCAAGTCTCCGTATAAATGCACCTGCACTGTGATAGTCTCAGAGGTCTGTTTAAAGCGCAGAGAGCATCATGAAGAACAAGGAACACACCAGGCAGGTCCGAGATACTGTTGTGGAGAAGTTTAAAGCCGGATTTGGATACCAAAAGATTTCCCAAGCTTTAAACATCCCAAGGAGCACTGTGCAAGCGATAATATTGAAATGGAAGGAGTATCAGACCACTGCAAATCTACAAAGACCTGGTCGTCCCTCTAAACTTTCAGCTCATACAAGGAGAAGACTGATCAGAGATGCAGCCAAGAGGCCCATGATCACCCTGGATGAACTGCAGAGATCTACAGCTGAGGCGGGAGACTCTGTCTACAGGACAACAATCAGTCGTATACTGCACAAATCTGGCCTTTATGGAAGAGTGGCAAGAAGAAAGCCATTTCTTAAAGATATCCATAAAAAGTGTCGTTTAAAGTTTGCCACAAGCCACCTGGGAGACACACCAAACATGTGGAAGAAGGTGCTCTGGTCAGATGTTTGGCGTAAAAGCAACACAGCTCATCACCCTGAACACACCATCCCCACTGTCAAACCTGGTGATGGCAGCATCATGGTTTGGGCCTGCTTTTGTTCACCAGGGACAGGGAAGATGGTTAAAATTGATGGAAAGATGGATGGAGCCAAATACAGGACCATTCTGGAAGAAAACCTGATGGAGTCTGCAAAAGACCTGAGACTGGGACGGAGATTTGTCTTCCAACAAGACAATGATCCAAAACATAAAGCAAAATCTACAATGGAATGGGCTCCCTCCAGGGTCACCTGCCCTCTGCCTATCCATTATAACGCATGTGTTTCCACTGTGGAGGCTCTCAAAAATATATAGCGTTAGGACTGCATATTATACTGGGGTGCCATGAAGTGGCTCTGCAGTTTACGCATGTACAGTGGGTTGGAAAGTATTCAGACCCCCTTAAATTTTTCACTCTTTGTTATATTGCAGCCATTTGCTAAAATCATTTAGGTTCATTCTTCTTCCTCATGAATGTACACATAGCACCCCATACTGACAGAAAAACACAGAATTGTTGACATTGTTGCAGATTTATTAAAAAAGAAAAACTGAAATATCACATGGTCCTAAGTATTCAGACCCTTTGCTCAGTATTTAGTAGAAGCCCCCTTTTGATCTAATACAGCCAGGAGTCTTTTTGGGAAAGATGCAACAAGTCTTTCACACCTGGATTTGGGGATCCTCTGCCATTCCTCCTTGCAGATCCTCTCCAGTTCTGTCAGGTTGGATGGTAAACGTTGGTGGACAGCCATTTTTAGGTCTCTCCAGAGATGCTCAATTGGGTTTAAGTCAGGGCTCTGGCTGGGCCATTCAAGAACAGTCACGGAGTTGTTGTGAAGCCACTCCTTCGTTATTTTAGCTGTGTGCTTAGGGTCATTGTCTTGTTGGAAGGTAAACCTTCGGCCCAGTCTGAGGTCCAGAGCACTCTGGAGAAGGTTTTTGTCCAGGATATCCCTGTACTTGGCCGCATTCATCTTTCCCACGATTGCAACCAGTCGTCCTGTCCCTGCAGCTGAAAAACACCCCCACAGCATGATGCTGCCACCCCCATGCTTCACTGTTGGGACTGTATTGGACAGGTGATGAGCAGTGCCTGGTTTTCTTCACACATAGCGCTTAGAATTAAGGCCAAAAAGTTCTATTTTGGTCTCATCAGACCAGAGAATCTTATTTCTCACCATCTTGGAGTCCTTCAGGTGTTTTTTTAGCAAACTCCATGCAGGCTTTCATGTGTCTTACACTGAGAAGAGGCTTCCGTCGGGCCACTCTGCCATAAAGCCCCGACTGGTGGAGGGCTGCAGTGATGGTTGACTTTCTACAACTTTCTCCCATCTCCCGACTGCATCTCTGGAGCTCAGCCACAGTGATCTTTGGGTTCTTCTTTACCTCTCTCACCAAGGCTCTTCTCCCCCGATAGCTCAGTTTGGCCGGACGGCCAGCTCTAGGAAGGGTTCTGGTCGTCCCAAACGTCTTCCATTTGAGGATTATGGAGGCCACTGTGCTCTTAGGAACCTTAAGTGCAGCAGAAATCTTTTTGTAACCTTGGCCAGATCTGTGCCTTGCCACAATTCTGTCTCTGAGCTCTTCAGGCAGTTCCTTTGACCTCATGATTCTCATTTGCTCTGACATGCATTGTGATCTGGAAGGTCTTATATAGACAGGTGTGTGGCTTTCCTAATCAAGTCCAATCAGTATAATCAAACACAGCTGGACTCAAATGAAGGTGTAGAACCATCTCAAGGATGATCAGAAGAAATGGAAAGCACCTGAGTTAAATATATGAGTGTCACAGCAAAGGGTCTGAATACTTAGGACCATGTGATATTTCAGTTTTTCTTTTTTAATAAATCTGCAACAATGTCAACAATTCTGTGTTTTTCTGTCAGTATGGGGTGCGATGTGTACATTCGTGAGGAAGAAGAATGAACCTAAATGATTTTAGCAAATGGCTGCAATATAACAAAGAGTGAAAAATTTAAGGGGGTCTGAATACTTTCCGTACAAACTGTATTTGCAAATGTGTGCAAACGAAACCCCTGTTTATAACACCCTGTAATGGGCCATACACACTATACGATTGTCTTTAGATTTTTTTCCTTTAGATTTACCAAAACCATATAATATGAGGTCAAATCTAAACACTTTCAATTTGTATGCAATCAGGCATGAAGGTAAATCTAAAGGAAATCTAATAACAAAAGTTGTATAGTGTGTATTGCCCAATAGACAGGGTCATTTGGTTGGTTGCAGGCTGGTTGATAAGTTGAACTGGGAATTTTCTTTGGTTTTGTTCGACATGCATCACCCTTCCATGTGCTCCTTGCTGCAAAGGCCACTTATAGGTGGGGGCAGTGGCCATTTGTTTGTACTGTTGACATCAGTAATGTCACAGAAAGCTAGGTCAGGCCACCGTGAGAATTAAAATAACTTCAAGAAAATTATAACTGTATCCATTACCAAAAAAGAATATTAAAGTGGGGATCATAACCAGTTTGATGGCTGGAAATAGCATTTCTTGCGTTTTATATTTCATCCACGGTGGCATTTGAAGAAAGACAAGGAAAGGAAAGGTCACATGTAGCTTTAATGTCACCCACTGCGAGGGGATGGCTTCAAAGATTAAAATATTCTTGAAAGGCTTTTTCTTCAGAAGCTTCTTGTCGCTTTTTGCTGGAAGATCAGAAGATCAATATCAGTATGCAAAACAAGTCCGCTTATTGTATCCTTATCGGTTGGAGGAGCTTAATATAGTGAACCGACATCTTACCGATATGTAATACTGGCTGCAGACTACTCTGTTACCACAAACAAAATGACGGATGGGCCAAGGCAGGTGGCTGTAGCATTTGAAGATATAAACCTATCAATCACATTTAGTTTTCTAAAGCACCATTTTGTTATAACCAGTTGCTATTTTAAATGAATACTCTTTTCACATTTTTTTATCCTTTGTTCCATTTCAGCACTACTGATACCCTGCAGCCTCTTTATTGGCAATTCCTGTCTACATGCAATGCAGTGGTGGCTGCTTAGCATTTCTCTGGGTGGCTTTTCTAATACTGTATTGACAACAATGGACTATGGGGTCAATTCACTAACATTTACCGCATGCAATAACACAGTCATGTGACTCATTCGCAAAAATTATCGAATGCAGTAAATTAAGTCCAATTCATTAAAAAATAAATAAATAACGATTATGCGGTATTTACCAGAAATATTGCTTTAAAAACTCTTAAGTCCAATTCATAAACAGACCAGTGAGTAAAAAAGCATGCAATATTTACCACCAGGGTCTTGCTGATGGTATCACATGCAATATTTGTTTGTTGACAAATAGCTGGTTGCTAAGGAGCAGCCGCTGCGTCCTTAACAACGGATGACTCCCTGCTGACAGCTGAATGTAAAAAAAAAATCTGACATTAAAAATGATGAAATAAAACAGCATCCCCCCATGCATAACAGGACAAAATGAAAAAAGGGCAGGGGGTTCCCCCCCAAAATCCATACCAGACGAGCGAGCGCCCCCCCCTCCCTCCTGAACTACACCAAGCCGCATGCCCTCAACTCAATGGGCACTTTAGGGCAGAGGGGACTCTGCCCCCCCCACCCCAAAGCACCTTGATGGCCTCATCCCCACAACTGTGGCTGGTGGTTGTGGGGGTCTGAGGGCAGGGAGCTTATCAAAATCTGGAAGCCCCCTTTAAGAAGGGGGCCCCCGGATCCCTGCCTCTCCCTATGTGAATGAGTAGGGTGTACATAGTTCATTGTATTCTCCTACATATTTTTGGTAAAAAAAATCCCAATGAGCATACTTTTATTGGCTTGCGCAAAAGTTATCACATCTACAAACTAGGGGAAGATTTATGTCATTTTTATTTATTTATTTATTTATTTTACTAGTAATGGCGGCGGTCAGTGATTTTGATCAGGACAATGACATTGTGGCGGACAGATCAGATGCCTAACTGACATTTTTTAACACTTTTGTGGGGACCAGTGACATTACTACATTAATCAGTGCTAAAAATATGCACTGTTACTGTAATAATGACACTGGCAGGGAAGGGGTTAACACCAGGGGCAATCAAAGGGTTAAATGTATGCCTGCCTGGGGGATGTTTTCTAACTGTGGGGGGGATGGTCTTATGGAGAAACACAAGGACCAGTGTTCCTAAATAGGAGGAACACAGGAGCCCTGTGTTCATTGCTGACAGAACAATGGTCTGCTATGTTTACAACGGCAGACCGCCGTTCTGTCTCCACAGGGAGCGATCGCGGGTGCCTGGCTGCAATCGCGGCCGCCGGCCCCACAAATCAGCTTTCCCACTGGCGAATGGCGTGCGCCCCCAGGATCGCTCTTGCGAAGTGACGTACGGGTAGTCCTTTCGCGGGAACCTATCGACCTGCCATCATATATGCCGCCGTATATCTGCGGAGGCTGGTCGGTAAGTAGTTAACTCTTTATGAAACTGAGAATTTTTTTCTCAGTTCACTTCTCGGCAATTCTTCTCTGGCACCCTGTTTATGAAGGGGAAAACTTCAGTTCTCACAGGGAAAACAGAGGAGAAGTTTTTCCTCTGAAAACGGCCAAGATCCATGTAAAAGTGGATGGGCTGTCTGTAATCTCGTGAGAAAATCACTGAAACACAGAGGTTCCCTTTTATTAGGCAGCAATAAATTAGCACTGCTGAGTACATGGGCATTCTCAGAGGAGACCCCCACCTCATGTTAATAAAATAATTAGTTTCCCTACACAAAATATATACAGTATATAGATATATATATACACATTAACACACACACACACACATTTTATATATACACACATTATATATATATATATATATATATATATATATATATATACATATATATATATATATATATATATATATATATATATATATATATGTACATAAATATGGCAGGGGGACATGTTTACTGTCTTGGGGGAAGGGGGGGGTCTGATCGAGAAAGAAGGAAGTGAATAATCTTCCTGGTTCCCCCTCAGTTCTCCAGGGATTCTGTCTTCTCTCCCTGATTCTCCACCTCTGAGCTGTTGAATCCGGGAGTGTGAATTCTGGCACAGATCGCCAGTGAAGTGCGGAGATCACAGCTTCAAAAACTGGCCATTTCAGTGTCTGTCAATGACAGATTCTCTGTGTGTGGAGATGATCAGCGGGGAACATGTTCTCCCCCGATCATCTGTTTGATAAACTGATAATGATTTGAGATGAGCTGCGACCATCAGGATCGCTGCTCATCTCGGGTTTCATAAACGGACACCTTAGTGAATTGACCCCTATGCCTGAGCAATGTGTGTTAAAATGGCCACTTGTAGTTTCTATTTGAAGAAAGTTTGACAGAATGACAACACAGAAGCACAGTTGAAAGGCAGGGGAAGAATATTGTCACCCTTTATCAGAAAATTCCTTAACCGCTTGCCTTCTGGACTTTTACCCCTTCCAGCTTTCAGCACTGTCACACTCTGAATGACAATTGCACGCTCATGCAACACTGTACCCATATGACATTTTTATCATTTTTTTTTCCACACAAATTGAGCTGTTTTTGGTGGTGTTTATTCACCACTGTGTTTTTTATTTTTTGCAAAACAAACGAAAAAAGACGGAAAATTAAAAAAAAAAAAAAATCATAGTTTGTTATAAAATTTTGCAATCAAGTAATTTTTCTCCTTCACTGATGTGCACTGATGAGGCTGCACTGATGGGCACTGATAGGCTGCACCGATGGGCACTGATGAGGCAGTACTGTTGAGGTGGCACTGATGGGCACTGATAAGTTGGCACTGATGGACATTGAAGAGGCAGGACTTGTGGGCACTGATGAGGAGGCATTGATGAGGCTGCACTGATAGGGAGCACAGCTGGGCACTGATATGCGGCGCTGAAGGGCACTGACAGGTGGCTCTGATAGGCAGCACTGATAGGTGGCACTGATGGGCACTGATAGGTTGCACTGATGGGCACTGATAGGCAGCACTGATGGACAGCACTGATAGGTGACATTGGTGAGGAGGCACTCATGGGCACTGACTGGCAGCACTGATGAGCACAGATTGGCAGCACTTTTGGGCACTGATTGGCAACGCTGAAGGGCACTGATAAGTGGCACTGATGGGCACTGATAGGTTGCACTGATAGGCAGCACTGATAGGTGACACTGATGAGGAGGCACTCATGGGCACTGACTGGCAGGACTGATTGGCAGCACTGATGAGCACTGATTGGCAGCACTGGTGGGAACTGATTGGCAGCACTGGTGGGCACTGTTTTGACTACACTAATCAGAACACTGATAATCAGTGCCCTGATTAACTGTGCAAATGTCCCTTCAACACAAGCCGGTTATCGGCTCTTTTTCTCTGAACATGCTGTCAGCGTGAGGAAAGAATAGCCGATAACTGGCTTAAGTTTAATTCCGTGATCAGCTGTGATTGGCCCTTTACCCAGATCTGTGATCAGCAGAGTCCGCAGGACTCAGTGTGTTTGGCCTGGAGGCCTGGCGGCACTTACACAGTTAACTCCTTGTAATCCGTGGCCACACTTCTCACCCTGTTAACACTAAATACTTTGGACACATCTTCTATTAGAGAACACTTCCCCAGGTGTGCAGCATATCTGATTCCGGTACTGCAGAGTTTGTACCGGAGTTCACCAACTCAGCAGTCCAGTTACCCCACTCCCAGTGACAATATTCTGTATCACAAACAACAGTGGGATAAATAGCGCTCATCACGACAAAAGAAACAAGACTGGAAAATGAAGGATAAAATACCACAGTTTATTAAAATATCTTGACAAAGAACTCCGGTAGGGAGATGGTAAAAAACATCCACAGGTGACCATGAAGACATGGCTGGTAACACAGTACCTGAAGTTGGAGTCAATGCTGCAGGTAGTGTATCGAGGGAAATTACATACCAATAAAGTCTGATGGCAAGGGCTGTGTCTGGTGTAGATGGAAAATGACCCCAAAAAGTACCTCACAGTGGGAAAGAGGAAAAGAAAGTCTACAGCGCCCGCATATGCTGGAAGTTGGTATCACCGCAGGATGCGTGAGATGACTGGCCACATCCACTGTGCTGTGTGACCCATTTCCTGGCTGTTTGGGTGAATTAGCAAGTGACACAAATACAGTAGTCATTAGCAATACCACTGTAGCTTCTTCTAGACAGAATTCTGCTCATTAGACCTATGGACTGCATCTTCTTAACTTCAGTCACCTTGTTGTAAGCCCTGTTCATTTGATGTGCCATGTATCTTTGGAGACTTCAGACCAGGCAACATAGAAAAACAAATAAAAATATTTTACTGAAGTAGTTGCAGGTAACAAGTAACAGTTCTCAAAGACATCTTCACACACTTTCCTATACAAAGCAGTCTAGTGTCTCATGAAGTGATGGTACCTTAGGCAGATGGCTGTATCTATAAAGGGTCCATCTCAAAGCAAGAGTCCATAAAAGGCAGTAATACACAAGTGGTAGCAAGCAATCCCTTAAAGTCCATGATTTGGTAAATATCTTCACAGGGCAATAAGTCCATGACTGGTGGCTAAAGGTCCATAGATATCCTGCTCCAGACCCCACTTTGAACCCTGTCTGGGCTCCCACCACCCCCCCTCCCCGAGGGGTTGGTGCACTCTAACAGAGTAACAGCTACAGTTGGGCAGACTTTTCCTGAACCACCCCCTCCCCCCCTCCCAGGGCACTACCTGGCCAACAGCATTAACTCTTGCTTCTCAAACACCACAAGCTCAGCAGATCAGCCTGAGGACACATTGCAACATTATTACATTGTAACAATTTGCACCATGGTTAACCTAGATAACCTGAGGGCATAACCACAGCAAGATAACTGTTAACCCTTTCAAACCCATTTGGAAGCATCTGCTTACAGGCTGTTGGACAGGAAGTCAAGAGCAATCCCCCCAATAGGACACATATGCCCAAAACAATTGAAAGGGGTTATAACCCTCCCTTATTTTATCCAAAAATGAGAAAAAAACGTTTTGCCTTTGCCTCAAACATTTTCATTTCATTTTTTTTTTTCAGCATCAGGGTCTCTTTAAAGTTAACATTCCAATCCTGAACATAAATCACACAAAAAAATGTTTCATCTCCTTCGAGTGAACCTTGTTACTTTTCTTGTTGAGACATAGTTGAAGTTTTGTTTAGGTGTAGTAGAAATATCAGTTACAGGTAAATGATAGCAGAGCAAGGATGGCTGGCTAAGTGTATTGTATCTCGGATATAACACATCCACCAGGGAATGGGCTGTTATGCTTGCTGGATTTCTTTGGACACGTCCAGGCAATGTTCAGTCGTGCGTCCTGCACATTATATTTATCACAGAGGAAGAAGATTCCTGGAAGGGCAAGGTAGATGACAATCTGATAACATTTATGGAAACTGAAAATAAGTTATTGCATTTTGTAGCAAGCAAACACTGCAGTTTTAAGTTCTGAAAATTACTTAAAATGTGAACCATTAAGGGAGGTCCAGTGGATCCCTGTACTATCTCACTAAAAAAAGCTGCAAAACCAGTCCTAGCTGGCACTCTCTTTAGAATTTCTTAAAAGTGTGTTCCTAATAAAGATCCATCATTATTATTTATTTATTTATTTATTTTTTTACTGTTCTGTCCCCAGTGGACCAAGATACATGTAGTACCTTGTTCCATATCGCTAGTTGCTTTCTAACCCTAGTTATGAGTTCCAACCTGTACCTCCTCCCCTCTTGCCATGATCGATCTGACAACAGCTCTAAAAGAGATGGCTGATTCATAGCTGCACCTTGTCTCGGCTGTGAGCACTTTACCGGGATAGGCAACAGCAAGCATTCCTTTTGGCGATTCTTGTCTCAGGAAGATGCTTATGTTATGTTATGTTATGAAGTAGCCATCTTCGAGCTGTTGTTCGATCTGCCGTGACCGTTAGGTGATAAGATGAGGGTGCAGTTCAGACCTCATAGCTTGTGTTAGAAAGCACTTAGAAACATAGGACAAAATATTACATGTACCTTGTCCCATTGGGGAAAGACCTGTAAATAATAATGATAGATCTTAAATGTGGACTTCCAATCCCCTGAATGATCTTTTATTATCTAGTGGGATGCAATGGAGATCCCTATTTTAACACCACAGGCGGTATGTAGTGTTTAGGTAAGAATCTCCATAATGTAAATAGCCTAATGATAAAGCATTCGTTGCTACCTAAAAAGGATATGCAGTAAAACCTTGGATTGCAAGCATAATTTGTTCCGGAAACACGCTTGTAATCCAAAGCACCCGTATATCAAAGTGAATTTCCCCATAAGAAATAATAGAAACTCTACTTTGTTCCACAACCACAAAAAAAAAAAAAAGTGTCAATAATGCATAATACAGAATCCTGCAGGAGCTACAGAGTATAAAAGAGAAGAAAGGCGCCTCTAAGTGTAGCAATATGGTTACATTATAAAGGTATAAGATTTAGAAACTTACATGGTTGACGATTAAAATGGGCACATCTAAGTATGTAGGCATCTGGGGTAAAGCTATTCACATAGATCCTCCTCCTCACCACCATTAGGGATGATCGAACTTTTGAAAAGTTCGGGTTCGACCAGAACACCCGAATTTCCCAAAAGTTTGGTTCGGATTCCCGAACCCCATTGAAATCAATGGGACCCGAACTTTGGGAATCAAAAAATACCATTTTGAAGCCCTAAAACCTAATAAATGACCCTAAAAAGTGCCTAGGGTTCTGGGTCATGCCCCAGGGACTATGAATCAGGCAAAAAAAAGTTCTTAAAAATTGTCATTTTTGATAGAGAGCCAATTATGGGAAAAATTATTGAAAAAAAAAAAGAGATTTCTTTGGATTTAGTGTCTGGGGGGGGGGGGGGGGGGGGTTCTAAAAAGTGTACCTGTGATGTTTTAGCTCTGTAGCATGTCCAGAACCAGAATTATAGCATGCCAAACCTTCAAAAATGACTTTAACCACGCCTTTCTTTTGCTCCTAATAAAGCAGATGTGTGTGACGCCTTTTGCAGTGGACTTAACGCTTACAACAAGAACAGGCGTTAACTTGTCACTGAGGCTTTAAGTCCACTGCAAAAGGCTTTGCTACTCTGCGTCACACACATCTGCTTTATTTAGCGACAACTTTGGGTCGCATAGCAGTGTGCTTCTTGCAAGTGATTTTCACATCGCACAGTTGATAAAGCCTCAGTAACAACTATACATAAATTAAAATTCATCAAAAAAAAAAAACAGATTATTTTTCTTTCAGTAGCGCAGGGATGGTGTTACCCTCCTTTCATAAAGTGCAAATAAATAAAGTTCATAAATTGCATAAATAATCCAAAACATCCAACTAAACAAGAACAGAGTCCTTCAAAAGTCTTTGTTTATGTAGTGCCAGAGCTGGTGGTGGTGACATTGTACGGTGGTTCCTATCACTGACACCAATGACCCTGCATTAAAGGCACTGTGTATTGCACTACATAAACAAAGACTTTTGAAGGACTCTGTTCTTGCTTAGTTGAATGTTTTGGATTATTTATGCAATTTATGCACTTTATTTATTTGCACTTTATGAAAGGAGGGTAACACCATCCCTGCGCTACTGAAATTCTAAGAAAAATAATCATTTTTTTTGTGATGAATTTTATTTATGTATAGTTGTCACTGAGGCTTTGGCAACTCTGCACAGTGAAATTCACCTGCAAAACCCACACTGCTATGCGACCCAAAGTTGTCGCTAAATACAGCAGATGTGTGTATTGCTGAAATGTATTTTGCACAATAGCTGACTAGCAAGCACGTATACCTGCTGTAGATATATCAGCAGTGCAACTTACTCACTAGACGGAACCCTGACACTTAA
Source organism: Pelophylax lessonae (assembly GCF_965119305.1). Lineage (NCBI taxonomy): Eukaryota > Metazoa > Chordata > Amphibia > Anura > Ranidae > Pelophylax > Pelophylax lessonae. The sequence goes on from NC_138771.1 coordinate 503,938,816, forward strand.
AAGTATCCCTACCAAAACTAGATTATTGAATCTAACTATAGTGGTATATAGTACCCTAACTACACTGCATATCCCTTTCCTCACACTAAAAGAACAGCTCCATACAGCAGAAGATAATTTCTAACTGACACTGTCCCTTTAAATTTTATTTTTATTTTTTTCTAACTCAAACAGCACAATCGCTGTATTTCTAACTACACTGATAATCTTTCTGTAAGCTGACTGCTCTTCTGCTGATACGGAGCTTTACAAGCAATCAGCTATGCAGCAACGTTGTTTAACACAGCAGGAGAAACACAAATGCTTCCACTCTCTTCCAAAGCCTCTGTATTACAGTGCTAGAGGTTAGGCAGGGCTATGTTATATACTGGGGGGCGTATTCACTCCTAATTGGCCTCTGGTCTCCGTAGTCACTCCAATCACGTTCCTAGCAGACTCCTACCCCCTCATTGGCTTTTACTGACGTTTCTGGGCAAATCACGAGCTTTTAAAGCCCACTTCCTGTCCCATTGCATTTTGGGCGGTTCTGGTGACCGAATTCCGAACTTTTACCGCAAAAAGTTCGGAATTCGGCCAAATTTCGAACACCCAATGTTCGGGTCGAACTGATGGTCGACCCGAACCGTTCGATCATCCCTAACCGCCATCAATGTAATCCGTTCCCCGCTGCGCTCCGCGAGCTCTTCAAGCCTCGCTTTCAGATTGCTCTACTGCAGGGTAGTCTTCCTGGTCACAATTGCAGACTGACAGCAGTGAGAGCCGGCAGTGAGGAGCAGGGGCGGGCTGGGCTGGGGGGCAGAGTGGCAAATTGCCCCCAGGCCGCACTGATTCCCTGTAAAATGGGCCGCTGTGCAGGCAGCTCAGGACTGCACATGTGCCAGAGCTGACTGAGTGCTACTGCTCGGGCGGCTCTGGCGGGGGTTACAGAGTGGAGGAGCAGTGAAAGAATGCCTTTATCCTCCACTGCAGCTGCAAGTCGGCGATGTGTCCTGTGACAGGGATGTTAGCTGTACTTACCTGTCACACAGGGCTGAGAGTGTTCCATTCTTACGGAGCACAACCCTCCCCCCTCCTCTGCACAAATGAGAGAACAGATCTGCTCTGCCTCCTCCCGCCCCTCTCTTCTTGTGCTAAGGGGTAACTTTAAAGTTGGCTAGTTGGGAGTGCAGCACCTTTCTAATCCTGCATATGCATCCTTTTGGATGAGTTTGTTAGGCAGCCTGCACCTTCTTTACCTGATAACTATGAGAGCTGTTTCAAAGTCTACTACCCAAGTCACAGAACTGTTCTGTTGGCCATAGAAACCAGCCAGACTTTCCTGCTCCTCTTAAGCCCCATGTCAAATGAGTGTTTCTGCTACTAATGACAAATCCCAAGAGAAACACCACTGATAGAAGGGCTCCTTTGTTGGGTCTAAATGCTGTAGAAGTTCACTCACTTACTTGGAAGCAAGGAGCGACATTTCACTGATCCAGTGAGGGAGCCACTCCATAGGAAAAGGTAAGTGGTTTGTTACTGGTGAGTTTTAGAGGATTGCTGGTCTGACATGGCCTTCACTATCCTGGACTTCTACAATGGACACTCTGATTACTATGGGACGTGTGCTGTTTTTTTCTTTTCACTTTTATGTATGGAGCCCAGTATGTAGATCTCCACTGGATGTACGGTCGTCGCTGTATGTCCTTTAAAACTGCTTCTGGACCCAAAGGATTTGCCCCCTTAATGACCAGGCCATTTTTTGCAAATCAGCACTGCATTATTTTAACTGACAATTGCGCTGTCATGTGACGCTGGACCCAAATACAATTGATGTCCTTTTTCCCCACAAATAGAGCTTTCTTTTGGTGGTATTTGATCACCTCTGTGATTTTTATTTTTTTGCACTATAAACAAAAGAGCGACAATTCTGAAAAAAAAAAAAAAAACATTTTTCACTTTTTGCTATATAACATTCTCAATAATAATAATAAAAAAAAAAATTAAAAATCAAACTTTGTCATAATTTTAGGCCAATATGTATTCTGCTACATATTTTTGGTAAAAAATAAATCCCAATAAGTGCATTTTGATTGGTTTGCGCAAAAGTTATCGTGTCTACAAACTAGGGGAAAGATTTATGTCATGTTTATTCTTTACTAGTATTGGCAGCGATTAGCGATTTTTTGTGGGACTGCGACATTGCGGCAGACAGATCGGACACCTAACTGACATTTTTGACACTTTTGGGGGGACCAGTGACATTACTACAGTAATCAGTGCTAAAAATATGCACTGTCACTGTAATAATGACACTGGCGGGATGGGGTTAACCCAGGGGCGATCAAAGGGTTAAATGTGAGCCTAGAGGATGTTTTCTAACTGTGAGGGGCAGGGGCTTGTGAAATCAACACAGAGACCTGTGTTCCTAAATAGAAGGATCACAAGAGCTCTGCATTGATTCCAGAGAACAATGGTCTGCTGTGTTTACAACAGCAGGCCACCATTCTCTCTTCACGGGGAGCGATTGCGGGTGCCCGGCACGCACCCACTCGCTAGCAGGGAAGCCGATCCAATGGGCCAGTGTCCACAATTGCTGCTAGGCACCTGCTTCCTGTGAAGAGAGGATGGCAGTCTGCTGTTGTAAACACAGCAGACCGCTCTCTCTGGAATCAATGCAGAGCGCCTGTGTTCCTCCTATTTAGGAACACAGTTCTCTGTGTTGATTTCACAAACCCATCCCCCCACAGTTAGAAATCACCCTTAGGCTCACATTTAATCCTCTGATCGCCCCTGTCTGCCCAAATGTCGCAGCCCCACTAAAAATCGCTGATCGCCGCCATTACTAGTTAAATAAAAATGACAATTAAATATTTCCCCTAGTTTGTAGACGTGATAACTTTTGCGCAAACCTATCAAAATACACCTGTTTTTTTTTTTTTTTTTTTACCAAAAATATGTAGCAGAATACAAATTGGACTAAAATGATGAAAAAATTTGCTTTTTGCATTTTTTTATTTGGGAATGTTATATAGCAGAATGTGAAATATATTGTTTTTTTTTTTTTTTTTTTTTTTTTCAGAATTGTCACTTTTTTTTATTTATAGCACAAAAAATAAAAATCGCACAGTTGATCAAATACCACCAAAAGAAAGGTCTATTTGGTTACTGCATCGCACGACCACGCAATTGTCTGTTAAAATAACGCAGTGCCGAATCGCAAAAAATGACCTTGTACTTAAGGGGGAAAATCTTCCGCTCCAGAAGTGGCTAAAACATTTTTCTAGGTGGCACTGATGTGGAGACACTAATATGGGGCACTAATAGGTGGCACTGGTAAGCAGTACTGTTGGGCACTGATGCAATGATGGGCTGCACTGATGAGCAGGCACTGAAAGGTAGCACTGATTGGCGTCACTTGCTGGGCATTGCTGAGGCTGCACTGTAATGCTGTGCTCTGATTATCTGGCTCTCCACATTTTACACATGATCCACTGTGATTGGACACAGCCAATCACATGTGTAATGAGCCACGGCATCGGCTCTTTAACGAGATCGGGGTCATATTGGTCTTGTTTCATAACAACATCAATACCCGTTATAAAACCAGATGGGCATGGATGGTGAGCTGATTCGGTGGTTCAACGGGCCACTTGACTAGACTTGCCCCCCAGGCCTAAGGCTGCCAGCCCTCCCCTGGTGAGGAGGACCATCTATGTGGACAGCTTTACCCCAGATGCTTGCATACTTAGATGTGCCTCTTTTAATCATCAAACATATTGCTAAATGTTGTACCTTCATTAAATGTAACCATATTACTACACTTAGAGGTGTCTCTCTTACTTGAGCTTGAAAGAATGTAAATATTAACTCTTTGCTAGTTAAACTTTTGTTCATAACATCACTGTTCCTCCCTGTGACATAGACAGCCTCTTGCTGTTGTAGCACTGAAGTCATATCACATTGTTACAAATCCCACAGAAGTAGTGCTGAAGTAGTGGTTGAAGTCGGGCTTTAATTTGCACTATTTTAAATCGTACCCGGTGTGACCGCAGGCTTCTACTCATTTGCTACTCGCATTGCAAGACATCGCTAATTTATCAAGTTAAAATGTATTTTAACTTGATAAAAACAACGTCTTGTAAAACACTTGCAGACCAAGTTACTCGCAATCCAAGGTTTTACTCTATAGTACTTTTCTATTGGGGCACTGATATCACTATGGACACCCCCATGATGTTTCTGTCATACGTGGAGCCACCAGAAGACCAGAGGTCACTAAGGGGTCTGATGTCTGCATTCCAGGAGCACTTCAGGGAAGGGGGAGATGGAGCTACTGCCTCTCTGCTAGAGGAAACTATACTTGTAAGACTTACAGTATTTTTACCCTCCACTTATACTGCAACGTGAGTCAAAAATTCTATTATTCACTCTTTTCTAAAGGCCATCTTGTATAAAATAACAATGATTCCACAAAATACAGTATTTGCATCCATTATATTTGGGGTTGAGAGAACAGGAAGGGGGCTTAGACCTCAGAATTTGCATTTTCTCCTGGGTGTACCAGTTCTCCCCCACAACCTATAAAAAAAAAAAAAAAAAATACTGGCTAATCAACTGACATGCTACTGATCTGTGCGGAAGAGGTTGTTAGATTGTAAGCTCGTGGCCAGTGACTGACGTAATTGGTTCCACAACTGCAAAGTAGTGTAAAATAAGGTAAATGCAGGATGTAAAAATAATATATAAGTATTTTCAAATTTCTAGCTAAGCAGAATCACCAGTGCCATTGTGTCAGCTATTTCTGCAGCTAAATTTAGCCCTATTCAGAGAGTAACTTTGACAGCAGGGAACACCTGAGCAGAATTTTTATCCATGACAACATCATTTTGTCCTTCCTCAGATTTACAATATAGTCTCTTCTTGGGCTTGAGAGCTCTCTGTTCCTCTTTTCTGTCCTTTCTGTTGTTGAATTACGAGTCTGCTCAGGTACCATTCTATGTCTGGATGTACAGGACCCATGTATTCAATAAATTGTAACTCTTTTGTAGAAACTGGAACAAAGAATTATTAAGAGATGGTTGACAACGCTGGGGGGCGTGGCTTCCGGCGCTGAAGATGGCCGCTTAGTTCTTCGGCTCCGCTCGGCCACCCGGGACATCCACCGATTACAGCCTCCACGGTGAGCTTACCAGCCCTCACGATCTCCCCTTCACCTCCGGGAGGGATGAGGAACAAGAAGGGAACCGCGCAATCGCGCAAGCTGGACGGCTTTCTTATATCCAGCTCTGCTGGACTCCGGCAAGATGGCGCCGGCAGGCCCCCGCAGCACGCACCAGCCCGAGCAGGGAGCCAGGGTGGCGGAGTACAGCAGTTCAGGCAAGTGGCTAATCCAGATAGCGGCAATTCCTCCGGTGCCTCCACTCCCCCCTCCCCATCCTCGAGGAGCCCGGCGAAACAGCGTCCCCGCTGGGGCTCTCCCCCCCCTGATCCCGCACAGCCATGCGGGATGGATCAATCAGCCTCCCCTCCTGTGGATCCCAGGGGATCGAGCACACTGCCTGCGGATCCTTTTGCCGCATTCCCAGTGGGTGATCATCCTATTTCTGCCACACTGCTTAAAGGTATGCTCCATTCCCTCTGGTCATCACTGCACACAGATGTAATGCAAAGCCTCACCCGGACAAGACAAGATGTGCAGCAGCTGGAGGTGAGAATGGATAATGCCGAAGCCTCCATGTCTAAATGTTCTTTATCCCTCAATACCCTCATCTCGGCTCACAATGACCATACTGATGACATTGATTGGATTAAGGACAAACTTGCTGACCTGGAAGACAGGTCTCGGAGGAACAATTTGAAACTAAGGGGTATCCCTGAATCTGTCCAGCCTCAAAATTTGCGCAAAATGGCTACTGATCTTTTCTCTGCACTGGTCCCCTCTCTAACTGCGACCGAATTGGAGATAGATAGGATTCACAGGATCCCTAAGCCCCATTTCATTGCACAAGATCTGCCTCGGGACGTTCTACTCCGTGTGCATTTTTTTCAGACGAAGGACAGAATACTCCTGGCCTCTAGACAGCTTCAAGCTCTCCCTGGGGACTTTCCGCAGGTGCAGATCCTGCCAGACCTATCCAGACATACGCTCCAGAAGCGTAGGAATCTTGCCACCATAACAAAAGCCCTGAGGAACCACCAAATTATGCACAAATGGAAGCACCCGGCTCAACTATCAATCACCCACCAAGGCAACACTGTGACGATTGCTTCTCTTGAAGAAGGTATGGCCCTTCTGCATCGCTGGGGCATCATTCCGGAGCCACCTGCCGCTCAGTCACGGTCTTCCAGATCCCGGTCGCCGCAGACCCTCCCGGATGACTGGCACGTTGTGTCCCGCAAAAGATCCAGTTCCAAACACCCCTCACCTGGAGGTGAACACCCCCCAATGCCAGCTCAACGTTAGTCCCTGGCCTAGGCATGTTTGACCTAATGGCCCCTCTCTTTTCGTTGCAGGTCTTACCTGCATCTGGACTCTTTTTTATCCTTTGTCAGACTCCCCCACCCTGTCTGCCTCTCCTCCCCTTTTCCCTATGTTGCTCCAGACGGACTGTAGGACTTGCTTCTATTGAACATTTTGCATTACCCACGACTCTCGTCCAGATGATCCGGTTTGTTTCTCTGATGATACCATGACCATCAAGTTTTTATCGTTAAATGTGAATGGTCTGAACCACCCAGTTAAGCGGTTCTCCCTGTGGACTGAGTTGTGTAACAGTGGTGCTGACGTGGTATGCATCCAAGAGACCCATTTTAAGCTCCATCACCAGCCCAAGTTCTCACACAGGAACTTTCCTACTTTGTTCTTTGCCAACGCCACTGAGAAGAAACGAGGGGTGCTGATTGCACTGAGGGACTCAATTGCCTTTACGATGCGCAAGCTGACCCAGGATCCTGATGGCAGATACCTCGTCCTGCAGGGCGACTTCAACGCAATGCCATTAACTTTGGTGGCAGTCTATGCTCCCAACACACACCAAAAACGCTTCCTCTCTAGGCTGATGAAAAAGGTCTCCGGAGACGTCTATGGTAATCTGGTGGTTTGTGGTGACATGAACTCAGTGGTCGACCCTGGGCTCGACACCTCGGTGCCCGCCCGGGGCCGACAACTTTCATTGGGCTCCTTTTTGGCCTCGGAACAATTATTTGATGTGTGGCGTTGCCAACATGGCTCAGAAAGGGACTATTCGTTTTATTCCTCAAGACATAATTCGTACTCACGTATTGACATGTTCTGGGCTGATCTCCCTTTCCTGGGCAAAGTCTCCTCCTCGGCTGTCAGAAACATCACGTGGTCCGACCACGCGGCTGTGGAAATAGTCCTGGAGGAGTCGGGGCCCAGGGAACGGACATCAGTCTGGCGTTGTGATGTTAAGGTACTCCAAGATCCTACTGCTGGTAAGGTGATCAGAGAGCAGCTCTCTGAATATTTTAAACTCAACGCCCCCTCTGTGTCGGATCCCTGGGTGCTCTGGGGAGCGCACAAGGCGGTTATTCGCGGTGTGTGCATTCAACAGACTGCCAGGATGCGTAGGGCCTATAGTCGTAAACTCACGGCTCTCTTGACTGAGATACGTGACCTTGAGACTACACATAAATCTTCTCCCACACAAGCCATAGCCTCACAGCTTTCCCGAGCGCGGGACTCTCTGAAGTCCCACCTCATGGAACGTTATGACCGACATTTGAGGGTGCTTAAGCTCAAATATTATGCGCACGCGAATAAGGCAGGCAAGTTTTTAGCAGCGAGAATTAAGCAACGCAGAGTCTCTACGAGGATTTCCCACCTTTCCCAACACTCTACTGGCTCTAGACTGACCCATCCCCGGGATATAGCGAACGAATTCGCAGATTTCTATGGGTCCCTCTACAACCTAGACCGAGACCCCAACACAGTTCAACCGACTCCAACTCTCATTCGACAGTTCTTAGACAAAATACAATTACCGTCCCTGACTGACGCCCACCTCCAATCCCTATCGTCCCCTTTTACCATGACTGAAATTTCCAAAGCCATAAAACGACTCCCCACTGGGAAATCACCGGGCCCGGATGGTCTTTGTAATGAATATTACAAGCTTCATGTTGACACTCTGGGTCCCCACCTAGTTGAGGTATTTAATCAGGCTGCCTGCAAAGCTGAATTCCCTAAAGAGATGTTGAGCGCCTATATCACCACAATTCCCAAACCCGGCAAGGATGCTAGTCTCCCAGCCAATTACCGTCCCATTTCTCTATTGAATAGCGACCTGAAAATCTACGCCAAAATCTTGGCGTCCAGACTTCAGCCCTTCCTCCCCCTGCTTGTAAGGAACGACCAGATGGGTTTTATGCCGGGCAGGCAAACGTCGGATGCCACGCGGCGGATCATAAACCTAGTCCACTTGGCGGAGATGTCAAAAACGCCTTCTCTGCTCCTTACTTTGGATGCAGAGAAGGCGTTTGACAGGGTGAACTGGTTGTTTATGCGATTTACGTTGGAAAAATTTGGCTTCTCCGGAAGCATACTCGCTGCGATTCTTGCCCTTTACTCCTGCCCCTCTGCCCAGGTCCTTACTGCTGGCACAACATCGAACCCTTTTACCATAACAAATGGCACCCGCCAGGGCTGTCCCCTCTCACCCACGATCTTTAATTTGATGATCGAACCCCTGGCGGAGGCCATTAGATCGGATAACGAAGTGCGGGGATTCCAGATGGGTTCCGTTTCCCACACGGTAAATCTGTTCGCAGATGACGTCGTGCTTGCCCTTACCGATCCGAGCCAGTCCCTCCCAGCAGTCCATAGAATTCTTTCTGAATTCAGCTCGGTTTCCTACCACAAGGTGAACACGTCCAAATCCTTAATACTGAACATGGGTGTTAGTAAACGAGACGCTGACTGCCTTCAGAGAGAATATCCTTACCCCTGGACCGAAGTCTCCATCCCTTACCTAGGTATACACATCACCCCCACCACCAAAGGTCTCCTCCCTATCAACGTAGATGCCTTACTGAAGAAGACCTCTAAAGAAATGGCAGCTATGTCTAAAACAGAACTCTCCTGGGGTGGCCGAATGGCCGCCTACAAAATGTCAATATTACCTCAAATATTGTATCTCTTTCGAGCGCTCCCCCTCACATTTCCCAAAAAACAGTTAGACGCTTTATCTAGCAACATGCGTGCTTTTATATGGGGTGGGGAGAGAGCCCGTGTGGCTACCTCCACCCTGTCCCTTCCCAAATCCCTGGGCGGTGTTAAACTCCCGGATTTAGCCCTGTACCTATGGTCCACAAGATTGGTTCAGATCCAGGCATGGTTTTCTATCTCCCACTCCCTCCCATGGGTCCAACTTGAACGTCATCTCATTTCCACTAGAGATCTCCGTCTGTTCCTCCTCGGCGATTTATGGATCCCCTGGTCGTTGGCTCGATTGCCACCCACGGTGCAGTCTTCGCTCATGGCATGGCGCAGACTAACCCTCGCCGGTGGGAAACAGGCGGATAGCCACTTGCACAACTCCATGTTGCTCCCTGTTTCCATCCTAGCTGCCCACCTTCCTTCCCTGCAATTGACCCGTCTAACTGCGTTGGGACTGACTTCGTTGTCTCACTTCTATACCAATGGCGCATTAAGTTCTCCGGCCTTCTTGGTTCGGGAGTTTAATATCCCTCCCGCGCTGACTTTCACGATCTACCGCATACATAGTTTCCTAGTCAAACACCCTCCAACGACTGCCCATATTCCCACTACATCCTGGGTGTACTATCATGCAGACCCATGCCCGACCAAGGGCATCTCCCTTTTTTATGACTGCCTCCTCCAACTTTCAGACAACCCTAAGTCTAGGTCAATGATTAGGTGGGAGAAAGATCTGGCGACTACCTTTACCCCGACCCAATGGTCTAGAGCTCAGCTGTCCACATATCGGTACTCACATTGCACTTCCCACTGGGAACTAATGCTTAAGATAACGAACCGGTGGTATTATACACCTTTTCGGCTCTCTAAGCTGTTCCCTGCTACCCCTGCCCACTGTTGGCGTGAGTGTGGAGGAACGGGAACATTGGTACATATTCTCTGGGAATGTCCTTCGCTCACAAGTTATTGGAAGAAGATTTTCTGTTGTATAGCAGAGTGCACGGGTATTCTTAGCCCTCCTAGGAAGGAGCTTGCGCTGTTAAACCTAGGCATTGACGCATACCCGCTGATCTACCGCCAGATGGTTGTACATATTCTGCTAGCAGCGAGAACGCTTATCCTGCGCAGGTGGAAATCGTTGGAGATTCCAGGTTTCTCTGACATGGTCTCCCTAGTGAATGATAATTATCGCTTGGAAAAAGCCCTTGCTATTAACGATATCTCCTTGAATAATTTTTCCGAATCTTGGCGTTATTGGAAATATCACCAATAGTGGCCCTGATGCCTGGCGGCGTGGTGGGGTTCGGCCTCTTCCCTGGCAAATATGTTCCCACTGGGATGTCGGGGAGGGGGCTGCTTTACCCCTCCGGGCGTGCCCGGTCTCGTGGTCCCTCTACCCCCCGCCTTCATTCTAGGCCCCTTCACATAGTGGTTGGTTCTTGGAGTATATCTATCTTGCAGCACATTTTGCAGCATTTTTTCTTCTACCGTACAACCTAGGGTTTAATCTTGGGCATTAGTTCTGTAATGCTTGCTTGCTTGCTTGAACAATTCTGGTATTTCTTGTATTTTCTTGTATTTACTTGTCTAGTCTGAGCAAAGTTTCCCCCCCTCCCCTCTCTCCCTCCCCCCCCCCCTCCTGTTTCATTGCCATACGTAGTTAATCTCAACGTGATATGTTACTGTTATTCATGTTTATATGGCTCATGCTTTTGAATGTTTGTACAACTTTTTCTTCTTCATGTGAAAATCAATAAAAATGATTGTTTAAAAAAAAAGAGATGGTTGACAACAAACCAGACTCAGCTAGAATTTTTATAGGCAATGCTAAATGGAAAATTGAAGCGGACCTTTTGTTAACTTTAAAAATCTGCATGAATAAGCTCCTGATCTGTCACAATATAAAGAAGAAGTATCAACTTTAACCGGTTGCCGACTGCGCACAGTATATTTACTGCGGCAGTCGGCCCCGGCCAGGCAGAGTGACGTAGGTCTACGTCGCTCACCTGTCACTCCTTCTAGAGCCAATAGCGGGCGGGCGCGCGCCCGCTGAGGCACGCGCCCGCCTCGGCTCGTTCACGGAGGAGTGCGGGAGTGTGACTGGCGGACCCGATGTCCGCCGGTCACACTACGATCGCCGGTACAGCGGGAGAAAGACAGAGCGACTTATGTAAACAAGCCGCCTGTCAGTTCTCCCTGTGTAAAAGTTAAGATCAGACAGTTCTACTATGTAGAACTGTTGATCTTTGTTTTTACACTAGTAGACCTGTCCCTGCACAGTTAGAATCACGCCCCTAGGACACACTTAACCCCTCCCTGTCCAATACTGTTAACCCCTTCCCTGCCAGTGTCATTTTTGCAGTAACAGTGCATATATATAGCACTGATTACTGCAGTAATGTCACTGGTACCCCCAAAAGTGTCAAAAATGTCAGTCAAGGGTCCGATCTGTCCGCCGCAATGTCGCAGTACCGCAAAAAAATCGCAGATCGCCGCCATTACTCGTTAAAAAAAAAAACACCAAAAATGACAAAAATCTTTCCCTTTGTTAGTAAACGCGATAACTTTTGCGCAAACAAATCAAAATATGCTTTTTGCATTTTTTTTTACCAAACATAGGTAGCGTAAAACAAATTGGCCGAAAATTTTAAAAAATTTTGATTTTTACATTTTTTTTTGGGGGAATTTCATATAAAAAAAGTGAAAAATATTGTTGTTTTTGCAAAAATTACGCTCTTTTTTTGTTTATAGCGCGTGATCAAAAAATCACACAGGTGATCAAATACCACCAAAAGAAAGCTCTGTTTGTGGGAAAAAAAGGACATGAAATTCGTTTAGGTACAGCGTCCCACGACCGCGCAATTGTCCGTTAAAGTCACGCAGTAAAAAATCGCAAAAAAAACCCTGGTCTTTTAGCAGGAAAATCCTCCGGTGGTAAAATGGTTAAGAAAAGCTCCCAATTTTAGCGATAAGGCTGGGTTCACACAGTTGCAGTGCATTAATGTAAACGTGCCAAAGCATGTTGTACTTAACATGGAAATATATATGTCATGGCAGGTCCACTTTATGGCCTTTTGGAAAAACCCATGGTTACAGTGCCTTGAAAAAGTATTCATACCCCTTGAAATTTTCCACATTTTGTCATGTTACAACCAAAAAACGTAAATGTATCTAATTAGGATTTCATGTGATAGACCAACACAAAGTGACGCATACTGTAATTGTAAAGTGGAAGAAAAAATAATAAATGGTTTTCAAATTTTTTTACAAATAAATATCTGAAAAGTGTGGCGTGCATTTGTATTCACTCCCCTTTACTCTGATAACTAAAATTTAGTAGAAGCAATTGCCTGCAGAAGTCACCCAATTAGGAAATAGTCCACCTGTGTGTAATTTTATCTCAGTATAAATACAGTTGTTCTGTGAAGCCCTCAGAGGTTTGTTAGAGAACCTTAGTGAGCATCATGAAGGCTAAGGAACACACCAGAAAGGTCAGAGATACAGTTGTGGAGAAGTTTAAAGCAGGGTTAGGTTATAAAAAAAATATCCCAAGCTTTGAACATCACAGTATGGCACAATTGCAAACCTACCAAGACATGGCTGTCCACCTGAACTGACAGGCCAGACAAGGAGAGCATTATTGAGAGAAGCAGCCAAGAGGCCCGTGGTAACTCTGGAGGAGGTGCAGAGATCAACAGCTCAGGCGGGAGAATCTGTCCACAGGACAACTATTAGTTGTGCACTCCACAAATCTGGCTTTAAATGGAAGAGTGGCAAAAATATTATTGTTGAAAGAAAGCCATAAGAAGTCCCATTTGCAGTCTGTGAGAAGCCATGTGGGGGACACAGGAAACATGTTGAAGAAGGTGCTCTGTTCAGATGAGACAAAACAAAATGCAATGTGTGGCGTAAAACTAACACTGCACACCACCCTGAACACACCATCCCCACCGTGAAACATGGTGGTGGCAGCATCATGTTGTGGGGATGCTTTTCTTCAGCAGGGACAGTGAAGCTGGTCAGAGTTGACGGGAAGATGGGTGGAGCCAAATACAGGGCAATCTTAGAACTGTTAGAGTCTGAAAAAGACTTAAGACTGGGGCGGAGGTTCACCTTCTATCAGGACAACAACAAAGGAGCTACAATGGAATGTTTTCGATCAAAATATATTCATGTGTTAAAAAGGCCCAATCAAAGTCAAGACCTAAATCTAATTGAGAATCTGTGGCAAGACTTAAAAATTGCTTTTCACAGATGCTCTCCATCCAATCTGACAGAGCTTGAGCTATTATGCAAAGAATAATGGGCAAAAATGTCCCTCTCTAGATGTGCAAAGTTGGCAGAGACATACCCAAAAAGACTTGCAGCTGTAATTGCAGCGAAAGGTGGTTCTATAAAGTAAGGGGGGGGGGCTATAAACTCAGGGGGGCTGAATAGAAATGCACGCCACACTTTTCAGATATTTATTTATAAAAAATGTTGAAACCAATTTATCATTTTCCTTTCACTCTTTCATCCACTCTGAATCATTGATTGCACTCGGAATAATTGATCACACAAATTAGGGACCAATTAGCACCTTTTGGAGAAAGTAGGGACTACAAAGAAAAAGAGAAGGATTTAAAAAACAAAATACAGAAATATGACAAAGAAATACACGCAAAAAAAACAGAAGAAATATAGAAGGGATGTACTTGATTATACCATCTGCCGAGTGTACAAATGACAAACAGATGATGATTATATGGGAGAGAACCCAGCAGATATCTCAATAAACAGAGAATCTAGAGAAACATCCATGGAAAGAGGAAATCCAGAGGAACAATGGACAGAAGTAACAAGAAACTCTAATAGACCCCGAGAAACACACAAGGCGGCAATGGTAGAGATCAGACACAACAGAGAACAAGCTCAGAGAGGAACTAAAATTATATATTAAGGACTCCTAGGACACCAAGGGATCGCAATAGATTTTTACCTTTACGGAATAGGGATATATCACCTCCTCGAAGACAGAGAGAATTCCAACAACTCCCAATTTTTCCCAGGGAATACAGGGGAAGACCCCCAAGGAATCAATGGGGACCCAGACCATACAGGAACTGGGGACAAGAAAATTTCCAAGGAAGAAATACCCAAGGATACCAGAGAAACAATACATGGCAATACCAGGGGAATGGATACCCACAACAAGGGTACAGTCAGTGGAACAACTGGAATCAAAGAAGGCCCAAAACCAAGAGGAAGAATGGAGGAGGCCCCCATGAAGACAGTATGGATGGCAAGAAAGAAACGCATGAGAAGCAAAAGAGGGGGGGGGGGGAACAAAGAGAAATAAAAAGAAGGGAGTACTATGAGCAGGTATTTTTAATTTGAGTAACATTGATTTCAGTGAAGAGGAACTGAAGATCCTAGATCTGGGGCTGAAATATGCTCCAGATAAGAACCTCAGCCAACTTGAAACCTACATAGATCTTCACAAATTTACCAGGAAATTAAAAATCAAAAAATTCTACCTAACTAAAAATAAGGGAGAAACCATTGAAGAGAACATTGAGTATCAACACGCAAAGTTAAAAAATAAATCTACGTTCAACCCTAAATGTCCGGGAAGTGATAGTATAGAGGTATTCAAAACAATGGTGGAAGAAGACATCAAACAAATGAATATAAAAGGCAAAAAACATGCTAAAGTATGGAAAACTATTGGAGAACTAGAAAAGAAAAATGAAGTAGTAATCAGGCCAGCAGATAAGGGAAGGGGGTGAGTTATTCTGAAAAAGGAAGATTATGAGCTGGAAATGGAGAAATTACTTAAAGCTGAGGGCACTTACAGAAAATTGAATTATAAACCGAAGAAGGGATATGAAAAACAGTTAAAGGCCTTTGTGAAAAAAGATAGAGACAAAGGATTCTTGATAAAAAAGGAGGCAAATTACCTAATCCCTGAAGCCGCAAAAACACTGATTATTTATTATGTGCCCAAAATACATAAGAACTAACAAACACCCCCAGGAAGACCCATAATAAGTGGGATTGACTCACTATTCTCAAGATTGGGGGAATATTTGGATCAGTTTCTGCAACCAGTCGTCAAAGAGGGCAAATCATATCTGAAGGATAGTAGGGGACTTATTTCATAAATAAGGAATCTAACAGTGGAAGAGGATGAAATATTAGTAACAATTTATGTAAATTCATTGTATACGAATATAGTACAAAAAGGTAGACTAAAAGGAGTGGAATGGGCATTACAGAGACACACGAGTTTGAAGCAGGAACAAATTAAATATATAATTGAAGGACTGAATTTGGCCATGGCCAGCAATAATTCTGGTAGGTGTAAAGGGAGATACTATGTGCAAACCAAAGAAGTGGCCATGGGAGCTAAATATGCCCAGAGTGTGGCCAACCTTTTCATGAATAAGTGGGAAGAAGAACAAATTTTCCATAACCCAAAACATGAATTAAAATTCTATAGAAGATTCGTAGACGATATCGTTTATTGAAGAAATCAATCACAACATATATGGGATCACCTTTACCGGGGATTGGAGCCATACACAAGTAAATTATTTAGATCTTCAATTGTATAAAAATAATAAGAAACTGGGAACAAGAACATTTTTTAAACAAACTGATCGAAATGGATATATCCCCACAAAAAGTTGCCACCATCCAAAATGGATAGGGAACATACCTAAGGGGCAACTATAAAGAATTAGGAGAAATTGCAGTAACCCCATGGACTATGACAAACAGGCCAATGTCCCTATTGAGAGTCTAATAGAAAAGGGATATAATAGGAGGGAATTGGAAATATAGGAAATATAGGCATATAGGACTATTAGACACAAGGTATATTTCCTTCTATACCTCCACCATTGGAATATGTAGGGGAAACATCATCTGACCCATATATACAACACTGCCCATTATAGATAGCTGACAATTCCATTACCTCTGCCACATAGGCCCAATTGGTAAATGTATATTCCCTCTATAGGCCTCCCACTTGGGAACATGTAGGAGCATATGTCACTAGATCAACTTAAAGCAGAGTTCCGGCCACAAAATCGACATAATCGATTTTGTAGCCATCCGCTTGCTTTTCATCACCTGAAAAGGAAATGGATAGTTACGATTTTTTTTTTTACTTACCTTGTTATTGTAGAAAAATATACTCACCCTTCTTCCACTTCCTCCCTCGGCGGCCGCGGCCCGCGCCATCACTTCTGGTTTGCAATGATTCCTGGGAGGTGAACGTCATCGCTCCCAGGAATCAATGCGACGGCACCGGCCCCGCTCGTCACTTCCGGTGCGGCGCCGCATTCCCTGCTAAACAGCTTCTGGGCATGCGACCATCACTCATGAGTGATGGTCAATCTAGCAGCAAACAAGATGTGGAGTACTATAGTCTGGTACTTCGGAGGGATCAGATCTATTCCCAAGTTCAAAAGTGCCAAAGCCGGCCAGATAGAGAAGACCGTGCCCAGAAAAACTCCAAGCAAAACCTCCACTTCCTTCCAAAAGGGTTGAATAAAGGTGCAATCCCAAAGGATATGATACAGTGCTCCTACCTTATTGCACCGTCTCCAACACAACGCACTGGGATACATTTTAGACAGCCTATGAGGCGTTAAGTACCATCCATGGTATATTTTCAGAAATTGTTCCCAATGATCAATACATTTAGACAGTTTATAGTTGACTCTGATGGCCTTATGCCATTGTGAATCTGTAAAGGTCAATTGGAATTCAGATTCCCATTTAGTCCTACTTGGGCCCAATGAACGTGCTTGGGTGTTCATATACAAGTTGTAAAAAAAAGATACGCCCCGTGTGCCAGATATAGCATGGCCCCTAAGAACACCAAGTCATTTTTATTAGGGGGCACTTTGGATTATTTCACGTACATAATTAATTTTTGCACTGCAAGGTTTATGTAAAATATATACAAGCTGCGCTAAATGAGTGAAGGCATATATGATTAGACAAAAAATAGTGATAAATAAATATACTGAAAAATGTATTAACAGCAATAATATGTGTAAGCAAACTAATATAAATCAGTAAATACTGAATAATATAAACCAAGTTCAGATTTGACAGTCTCTGCAATAGTCTGAATAATCCCAAGACTTCAGTGAGAAAAGCGTGAATCTAAATAATACACCAGAAATGCCGTATCCACCACCAGTAAGTATTCTGCTTACTAGAAACTGATATAAATGAGCCTGTATCAGTGGCATCTCTCAACTCAGATATCCTGTTAGAATCAATTAATGCAGGCTCAGGAAACTCAAAACGCTGAAGGATGTATGCCTCCAAGCAACTAGTGTATCGGTCAGATGATCCCAATGGAGACAACCAAGGCCAGCCCCCAACAGTAACCATAAATCATCCCCACCATATAAAATGGAATAAAAGGCTCCATAGCGTAAAACAGCAAATATATTTTATTAAAATAAAGAGTAACACTCACATTCATGCAGAGTATAAGCGCATAAGTACAAGGGAGCCGTCGGCCAGTCAGCTCTTCCACCCGTCCTCTCCTGGAACGCAAGGGTGACGTCAGCACGCCGCGACACGACGCACATGTCGTCAAAGCTAACATTTTCAAAGGTACGGGCGGCGTGCTGACACCACCTCCTATATAGACATACAGGAATACTACTGCCTCGGTCTGACCCACGGGATCGTCACTAACCGCCATCTTACAACAGGGAAAGATGCCAGTTCAATTGCATCATATTATAAATAACCCCCATCATACAACAAGAAAAGATGCCAGTATTATCACCGCATATTGGACATAGAAAGGCAGTAAATATATATCTAATGTATCTAAATAGATATTATTAAATCCAGCATACTGAATGAACGCTGTACATTAATTAATAAAAAAATTTGAAAAATGTATTAAAAAAATTGTAAATAATGATAAAAGTAGTTTGGAGCTCACAATTAATAATGGTGCAATGAAGAGAGTCCGTACATCAGATCAAGTTCACACAATAAGCCAAAGGCCCATACATCAAATCAAAACCCATACATCAAAAGTTCCCATATTAAATCAACACTTGTATGATAATGTTAAATAAACACATATATCTGGAAATACTATGCATTATCAATAAACACGTTCACATCCACGTCTATATTAAGGCCAAAAGGTGTAAAAGTCTTGGCTCTATAAATCCAGGCCATCTCAAGCCTAGATAGGCCCCTTACAAATGGTACCCCCCGCCATTGTGGGCAAAATTTATCCATACCCAGAAATAAGATATTTCTAGGGTCTTTATTGTGGAACAATATAAAGTGTTTAGGCACTGAGTGATGTTTAAAACCCTTTCGTATATTAGCTATGTGCTCATTGAGCAGCAGGAAATGAAAGGTTTAATCTTATAAGATTTAATAGTGCTAGTTGCAACAAAACTTTTAGTGTTCTTTTGCTTAATATTATTAGTGAACAGACTTGGCATCTATTGCACTTAAAAAAAAAAACTGTGAGATGTTGAAGGAAACTAGGTTTAGCCTGAGGTGGTTCAAGGACATTTGGAGCCAGACTATTTCCAAATGTGCAAAAGATGCCAAGTCTGTTCACTATATATATATATGTATATATATATATATATATATATATATATATATATATATATATATATAGAATTATTTTTTTTCCTGCCTCTAAACTCTCCTGCCACTAAACACTGCTAAAGGCCTAAGTGTGCATGAACACATAAGATAACATGCTAGGGAGTCTAGAGGCAGGAACAAAAATGCCAGAGGGCCCTAGGAGCAGCTGTAAAAACATTCAGTGTGTATGAGTCCTAATAGGTGCAAACAGTTATTCTATCTGTGGTGTAACCCTCTTGTTCATTGTAAATTTTATATGTGGTGCTAGGCTCACTTTATGCTTGGAGGAGTATTTTACCTCTTCTGTTCTGTTGAAGCAAAACGAAAGAATGGAGATCACTCCAATGGGGATTGGCATATACAGCAATAAGGATACTTTTTAAAACCTCATTTGATTTTTATTATTCTTTGCTAACTGTTATTGCCTTTTGTTTCACTTGACCCTCCCTTCTAAATTGTAAGCTCTAACGAGCAGGGCCCTCAAGTTCCTCCTGTTTTGAATTGTATTGTAACTGTATTGTCTTCCCTCACATTGTAAAGCGCTGCGCAAACTGTTGGCGCTATATAAATCCTGTATAATAATAATAATAACTGTTCAACATTTTCTTCACAAAAGAGACTCGGAAAACTTAGTCACTTTCAACTTAAAGCAGAACTGTACTGATAACAATTTAAGAAAAAATAATGTTCTTTAGCAAGGAACACACATTCCACATTATTAATTATACTACCAAATTGAGTATGTGCTGTAAATTACCTCCAGTATTGCTCCTGTTTCATCTTGCTGGAGGCTGCCAGGAGCCCAGAGCCCCTGAATAGCAGTTTAGCGGAACTAAACCCGTCAATTTAACGGTTTCAAAAAACAGTTACATTCCTGGAATGCCTGGAATGCTAACTGTTACATTTGCTTTTTTCCTCACCAAACTGTCAAACCATCAAATGTCTGGTGTCATAACTGATCACATGTGCAGCACCATGACAGTTGAAGATCAAACAGAAGCAGCCTCTTTGGCTGTAAAGGATAGGAGGGTTTAGGATTGCTTTAAAGATGTCAGCAGATCGGCCTCTACAAATTTGGTAGTCCCTCAAAGTGCAACTGAGCATGTGCAGGGGGAGACAGTGTATTACTGGATTTTAAACAGTATAGATACTTATTTTTAATGTTTTACATAGCTATACCTGCAAAGGGGCACACCTAAAGTGATCTAGCAGGACTTATTTTTCTGACTATACTTCTACTTTAATGTTGTCAGTAAGTTATAAGTTGACTGTTAGTGTTCCTTTAAAAAAAATATTGCAGAAATAACTTGAGAAGTATAAACCATTTTCTCATCAATTGCCAGGAGTACACTGAGGTGTCCAGGTTGTCATCTGCTAAACTATGTTTCATACTTTTATAGCCAAGATCGACATCCCGCACAACAATTAGACTTTTATGTTCATCATAATGCACATTACTCACCCTTATTTTCTATTCAGTCTTCTCTGTCTCATGTCAGTGATTCAGACACTGATGGTGGGGCTGTCATCGGGTTTAGACACACTTCATTCTCCAGATAATAACCTATAGATTTCTGGTACAACATTTTCTTTCCAAGTACATCTTTGTCGATACACATAAATGTATGAATATGTATCATCCTACGCTCACCTAAGACGTGTCGTGGAGGTGGTGTAAGTGCAACTGAGTAAGTCGCCATTCTCAGAGATTCAAGAAAGAAAAGTATCCTGACTGAGATAATGCCAAAAGTAGAACTTCAGCCAAAACTTTTTTTTTTTTAATTTAGATCTAGATAAAGTCAGAAAAGGGTTAGAACATCTGTCAGAGTTCCCTCCATTTCTTTTGTGGTCAGAAGTGAGGTAAACTCTCCACACCAGGGTTACTGATAGCAATACTGTACAGTAGTCTTTCCAATAATACCCAAAGGGTTTCAGGGGTTCAGAGGCTACCTTTATCAGGGCTTCACAATGCTGGACTGTACAAGAAGGTTTGGGAATCCTGGAGTTTTTACATTCTTTCAAGTTATAAAACCAGAACTTTTTTTTTTGCCCAGACCTTCAAGTCCAGTCCAGCATCACAGATTCCCTGAAAAGGGGGTCTCCTAAAATCCCTAAAAGGTGTTGATTTTTGCTTTAAATGACTTCTGTGATGATTAAACGTTATCTAGATGGTCAACAATATATTGAAGCTCTCTTCTGGAAACTTTGGGACATTCTTTTTAAGGACTGAGGCAGGGCACTTTGTGCCCATGAGACATAGTTTAAAAAAGAAATGCAGACCCTGATGACAACTATAAGAGTGGCATCAAATGTCCTAATTGTAAAACTGGGTAGATCATTAAAAAATATTGTAAACATTTTGTTTTAGTTTCTATTATAACATTTTGCAAATAAGTAATTTGTTTTCCTAAATTTGGGCCAAAATTTATACTGCTACATATCTTTAGTAAAAATAACCCAAATTAGTGGATATAATTTAGTCTGTTTGAAAGTTATAGAGTCTACAAGCTATGGTACCAATCATTAAAAATTGATCACACCTGATGTACCGACGGCCTATCTCATTTCTTGAGGCCCTGAAATGTCAGGACAGTACAAATACCCCCCAAATAACCCCTTTTTGGAAAGTAGACAGTTCAAGGTATTTAGTAAGAGGCATGGTGAGTTTTTTGAAGTTGTAATTTTTTCCCACAATTCTTGGAAAAATGAAGACATTTTTTTTTTTACACAAAATTGTGATAATAACAAGTTATTTCTCACAGACAGTATATGCATACTTGCAATTACACCCCAAAATACATTCTGCTACTCCTCCTGAGTATGGCAATACCACATGTGTGGTATCACTTTTACACAGTCTGGCCATATACAGAGGCCCCACATGCAAGGAGCATCGTCAGGTGTTCTACAAGCATAAATTACACATAAAATTTTATAACGACCTATCACATTTTTGAAGGCCCTGGAGCACCAGGACAATGGAATTACCCACAAAATGACCCAATTTTGGAAAGCAAACACCCCAACATATATTATATGAGGCATATTGAGTCTTTTAAATGTGTCTTTTTTTTCCACACGTTTTTGGAAAATGTGGAAAGAAAATGAAAACCTCTTTTTTTTTTTTTTTTTTTTACACAAAGTTGTCAATTTATAGGATATTTCTAATACATAGCATGTACATAGCAAAAATTACACCCCAAAATACATTCTGCTACTCCTCCTGAGTATGGCGATACCACATGTGTGAGACATTTACACAGCCTGGCCACACACAGGAGCCCAACATTCAAGGAGCACTGCCAGGTGTTCTAGGAGCATAAATAACACATATAATTTCCTAATGTAAGTTAGGGACCTTAGATTGTACACTCCTTGAGGGCAGGGACTGATGTGAATGTGTAATGTATATGTAAAGCACTGCGTAAATTGACAGCGCTATATAGGTACCTGAAATAAATAAATAAATAATGACCTATCACACTTTTGGAGGCCCTGGAGCACTAGGACAATAGAATTACCCACAAAATGACCCCATTTTGTAAAGCAAACATCCCAACCTATATTCTACAAGGCATAATGAGTCTTTTAAACATGTCATTTTTTTCCACAAGTGTTTGGAAAATGTGGAAAGAAAGTGAAAACGTATTTTTTTTACACAAAGTTGTCAATTTATAATATATTTCTAACACATAGCATGTACATAGCAAAAATGACACCCCAAAATTCATTCTGCGACTCCTGAGTATGCCGAAACCACATGTGTGAGACTTTTACACAGCCTGGGCACACACAGAGGCCCGGCATCCAAGTAGCACCTTCAGGCGTTCTAGAGCATAAAATGTCACATCTAATTTTATTACAACCTATCACACTTTTGAAGGCCCTGGAGCACCAGGACAATTGAAACGCCCACAAAATTACCCAATTTTGGAAAGCAAACACCCCAACACTTAATCTAGGAGGCATGGGCTGCAGATAGGTACTCAGGTACACTGATGAGCTGGAGATAGGTACTCAGGTACTCTGATGGGCTGCAGACAGGTACTTAGGTACACTGATCGGCTTCAGAAAGGTACTCGGGTACTCTGATGGGCTGCAGAGAGGTACTTGAGTACTCTGATGGGCTAGAGACAGGTACTCAGGTAATCTGATGGGCTGCAAATAGGTACTCAGGCACTCTGGGCTGAAGACAGGTACTCGGGTACTCTGGGCTGGAGACAGGTACTCGGGTACTCTGGGCTGGAGACAGGTACTCGGGTACTCTGGGCTGGAGACAGGTACTCAGGTACTCTAATGGCCTGCAGATAGGTACTCAGGTACTCTGAAGGGCTGGATACAGGTACTTGGGTACTTTGATGATAGGTACTCGGGTACTCTGATGGGCTGGTGACAGGTACTCAGGTACTCTGAAATTGGGTACTCTGATGGGCTGGTGACAGATACTTGGGTACTCTGATGACATGTACTCGGGTTCTCTGATGGGCTGCAGAGAGGTACTTGGGTACTCTGATGGGCTAGAGACAAGTACTTGGGTAATCTGATGGGCTGCAGATAGGTACTCGGGTACTCTGGGCTGGAGACAGGTACTCGGGCACACTGGGCTGGAGACAGGTACTCATGTACTCTGATGGGCTACAGAGAGGTACTCGGGTACTCTGATGGGCTGGTGACAGGTACTCGGGTACTCCGATGACAGGTATTCTAATGACAGGTCCTCGGGTACTCCGATGACAGGTTCTCGGATACTCTGATGACAGGTACTCGGGAACTCCGATGACAGATACTCGGGTACTCCGATGACAGGTACTCTGATGACAGGTACTTGGGTACTCTGATGACAGGTACTTGGGTACCCCAATGACAGGTACTCGGTTACTCTGATGACAGGTACTTGGGTACACCAATGGCAGGTACTCAGGTACTTTTGGTGACAGGTACTTAGTAATCTGATGGGCTGGTGACAGGTACCTGGGTACTCTGATGACAGAGTACCCGAGTACCTGTCATCAGAGTACCAAAGCACCTGTCATCAGAGTACCTGAGTACTTGTCATCAGAGTGCCTGAGTACCTGTCACCAGCCCATCAGAGTACCCGAGTACCTGTCATCAGAGTACCTGATGGGCTGGTGACAGGTACTCAGGTATTCTGATGGGCTAGTGACAGGTACGTTGATGGGCTGGTGACAGGTACTTTGATGGGCTAGTGACAGGTCCTCTTTATTTGGGGGGCAATCAGTGTGTTTGGTGTGCACTGTAATTGTTAACTAGCTGTTACCGCAGTCTCCTCCTCACACAGGATTGATGTGTGAAGCGGAGAGCCCAGTAACAGCTAGTTTTCGGGTTTGTTGACATTCTGTGACCGGCTGTGATTGGAAACAACCGGGCACGTGGTAAAGAGCCAATTTCATTGACTCTTTACCCAGATCGGGGATGGACTGTGCCAGAGTGACACTCTCCATCCTGATCGCTGGTCTGCGCGCCCCTAGAGGCGCACACGAGCGGCGTGCACAGGGACGGTGCATGTGGCGGTCTGTGATTCGACACGGCCAGTCACATGGTAAAGAGTCATTTTTTTATTGGCTCTTTACACTGATCTGGGATGGGCTGTGTCCCGAGGGCCATGCCTCATCCACGATCGCAGCGCTGGAGACATTCCTGCTGGCGTCATTTTACAATGTGCCAGAAAGGAAGAGTTGGAATTAGGGCAAGGCCACAGCTTTATTGAACTTACCAACTGTAACAATAATAAATTACCATATAATGATGCCAGTCTCATAACAAACACAGATAGTTTAATAGGCCTGTCTCCACCATCAGACTTGAGGGCATGGCCCTTTAAGGAATATCTATCGCTGGCAAGGTAAAATCGCCAATAAAGCCATGACAAATTCACAATGGGTGGGCAAAACTTGTGACGTCAGAATCTCCTCAGAGTGGTGGGAAGTGCCCTTGCGTAGCCCCTTTTCTAGATTTCAGGCTCCACCCAATCACCTCATGCCTTAATGGCCAATCCCATCGAATCCACTAAAACTCCCCTTTTATATCAACGCCTACATAGCTGCGAAGCTTCCAGCAGTCAAGGCTCCCTTTCCCTAGAGGATGGGGTCAAGGGGCCTTCATTTTTGTATAACTTATACAAATGCCTGGATTTCATTAGTTACTCAGCATTCCTGTGTTTGTGGGGTTGTGTTCCTCAAAGGAGTACAAAGAAAGGAGGAAGCCTAGCTCCAAAGGGTCCACCAAAAAAAAAAAAAAAAAGGAAGAGAGGCAAAAGAGCAAAAGAGCCCTTAAAATGTGGTATGTGCAATTTATTAATGGGAAATGTATATAGATGAAAGTAGGCAAAATACAACAACTTTCATTTGGCAAGGTTGCAAAAAAACTGTGCTATGATAGAAGCAACCCTCTGAGTATGCGTGTGGTGAATACCCCTGCATCCATGCAGGACAAAGGGTAGGTCACTCTCGATGCCTCTGAGAACTCTGTTCTATGTCCTCATGGGGGACATCAGGAGGGTGATGGGCTGGTTTATAAAGGAGAAAACTTTTCAGAGGTATTATAAGTCCAGACTGTGGCGTTTCCCTAGTCTCCTGTAATGCAGCAACCCCAGAAGAGGAGGAGCTATCTGATATATATGCCGCTTATAGCAGCCACAAGGGCCCGCCCTCTCCATACACATCCCCATCCCTGAACACACGGAAACCTGCAAGAGCAGAACTCTTTGTGTGGACACTGCTAAACTATATATATATATATATATATATATATATATATATATATATATATATATACTCTCACAAAAGTGAGTACACCCCTCACATTTTTGTAAATATTTTATTATATCTTTTCATGTGACAACATTGAAGAAATTACACTTTGCTACAATGTAAAGTAGTGAGGGTACAACTTTTATAACAGTGTAAATTTGCTGTCCCCTCAAAATAACTCAACACAAAGTTATTCACGTCTAAACCGCTGACAACATCAGTGAGTACATCCCTAAGTAAAATTGTCCAAATTGGGAGCAATTAGCCATTTTCCCTCCCCGGTGTCATGTGACTCATTAGTGTTACAAGGTCTCAGATGTGAATGGGGAGCAGGTGTGTTAAATTTGGTGTTATTGCTCTCCCTATTTCATACTGGTGACTGGAAGTTCAACATGGCACCTCATGGCAAACAACTCTCTGAAATCCTGAAAAAAGATGGCCTAGGCTATAAGAAGATTGCCAAGACCCTGAAACTGAGCTGCAGCACCGTGGCCAAGACCACACAGCGTTTTCCCAGGACAGGTTCCATTTAGAACAGGCCGACAAAACAAGGTCGACCAAACAGGTCGACCAAAGAAGTTGAGTGCAAGTGCTCAGTATGAAATCTACAGGTTGTCTTTGGGAAATAGACGTATGAGTGCTGCAAGCATTGCTACGAAGGTTGAAGGAGGGGGGGGGGGGGGTAAGCCTGCCAGTGCTCAGACCATACGCCGCACACTGCATCCAATTGGTCTGTATTGATGATGCACAAGAAAGCCCACAAACAGTTTGCTGAAGACAAGCAGACTAAGGACATGGATTACTGGAACCATGTCCTGTGGTCTGATGATTCCAATATAAACTTATTTGGTTCAGATGGTGTCAAGTGTCAAAATAAGGTTTGTTTAATCTCTATGTACATTCTGAGGATAGTCACTTCGCTGGGTATATGGAAGGATATACAACCACTTTAAATAACAAACTTATATTAAAAAAATGTAGTCACTGCAGAGCAACAGCAAAGATTACCAAAGACTTGCAAGTTTTTCCCCGAGAACAGCAACTGGGAAGTTACCTGCTTGTACTTGGTAGTGTCGGGAAGTGAAAAACATCCCGACACTTTCTTTAAAAAAATTATCATGATATACTGTGTATATATATATATATATATACATACATAAATACACATATATATATCATTTTTTTTTTTTTTTTTTTTGCTTGCGCTCTGCAAAACCCTTACTTTACCTTTAAAACTAGTAATAAATTGGGGCAGTTACATTTTCCTTCAGCATGATTTAAAAATGTTTGTGTGCTTTAGCATCTGTTTTCATCAAAAATACAGATTTATTTCACTGAGAATTATGTTTTTTATTTTTATGCCTAAATGATGTAACTAACCACCCACTGTGTTCTTTAACATGTGCAAAATGTTTTCACCTGTCTCCAGCTTTGCACACCAACCACGTCTATAATGAAAAAAAAAATAATAACCCAGTCCATGTTATAGAATAACCCCCAAAGTATATGAGAAGTAGTGTAACAAATCCCTACAGTGTACAGCTGCTGTGCTAGTCAACCACCAAATATGTGATAAATATGTTTAGAGGTTGATATATTCTCCCAACATAAGCTCAGCACTCAATACATCGGATATTGTATGAAAAATGTTTTTTTCTACCAAAAAAAACATAAATGAAATCAAAAGTACACACACTAAAATCCAAACAGTGCTATGTGCCCAAAGTAATGGTATTTTACAGGGTATATATAAACATTCACATAAAACAAACCATTAACAATAATTAAGTGAATAGGGACTTTTGGTTTCTATATTTTAATGTGGTTGAATGGACTCAAACACTAAATACATTATATGAACTTTAATGGCATCCCAGTCTTAAGCCCCGTACACATGATCAGATTATCGAACGATCTGTCGTCCGTTTTTGTGGCATGCTAGTCTGATGTGGAAAGTGAAGAGGTTATTTTCAAATGAATTTTCCCGTACGACAGAATTCAACTTCAGAAGTGATGTCATGTGTTGGATTGTTTTGTATGTGTTCTTTCGTCTCTGAGCATGCCTAGTAATGCTCTTAAGATTTTTTTCCGTCGCAAACTGTACTAATGAGACGAAATTCGGACGTTGTGTAGATGGACGATAAAAATGTTATAGCCTGCACATCAGGATTTTTTCGGCTGAAAATTCGGAGTCGGCTGTTGAAAGCACCATACTAACAATCCGAAAATCGGCAGAACGGTCATCGGACGAAATTTCCCTTCAGATTTTCTCATCGTGTGTACGGGCCTTTAGTCTGTAGGGTACAATATTGAGTTGGTTTTCCCTTTGCAGCTATAACAGCTTCAACAGCTTCAACTTCAACCAGTGCACAAAGCAACTCAATATTGAGCCATATGGACTAATGCCCTGTACACACTATCAGATTATCTGAAGACTTTTGTCTGCAGACTTACCAAAACCATATAATATGAGGTCAAACCTAAACACTTTCAATTTGTATGCAATGCGGCAGGCCCTTGCACTACATTGAAAAGGTAAATCTGAAGACAAAAGTCTTCAGATAATCTGATAGTGTGTACAGGGCATAAGACTGAGATGCCACTAAAGTTCAAGACAGGCATCCCAATACTTTTGGTAATATAGTGTACATCTGTATGCACTTTCACTTAATTAATGTTGTTGGTTGGTGCTATGTGAATATTTATGTACATATACCCTATAAGAGATCATTGGTTTTGGGCACTTAGCACTGTGTGGATATTCGTGTGTGTACTTTTGGTTTTCATTTATGTTTCTTTTGGTAAAAAAAAAAAAAAACATTTTAACAGACATTTTTCATACAATGTCTGATGTATTGAGCTTTGAGCTAATGGTAGAATTGATCACTCTTTGAACATATTTATCACATCAATAATGAGAAGGTCTCAGACTTCTGATGACCTTACCTTTTTTGGGCAGCTTGGAAAGGGCAGCAGAGGAGAAAGACTTGTCCAGGGTGGAATAAAAAAAAAATAATGTATCATAAAGTCTTGGACTGTTTGAAGGAAACAAAACCTGTTTGGGACTGTATCTTGCTTTTGTGGGTACAGGACAGCAAAACTAGCCACTACACACATAGTAATTTCCTCCAGAAGTGGCCCCACTTCCCACTCACTGAGTGTCTTGATTAAAAAATACCCATCAGTAACAGCCCCTATTGAACAGTTTAAGTGCCAGTTCACACCAGCGTGGCTTCAAAGTCATGCAACTCAATTGCAGCTTGCATATGACTTCTTTAACAGAAGTAATTGAAAGTTGTAAAGAATTCGCACTAAAGTAGTGCAGGAACCTTTTTCTAAGTCGCACAGCGATTTGAGTCGAACCAATTGGAACAGTGACGTATGACAAGTCGCAGCAGTGTGATCAAGGGCAAAGTGATACTAAGCGCCCACTTTTTCATTTACATTGACCCTTCTATTTCTGTAGATGGATGATGGCATTTCTCTCTTGCTCTGCAGTTTAAAGGATAGAAGATGTGGGACACTGATTTAGGAGAGTATTGGGTGTGTGTTGGCGTGTGTGTGTAGGGGGACAACTTCATATATCTGAAACTGATTTTAGGTAAGTAAACTGGCAGTTCTGATCTTGATTGCAGTTCTCCTTTAAAAGAAGTGTGGCGTATCTATAAAGGAAGGGAAGGAAAGATGGTGGACACTTAAGGCTGATTACAAGCTCATGCTTTGTTGAGCACCATTAATTCTATTTAGGAATGAAGCATGTAGACTTGGATTTATCTTGAGCGCATTTTAATACAGTTTGTATCTGACACACAGCACTTGATGTAGTCCTTGGTCAGATTATCGAACTGAATTTCTTGAAAACAGGTTTCTAGTTATTGTTACGTTCTCAACAAGCACAAGCAATGGATTAAAGGATGTAATTTGCTGTTCAGCTAATATTCCGCTTCTGCTTCCATCTCTCCTCTACTTTAGTCTGTTTCAGGAATATAATAAAACAAAAATTCAAAGTTTTCACAGGAGAATTTTTATGAGTTAAAGAAAAAGTTAGGTTTAGCCTTAAAATCCTCCTTTTCATTTGCTACCTGCACCCACCGCAAATTCAGCTTTTATCTTTGTTTTGTATTGTAATTTCTTTTTATTCATTTTAAAAGATAAGGTATAAAAAACAAAGCCTATTGGGCATACCTAGGCTCAAGAAAACACAATACTTAAAGGTTGGCAACCAAAGTCAAGATGACTATACTCAGTACTGCTGGTAGGCACTAAGAGGGAATCAGGAGAACAAGTACCCACAGTACAATGAAATGACCTTTGTCAAATACTGAGAAGCAAATAAGCACTAATCATGGGGGCATTGGCGTTGAGACAACTGTATCTCTGTCCGGATGTCGCAAATTCAGCTTTTAAATAATGAGCTTTTAAAAATATGCTCCTTTCTTACTTCTCCTTCCTTTCTTCTTCTCCTTCCTTCCTTTCTACCTTGCTTCCTTTCTTCCATCAGCTCCTAACTAGGGTTGAGCGGACACCTAGATGTCCGTGTTCGACGGGTTCGGCCGAACTTTAAAAAAAAGTCCGGGTCCGTGTCCCGGACTTTTACCGAACTTTTCCCGGACACCGAACCCCATTGAAGTCAATGGGGACCCGAACTTTAAGGCACTAAAATGGCTCTAAAACACCAATGGAAAGGGCTAGAGTGCTGCAAATGGCAGCAAAACGTAGTTAAGAGCATGGCAAGTGCTCTGCAAACAAATGTGGATAGGGAAATAACTTAAAACAACAAAAAAAAACAGAAAAATAAAACAATGTTCTTCATCTCTGAAGGACGAGGCCCATAAGGAGTAGGAGGGAGGTTGAGGTGGTGGTGGATGTGGCGGTGTCATAGGCGTGCGCACAGGGTGTGCCTGGTGTACCTGGGCACACCCTAATCACCTAGGGCACATAGCATTATCGCTCTGTTTGCCAGTGAGGAGATGGGAAAGATCTCCCTTGCACCTGCTCTGCTCTATTTCTCTTTGCCAGCAGGGAGAGTAATGTATCGGGGCCATGTACATGTAGGCAAACACATGCATGTGTATTTCAACTTTGGGGTGCACACCCTAATACAATAGGCTGCGCACACCTATGGGCGGTGTAGGTGGAAGCGGCGGTGGAGGAGGACCAGGGCCGGATTAAGAGCATCATGGTCTTGGTGCTGAGGATTTTGAAGGGCTTTAAGGGCCGTGCCTTGGCATGCACCCAGAGGAGGAAGGGTGCAGCCATGCATGCCTAATTCAACATGGGATGCTGTCTCTGAAGCCCATAAACACATCCATGCATCGGCAACTGTCCCTCCTTGTCCGGCCTTCGCGCTGTGTGGGGAGGTTCTGAGGGTGCTGCCTGGGGAAGCGAGCATAGAAGCCAGACTTCTGTGTTTACAAGTGACAGAAGAGCGGTCACAGTGAATATGGCCAACCCAGGGCCTATATAAAAGGTAGGGGCCTGCATGGAGCTGCAGCTCCAATAGCCCCTACGTTAATCTGGCCCTGAGGAGGAGGACGAGGTAGCCAACACTGCTTCTTTTCACAAATTTTAAATGAGGGTACACCCCAAAAGAGTGAGAAAGAGCAAAAATGGAACAATGGCTGGGTAAGGTCGGTATCCATTGCTATTCTGCACAAGGTACGGAAAAGTCCCGTGGGATCCATGCCTGGTTCATTTTAATGAACGTGAGCTTGTCCACATTGTCTCTGGACAGGCGGCTGCGCTTGTCTGTTATAACACCCCCAGCCGTGCTAAATACCCGTTCAGATAATACACTGGCTGCAGGGCACGCCAGCACCTCCAAGGCGTAAAGGGCAAGCTCAGGCCATGTGCCCAATTTGGAGACCCAGAAGTTGAAGAGGGCAGACCCCTCATTCACTACATGTAGGCGTGTGCACACATACTGCTCCACCATGTTGGTAAAATGCTGCCTCCTGCTAAGACGTTCCATCTGAGCTGCTGGTGCTGCTGTTTGTTGTGGCGTGCTGACAAAGCTTTTCCACATTTCGGCCATGCTAACCCTGCCTTCTGAGGTGCTGGCGGTGCCCTGGTTGAGTTGGCGACCTCCTCCTCCTCCTCCTCTGCCTTGTGCTTCCACTGTGGCCCCGCTGTCAGATGGGAATGCCAGCAGCATCGCGTCTACCAGCGTACGCTTGTACTCGCGCATCTTGCGATCGCGCTCCAGTGAGTGAATTAAGGACGGTACGTTGTCCTTGTAACGGGGATCCAGCAGCGTGGCCACCCAGTAATCAGCACAAGTTAGAATGTGGGCAACTCGGCGGTCGTTGTGGAGACACTGCAGCATGTAATCGCTCATGTGTGCCAGGCTGCCCAGAGGCGACGAAAGGCTGTCCTCTGTGGGAGGTGTATCGTACGTGTCCTCTGTATCCCCCCAGCCACGCACCAGTGATGGCCATGAGCTGGCCTGGGTGCCACCCTGCTGTGAACATGGTTCCATCTCCTCCTCCAGCTCCTCCTCCTCCTCATCCTCCTCATCCTCCAGAACTGTGCCCCTGCTGGACAATTGTGTCCCTGGCGTTTGTGTGTGCAGGAACCCACCCTCGGAGCCCCTTGCGAATGACTGCCCTGAAAGCCTTTGAAATGTTACCTCTTCATCCTCCTCCTCCTCCTCCTCATCCTGTGCCACATCCTCTTCCATCATCGCCCGAATTGTTTTTTCAAGGAGGCATAGAAGTGGGATAGTTAAGCTGAGAACGGCGTCATTGCCACTGGCCATGTTGGTGGAGTACTCAAAACAGCGCAACAAGGCACACAGGTCTCGCATGGAGGCCCAGTTATTGGTGGTGAAGTGGTGCTGTTCCGCAGAGCGACTCACGCGTGCGTGCTGCAGCTGAAACTCCACTATGGCCTGCTGCTGCTCGCACAGTCTTTCCAGCATGTGCAAGGTGGAGTTCCACCTTGTGGGCACGTCACATATGAGGCGGTGAGCGGGAAGGCCGAAGTTACGCTGCAGCGCTGCCAGGCGAGCAGCAGCAGGGTGAGAACGCCGAAAGTGCGCACAAACGGCCCGCACTTTCTGCAGCAGCTCTGACATATCGGGGTAGTTTTTAAGGAACCTCTGCACCACCAAATTCCGCACATGCGCCAGGCAAGGGATGTGCGTCAAACCGGCTAGGCCCAGAGCTGCTATGAGATTTCTCCCGTTATCGCACACCACCAGGCCGGGCTTGAGGCTCGCTGGCAGCAACCACTCATTTGTTTGCTGTTCCATGCTCCTCCACAACTCCTGCGCGGTGTGTGGTTTGTCCCCCAAACAGGCAAGTTGTAAAACTGCCTGCTGTCGTTTACCCCTGGCCGTGCTGAAGTTGGTGATGAAGGTGTTACGCTGTCCGGATGAGGAGGCGGTAGAGGATGAGGAAGCGGAGTAGGAGGAGTTAGGAACAGGAGGCAAACTGAAGTGCCCTGCAATCCTCGGTGGTGGAAGGACATGCGCCAAATTGCTATCCGCCTCAGGCCCATCCGCCACTGCATTTACCCAGTGTGCCGTTAGGGAGATATAACGCCCCTGACCGTGCTTACTGGTCCACGTATCGGTAGTTAGGTGGACCTTGGCACAGATGGCGTTGCGCAGTGCACACCTGATTTTTTCCCCCACTTGGTTGTGTAGGGAAGGGATGGCTTGCCTGGAAAAGTAGTGGCGGCTGGGCACGACGTACTGTGGGACAGCCACCGACATAAGGTTTTTAAAACTGTGCGTCTCCACCAGACGGAATGACAGCATTTCAAAGGCCAATAATTTTGAAATGCTGGCATTCAGGGCCAGGGATCGCGGGTGGGTAGGGGGGTACTTCCTCTTCCTCTCAAGTGTTTGGGAGATGGAAATCTGAATGCTTCCACGGGACATTGTGGAGATGGTTGTTGGTGACCCAGGTGGTGGTGTTGCTGACAGATCGTCTGTTTGCGGGGTGGCAGGTGCCGGTATCACTACAGATGTGGCTGGAGCGGCCGAGATTGCAGCAGAAGAGGAAGCAGGATGAGCCAGAGACGTTTCTTGGTTTTGAAGGTGTGTACTCCACTGCAGCTCGTGCTTTGCACTTAGATGCCTGATCATGCAGGTTGTGCTCAGGTTGAGAAGGTTTATGCCTCGCTTCAAGCTCTGATTGCACAGGGTGCAAACCACTCGTGTCCTGTCATCAGCACATTTTCTAAAGAACTTCCACGCTAGAGAACTCCTTTGAGCTGACTTTGGTGCGCTCGTTCCCTTGCTGCGTTGGGCAGTAGCGGGCGTAGTGTCTAGGGCACGGCCGCTCCGCTTCTGCACCCTGCTCCCTCTTCTGCTGTGATGGTGGCTCTGTGCGACCACCGCCTCTTCCTCCAAACTACTCAGGTCACCTGCATGACGTTCATTCCATGTGGGGTCGAGGACCTCATCGTCCTCCACATCATCTTCCACCCAGTCTTCACCCCTGCCCTCCTTGTCGGTCTCCACAATGCTGAACGCCGCAGCAGTTGGTACCTGCGTTTCGTCATCATCGGAGACGTGCTGCGATGATCCTTGCATGTACTCATCTTGAGAAATAAGTGGTTGGGCATCGCTGCACTCAATCTCTTCCACTTCTGGGGCAGGGCTAGGTGGATGGCCCTGGGAAACCCTGCTGACAGAGTCATCAAAAAGAAGAAGAGACTGCTGTATGGCTTGGGGCTCAGACTGCTTGCCTGATTTGCAAGGGGGTGAGGTGAAAGACGGTTGGACATCGGCTGCAGGTGCCAACTGTGACCTTTCTGCAGTAGACTGGGTGGGAGACAATGTGAAGGAACTGGAGGCACTGTCAGCAGCAAACCAATCTACTATCGCCTCCACTTGTTCTGGCCTCATCACTTCTAGGGGCGTATGATGCCCTACCAAATACTGATGCAGGTTCTGTCGCCTACTCACACTTGAGGAAGGTGTTTCACTTGTGCGTGTAGCTGGCACAGATCGACCACGTCCTCTCCTTGCAACAGGAGCTCTAGCAGCAGCACCACCACGACCCAGGCCACGGCCCCTATTTGACGCT
This sequence comes from Pelophylax lessonae, assembly GCF_965119305.1. NCBI lineage: Eukaryota > Metazoa > Chordata > Amphibia > Anura > Ranidae > Pelophylax > Pelophylax lessonae. Next base: position 503,973,420 of record NC_138771.1, read on the forward strand.
CTCCTCATATTTCTGAAATTTAAGATCTTGCCCTAGAAAGGTCTTTATTGAATAGCGGAACAAAAGAACAACAGTATCGCACGGGTGTATCTCACAGTCAAATATGCAAACTATGCCGCAATTTAATGTTTTTTACACCAAAAGGGTGTGTATTGAATAGCGGAATAGGATAAAAAACTGTGTATCTCACACGTACAAACACAGACTAGGCCCGATTAAATTTTTTCCTACCCTAAAGGGAGGATGAGGAAGAGGAGTATGGAACAGGCAGCACCCTCAAATCTTCAGAAGTATGAGATGAACCCCAAAAACTTGGAAAGGTGGATCTCACACGTACCGACACAGACTATTCCGCAATTTAATTGAGCCCCAAAGGTTTTTATTGAATAGCGGAATAGGAAATATGATCAAAAAAAAGTGTATGTTTTTCACACGTACAGAAGCACACTAGGCCCCAATTACTATTGTTTGTACACCTAAAAGGATGGATGAGGAAGAGGAGGAGGAGGAGTATAGAACAGGCAGCACCCTCAAAGCTTCAGAAGTATGAGATGAACCCCAAAAACTTGGAAAGGTGGATCTCACACGTACCGACACAGACTATTCCGCAATTTAATTGAGCCCCAAAGGTTTTTATTGAATAGCGGAATAGGAAATATGATCAAAAAAAAGTGTATGTTTTTCACACGTACAGAAGCACACTAGGCCCCAATTACTATTGTTTGTACACCTAAAAGGATGGATGAGGAGGAGGAGGAGGAGGAGTATAGAACAGGCAGCACCCTCAAAGCTTCAGAAGTATGAGATGAACCCCAAAAACTTGGAAAGGTGGATCTCACACGTACCAACACAGACTATTCCGCAATTTAATTGAGCCCCAAAGGTTTTTATTGAATAGCGGAATAGGAAATATGATCAAAAAAAAGTGTATGTTTTTCACACGTACAGAAGCACACTAGGCCCCAATTACTATTGTTTGTACACCTAAAAGGATGGATGAGGAGGAGGAGGAGTATAGAACAGGCAGCACCCTCAAAGCTTCAGAAGTATGAGATGAACCCCAAAAACTTGGAAAGGTGGATCTCACACGTACCGACACAGACTATTCCGCAATTTAATTGAGCCCCAAAGGTTTTTATAGAATAGCGGAATAGGAAATATGATCAAAAAAAAGTGTATGTTTTTCACACGTACAGAAGCACACTAGGCCCCAATTACTATTGTTTGTACACCTAAAAGGATGGATGAGGAAGAGGAGGAGGAGGAGTATAGAACAGGCAGCACCCTCAAAGCTTCAGAAGTATGAGATGAACCCCAAAAACTTGGAAAGGTGGATCTCACACGTACCGACACAGACTATTCCGCAATTTAATTGAGCCCCAAAGGTTTTTATTGAATAGCGGAATAGGAAATATGATAAAAAAAAAGTGTATGTTTTTCACACGTACAGAAGCACACTAGGCCCCAATTACTATTGTTTGTACACCTAAAAGGATGGATGAGGAGGAGGAGGAGGAGGAGTATAGAACAGGCAGCACCCTCAAAGCTTCAGAAGTATGAGATTGTATTCACTGTACCCCACAAAGATTGTGTTCACTGTACCCCACAAAGATTGTGTTCACTGTACCCCACAAAGGTTTTGTTCACTGCACCCCACAAAGATTGTGTTCACTGCACTCCAAAAGGATTGTCTTCACTGCACCCCACAAAGATTGTGTTCACTGTACCCCACAAAGGTTTTGTTCACTGCACCCCACAAAGATTGTGTTCACTGTACCCCACAAAGGTTTTGTTCACTGCACCCCACAAAGATTGTGTTCACTGTACCCCCCAAAGATTTTGTTCACTGCACCCCACAAGGATTGTCTTCACTGCACCCCACAAGGATTGTCTTCACTGCACCCCACAAAGATTGTGTTCACTGTACCCCACAAAGATTTTGTTCACTGCACTCCAAAAGGATTGTCTTCACTGCACCCCACAAAGATTGTGTTCACTGTACCCCACAAAGGTTTTGTTCACTGCACCCCACAAAGATTGTGTTCACTTTACCCCACAAAGGTTTTGTTCACTGCACCCCACAAAGATTGTGTTCACTGTACCCCACAAAGATTGTGTTCACTGTACCCCACAAAGGTTTTGTTCACTGCACCCCACAAAGATTGCGTTCACTGTACCCCACAAAGGTTGTGTTCACTGCACCCCACAAAGGTTTTGTTCACTGCACCTCACAAAGATTGTGTTCACTGCACCCCACAAAGATTGTGTTCACTGTACCCCACAAAGGTTTTGTTCACTGCACCCCACAAAGATTGTGTTCACTGTACCCCACAAAGATTGTGTTCACTGTACCCCACAAAGGTTTTGTTCACTGCACCCCACAAAGATTGTGTTCACTGTACCCCACAAAGGTTGTGTTCACTGCACCCCACAAAGGTTTTGTTCACTGCACCCCACAAAGATTGTGTTCACTGCACCCCACAAAGATTGTGTTCACTGTACCCCACAAAGGTTTTGTTCACTGCACCCCACAAAGATTGTGTTCACTGTACCCCACAAAGATTGTGTTCACTGCACTCCAAAAGGATTGTCTTCACTGCACCCCACAAAGATTTTGTTCACTGTACCCCACAAAGGTTTTGTTCACTGCACCCCACAAAGATTGTGTTCACTGTACCCCACAAAGGTTTTGTTCACTGCACCCCACAAAGATTGTGTTCACTGTACCCCCCAAAGATTTTGTTCACTGCACCCCACAAGGATTGTCTTCACTGCACCCCACAAGGATTGTCTTCACTGCACCCCACAAAGATTGTGTTCACTGCACCCCACAAAGGTTTTGTTCACTGCACCCCACAAAGATTGTGTTCACTGTACCCCACAAAGGTTGTGTTCACTGCACCCCACAAAGGTTTTGTTCACTGCACCCCACAAAGATTGTGTTCACTGCACCCCACAAAGATTGTGTTCACTGTACCCCACAAAGGTTTTGTTCACTGCACCCCACAAAGATTGTGTTCACTGTACCCCACAAAGATTGTGTTCACTGTACCCCAAAAAGGTTTTGTTCACTGCACCCCACAAAGATTGTGTTCACTGTACCCCACAAAAGTTGTGTTCACTGCACCCCACAAAGGTTTTGTTCACTGCACCCCACAAAGATTGTGTTCACTGCACCCCACAAAGATTGTGTTCACTGTACCCCACAAAGGTTTTGTTCACTGCACCCCACAAAGATTGTGTTCACTGTACCCCACAAAGATTGTGTTCACTGCACTCCAAAAGGATTGTCTTCACTGCACCCCACAAAGATTGTGTTCACTGTACCCCACAAAGGTTTTGTTCACTGCACCCCACAAAGATTGTGTTCACTGTACCCCACAAAGGTTTTGTTCACTGCACCCCACAAAGATTGTGTTCACTGTACCCCCCAAAGATTTTGTTCACTGCACCCCACAAGGATTGTCTTCACTGCACCCCACAAGGATTGTCTTCACTGCACCCCACAAAGATTGTGTTCACTGCACCCCACAAAGGTTTTGTTCACTGCACCCCACAAAGATTGTGTTCACTGTACCCCCCCAAAGATTTTGTTCACTGCACCCCACAAGGATTGTCTTCTCTGCACCCCACAAAGATTGTGTTCACTGTACCCCCCAAAGATTTTGTTCACTGCACCCCACAAGGATTGTCTTCACTGCACCCCACAAGGATTGTCTTCACTGCACCCCACAAAGATTGTGTTCACTGTACCCCCACAAAGGTTTTGTTCACTGCACCCCACAAATATTTTGTTCACTGCACTCCAAAAGGATTGTGTTCACTGCACCCCAAAAAGATTGTGTTCACTGCAGCCCACACACAGAAAAATGGATGTGGATCACTGACACCTGCCTATCTCCTATCCCACACCACACAGCAATATCGATTGTAGTTTGTAGAACACAGTTTCCCTAAAATTCAGCAGACTCTGTCCCTAACAGGATTGAGAAGAGATCGTAGATCAGGAGAACTAAGTGCAGACCCCACCCCACACAGCAATATCGATTGTAGTTTGTAGAACACTCTGACCCTAAAATTCAGCAGCAGCCTCTCCCTAACAGGATTGAGAAGAGATCGTAGATCAGGATTGAGTGCAGACCCCACCCCCCACACAGCAATATCGATTGTAGTTTGCAGAAGACACTGACCCTATAATTCAGCAGACTCTATCCCTAAAATGCCTACAACTCGCCCTGCCTAAACACTCCGACCTGTCCCTCAATTCTATCCGGACACAAATGTTTTTTTCCTGCCTATCTTTCCCTAATCAGCAGCCAGCACATTGATGTGTGCTCTGTCCCTGATCTAAGCAGCATAATGACGCCGCTGCGGCTGCCTCGAACTTATAAAGACTTGGTCACATGCTTCAGACGGCCAATCACAGCTACTGAGACATTTGCAGGCATGGCTGGGATGGCTTAAGGCACACCAGTTAAACGATTGTTGATTGGCTGTTGAAAGCCCGCCATGAAAAGAGCGCCAAAGCATGCAAAACCCGGAAATAAAACGACCGAACACGGATTTTTACCCGAATATACAGTAAAGTGTCCGTGTTCGTGTTCGGGTAACAAAAATCCAATTATTCGGTACGAACACGAATAATACAGTCCGTGTTCGCTCAACACTACTCCTAACTTCTTTATATGTCTTTGATTCTCTAACAGTGAGCTCTCCCTGCCATAATTCTTGATTCTGTTTCTGTCCACCTGAGTGTTTGGGGTGTTTCTGCCCACCTTTGTGTGTCCAAACTCTTTCTGTTACATTCTCTATAAAATAAAAAAAATGTAAAAACCCAGCTCAGAAATCTCAACAATAGAGTCCCCAAGAGATTAAGAAAACTTTCAGGGGGTTTATCTGTCCAACATCCAACTCTTAAATATCTGTTTTGGTGAACTAACCCTTTAACCCTTCCTGCCCACTCTTGCATCCCTTTAAATAGTTCTGAGCGCTTGGAGGGTGTGAAGGATTGGCGATCATGTGGCCACGTGATCGGAAGCCTGTCTCGCCGGTGACCGATCTTTACTCAGGACCAACATCTGTCTTTGACAGCTCAGTCTTTGTGCTGTGAGTGCACAGTGGGCATGCTCTCAGCACATAAATATCAGCCACTCAGATGTGCAGGGTGTGGGCATTGAAGCCCACTCTTTTGCTGCCGCACATACAGTATGTGTTGGGTGGTTGTAAACGGGTAAAATATTTATTGTGCTCTTATGCCACTATGTATGACATTTTTGTTCTACACTGAGTATAAATGTTATCTCTAAACACGCAAATTATTCTCTATCACAGGGGTCCTCAGCCCCCAGGCTGCGGACCAGTACCGGTCATGGCCTGTTGATAACTGGGCCGCATAGCAGGAGGTAAGTGGCAACCGAAGTTTGGAGGGGACTATCACAGACTGTGGTCACTGCTCACCTTCTGCTGTGTGGCTATGCCACTTAGCCTGTGCTTCCTCACCGATGTCCTCCTATCAGTAGGGCGGGGGGGGGGGGGAGGGGGGGTAGTTGAAGATCTGCACAGAGAGTGGGAGTCTTTTCATATTAACAATTAACAAACGGGTAATCACCCCCTTGTAAACCTGATAAATTGGGCAGCTCCCACCCTCCGTCCAAATCTGCAGCTCCTCCCACCCCCTGCTTTGCTGATAGGATGATATTGGTGGCTGGGTGGGAGATGCAGGAGAGGAAACAGGCTGATAACTGCCTCTGCCCTGCAAAAAGGTAGGACTGTGCATGGCAGCAGAGATATACAGGGGTTACTGTGATTTTAGACAGGAAAGGTGGAGGGGCCATGACTGCAAGGGCCATTGTTATGGGGGCTGCGATTGCTAGGGGTGCTGTAATGTAAAGGGGCACTGTGATATAAAGGGGATTGCACTGTAAAGGGCCACTGTAATCATTACAGTGCAGTCCCATTACAGTAATTTTTTCCCTGAACTCTGGAAAAATTGGCTGCCACTAAACTGGTCCCTGGTGGGTAACTCTGCTCTATCACACACAAACTTGTTTTGCTGACAGATTATTGATATGATAAGATTATATGAATTTTTCTGTGCAATACCACTCAGAATTTTAGTGTACATCATCTAATTGACACTGTTTGCAATAATAATAATCTAAAGTCAGGTAAAATTTTAATACAATATACTCCCAGTATTTGTTCTCCAATCATTTTTTTTTTTTTTTTTAGCGGCAAAGGCGCCATTTAATGCCCTTATTTTTTTTCCCATTCTTGAAACTGGGTTACTGCTATTTATTGAACACGCCACATTGTGAACATGAACTAAGTAGAGACGTGACAAGCAATCTGTCATTGTGTTGCGTGAATGTGCTACCTGTTCTTTATGTATGGCAGAGGTTGGAAACCTTAATGCAATATTATGATCGAACATGAAACCTTTGTATTTAAAGTAAACCTGTATTCACTTTACTGCTGTTAAATTGTAAGCAGAGATGTAGTGATTTAGCTGAAACTTTATTTTGTAAGAAAATTACAGGTTTTGCCTTTGATAAATTTTTGCCAAAGTTAGCCATAAATTAGCTTAGAATCAGAGATTGTTTTCTCAGAGGTACAGGAACTCAACCACACCCCATCGTAACATTCTCCTTCTCAAAGGGGAGAGCATTCTGCACCAAAGTGTGGATGTTTCCAAATTGCACTAACAGTTCAAGAGTCTTAAAAAGGAACAGTTAAGTACCAGGAGTGCATTATGCATAGGGTTCAGATGTGTAGAGTGCAGGGTCCAGGAATATGCTATATATAAGGAGCAGGGTTCAGGAGAGCGCTATGTACAACGTGTAGACTTCAGGAGTGTGCTACATACAGAGTGCAGAGTTTAGGACTGCACTACGTACAGAGTGCAGAGATCTGGAGTGTCCTATGTACAGAGTGTAGAGTTCAGGAGTGCTGTTTACAGAGTGCAGAGTTAAGGAGTGCACCCCATACAGAGTGCAGAGTCCAGGAATGCGCTATGTACAGAGTGAAGTGTTCAGGAGTGTGTACGTACAGAGTGCAGAGTTCAAGAGTTCGCTATGTACAGGAGTGCAATTTTATACAGAGTGAAGAGTTCAGGAGTGTGCTACGTACAGAATGCAGAGTTCAGGTGTGAGCTATGCACAGAGTGCAAGGTTAAGGAGTGCTCTACTTTCAGAGTGCAGGGTTCAGGAGTGCATTACATACAGAGTGCAATGCTCAGGATGGCATATACCACAGGCCAGTTTATTCCAAATTCTCCCCAAACCCTTCAGTACAAAGTTCTCCCCTCACCCACCCACTCCTTTTAGCCATGTGTTCACCATGTTAGCACTAACATGAGGATCAATGGCTTGATAATAAGCAAACCTACCACTAAAACTGGCCTTAGTTGGATTCATTTTTTTTGTGACCTGCCCCGCCTCCGCCCCGCCTCTTCTCAGTGAGTTGTACTGTATGCATTGTATTCAGGCAGTTCTCTGCCCCGCCTCCTCTCAGTGAGCGAGGACTGAAAGCATTATATCCTCACTGAGCTCACTGAAAGGAGGCGGGGCGGAGGCGGGGCAAAGCACGTCCTGAATACAATGCATACAGTACAACTCACTGAGAGGAGGCGGGGTGGAGGCGGGGCGGAGGCGGGGCAGGTCACGGCCTGAATACACACAGTACAGCTCAGCTCCTGGGTGATACTGCAAGATTTCTGGAATGGAATACATCCCAGCACACACTGCGAATCGCCGAATGACGTCATCACCGATCGGACCCGAAAGTGAGGAGAGGAGGAATAAAGAAGAAATTAAGGTATTTACTTGCAAAAAAAAAAAAAAAAAAGTTTCCATTGGTAAAAGTCGTTTTAAAGGGGATTACATAGGTCTAAAGTTACGAAAATGGGTGGAACTCCACTTTAACTACCGGGGTTATGGCTGCAGATAGCAGGTATATATTTAAATGGCAGGCGGTCCATTTTTTTACATAAAAGTGGTCTCAGCAGCAGATTCACCACAGGATCACTTTTATGGGCGGCAGGACAGGTGCCCCTCCCTCCGCTTCCTGGTAGTTTTCCACACTTACCGGAGCCATCAGTAACAGGGAAAACGTTACGATTCTCTGTATGGATGGTCAGGAAGTCGAGTGAGGGCAAGATGGCCCCCACTCGACTCTATGCCCTTGGAGGACCGGAGCGACGTCATACGTCACTTCCGCCTTCTGGCCTTAAAGGCCCCATTTTTTTTCATGTAAAAAAAAAAAAAATGACATTTTTTTTTGTTTTATTGTTCTTAAATGTAAATGTGAGATGTGAGGTTTTTTTGACCCCAGATCTCACATTAAAGAGGCCCTGTCCTGCCTATTTCTATTACAAGGGATGTTTACATTCTTTGTAATAGGAATAAAAGTGATCAAAAAATTTTTTTTAAAAGGAAAGTGTAGAAATAAAAAGTAAAATAAATAAGAAAAAAAATATTTAAGGCATACGCAAGTCGTGCCCACATATGTAAACGGTGTTCAAACCTCACATGTGAGGTATCACTGCGATCGTTAGAGCAAGAGCAATAATTCTAGTACTGGACCTCCTCTGTAACTCTAAACTGGTAACCTGTAAACATTTTTAAAGCATTGGCAATGGAGATTTTTAAGTACCAATGTTTGTCGCCATTCCACGAGTGTGTGCAATTTTATTGCATGACATGTTAGGTATCAATTTACTCAGCATAACAATATCTTTCACATTATGGAAAATAATTGGGCTAACTTTACTGTTTTCTTATTTTTTTTAATTCAAAAAATGTATTTTTTGTCATAGAGATTGCGTTTGTATGACCACTACATAAAGTATTGCAACGATCTCCATTTTATTCTCTAGGGTCTCTGCTAAAAAAAAAAAAATATATAGATATAATTTTTGGGGGTTCTAGTAATTTTCTAGCAAAAAATACAGATTTTTAACTTGTAAACAACCAGTGTTAGAAATAGGCCTGGTCATTAAGTGGTTAGTAGTTGGGAATGTAGCAGGGGGAGTAAAGCTGGATACACACTATACAACTTTTGTTGTCAGATTTCCATTAGATTTACCTTTTCTATGTAGTGCAAGGGCCTGCCTGATTGCATACAAATTAAAAGTGTTTAGGTTTGACCTCATATTATATGGTTTTGGTAAGTCTGAAGGAAAAAGTCTAAAGAAAATTGTATAGTGTGTATGGCCCATTAGACTCCATGGTATAAACGGCACAATTGGAGACTTCAGAGAGATCTTGTCTCCAGAGTCTGCTCATTTAATTTTGGTTGATTAGTTTGGGGTGAACTACAGGTAAGCTGATTACTGCCTTAGGACCTGTGTTGATGGGCTTTCATTTACATTAGCACTGCTTCTCCCTTGATGTTGATGCAGCTTAGAAGGAAGTCAACTACAGGTCAGAAGGCGGTTGAACGAAGGTTAAGAGAGCTGTCAATGAATTTAGAAGGATCTTAGAATCTGAAACTGATGTCAAATACAAATAGAATGAACCTGAATGCACACTGCATTTGCCCATTGACAATAGTCCTTAGTCTCATCTAGAAGTCTTCCCCTGTTTTGTCGAGTTTAATTAACATGGCTTCATTAACCGTACAATAAGCTGTAATCAGGAGTCAAAGGAAGAGCAGGAGCTGACATTGTGTGCACTGTTTTACGGCTTCATCGCCAGACGGAATACAGAATTAGAGATCTCATGGGGAGAGAAAGGTGAATGCCATGGAAAATCATTATTAGGATCATTTATGGGCGCTCTCAGGATGAGGCATTAATTAGGCTGGCTCTAATTTACCTTTAAGAACATGGAGACATTTTTCAAAGAGGTAATTTCAGCTGCAAGCCTTTCCAAGATAGTTACTTAATAGCTGCTCACTTCAGTTGTTGGGAACTATAATGAATCTAATATGTGATTTAGAGAAAAACTTCAGATGTTTTCTGAACCAAGGAGTTGATGGTTTCGGTGCTGGGATTTAAGCCTCGTACACACGCATCGAAAATCGACAGGGAATTTTCGTCCGAAGACCGATCTGCCGATTTCCGGCTTGTTAGTATGATGCTTCCGGCAACCAACTCCGACTTTTCGCCCAGAAAAAATCTGGTGTGCAGGCTATAAAATTTTTGTCCGCCATCAAAACACGGCCGATTTTCGTGCAGTCAGTACAGATTTCGACAGGGAAAAATCTAATGAGCAAGTCTGGGCATGCTCAGAGAAGAAAGAACACAAAGAAAGCAAACCAACACATGACATAACTTCTGAAGTAGAATTTTGTTGGGCGAGAAAATTTGTGTGTAGTCTAGGCACATTCCAACCAACAAAACACCACTCTGGACAAAAGACGGACGATCGGTCGGCCGATAATCGTTGCGTGTGTACGGGGCTTTAGGCTCCATTCACATCTATGCATGTTGCTTTTAAAGCATTTTACAGTACATTTTGCTTTGCTTTCCACATTTTCAGACACGCGTTTTTGATGAGTTTTTTTTAATCTCCGTAATAAACTTTGTATAGCTGGTTGTTAAGGAGATGGTCAGAAAGCCAGCCACCGCAACCTTAACAACGGATGAGTCATCAGGTGTAAGTGGGCTTACACTAAAAAAAAAAACATCAAAAAAATGTGTGGGGCACCCAATTCATACCAGGCTCTTTCGGGTCTGGTACGTATTTTAAGGACCAAAATAAAATAGAAGTGGGGTCCACCCCAAATCTATCCAATCCAAGTCCCAAAGGTACTATGTACCCCAACCTTGTCCCCATCAACATGGTCATAAGGTGCTTTTGGCTGGGGACGACAGTACCTTGTCCCCAGGTTAATGGGGACCCCCCCTGCTCCAAAGCACCCCCCCCATTTTGAAGGCATGTGGCCTGGTATAGTTCAGGAAGGGGGGAGGCGCTCGCTTATCCCCTCCCTTTTCTGGATTGGATAAGGGTCTGGTATGGATTTTTGGGGAAACCCCACACCATTTTTTATAACAAGTTTGGTGTGGGGTTCCCTTAAAAATCCATACCAGACCCAAAGGGCCTAGTATGGACTGGGGGGGGGGGGCACACTATTTTTATGCGTTTTTTTATCGCCGGCGCACTGACAGCTAATGACTCATCGGTTGTTAAGGATGCAGCGGTCGGCTTCCCTGCCTGCTCCTTAGCAACCAGCTATATACTGTTTGTTAAAGAGGAAATAAAACAAAACGCAACATGCAAAACGCATGTAAGAACGCATAAAAAATGCAGCACTTACATTTTTGGTGCAGGTTCATTGAAGTCTATTACATGCAAAATGCAATCTGCTGTGGGGAAACAAGTCCCTGACCCTTTCCAAAAACACAGAGGCACAAAAATGCATTGGTGTGAACATTTTCCATAGGAACCAATGTTAAAAACTGCTGTACTGCGTATCATGAAAAAACTAATTTGTGTGAATGGAGCCTAATGGGCCATACACAATATAAGATTTTCTGAAGTTTTTTTCCTTTAGATTTACCAAAACCAGATAATATGAGGTCAAACCTAAACACTTTCAATTTGTATGCAATCTGGCAGGCCCTTGTACTACATAGGAAAGGTAAATCTGAAGGAAAAAGTCTTCAGAAAATCTTATAGTGTGTATGGCCCTTAAGACTTGAATCAGGTCCAAACTCGTGAAGAGCAACGCTAATCTAGTTCAGAAAAACATGCCAGTGCCTAGATAAACATACGCAATACGTACATAATCCTGCTAACAATAAAATGCTAAATACCATAAAGTGGATAAAAATCAATATGCGTAATCAATGAATTAAAGTGCATATCAGTGTCCATTCCACCATATATCCACAAGTGGCTTATTCAATAGATGATCCAATAAAAGGTTAATATAAGTGCTCCACTCAAAATTCATATAGGTGCTCCACTCCAAAAAGTGACAAATTCTGCCACACCAACTACGATTTCTGTGCACATTCCTCTTGGGTGCGGTAGCCTTGAGAGTAAATATGCCTGGATGTCATGCAGTCCAGAGATTTTATAGCAAGAAAAGAAAAACAGCATCAACATTATGACAATTATGACTGGCATTCCGAAGCACAACTTAAATATATCAAATGTTAATTGAATATCTGAAAATGGTCACATGCAATAGGAGAAACGAAAGGACACAGTTACTTTAAATAGGAACGGACATCATTTTAACCTTCAGTGAGCACCAGTATATGTCCAGTGGTCGTAATGATCAACCTATTTTATGGGTAATAGTTAAGCATAAATACACATTTGTTTTGTGCTGGAGAAAACTGCCAGCCATCTTTCAAAATTGCACTGTATGTATATTCCCAGAGGTGCTTGTGTCCTAACCAGTGCATCCATCACTAAACAGGAACTATATAACCCTCTTCATCATCAGTTAATATATAATGTTACATCCAGTGTTTTCCTGAGAAGTAATGGTGCTCCAGTGACAAATAAAGGTAAAATATATATGTGATTTGGAAAAAAGGCATGCCGGTTTTGAAAGATGTTCCTGTTTTATGGTGTACAAAGAAGATTTATATTTAGAGTAATGTTTACAAAAAATGAATGCGTAAATGTTTGCCATGTAAATGTGGAAATAATTTCTATTTTGTCCTTTCCTGAGTAACCACTTGAACTCTGGAAGGTTTTACCCTCTTCATGACCATGGCATGACTGAGGAGTGTGGGACTTAGCTAGGGGTTGGGCTTTAAGTAGGTAAGTAAACTGGAGGGAGTAGCATTGCAGAACAAAGAAGAGACCTTCAGGGGGTTCTTTGCCTCCTACTTTGCATATCAACAACAGTGTTGTTGAGCTACACAGACGTTGCATTTTGCTGAACAGGAGGAGTGCATTTGAAATAGCAGATGGAGCAAATTATAAAGGTACCACTACATTTTCATGCTTGGGCTATAGAGAGATTCACTTTAAGGGTACTGCCTTAAATTTCCTGGCATTTTGCTTTAAACATATGCCCCCCTTGCCAGCTCTGGCTCCTGATTGTTCTGCAGCAACCTGCAGCACTCATTGACCCAAAAGTATTTTACATCTCCCACTTTGCGCTGTGGCTGAACACACTGAAGCTTATCAATTCAAAAGGTGGTATGTAATCTCAAGTGCTGTCTATAGGAGAGTAAACCAAGCTGTTACCATGGCAACCCATCCATATGTACCAGACGTAACCTCAAGGAGAGACATGCAACATATGCAGCTTCGATGTTCTCTGACTCCAGCACCATGAAAAGCATTATTGTTGTGTCAGTTACCATGTCAGCTCCTAAAATAGACTCATCTAGGCAGCTGGGGGCAGGCAGGACTTCTTACATAATGTCACTTCAAATATTCTTATGTTAGACATTGGTGTGCTGTATTTCTGGGTAGACTACCATCAGGATGATTAAAAGGTATACTCCAACCAAGTAAACTGTTTTGGAAAGATGGAAAAATCTCCAAAAGGCATCAAATTACAGATTAGACATTATTATAATATGTCAACAAAAGTTAGATTTTATTTCCATCATTGACACTTTCAAAATTACAGAAAACAACAAATGGCGCCTGCAAAAGTTTGGGCACCCTGCAGAATTTATAGCATGCACTGCCCCCTTTGCAAGGCTGAGACCTGCCAGTGTCATGGATTGTTCTCAATCATCGTCTGGGAAGACCAGGTGATGTCAATCTCAAAGGTTTTAAATGCACAGACTCATCTGACCTTGCCCCAACAATCAGCACCATGGGATCTTCTAAGCAGTTGTCTAGAAAACTGAAACTGAAAATAGTTGACACTCACAAAGCTGGAGAAGGCTATAAGAAGATAGCAAAGCGTTTTCAGATGTCAATATCCTCTGTTCGGAATGTAATTAAGAAATGGCAGTCATCAGGAACAGTGGAAGTTAAAGCAAGATCTGGAAGACCAAGAAAAATATCAGACAGAACAGCTCGCAGGATTGTGAGAAAAACAATTCAAAACTCACGTTTGACTGCACGATCCCTCCAGAAAAATCTGGCAGACACTGGAGTTGTGGTACACTATTCCACTATAAAGAGATACTTGTACAAATATGGTCTTCATGGAAGAGTCATCAGAAGAAAACCTCTTCTACGTCCTCACCACAAATATCAGCGTTTTAACTTTGCAAATGAACATATAGACAAGCCTGATGCATTTTGGAAACAAATTCTGTGGCCCGATGAGGTTAAAATTGAACTTTTTGGCCGGAATGAGCAAAGGTACGTTTGGAGAAGAAGGGGCACAGAATTTAATGAAAAGAACCTCTGTCCAACTGTTAAGCATGGGAGTGGATCAATTATGCTTTGGGGTTGTATTGCAGCCAGTGGCACAGGGAACATCTCATGAGTAGAAGGGAAAATGGATTCAATAAAATTTCAGCAAATTTTGGATGCCATCTGTGAAAAAGCTGAAGTTAAAGGGAGGATGGCTTCTACAAATGGATAATGATCCTAAACACACCTCGGGGGATTACATCAAGAGGCGTAAACTGAAGGTTTTGCCATTGCCTTCACAATCTCCTGACCTCAAAATGATTGAAAATCTATGGATATACCGTAAAAGAGCATTGCATGACAGACAGCCCAGAAATCTCAAAGAACTGGAAGACTTTTGTAAGGAAGAATGAGCAAAGATACCTTAAAAAAGAATTGAAAGACTCTTGGCTGGCTACAAAAAGTGTTTACAAGCTGTCATACTTGCCAAAGGGGGCAGTACAAGATATTAACTCTGCAGGGTGCCCAAAATTTTGCAGAAGCCATTTTTTTGTTTTCTGTTATTTTGAAAGTGTAAATGATGGAAATAAAATCTAACTTTTGTTGACATATTATAAGAATGTCTAATCTGTAATTTGATTCCTTTTGGAGATTTTTCCATCTTTCCTTGACTTCTTTATGCACATTAATACAAATTTTTACCTGGGGTGCACAAACCATCGATCACCACTGTACACCCGGCATCCCTGTGTAAATTCTAAAGTCCATTACATTTTTTTTTCTTCTGAGTGGCCCTGAATATGATCTTATGAAAATGAGGTCAGTGTATTCTCTAATCTCATCAGTACTTACGAATGACAGAAGACAGGAGTATGCTGGGACGCCTTACAAACAAAAAGGAGCTGGGGGGGCACACCCTGAACATGCATTTCTAAAGCTGGTGCAGCTATAGACCAAGAGACATGCATATTTACAAAAAATAGCGCACACATGCAAAAGAAATGACTATCAAATATAAAGGCAACCAATAAATGAAAATGGGGATTTAGTTCCACCATATGGCCATATCGTGCTCAAGCCCACCACTACGTCAAAGTACCCCATTGTCAGTGGGTCCTACACTATCCATAAAAAGAAGGATGAATCCAGCTTCTCAAACCATTGGAGATACTTACTCCTTACTGGGAGAGATGTGCGACTGCACTATGAGGGACTCCATCTATATCTGCTAGCTAGTGGACTCTGATAGAGTACAGGTGTGGGAGGGTGGGGTGCTCAAACACACCTCGAGTTTGGGGTGGATGAACTAGACTGGCCTGCACAGAGTCCTGACCTCAGCCCGATAGAACACCTTTGGGATGAATTAAAGTGGAGACTGCAAGCCATGTCTTCTCGTTCAACATCAGTGCCTGACCTCACAAATGCACTTCTGGAAGAATGGTCAAACTTTCCCATAGACACAAGCCTAAACCTTGTGGACAGCCTTCCCAGAAGAGTTACAGCTGTTATAGCTGCAAAAGGTGGGCCAACTCAATATTAAACCCTATGAACTAAGACTGGGATGCCATTAAAGTTCATGTGCATTTAAAGCCAGGTGTCTCAATACGTTTGGTAATATAGTGTATGTTACAGCTTAGATGGCGCATGGGTCAGGAGTGTTTAAAATACAGAACAGCTAACAGAGTACATTAGTTATAAATATGTAACATACATCACAGTGTATAAAATACAACAGTCAGGTGTTTATATCGTACAGTAAAATATCAACAGAATCAGATTTATGACGATAGTGATGGCCCCAACATATTTACTCTACAGCATCTAATGAATAGCAGAGGATGGCATCCACTAGACACCTAAAGAAATCGCCAAATTCAACACTTGACCAACTTATTACTGCAACCTCTTGCTCCATTAGGGTTCTAAGAGGGTGTGAAAAGAAAAGTTCACAGCCCCACACAGGAGTGACCACACAGCCATGAAACTTCAATACTGCACCAAGCCACTCTTGCAGATATTTAACACAGAAAATGGTTAACCATTAACCAGCAAAATGATGGCAACAGTCTTCTTGGATTCCAAAGATGTTCAGCATTGGCCCTTTTACTTAAATGAGTGGTAATGTGACGTCCCAATTCTTCTTTCTTCATGCGTGCACAGAAGGTCAGGTCCTTCTTTCTGCATAACATGGACTCTTCCCAATGGCTGTCCTGTGCCAGGGTCATCTTGAGATTCAGAGGAGAGTCTGTAGGCAATGATGTCAGCACAAAGCGACTGTTGGGGACTGAGCGACATAGGCACATCTGCAGTACTGGATTATTGGCCCCTTACTACCAGAAAAAGAGTACAAGATGGACCTGGACAGCATACTTAGGTGAATAAAACTTTGCTTTAAGGCTAAATTCACACAGGGGTTGAATTTTAAAGAAACCTTTACTGCACCTATATTGTTAGTGTGCATTTCAGATGTTTAAAATGTATTGCACAGATGTTCAAGATGTCAAGCAATGCTCCTCAAAAGCCCAGTGACACTCTTTTTTCTTTTTTTACAATGTTAAAAGGGGAAGTAATCACTCTTGACGTTTTTCAACCATGCCTTTAGCATGTTGTAAACATCATGGAAGTGAATCGAGATGGCATTATTTTTGCCTCAAGTGAGACAATAGGTTTTATTTACTAAATCGTGCGCATGCAAAATCTGGTGCAGCTCTGCATAGAAAGCAGTCAGCTTCCAGGTTTCATTGCCAAAGCTTAATTGAACAAGCTGAAGTTAGACGGTGATTGGCTATCCATGCAAAAATGCACCAGATTTAGTAAATCTCCCCCAATGTGTATACACTAGGGATAGACCAATATGTTTTTTTCAGGGCCGATACCGATATTTTGGTCACAAAGTATTGTTATCGGCCAATATGGGCCGATATTTTGCACATTTAAAGTTTTGAAAAATAAAGACAATTTTTGACACAAATCTGGTATGGAACATGTTAATGATTGTTTATTAATATTAAAGGCTCGTTCTTGACACCTTACCTGCATGAAAACTGATAGGAAAACCGAACAGCTTTCACTTGCAGGTACATCAGTTTCACATCATGTGAACGAACGAGTCCTAGAAGAGTAGACAACTGTAGACAACCCTGAAAAATAAAGTGCAGGGAAAATAATAACTAAAGGCTTCCCAAAACAAAATTTACATAAACTGCTGCAGTAGTGCACTCACTGTCTGCAATTAAATCTAGTAGCTGCAGTGCAAAAGACAGTGGACTGGACACTACTGTGTTTCCTGGAAAATAAGCCCGGGTCTTATATTAATTTTGGCACCAAAAGACACAGTACGGCTTATTTTCGGGGTAGGTCTTTTAGCTGTAATGTGCTGTGTAATATGCTGTCTTCCCTTCCCTCCCTGCCTGCCAGGAATCCTGTCTGAACCTAGTTTAGTGTAATTAAAATCCTAGAATCCACTTTATTAGTGTTTTATATAATGTCCAGTGTGTGTTTTTGTAATAAAATAGTGGGAAATACCTTCATTACATCACTGCTCCGGGCTCAGCTAATCTCCCGCAAATGCTGTTTTCTCCTCTCATAGCTGTCAGAGGAGGATCTCAGCCCCTCCCCTCTGCAGTGTACACAGAAGCGCCGGGTATTAGATTAGAATAGTGTGAAATACCATTCGTTACAACGACGCTCTGGACACAGCTAATCTCCCGCTCTGCTGTCCTTCTCTTCTCCCCCGCTGACAGCTGGGGGTCACGGAAGGGCCGTGAGGCGATGTAACAAAGGTATTTCACACTATTCTAATCTAATACCCTGCGCTTTTGTGTACACTGCAGAGGGGAGTGGCTGAGATCCTCCTCTGACAGTTATGAGAGGAGAAAGACAGCAGAGCGGGGAATCAGCCGAGCGCCAATATAACAAAGGTATTTCAAACTATTAGATTACAAAAACACACACTGGACATTATATAAAACACTAATAAAGTGGATGCTAGGATTTTACATACACTAATATTACATACGCTAATATTGGTAATATGGGCAAGTTCCGGGGCCGATATGGATATATCGGTAAAACTGAATATCGGCCCTCCGATAATCGGCTTTGCTGATAATCAGTCGATCCCGAGTATACACCTCCATCCACTCTAGACCTAACAGTTATTTAAAATATGAAACAGTTATTTAGTAACAGGTATTTAATATATAATAGATATTTGTTTTTTGAAAAAAACACAGAAATGGTAAGAGGGGAATTAGATTGTGCCCCAACATGGGTTTTAGGTTAAGAATAAGCATGTAGAATGGTAAAAACCCCAGTTTGGTGTTTTTATTTTAGTGTGTCCCATCAAGGAGATTTTTTTTCACTCCCTGTCCAAGAGATGCAACAGGACATGAGGGCAAATCTCTCTAAAGTGAAGGAAATCCTCTATTAGACAGTTGTCACTGGAACTATCCTCATTAGATTTTCCTGTTCCTTTGGCAGCTCTAACATTTTGGATTTTTCATCACTATATATTGTTTATACATTTAAAAAAAAGCAAAAACAAAACAAAGCTTTTCTTCTCAAATATTTATTAGCCTTCTGATTATTGGCTCCTGGCAGCACAATTTTTATTTTATAGCAATTAAGCATCATTTTGCTTTACGTTTGCGAATCCCAACTGCATCAGAATGCAGAATTGTTATCAGCATTTTTTTTCTGCCCAGTTTCAGCTTTTGTTTAAATTGCAGCTGTGAATACAAATGATCATTTTATGCATAAATGAACACTCATTACTTTAATTAAAGTTCATGCTCCATTCACTGCTTGGCAATTTAAGCCGGTCATTTAAGCCCCAATGCCCAAAGTTGTCCATCCATGAACTCAAAAACTGACACAGTCGCCTTGCTGAGGCGCCTTAGTATTGGGTCATAGCGACAAAGTGTTTTAAGGCTTTCTAAAATCTGTTTTTCTATCCCAGCCTTTGTCAATCCTTGTTTTTACAGAGCAGGTGCATCTCAAGAAATCCATTTTGCTATTTTAATGTATTTACCAGCAATAACCATTTATGGACTTTACCACTTGACCTCCGGAAAATTTACCTCCCTTGATGACCAGGCCTTTTTTTGAGATACGACATCACATTACTTTAACTGACAATTGTGCGGTTATACAACGCTCTATCCGAATACATTTTTCTATTTTTTACTCTATAAACAAAAAAAAAAGATAGACAATTTTTGAAAAAAAATATATATATTTACTTTCTGTTATAAACCCAATCCAATAAAAAAAATAGAAAAAAAATCGAATTTCTTCATAAATCTAGGCCAATGTGTACTATGCTACATATTTTTGGTAAAAAAAAAAAAGAAAATCCGAATTAAGCATATAATGATTGGTTTGCACAAAAGTTATAGCGTCTAAAAAACTATGATATATTTTTTTTCTTTTTTTACTATAATGGCGGTGATCAAGGATTTATAGCAGGACTGTGATACTGCGATGGACATTCTGACACTAACTGACGCTTTTGACACTTTTTGGAGACCAGCGACACTAATATAGTAATCAGTGCTAAAAATAAGCACTGTTACTGTACTAATGACGCTGGCTGGGAATGGGGTGATGGAAGGGGTAACTGTGTGCCTAACCAGTGTTTTATTATACTGTGTGAGTTGCTTTTACTAGGGAAAGAGATGGAATGTATTCTCTGCTTTGCAGGAACACAAATTCTGTCCCTTCTTACCTGTTAGAACGGCAATCCTGCCTTGTTTACATAGGCAGATTGCAGTTCTGTGTCTCTGCCTGACATGTACCCTGCCCGCCAATCGGCTTCTGCTGTGTACCTTCATACCCATACCCATAGTACCCAAGTACATGTAATGCATTTTGAATATGCTGTTAAGTTCCTATCACCAGTCCTCAGGAAGAATGTGATGGAACTGGAGATACTCCAGAGAAGGGCAAAAAAACGAATAAGGGGACTGGAGGACCTCAGGAGCAACTACAAGCAATAAACATATTCTCCCTAGAGAATAGACACTTGAAAAAAGATATAATAGCGATATACAAATACCTCAATGGGTATTCTAGCATAGGGAAAAAAACTGTGCAGTTTCAGGGAGCTTAAAAAGACACGTGGCCACTCGAATGAATTCAGGGAAGAAGTGGTTTAACCTTAAAGGAGGTTCTTTACTGTCAGAGTTGTAAGGAACTCCTTTCCACAATCCGTGGTGTCAGCATGATGTGTCAATAGTTTAAAAAAACTCTTAGATGGGCATCTTAGTGAACACAATATGCAGGAATATGGGAAATGGTATTGATATAAACGTACACACACATCCACACCCACACAGGTTGAACTAGATGGGATGAACTGGTGTTTTTTTTCAACCTCACCAACTATGTAACATGGGTAAGCAGCAGATGTGAACAGGCAAATCCCAAAATACAAACAGGATCAAGCAGACTTTCAGGAACACAGGTCACAAGGGTAAAAGGTGAAGACCATCCAGCGATTATACCATGCAGGCCTCAGGTTTAAATAGGCCATCAGGTGGCAGGATCTGTGGTGGGCATGCCTGTGTGTCCTTGTGTGCACCATGCCATGTGCGTGGCCATACACATGCACATTCTCATCTTTGCTTAGTTACGCTCCTCGTGAATAAATAAGCATGGCCAGCAATGTTGTTCCTGACAGGGGGCAAGAAAGGGAAGGAGGGAGAGGAATGAAGAGATATGAAGGGGGAAAGAGCAACAGAGAGAGATAGAGGGGGTGAAAGAAAGATAGGGAGGGGGGGGGGAGTAAAGAGAAGAGGGAACAGGAGTACAGGAGATGTCAGAGGGCAGGAGCAAGGGTAAGAGAAAGTGAGAAGAGTATAGGTGGGGAAGAATGAGAACATTGTGAAGAATGAGAAAGAAATAGGGGGAAGTTGACAGAGAAAGGAGGAATAGGTAGTGGCAGGGCTGGAATGGAGGGGAGGGGATTGGGAGATGACAGGCTGCGCCCTCCATATCCTCGATATGCCCTTCCTTTTATTCTGCATCTGGCCAGTCCACCACTATTTACAGTCAGTGCAAGGAGACCAGCAAGGGCAGAAAACACACAGCAGGAAAGTCCCATGCAGAAACCCAATTTTGTGTTCTGTGATGCTGAGTCAAGTTAGAGAGAAGTGAAGAATCCCAACTGCAGAGGACAATTGGGTACACATGGAGTGAACAAAGTCTGTCATACGATTATGAGTAGATATGAGTGCGCATCTGTAGAGAGGGGGTGGAGTTTGACATCTTCACCCTGCGCACTGTATCACCTTGTCCTGCAGTGGGTAGAAGGTGGGGGAAGAGGAAGAGATATTGGGGGAGGGAGGGGGGGGGAAGAGAAGTGGAGAAAAAGGGAGGAGGAGGAAAGGGTAGAGAAAGAATAGGAGGTGAATGGAATGAAGGAATGAGAGAAAAAAGAGTTGGAAGGAGCAAGATAGAGGGGGGCCAGACAGACCGGAAAAAACACATAAAAATGGGGCATTTAAGATAGAAAAAGGACCAGAGAGAGAATGAAGGAGAAAGAAAGAGAAGGTAAGGAAGGACAGGCCCTGGTGTTCCCCCACTGTCGAGGGGTCCCAGCTGGGTTGCTGGCCGCAGGGCTTTGAGCTGAGAGCATCTCTCTCATCCAGCCCAGAGTCTGTACTGACAGCTCCTTCTCCCTCCTCCCTTTCAGTGATGGGAAAGGAGAAAGCCAATCTGCTCCTTCTCCTCCCGCCCCTCTCCACCTGTGTGCACCATGGAGGTGTGAAGCTAAGCAGCTGAATTTTTCGACAAACAGGTGGAGTGGGGCAGGAGGAGAATGAGCAGATTGGCTCTCTCCTCTCCCATCAGTGTGAGGGAGGAGGGAGGGAGAACTGTCAGTGCAGGCTCTGGGCTGTAAGAAAGAAATACTCTTACCTGAGTCCTGGGGAGGAGGCACTGATGAGGCACTGATGGGGCACTGATGGGCTGCACCGATGGGCAGCACTGATAGGCCTCACTGATGAGCACTTATAGGTGGCATTTATGAGAACTGATAGGTTGCACTAATAGGCAGAACTGATAGGTGGCACAGATGGGTACTGATAGGCGGCATTGATGAGCATTGATAGGCTACGCTGGTGGGCACTGATGGACACTGATAGGTGGCATTGATGAGCACTGATAGGCAGCACTGATAGGCTGCACTGATGGACACTGATAGGCGGCACTGATAGGCACTACTGATTATCAGTGTAAACAATGTACTGACATATCTCCTTTCCTCACACATACACAGTGTGGGAGGCCCTTTACCATAATCTGTGATCAGTTGTGTCCGAAGAACACAGCAATCACATAGTGTGCTGGATGCGTGCCCCAGGGGGCACGCGGGAGGCAGGATTTGAGGAGGATGTTCATGGATGCCCTCTCAGAACTAGAAGCCCGGGGCCTGAATGGAACGGGGGGGGGGGCAGGGGAGTCTTCATGGTTTTATGCACTGGGGCCCTGAAGCTTCTAGATATGCCTCTGACTAGATCTAATCATAGACATTAAATGAGAGCTAACAGAGAACAAATATCTCATGTCTTTGGATCCTGTATACAACCACAGACCAACTGCGCCAAGAAACAGAAATATATAGGGCAGGTTAAAGGCTTCTACCCCCCCCCCCCCCACCTGGGCCACAGAATACTCATCCACTAAATTCTACAGGCTCTCTAACGCTACCCATACACAAAAAATTCTTCCACTTTCTGCTATCTTTTGAGTCAAAAATATCACAAAAACTGAGGTGTCAAGATGAACTACTGCCAACATTTTACATGTCTAGATTTGTAGAATTGTGATGGTAGTATTCCATCCCATGATTTGTGTGATCAAGGGATTGTTACATTTGCTAGGAGATTGCAATGGACAGTGTAAGAGAGCTATGGAGCTTTTTGTTAATCTTTACAATTTATCTGTTTGTTTCTGTCTTGGCAGCTACGATGGGATGAATCCTCCTCGGTGTTTGGCTTGAGATAACAGCCGCAGGAAATGCGACATTTCAGTCCCTCACCATCAAAGATATTTATCTTTAAAACCAAACTAACGGCCAAGGTAGATATTTCTGCAATTTGTCGGTTTGCTCAGCAGTTAATATTGCTTTACCTTAGAATGCACTTTGGCATTAAGGAATATACTGAAAATTACATTCTTTGCTCATGAATTTTCATATCAGCACAGCTTGAGCAAGCAGCTTCCAGAGAAAACAACATTAAACCGTGCCTAAGGCTGTAAAGCAATGACTGCGCGCCTACAAACCTGATTATATCACAAGGCAGCTTGTGTGAACCTGGGTTCAGCGGCGGAAACACCAAGGTTATAAAATCCTGGAAGAACTGATGTACTACAGGTCTGGTGAAGTGTTCTATGGACGGGAAACACTAGATCCAGGATAACACAACCAATGACCCTGATTACAGTACAGGGAAAAAAATGTAACCTGTAAATTAAATATTCATGGTCAAAGCATTAGGGCTGAACTCCAGCCTTTTCCCTGGTCTTGCACAGTTGTACAGGTTCCTCTCTTCGACTGAAATTACTTTAGTCTGATTTCACTGCATCCTGTGCAGGGCCGGACTGGGAATAAAATTCAGCCCTGAAAATAATTTTATACCAGCACCATAGTATTATTATAGCAGCCCAACAGCATAACGTCATTATTTTCCTGTTCATAAAAGGGAAAACCATGCATTTTAAAGCACATTTGAAGAGTGTATTATATGTAGATAAGACAGATATGTTCTGGCAATATATGCTACAGGATAGCAACACAGGACAGGTGGTCAGAGGCTGTGCATTGGATGGCACAGGAGATGCCTTAGGCTGTGCGGACATACTACAGGAGATGTCAGAGGCTGTGCGGACATGGTACAGGAGACGTCTTAGGCTGTGCGGACATGTTACAGGAGATGTCAGAGGCTGTGCGGACATGGTACAGGAGATGTCAGAGGCTGTGCGGACATGGTACAGGAGATGTCATAGGCTGAGCAGACATGGTACAGGAGATGTCATAGGCTGAGCAGACATGGTACATGAGATGTCAGAGGTTGTGCGGACATGTACAGGAGATGCCAGAGGCTGTGCGGACATGGTACAGGAGTTGTTAGAGGCTGTGCGGACATGGTACAGGAGATGTCAGACACTGTGCTGACATGGTACAGGAGATGTCAGAGACTGTGCAGACATGGTACAGGAGATGCCAGAGGCTGTGCGGACATGGTACAGGAGATGTCAGAGGCTGTGTGGACATGGTACAGGAGATGTCAGAGGCTGTGCGGACATGATACAGGAGATGTCAGAGGCTGTGCGGCCATGGTACAGGAGATGTCAGGTGCTGTGCGGACATGGTACAGGAGATGTCAGGCGCTGTGCGGACATGGTACAGGAGATGTCAGAGGCTGTGCAGACATGGTACAGGAGATGTCAGGCACTGTGCGGACATGGTACAGGAGATGTCAGGCACTGTGCAGCCATGGTACAGGAGATGTCAGGCACTGTGCGGACATGGTACAGGAGATGTCAGGCACTGTGCGGACATGGTACAGGAGATGTCAGGCACTCACTGTGCGGAAATGGTACAGGAGATGTCAGGCGCTGTGCGGACATGTTACAGGAGATGTCAGGCACTGTGCGGACTCGGTACAGAAGATGTCAGGCGCTGTGCGGATATGGTACAGGAGATGTCAGGCACTGTGCGGACATGGTACAGGAGATGTCAGGCGCTCTGCAGACATGGTACAGGAGATGTCAGGCGCTGTGCAGACATGGTACAGGAGAGGTCAGGTGCTGTGCGGACATGGTACAGAAGATGTCAGGCGCTGTGCGGACATGGTACAGGAGATGTCAGGCGCTGTGCGGACATGGTACAGAAGATGTCAGGCGCTGTGCGGACATGGTACAGGAGATGTCAGGCGCTGTGGGGACATGGTACAGGAGATGTCAGGCACTGTGCAGACATGGTACAGGAGATGTCAGGCGCTGTGCGGACATGGTACAGAAGATGTCAGGCGCTGTGCGGACATGGTACAGGAGATGTCATGCGCTGTGCGGACATGGTACAGGAGATGTCAGGCGCTGTGCGGACATGGTACAGGAGATGTCAGGTGCTGTGCGGGCATGGTACAGGAGATGTCAGGCGCTGTGCGGGCACGGTACAGGAGATGTCTGGCGCTGTGCGGCCATGGTACTGAGATGTCAGGCGCTGTGCAGGCATGGTACAGGAGATGTCAGGTGCTGTGCAGACATGGTACAGGATAGCAACACAGGAAAAGTGATCAGAGGCTGCATATTGGATAGAGCAGGAGAAAAACACAGGACAGGTTGTCAGAGGCTGTGCGTTGGATGGGACAGGAGAGCAAAATATGACAGGGGGTCAGAGGCTGTGCAATGGATGGTAGAGGACAGGTGATCACTGACCAGAGGCTGCAGGGGTACAGTCCTATTGCTCGGCACCATCACGGAGAGGAGTGAGATTACATTTAAAAATGGCACCCCCCGGCACCATTACGTCACCGGAAGTGCGCATGCGCTGTATGGCCGAAAAGGCCGAAGCATGTACGGGCTCTCCCGAGCCTGGCAATCTTTGGAACAGCGCATGTGCTGTTGCAGTGTCCGCCGGGCCGGGAGACATGTTGTTTACGGGCACCGCTGCCCTCAAAGCGGCCCCAGGACAGACGGACTTGCCGGCCTACCGGTAGGCCAGTCCGGCCCTGATCCTGTGAGCTTCTTGCAATGTGCAATAGAAGCTGCAGCTAGACAGAGAGAGCTCATCTTATTCCTAGGCTGGAGGATGTCCAGCATCATCCAACTGTTTCCTCTCCAGCCTGACTCTCCCTGGCCCACCCCTCCTAATCCCTGGATTTCAGTTCTTTCAATCATGGAGACTCAGCATCAAATAAAACATTACCTAGACTGGTCTGTATGCTAATGCAGTCTGCCTAGGACTGCCCACTTTTCAAGAATGACATTAAAGTAGATCGGCCAAAAATGGACTAACTTTATATTTACTGGAAGCCAAATTTTAGACTAATCTACCTAACCCTGTGAAGCTATCAGTGATGGCTTCTCTGTGTAGGCGTGTGCAGAAGAGGCAGCCGACAACAGAAGCCCCATAGTAAGTCTATGGGTGACGTCACTTCCCAGGCATTTACCAGCCATTGTCAGTTCTCTCCTACACAGCATTTGCTGCTGGAGACCAGACAGGATCAGCTGCAGAAATGGTATGCATAACGATTTTTGCTTAACAGGGTTAGATAGATAGATTAGTCTTAGAATATGGCTGCCAGTAGATTTAGAGTTAGTTTTTGGCTGAACTTCCATTAACTAATTAATGCAATGTGATATCTGCATACCTCCTCTTATGAGCAAACTCACTACTTGCTTTAGAGATGATGGCTTTTGGGAGATGTACTGAGGCAGGGTGCTTGGACGTGTTCAGGAAGCAGCATCCTCTGTCTCCTCTACCAGCCATGATCTGCCTGCATTTTATAGAGAAGCACAGAGACCTACTGATGAGATCACTGGGACTAAAATAGGGTATGATTATTAGCATACTGATGAAGGTGGAAGGAGGAACCAGGGAAGTAAAAAACATAAGTAGATTTAATTTCAACATTAAAGTGTATGTAAAGCCATTTTTTGAAAGGGGGGGGGGGTGGGGATTCAAAGAGATCACAGCAGATCACATGACAATTGTAGACAATGGATGGCTTCCTTTCATGACATTCATTATGTCAACTGTGTTGCTAGATGTGATTGGTCACAGTAATCACATGGTACAGACATAGCCAATAACAGCCCATCTGTACCCTGTGATTATCTGTGAACAATCACAGCTAATTACAATAATACACACTGAATGAATCAATTTCATTCACTCAAAACCTTTTTTTAATTTCTTAATTTTCCAAATAATTGTGACAAAAAATTTTACAACTTCAAAAACTCTAGTCATAGGCCATCAACACATCAGGATTGATTATTTTTTTCCCCCTCCACAAAATTATTTGGACCAGTGCACAAAGCAAGGTCCAGACATGGATGAGCGAGTTTGGAGTGGAGGAACTTGACTGGCCTGCACAGAGTCCTGACCTCAACCCGAATACCTTTGGGATAAATTAGAGCGGAGACTGCGAGCCAGGCCATCTCGTCCACATCAGTGCCTGACCCCACAAATGCACTTCTGGAAGAATGGTCAAACATTCCCAAAGACACACTTCTAAACCTTGTGGACAGCCTTCCCAGAAGAGTTGAAGCTGTTATAGCTGCAAAGGGTAATGAAGTGTATATGTGCTTTGTGGACTTTTCTAGACTAAAAAATAAATACTGATTTGGGGTATTTTTATCAAAGAAATGTAGCAGAATACAGTTTGGCCTAAAGCTATGAAGAAAGATTATTTATTTGCAAAAAACTTGTTTTTTTTCAAAGTTTTCTGTCTTTTTTCATTTATTTAGCAATAAATTAAGAAACTCAGTGGTTATTACATACCACCAAAAAATAGAAGAAGCTCAATTTGTGTTTCATATTGGGTATATATATATTATATATATTTTATATGGGTACAGTGTTGCATGAACACCCAATTGTCATTTAAAGTGCGACAGCGCTTAAAGCTGAAAATTGGCCTGGGCAGGAAGGGGGTGAAAGTGCCCTGTATTTAAATGGTTAAGGCTTGACATGTTTGGTATCTATTTACCCAGCGAAACCCAATATTTTATATTTTGCCAAAATGTTAGGTATTGTGTTGTGTTTGCATGCATTAAAATTAGTTTTTGTATATTTTTTACAGAAAATATGTGTTTGATAAATGTAGCACCCTCCTAGGTAGCTGCTAGGTAAAACACATATGTGACCCCGTTCTGCTTATCAGGAGAGTCTGATCTGTCAGTTAGCCTGTCACATGTTTCCAGGTGTGTTCTGTTGAGCCTGGGGAGTCTCCCCACTGTATCCAATGAGGGACCTTGTTGGAAAGTGGAGGAAACCAATAGCAAACCGGGGTTTATGACTCTCCCAGTGGGTGGGCATTGCTGCAATACATCCTGGGATTGGGAATAAATTCGGAGGGGGCATGTGACAGGGGGTCTTTGGGTGGGAAGCCAGGTCCCAGGAGGAGGGTGACAGCGGTCTCTCCTCCTGTTGCTGAGAAAGGTGGTCCAGGCAGTCGGCTTAGGGACCAGGGGATGAGCTGTGCTGTAGAGGATCCAGTGTGTGCTGTCCAAGTGGAGCTGCGGGGCAGGATTCTTCTGGAAAACAGTATCGTGAGTACCTAAGCATCTACCCAGGGGTCTGCCTAAGAGAGGGGACAACTCCAGAAAGGTCAAGGGGATCCAAGAGCCAGCTAACCCGGAGTTTTACTGTAAAAGGGGGTGCCAAGTTGTAAAGCCCTGAAGATTAGGAAGGGGCCTGAATTTGCTCAGCAGTGCAGTCTACTTTTAAGGACAGTTACCTCAGGAAAGGAGTGCCTTAGAAAGCCAAAGGACTGTTTCACAGTTTAAGACAAAGTCAATTAAGCGGTCTAGCCATTACTAGCTCAACTCAGCGTTACTCAGCGTCAACCAGCATTTAACTAGCGTTAACCAGCATTTAACCAGTGTTATTCAGCATTTAATCAGCGTTAATCAGTATTTATCAGATCAATCCTGCTTATTGTGCATAGTTTAGTTCCGTTGGAGTATCCCACTCATCCCTTCTCCTATCCAAGTTCCTAATAATACCTAAAAAAAACCAAAGAAACTGGATTGGTCCTTGTCTGAGGTAAAAACACTTGGAAACATGGCAGAATGTTCTACTGTTGCTAATGGTAACCCAGGGGAACCCACACACAGCAGCTCCCATGGGAGTAGTGCTACATTCCCAAGGGCAACGGTCGAAGAAAATTTTCAAAATCTCTCCAATGCCGCACTCTCTCACCTCAGCCGACACAGAAGTTACTGCAAAGCAGACCATATCCCTCACCAGACATGCATCCACTCTTCTTGCTTGTAGCAGGGCCCCAGCTGCGCCTCCATCACCTTGAGCCAGCTGTCCCTCTTTGCCAGTCCAGAGAATTGTCCCGCTGTCGTATGCACGGTCAACAGTCCTCTTCCCAGCACATGTACAAGCAAGGCCCGTCACCAATACTGTCTCCGAAAAAAGGGTGCATGCAGGTAGTGAGGGCTGGGAAGTGGCCACCTGATGCACTGAAGGTCCCAGCAGAAGTAACAGGGTCTGCTTTCATCCCTATTAAGGAGAGAAGATGGCCGGTGGCATCCGGGACTCCTTTCGCCAGTGTGAGCAGTGATGAGGAGGCGGGGGCCATCAATGTGGGGTCTCCAAGCTTCTAAAACAAGTTCGGGTCAATTGAAGAAGGAATTGACAATTAGAGGTCTGAAGATGAAACAGAATGGGACTGGGGATCTGAGGCTGGAAGCAGTTCGCCTGGTCCTAATGCAGTGGAGGTGCCAGATAAAGAGACCAAGGAGTCTGTAGTAAGAAGGGAGCTGGCTCAACGTTTGGGGTTCCGTGAGGCCTATTCAAGTAGGGTCCCAGATTTAACCCCGCCCATGAAGTATGCCCGGGCTCGGAATCAGAATGAGGCCTATAGCTCCCTCATTAGGCGTGAGGAGACCCCATTCTCTCTAGCTGGGAGAGGAAACAGAAAAACCCTCCCCAGATTTTCACTAATGCAGCGATGGTTACAGCGCAAAATAACCATGGAATACGGGTACGATTACACATAAGCTTCTAGGGAAATCATGCTCGAAATTGAGTCCAAAAGAGAGTCTTGGTGTGATGAAGCAATCTAGGACTTTCTCTTTGTTCCAAAACCTTTCCGGGACTCAACTAGAGCAGATCTATGGGACAAGTTCACTGCAGTAAAGACCCAATGGTACTACGGGCGGTCCATATATGTGGATCGGGTGGAGGTCTGCTGCCCAGACGGATCCAGTCAGGCTTAGTCGGTCCATGTTCGGGACAGTCAGGAAAACCTAGTAAGGGTTCCCCATCCAGTATACTATATTTAAAGAAAAACTGTTTCCAGAGAAAAAAAAAATTGCTGGCTAGCCTGCCTAAGAATACGCAAAGTTGACTCAAAAAGTTGCTGTTGGGGTTTGTACCCCATTTTTCCATCACCCTTCCCCTTCTAATCCTACAGAAATGAATGGGGACTGACCTGCTTATTGTTCTACAGACCCCTTGGGCCATCGGGCCAGGGTCACCAAAAGGAACTTTAACTTCTTGGATCCTTTGGGCCATCGGGCCGGGATCAGTGGATTACAAATATTATTTGATTACAGATGAACCATGCGGATGGCTATTGCAGGAATGGGCGGCTCATCCAGGAAGTCTGGTGGGGGGTGCTCTGGTGTCAGAGGCCCTCAAAAGTGAAGTTTTCCCTGACTTGGCAGGACTATGGGTCACTCAGGCTCCAGTGACCTATCCTGTCTGGAACTGGGAAGAGTGCTTTTGGACTGTTGCAAAGGGATGCTGCACTCACTCTTTCCATTGACTCTGCATTAGGTAGTTATTGATAGTGCACGGACTTGCCTACAGGAGGATGTGGGACATCATGTCAAGGGGATAATTTGACATGACAATTTGGGATAATTCCCACGCCCACTGGCATCCATCAAATGGCTGGTATACGGGAGCAAGGAAGTATGTCCCAAGTAAAATGTGGCTACCGCACTTTGCCAGAAATTTGGCGACTGTTGGCATGCCCGATGGGGAAGGAAGTGGTTTCCATGCCCGCTAGTCAGGCATATTTGAGAGAAAAAGCAACTAAGAGAAGCATAGGCCAGGAAGCAAGAAAAGTGGGAAAGGGAAAACATAGAAGAGGGGGAGAAGGAGAGAGAGAGAGAGTGGGGGCAGGGGGTGGAGATAGCCACCAGCCAGGCGCATTGGACTCATGCAACCAGGTCTCTGTATTCAGCGGAAAACTTGAACTCGTGCCAGTAATGCCAATGCTTGAGGAACCCGTCTCTCGTACCATGCTCAGCAGCTACAAGATCTTCCATTTCATTAATAAATGCCACCTTACGTAGCCACATGGCAACTGTGGGGGCTGAAACTGTTTCCAGAGCAGAGGAATGCAGCTCCTGGCCGCGGTCAGCAGAAGCGGCAGATTTGATTTCCGATAAGATGCTGTGGATCATTTTTGCCACACTTATTTTTTAGAAAGTGCAATCCCTGCAAAGAAATATGGCAAAATGGTGAAAGTGCTGTGCTCCCCTTCCTCTCCTGTCCTCACTCACCAGATTTCCACAATGATATTGCCTGTGGTGATAAATCTGTGACCCTATTAGTGATTCCTTGGTAGTTCCTCACATGTCCAATGATTGAGCATAATCATGGGTGGAGAATTAAACATTCATAGTGTGATAACATTTATAAAAGGCTTTTATTATAGTAAAAAAAAAAAACATACACTCACATGTGCATTCTTGTTAAAAAGCATAGAATATAGCTGTTCTGTGGTTTGCGTTCCAAATCCCAGAAATGACGTCACCGGAAGTCCCTGTCACCTAAAGCATTTCGCTCCACCCAGGAAGCTTCATCAGAGGCCAGAGTCTTCCGGTGCCATGCGTGTCTTTTATATTAATAATAACCCCTCCCAGTACTCCATCTTATCCTCCTACCACACTCAATCCTAATTTCTGCTGGACCCATACGTGACCACTATTCATAATGAGGAAACAATGCTCGTTCGTAGATCGATTGTACTGTTTCACTATGCTAATATTATAAAAATACAAAGGACTAAACAGTTATATTTCACCAATCCCCTCTCTTTCTATTCCTCCTACTACTTATTCCTTTTAACCCCACAAGAGACCGATTATAAGAATATAAAAGACTTAAAAAACCTTTTTAACATTTAAAAAAAAAAAAAGTTTTTTTTCTTCCTGTCAAAAACCCTTCCAAAAAACTAAAAGTAAAGAAACAAATATCAACCCATTAAAGCGCTGCGAAAACTGTTGGCCCTATATAAATCCTGTATAATAATAATAATAAATCCTGTATAATAATATGGTGACCATTTTGATTATACCTGACATACCTATTAGTTCCTGTGCCTTGCGAAAGTATTCGGCCCCCTTGAACTTTGCAACCTTTTGCCACATTTCAGGCTTCAAACATAAAGATATAAAACTGTAATTTTTCGTGAAGAATCAACAATAAGTGGGACATAATCATGAAGTGGAACGAAATTTATTGGATATTTCAAACTTTTTTAACAAATAAAAAACTGAAAAATTGGGCGTGCAAAATTATTCAGCCCCTTTAAGTTAATACTTTGTAGCGCCACCTTTTGCTGCGATTACAGCTGTAAGTCGCTTGGGGTAATGTCTCTATCAGTTTTGCACATCGAGAGACTAAAATTTTTGCCCATTCCTCCTTGCAAAACAGCTCGAGCTCAGTGAGGTTGGATGGAGAGCGTTTGTGAACAGCAGTTTTCAGTTATTTCCACAGATTCTCTATTGGATTCAGGTCTGGACTTTGACTTGGCCATTCTAACACCTGGATATGTTTATTTGTGAACCATTCCATTGTAGATTTTGCTTTATGTTTTGGATCATTGTCTTGTTGGAAGACAAATCTCTGTCCCAGTCTCAGGTCTTTTGCAGACTCCATCAGGTTTTCTTCCAGAATGGTCCTGTATTTGGCTCCATCTATCCTCCCATCAATTTTAAGCATCTTCCCTGTCCCTGCTGAAGAAAAGCAGGCCCAAACCATGATGCTGCCACCACCATGTTTGACAGTGGGGATGGTGTGTTCAGGGTGATGAGCTGTGTTGCTTTTACGCCAAACATAACGTTTTGCATTGTTGCCAAAATGTTTGATTTTGGTTTCATCTGACCAGAGCACCTTCTTCCACATGTTTGGTGTCTCCCAGGTGGCTTGTGGCAAACTTTAAACTACACTTTTTATGGATATCTTTAAGAAATGGCTTTCTTCTTGCCACTCTTCCATAAAGGCCAGATTTGTGCAGTATACGACTGATTGTTGTCCTATGGACAGAGTCTCCCACCTCAGCTGTAGATCTCTGCCAGTTCATCCAGAGTAATCATGGGCCTCTTGGCTGCATCTCTGATCAGTCTTCTCCTTGTATGAGCTGAAAGTTTAGAGGGACGGCCAGGTCTTCGTAGATTTGCAGTGGTCTGATACTCCTTCTATTTCAATATTATTGCTTGCACAGTGCTCCTTGGGATGTTTAAAGCTTGGGAAATATTTTTGTATCCAAATCCGGCTTTAAACTTCTCCACAACAGTATCTCGGACCTGCCTGGTGTGTTCCTTGTTCTTCATGATGCTCTCTGCGCTTTAAACGGACCTCTGAGACTATCACAGTGCAGGTGCATTTATACGGAGACTTGATTACACACAGGTGGATTCTATTTATCATCATTAGTCATTTAGGTCAACATTGGATCATTCAGAGATCCTCACTGAACTTCTGGAGAGAGTTTGCTGCACTGAAAGTAAAGGGGCTGAATAATTTTGCACGCCAAATTTTTCAGTTTTTTATTTGTTAACTAAGTTTGAAATATCCAATAAATTTCGTTCCACTTCATGATTGTGTCCCACTTGTTGTTGATTCTTCACAAAAAATTACAGTTTTATATCTTTATGTTTGAAGCCTGAAATGTGGCAAAAGGTCGCAAAGTTCAAGGGGGCCGAATACTTTCCCAAGGCACTGTATAACAACGTAAAAGAACAGATACACAACACAGTGGAATGGCATACAGTAGCAGCCCTTTTGATCACAAAAAATGTTTTTCTTTTTTTGTCTATATTCCTAATAGTTTGCTGTAAGATGTTCCTAAAAATGATGTATGAAACAATTGATATCTAATTCAACAATTAAACCTGCAGGTGTAATAGACCCAAATTTATGTATCCAAAATGTCTGATTCTGTGATATTGCCTGCTTTTTATTTTTACCCTGCAAATGATCTTCAATTTTGTCTATGGCACATACTTTCATTTGCGTAGGGTTTTTGTTATGATATTTTCTAAAATGTTCTGAAAAGCTATGATATTTGAAGGCTTTTTAAATATTATTTAAATGTTACCTCAGTCGAATTCTTAGCTCCCTGGTAATTCTACCTATATACTCTAACTCGCACGTACACTCTAAAAGGTGGGTGACATGGGTACTACTACATGTGATAAACTTCATGATTTCAAACTGTTCTCTCGTTTGATTTTTTTTTTTTTTAATCTTTATTTATTTATTTTCATTATTTTCCTACATATAAACAAATAACACAGATTACAAAAAAAAAGACAAAACATAAATCTCTATTAATACAACCAAATAAGCATGGGAGTGCAGTGTAAAGCAAAAAAAAAAAAAATAAATTTAACCCATGGCCCTACCAACAAGGTACCTAAGACACTAACCAATTTAATCACATTAGGAAAACGGTGCATAGGGTAGCCATTAAATATAAGCCCACATACTAAGCATATAGAGAAAAATACAATGGCCCACCTAAGGTAACCTCCGCTTTAATATAGCTCGGTTCCTCTAAGTTAGACAGACTAGCCAAATAAAAGAGTACTACTTGAGAACACACACACACAGAAAAAAAAAAACAAAAAAAAACGATAATAGAACGTCACCAGCAGGAAACAGCAGAGTATACCAAATTGTCCCCCCTATAGATACACTAAGATACAAAGATAGTAATATGGGATGTAGTGATATTCAATTTTACTTAGTCTATAAGGACTCGTCCAGTAAAGGCCTAGGGTCCACTAATTGGAAGTAAATGGCATTTCCGGAGCGCATCTACGCGACTGCTCGGGTACCTTAGCTGAGGTGTAGTGAATCCAGGTGTTCCAGATACTATGAAATTGCTCATAGCGGTCCCTGCATTTTACAACCCATTCTTCCGCTGCCATAATGCTGTTGACCAGGCGAATCCACTCGGATCGTACCGGGACCCGAGCTGACTTCCAGTACACCGGGATCAAGCGCTTGGCTGCATTTAGCAGATGAGGTAAAACCGACTTTCGATAGTGGCGCAGAGGAATGGGTGGCACATGTAACAAGAAAAACAGCGGGGAGTCCTCTATTTCTATATCCAAGATGACCTTAATTTGTTCTCGAATATCTTGCCAGAAGGGGCGGAGCCCAGGGCACTCCCACCAAATATGAAGGAAGGAGCCCCTAAGCCCACACCCCCACCAGCAAGAGTCCGAGAGTGTCGGAAAAATCCTAGTCAGGGCAGTCGTTACCCTATACCATCTTGTTAACAACTTATAGCTGTTCTCTTGCATCTTGGTATCCATTGAGCTTTTATGGGTAGAAGCGTATAAATGGCGCAACTGAATCTCTGTGAATGTATGCTGCAGGTCTCTCTCCCACTCCCGAATGTACACGGGTCTCTCGTTTGATTTGATTGAAATTGTGTAGTTTTTCTATTACCCTTACATGTCCTACATGTCGTACATTTATCACATCTGAAAAAGCCAGTTTGGTCTAGGAATGTGACTGTTTTCCTGGATGGGTCTGAAATAATTTTAACCAGTCTGTTTTTAAGATTGGGTGGGCATCTGTAAATGAACTAAGGATTTGTTGGGAGGATTAGTCGGGTAGTGTCGGGAAAATGTATTTTCGTAGTATGGGCCAATGCTTTTTAAAAGCTCTTTCTATTGTTTTGTACTGTCTGCTATACTCTGTTGATAGCCACTCCATAATCTTTTTTATTTTTTTTTATGGGTTTGAGTAGCTGTTCCCTATTCATGTGTTTGACCTGCTGTTTGGTTTTGTACAACTTGTTTTTTTTTTATATCCCTTTTCTCTAAATCTTTCTGTGATGATATTGGCTTGTGTGTCAAAATGTAATTCCGAATCACAAATTTCTCTTGATTCTTGTAAATTGACTCTTAGATATGGCTTCCAAACATCTAGGGTGGTGCCCACTACCTATCAGAATGAACCCATTCCAAATGGTCTTTTTAAAATATGTTCTTGTGCCAAACCTGTGATTCCAATGATATATTTCCAGGTCCAAATAATGTACTTTGTCTCTGCTATGGAAGAGAGGGGGGATTTTGGAACTTTGAATGAGGCGCACGGTTGGACTTTCCGTGCGCCTCCATCCCTATTCAATAGCATAAAAGAGAGAGGTTGGGACTTTAACCACTTTCCGACCGCCGCACGACTATTTACTGTGGCAGTCAGCCCGCTACAGGCAAACTGACGTAGGGCTACGTCGCTCATTCCCGCCACTCTGGGGCACGCTCCCGCGCACCCCTGCCGCCGCTGATGGCTTGATTGGGTTCAGAACCGATCAGTCATCAGGTCCAGGCCAATGATTTTTGGTCTGGACCTGTTGATCGGTCCGGCCCAATCAGATTCTGTTCTGTGCCTGTGTAATGTGAACACAGGCACAGAAAAGACCTGCTCTCCCCTCCCATGATCCTTTTTGGATTCATCGAGAGGAGAGAGCACATCTAAATGTTGTGTACTGCACCAAGCACACAACCACACACTTAGATTGGCACATTTCTCCCCCGATTGCCCCCCCCCAGTTAACCCCTACACCCCCTGTCACAACACACACTGTATACAGTATATAGCATTTTCCTATATACCCGTATAAGTGTGACTTGTGACCAGGTTTAGCGCTTGCGGCCGTTCCTTTTACACTTAGGATACCCGCCACCCCCCATAAAGATTTAACCCCCTGATCACCCCCAGTTAACCCCTTCCCCACTGTCACATTGCACACTAATACACATGTAATATAGTGTTTTATTGTATTTTGTATTAGTGTGATTGTGACTTGAGTTAGTGCTATCGAGTTCGTTTCTGTCCCAAGGAGGTTTAGGGTCCCCACCACCCCCCCAATAAAGATTTAACCCCCTGATCCCCCCATGATCACCCCTACACCCCTGTTACAACACACACTGTCTACAGTATAAAGCATTT
The DNA here is from genome assembly GCF_965119305.1 of Pelophylax lessonae. Lineage (NCBI taxonomy): Eukaryota > Metazoa > Chordata > Amphibia > Anura > Ranidae > Pelophylax > Pelophylax lessonae. The sequence goes on from NC_138771.1 coordinate 504,010,602, forward strand.
TCCTATATACCCGTATAAGTGGGACTTGTGACCAGGTTTAGCGCTTATGGCCATTCCTTTTATACTTAGGATACCCGCCACCCCCCCATTAAAGATTTAACCCCCTGATCCCCCCTGATCACATCCAGTTAACCCCTTCCCACTGTCACATTGCACACTAATACACATGTAATATAGTGTTTTATTGTATTTTGTATTAGTGTGATTGTGACTTCAGTTAGCGCTAGCGAGTTAGTTTCTGTCCCAAGGAGGTTTAGGGTCCCCGCCACCCCCCCCATAAAGATTTAAGCCCCTTGATCCCACCCGATCACCCCTACACCCCCTGTCACAACACACATTGTATACAGTATATAGAATTTTCTATACAGCATACCCGTATAAGTGTGACTTGTGAACAGGTTTAGCGCTTGTGGCCGTTCCTTTTATACTTAGGATACCCGCCACAACCCCCAATAAAGATTTAACCCCCTGATCCCCCCTGATCACATCCAGTTAACCCCTTCCCCCCTGTCACATTGCACATTAATAAACAGGTAATATAGTGTTTTAGTGTATTTTTATATTAGTGTGATTGTGACTTGAGTTAGCGCTAGCAAATTATTTTCTGTCCCAAGTAGGTTTAGGGTCCCTGCCAACGCCCAAATAAAGATTTAACCCCCTGATCCCCCCCCTGATCACCTCCAGTTAACTCCTTCATTGCCCTGTCACAGTGTCACTTTTATAGTGTACAGTTTTTTTTCTGATCACTATTATTAGTGACACAGATGACATTAGCTAGTGTTAGCGTCAGTCTAAAATAGCGCAGATCCCCGGCGCATAGTTAGAAACTACCCCTTGATTACCACACACGCACACACACATACACTTCCATTACTAGTTGTCACAGAACCATGAACCAGACGTACAACAACAGATAAGTGAAAAAGAAAGCTTTATTGAAAAACAAGCTATAAAGCAAAAGTCCAAACGGATGGCGAAACCGATGCAGAGTCTTTGCGAAGCCAAGGGTCAGGAGCCAGCAGGGTAGTCAGACGAAGCCAGGATCAGGAACCAGCAGGGTAGTCAGACGAAGCCAGGAACAGGAACCAGAAGTAGCAGCAGTCTTAGTAGCATGTGAACACAGGAGGACCAAGCAGGGAACTGAAGCCACAGACCTCCTATATATATGAGCTAGGTATCCAGCTCCTCCCAGTGGGAAGGAGGAGCCGCAGGGTGGGAGGCTACAAGAAACCCAGAAACCAAGATGGCCGCCAGCACATGTCAAACGAAGGAGAACAGCAAGAAGGTAAGACCATGACAGTACCTCCCCCTCAAGGGCCCCTCCTCCGCGGAGTAAAGAACGGTTTCTGAGGGAAGCGTGCGTGGAAGGCTCGGAGCAAGGCAGGAGCATGGACATCTGCGGAGGGAACCCAGGAACGCTCCTCTGGACCATAACCACGCCAATGAACCAAAAACTGCACCCGACCGCGGACCAGGCGTGAGTCCAGGATATTGCTCACCTCATACTCCTCACGATTGCCCACTCGGACCGGACGAGGCCGAGGAACCGAGGAAGTGAAACGATTACACACCAGAGGCTTCAACAGGGAGACATGAAACACGTTGGAGATCCGCATGCCAGGAGGAAGCGCAAGGGCATAGGCTACCGGGTTTACCCTGCGAAGCACTCGGAAGGGACCAACAAAGCGAGGCGCCAGCTTGGGAGTGGGCACTCGAAGGTTGAGGTTGCGGGTGGACAACCATACACGGTCTCCGGCCTGGTAGGAAGGAGCAGGCGCTCGTCTGCGATCAGCCTGGAGTCTCTGGCGCCGCGCAGAGACCTCAAGGGACTTCTGGATCTGTACCCAAGAAGCACGTAGGACGGAAAGGTGATCCTCCACAGCCGGAATATCCTGGGGAGAGAATACCTCCGGTAACACAGCAGGTTGGAACCCATAGTTGGCCATGAAGGGAGACGTCCCAGAGGAAGAGTTCACCGCCGTGTTCCTGGCAAACTCAGCCCAAGGCAGGAGGTCAACCCAATTGTCTTGGTGATCGGAGACATAGCAACGAAGGAATTGCTCCAAGGCCTGATTGGAACGTTCTGCGGCCCCATTGGACTGAGGGTGGTAGGCCGAGGAGAAGGAGAGATGAATCCCCAACTGGGAGCAAAAGGCGCGCCAGAACCTGGACACAAACTGACTCCCCCGATCCGACACAATCTCCTTGGGCAAACCGTGCAACCGGAAGACCTCCCTGGCAAAAATCGTGGCCAACTCCTGTGCAGAGGGTAACTTCTTGAGAGGAACACAGTGACACATTTTGGAAAACCGATCCACAATCATGAGAATGACCGTATGGCCTCGGGATGCAGGGAGGTCCACAATGAAATCCATCCCCAGGTGTGACCATGGGCGCTCCCCGGTGGCTAAGGGTTGCAGAAGGCCCAACGGAAGGTGCCGAGGGGACTTACTCTGGGCACAAACGGAGCATGCCGCTACATATGCGGCGATGTCGGAACGTAGGGAAGGCCACCAGAACAGACGTGAAACAGCCCAGGACAGCTGATTCTTTCCAGGATGCCCCGCGGTCTTGGAGTTATGGTAGGTTCGCAACAACCGAGTGCGCAACTCCTCAGGCACAAAACATCTGCCGTTGGGTCTCCCAGAGGGAGCACCAGATTGAGCCGCCAAAATCTGCTCACCCAGGGGAGAGGACAGGCTGGTGCGAATGGCAGCCAGGATCTGATTCGGAGGTATGACCGAAGTCGGAATCGACTCCTCCCTGGACAGGTCGGAGTACTGCCGTGATAAGGCATCAGCCCTGATGTTCTTGGAACCGGGTAGGTAGGAGACCACGTAATTAAAACGTGACAAGAACAGAGCCCATCTGGCCTGACGTGGTGTCAATCTCTTGGCCTCAGAGAGGTAGGTCAGATTCTTGTGGTCCGTCAGGATGAGGACCGGAACCACCGAACCCTCGAGCAAGTGCCTCCATTCTTTAAGAGCCTGCACGATGGCCAATAACTCCCTGTCACCAATCTGGTAGTTGCACTCCGCGGAAGACAGTTTCCGGGAGTAAAACCCACAAGGAAGCAGAGGACCCTCTGGTGTTCTACGCTGAGACAGAAGGGCGCCTACTCCCGTCTCAGACGCGTCCACCTCGAGGACAAAGGGCAACCCAGGGTTGGGATGCGACAGAATCGGAGCCGACACAAAGGCGGACTTTAGAGCCTCAAAAGCTCGGATGGCCTCGGGCGGCCAGACCTGGGAATTACTGCCCTTCCTGGTCAGATCCGTGAGAGGCTTGGCTAGCATGGAAAAGTCCCTGATGAACTTCCGATAATAATTGGCGAAGCCCAAAAAGCGCTGCAGGGAGTGAAGACCACTGGGCTGGGGCCACTGTAAGACAGCCGAAACCTTCTCAGGATCCATGGAGAACCCCTCAGCGGAAATGATGTAACCTAAGAAGGTTACCTGGGATCGGTGAAATTCGCATTTCTCAAGCTTACCGAACAGCTTGTTCTCTCGTAACCGTTGCAACACTCGTTTGACATCCAGAATGTGGGTCTCCATGGACTCAGAATATACCAAGATGTCATCCAGGTAGACCACCACACACTGCTGCAACAGGTCACGGAAAACATCGTTGATGAATTCCTGAAAGACTGCGGGCGCATTGCACAGCCCAAAGGGCATAACCAAGGATTCATAATGACCGGTCCTGGTGTTAAACGCGGTCTTCCACTCATCGCCCGCCTTGATCCTTACGAGGTTATATGCCGCCCTCAGGTCGAGTTTGGTAAAGACCGTGGCCCCTTTAAGGCGATCGAACAGCTCGGAAATCAAGGGTATCGGGTAAGCGTTCTTGATCGTGATGCGATTGAGACCCCTGTAATCGATGCAAGGCCTCAACTCACCGCCCTTCTTTTTCACAAAGAAAAATCCAGCCCCTGCCGGGGACGAGGATTTGCGAATGTGTCCACGAGAAAGCGCCTCCCTCACGTACTCCTCCATGGCCTCATTCTCCGCTACCGACAGTGGATAGACTTTGCCACGAGGAGGAACGGCACCAGATTGTAACTCGATGGCACAATCGTATGGGCGGTGCGGAGGTAGGGCAACCGCGCGCACCTTATCGAATACATCCCGGTACTCCTCGTATTCAGGGGGCAACAGAGAGTCCGAGGAAGTACACAGCAACTTGACAGGCCCATGGATGCAACTAGCCCCACACTGCGGTGACCACGAGAGGATCTCGGCCGATCTCCAATCGAAAATCGGATTATGCTCCTGGAGCCAGGGGTACCCCAAGACCACCGAGTAGTGTGGAGACGAAATAACCTGGAAGCAGACCGACTCTCTGTGGACGGCACCAATGGCTAACCCCACTGGAAGGGTCTCATGAGTCACGTGTGGCGGCAGAAGGGGTCTGCCGTCTATCGCCTCAAGAGCCAGAGGAGAACCTCGAGCCTGCAGAGGAATGGAATTGGCGGCAGCGAACACACTATCAATGAACAAACCACCAGCACCAGAGTCCACCAACGCCTGGGTCGTCACCGAGCCCCCGACCCAGGAAAGGACAACAGTGATCAGTGGTTTGTCAACACGGGAAACCGGGGACGAGGAGACTCCACCCAAGATCTGCCCCCGACAGGATCTCAGGTGCGAGCGTCTCCCTGGACGGTTCGGACATGCCAACCGAAAATGCCCACCGAGACCACAGTACATGCATCGGCCCTCGCGTCTCTGGAGTACCCTCTCCCCCTCGGACAGGCGAGCAAACCCCAGCTGCATGGGTTCACCCCCAGACAAGTCATCCCCAGGAGGCGTGGGAGGAGAGGGAGGCACGGGTGGGACAACAAAGGTAGGCGCCAATCTGTTAGGAGGCCTCCGCAGACTCTCCTTAAAGGAAGGTCTCTCCCTGAGTCTGGTGTCAATCAAAATCAGGAAAGAAATAAGAGACTCGAGCTCCACTGGTAGGTCCTTAGCTGCAACCTCATCCTTCAAGGCATCCGAGAGACCATGAGAGAAAGCAGCGACCAGAGCCTCATTATTCCAGCCCACCTCTGCTGCCAGGGTACGAAACTCAATGGCGTATTCAGCTACGGATCGTGAACCCTGTCTGATGGACATAAGGAGCTTCGCAGCAGAGGCAGCACGAGCCGGCACATCGAATACCTTCCGAAGAGAAGCAACAAAACCGGAAAACTCGGCAACCACCGGATTGTTGTTCTCCCATAAAGGGCTGGCCCAGGCCAAGGCCTTGTCCGAGAGCAGCGAGATTAAGAAGCCCACCTTTGATCTCTCAGTAGGAAAGGCATGTGGCAGCAACTCGAAATAAATGCCCACCTGGTTAAGGAAACCTCGGCACTGAGTTGGCTCTCCCCCAAAGCGCTGTGGAAGGGGGGCAGAACCGGACATACCCCGAAACACCGCAGGCGCAACAACAGGTGTCGGGGTAGACTCTGGCGCAACAACCGGAGCGGCAGTAGGAGCGGACCCAGGAGCGACAACCGACCCATCGGCAACGGGAGCGAAATGAACCGTGCGTTCAAGCAGGGTTTGCAACGCCACGGCGAACTGACCCAACAGGTGATCCTGCTGATCAAGTCTGGCAACCAGCGTGGGTAGTGAGGATGGCCCTGCACCGTCAGAATTCGTGGCCTGTGGTACCGTGCGTTCAAGCAGGGTTTGCAACACCACGGCGAACCGACCCAACAGGTGATCCTGCTGATCAAGTCTGGCAACCAGCGTGGGTAGCGAGGATGGCCCTGTACCGTCAGAATTCATGGCTTGGTCCTAATGTCACGGAACCATGAACCAGACGTACAACAACAGATAAGTGAAAAAGAAAGCTTTATTGAAAAACAAGCTATAAAGCAAAAGTCCAAACGGATGGCGAAACCGATGCAGAGTCTTTGCGAAGCCAGGGGTCAGGAGCCAGCAGGGTAGTCAGACGAAGCCAGGATCAGGAACCAGCAGGGTAGTCAGACGAAGCCAGGATCAGGAACCAGCAGGGTAGTCAGACGAAGCCAGGAACAGGAACCAGAAGTAGCAGCAGTCTTAGTAGCATGTGAACACAGGAGGACCAAGCAGGGAACTGAAGCCACAGACCTCCTATATATATGAGCTAGGTATCCAGCTCCTCCCAGTGGGAAGGAGGAGCCGCAGGGTGGGAGGCTACAAGAAACCCAGAAACCAAGATGGCCGCCAGCACATGTCAAACGAAGGAGAACAGCAAGAAGGTAAGACCATGACACTAGTATAGTGTTTGAACAGATCAATATCTCATCTGATCAGAACTATACTAGCGTCCCCATAGTTTAGGGTTCCCAAAACGCGGTGTTTGCACAATCAGCATTGATTCCTGCCAGCACCTGCGTTTAACCCCTCTGCCCAGCCCACCCCACCCAGGCAAGTGTAGTAATCAATAGATTACTGTCACTTACAAAGAAACACAACACACAAAACCGCTGTGTTAGCAGAGTCAGGCCTGATCCCTGCTAGCATTAGCAGTTTTTTCTGGTAGTGGTTGAAATAGTCCTTGACAACCAGGTGCTTTTTTTACCTGTGAGTCACACTACTGTACCGGTAAATTTAGTTACTAAAATGACCAAACGTTGGTACAGTAGTGCAGAGGCTTACAGTATACTGACCATGTCAGATGAGAACGATGGGGAAGCATCACTGGCAGAATTAGGGTCAGTATATGAACCTGATGACAGAAGCGGCTCCCTGACAGATAGCTCCGACGACGGATGGGTCCCTGTTAGACCCAGGCATACCCGACCCCATTCTGGAGTTGCTGAGATGCAGGAATTGCAGGGTGCTCGTATGGAGCAGAGTGTCGGTACTAGTGCCACTCATCCTTCTGGTGGCCTGGCAAGCGCCAGTGGCCTAGTACACCCTGGACCTAGTACAACCAGCACTGCAGTAACACTTGGTGACGTGGCGAGTCCCATAAGTGCAGTTGAAGCTGGTGCGGTGGCTAGCACAAGTAGTGGCCCGCAGCCACCGTGTATTTGAAAACAGGCCTGTAGAGCCCATAGTGCCCTCCCTGATGCGCTGGCATATCCCAATTGGCAACCCACTGATACTACAACGCCAGTACTTCCCCCATTCATTGCCCAACCTGGAATCCACCTGGAGACAGCTGGTTTTATGCCCCTGAATTTTTTTGAGCTGTTCTTCTCGGAAGATCTTTTTGGATCTATTGTGGATCAATCAAATGTATATGCACGCCAATTCATCGCCGCCAACCCAAATTCGCCCCTTGCCAGACAATTCGCCTGGAAACCTATAACGGTTCCCGATTTTAAAATCTTTCTGGGCCTTTCCCTCAACATGGGCATAACCAAAAAGAGTGAATTGTGGCTATATTGGTCCACTAGCCCAATTCACCATATGCGCATGTACTCTGCCTCCATGTCCAGGGCGAGATACAAGCAAATTCTGCGATTTATGCATTTCAACGACAATGAAATCTGTCGTCCTCGGGGAGACCCTGAATATGATCGGCTCCACAAAATTTGGCCCCTCATAGACCACTTTAATCAGCGGTTTGCAGCCTTGTTTACCCCCGAACAAGTTGTCTGCATTGACGAGTCCCTGATTAAGTTTACTGGCCACCTTGCTATGTGTATATATACTGTACATATATGTGTGTGTGTATATATATACCCCTACACAGAAGTTCAGATGTCATGCCTGCCTCCAAAGACGCGCAAAAAATGCCCAATAAACGCCTGAAACAAAAACGCTGAGGTGTGACAGGAGCGGAACCCCATCCCTGCTCTACTAATAATTCTAAGAAAAATTATCTTTTTCTTATGGCGGTCACCCTGACATGGATGAATTCGGTCACCCTAGCATAAAAGGAGCGGAGCCCCATCCCTGCTCTACTATTAATTCTAAGAAAAATTATCTTTTTCTTATGGTGGTCACCCTGACATGGATGAATTCAGTCACCCTGGCATACAAGGAGCGGAGCCCCATCCCTGCTCTACTATTAATTCTAAGAAAAATGATCTTTTTCTTATGGCGGTCACCCTGACATGGATGAGTTCTGTCACCCTGGCATAGCAGTCAGAGTCAGTTCACCCTACACTACACTACAGTCACCCTGACACTTAACACTTTCCCTACAGAAACTAGATTATTGAATCTAACTATAGTGGTATATAGTACCCTAACTACACTAGATATCCCTTTCCTCACACTAATAATTGCTAAATGACACTTTTGCAGCAGGAGTAACAGAACTGCTTCCACTCTCTTCCACAGCCCCTGTATTACAGTGCTAGAGATTTGGCGGGGCTATGTTATATACTGGGGGGCATATTCACTACTGATTGGCCGCTGGACCCCCTAGTCACTCCAATCACATTCCTAGCATCCTCCTGCCCCCTCAATTGGCTTTTACTGATGTTTCTGGTCCAATCAAGGGCTTTTAAAGCCCAGTTCCTGTCCCATTGCATTTTGGGCGGTTCTGGTTGCCGAATTCCGAACTTTTTCCGCAAAAAGTTCGGAATTCGGACGAATTTCGAACAGTCAATGTTCGGGTCGAACCCGAACCGTTCGATCATCCCTAATAAGGAGGTTGATCTGGAGGTGTATGGGATTTGCCAATCTTTAAGCCTGGTTACCGATGGTCTGAGATTTCCTGCCTGAATTGACCCCCTGTAACCAAGGGGTCTGCTACATCTGGTAAGCCTTTAGTGTGCACCGGGTGTCCTTTTTGTTTTTCTGGTGGAGGTATTGGAGGTCCACATCGAGAACTGGTTCCCTTTGTGTTGTATTGCTTCTTTAGCAAGGCAGTGGTCATCTTGGAGGTTTGGGGTCATTATCATGTTGGAATACTGCTATACAGCCCATTCTCCAAAAGGAGGGGATCATGGTCTGCTTCAGTATGTCACAGTACATGTTGGCATTCATGGTTTGCCTCAGTGAACTGACTGTAGTTTCCCAGTGCCGGCAGCACTCATACAGCCCTAGACCATGACACTCCCACCACAATGCTTGACTGTAGGCAAGACACAATTGTCTTTGTACTTATCACCTGGTAACCGCTACACATGCTTGACACCATCTGAACCAAATAAAGTCAAAAATAAAAAAAATAAAAAAAAAATTCTATAAATCTATCTCAGTTTGTAGATGCAATAATTTTTGCGCAAACAAATCAATATATGCTAATTGGGATTTTTTTTTTTTACCAAAAACATGTAGCAGAGTACATATTGGCCTAAACTGATGAAGAAATTAGATTTTTTCAATTTTATTTTTCGGATATGTTTTACAGCAAAAAGTAAAAAAAAAAAATATATATATATATATATTTTTTTTTTTCAAAAATGATGGTCTTTTTTTTTTTATAGCGCAAAAAATAAAAACCACAAAGGTGATCAAATACCGCCAAAAGAAAGCTGTATTTGTGAGAAACAAAGGACATCCACTTTTTTTTGGGTATGGCGTCGCATGACAACACATTTGTCAGTTAAAGTAATGCAATGCCGTATTGCAAAAAATGGCCTGGTAATGAAGGGGGGTTAACCTTCCAGGGCTGAAGGGGTTAATGTATAGAGCTGCATTAATCTGTGTCTTTTAAATCTGCCTGGATTTCAGCTTTAAATAAAGTGCAAATAGGCTGCTAGGCTTCTCGAAATTTGCACTAAATCCAGGCTTCAGAAGCATTTATATTTCGTAAAGACAATAATGTAGCAAGGCGCAAGCTCTTATGTGTTTTTATATCGTTGAGTAAATAGCTGTAACTGGTAGAAAGTGTCCCTGCAGGCCTGTGTACAACACACAGATAACGGAGGGCCTGTGAGTGCGACCGAACGATGCACAGCGCCCTGAATCCAAGCATTTAAATAAATCAGTGTTGTAAAGAACTGCATCTTTGAAATATCTTCTTTCAGCCTGCGGCGGCCATTGTTATTTTAGTGGCTGAGTCCAAGCTTCTGATCAAATTACCCTCACTTTGATGGCCGTCTTATGGAGAAAGAAAGAAAGAAAGAAAGACACACAAAAGGCTCAGGAAGAACAAGAAGAAAAAAAATGATACCCTGTTCAATGAAGGAATTAAAAACTATTACAACTATTTTATCAATACAACATAAACAGCCATTTTTCAGCATCCTCCTGTTTTCAATTCAGGAAGTGAACAAAAAAAGGGCAAATAAACTTTAAAGTGGACCTTTACATTCCCCCAGCTACCTTCTGCCATCCCATTTTGACCCCCCCCCCCACCCCAGAATAGCAAATTGCTTTATTCTGTTGTAATCACTTTTTTGGGGGTATTCTTCCTGCACTTTATATATTTATGCCTTAGCAAGGATGATTTGTTACTTCCACAGCCTCATACCCAAGTCATGCATTCCAGGAGGCTAGAGGATATTCTATTGTGCATGTACTGTGTCATCAGGGGGCTGGCTGTCTCTTGCTGGTACTTGCAGTTGGCATGTGCTGTGGCACATCATCAGGGAACCTGCTGTAAGAACCCAAAGAGACACCTGGCCTCTTGATGGCATCATAAATGAGGATGGTTGCTTAGGAACCAGTGTGTAACAGTGACATAGCAGATCCCTACAGGTCACCACTGGTTCACTGGGCACGTAAATATGTCCAATATTTGTGGATTATTGTGGAGCTGATCCTAAAAGGACCTGCCGCTCTATTGGGTATCTAGTTGAGGTTAAGGCACCCAGTGGAAGCATCAGTGAATCTTAAGTCCTGATACTGAACCTGTGCTCTTAAAAAGTTAGACCTGGAGGAGAAAATGGATGAAAAGGCTGCATGACTAAGGGAGGAACAGGGTCAGGCAAGGAGATGGAGAAAGAAAGAAAGACACACAAAAGGCTCAGGAAAAACAAGAAGAAAAAAACGATACCCTGTTTAATGAAGGATTTAAAAACTATTACAACTATTTTATCAATACAACTTAAACAGGCATTTTTCAACATCCTCCTGTTTGCAATTCTGGAAGTGAAAAAAAAAAGGGCAAATAAACTTTAAAGTGGACCTTTACCTTCCCCAGCTTCTTTCTGCCATCCCATATGGACCCCCCACCCCCCAGAATAACAAATTGCTTTATTATGTTGTAATCACTTTTTTGGGGGTATTCTTCCTGCACTTTCTATGTTTATGCCTTAGCAAGAATGATGTGTTACTTCCACAGCCTCATACCCAAGTCACGCATCCCAGGAGGCTAGAGGATATTCTATTGTGCATGTACTTTGTCATCAGGAGGCTGGCTGTCTCTTGCTTGTACTTGCAGTTGGCATGTGCTGTGGCACATCATCAGGGAACCTGCTGTAAGAACCCAAAGAGACACCTGGCCTCTTGATGGCATCATAAATGAGGATGGTTGCTTAGGAACCAGTGTGTAACAGTGACATAGCAGATCCCTACAGGTCACCACTGGTTCACTGGGAACGTAAGTATGTACAGTATTTGTGGATTATTGTGGAGCTGATTATAAAAGGACCTGCCGCTCTATTGGGTATCTAGTTGAGGTTAAGGCACCCAGTGGAAGCATCAGTGAATTTTAAGTCCTGATACTGAACCTGTGCTCTTAAAAAGTTAGACCTAGAGGAAAAAATAAATGAAAAGGCTGCATGACTATGGGAGGAACAGGGTCAGGGAAGGGTCAGCCAGGTCAGTGTAGTGGTAGGGGAGTAGGCCTTACCTGATTGGAGAAAGAGGCTGGATGGGCAGAGTCCAGATGTGAGGATCTGTGTAGACAGTTTGTTTTTGATCAATCTAAAGAAGTTCAGGAGAAAAGGTAACTTCGGCTGCTTCTCCCTGCTGATAGAGAGAGACAGGATGAGTGATTTGGAGGCCCTGCTAGCCCAGGTCAAGGCCGCAGCTAAAGCTTGGAGTCCGCAATGGCTGCAGCAACAGCTGTCAGACATTCTGGGGGCGTCAGGAGTGGCTCCCTCCACTGCTGCTTCCCCACCTGCTCGAAAATGGGCTAGGATGATTCACTCGACTGAGCGCCTGAGCCCTTTGCCTGACCGCCGGGTCCAGCATCCATGTAGGAGCCCCATTAAGGACCCTCCAGGGTCTGCTGTGGGACTGCCTGCCTCTAGCCTCAGCAGTGGCCCTGGGAGGTATCTTTATCGCCTACAGGACCCAACGGGGGAGAGGGGATCCTTTGAGGACCCGCTGGGGGTCCATCTTAAGCAGGAGGTCAGGGAAAAAATTTGGAGGGTGAAACATGTTGAAATATTCCCCCCTTGCCCTTGGAAAAATGTATTATATAGAACGGGAAGGCAGACAAGAGCAAAAAAGAGGAGGAGAAGAAGCGTAGTTGGCGGCTTATCCCCCACACTTTTGCTAACTGGCTTCAGGCTTGTCGCTATTCTGGCGAGCGTCATTGGCGAAAAGGCATCGGAGAATTGTTCTCCACTTTTCTGCTATCTGGACACCACTTGGGAAGCGTATAGAGTTTAGTACTGCTTGGCTTCGCTATGACGAGCAGTTATGCCAGCGCAAGGCCCTTGCGGTCTGGCTTGCTGGGTTTATAAGGACATTGGGCTTTGGATGAAGCTCATGGCGCAAGCAAGGGCTCCGGGGCAGCCCTTTCTTGGAGGAGCCACCAGTCCAGGGGGTGCTGGACAGTCGGCCGCCCATAAAAAAGGATTCTGCTTCCATTGACCAAGTGATTAATCTATGCTTCATCTGACTGCTGCTTAACCCAGTAGTCATTGGAATCTGGTAAGAGGCTGTATGCTTATTTCCCTTGGTGGTGGATCTATCGTCTTCCTCCTACAGTGTTTGTGCTTAACTCACTGGAGGACTGTTTGGAATACATTTTGAGCGCTGCTGTTTTACTTGAATTTACTATATCATCCTTTACCAATAGGACTCTGTGCTAGCTGCTCAGGACTCTTTCATTGGACTCACATTTATTATTGTATATTTAACTTTTTTTGTCCTAGGGCAATATTTAGATTTTTTATTGTTCTGTGTTGTTACACACTTTGTGTTAGGTATGCTCCCTGTGCACACTGAATTTAAACACCTCAGCAGCACTGTGTCTTTGCTGTCTTGTCTGCAGCTTTACCTGTACTTCCTGATCCTGAACCTGCTGTTTCCTGTTGACTTCCTGATTGATCTCCCGGCTTGTCCACTACTTCGTCTGCTTGCTGCCCGCCCTGACCTTGGCTCGTTCCTGTGACCATTCTCCTGCCTTATCCCTGTCGGCTTATCTGCTTCCGGTTCCGGACTTGTTCCCCTCCTGGTGGGGCAACCCTGAGGACCGCGACCTGGTGTTCAGCATGTAGCAAAATCCATCCTCTGGTGAAGACCTGCTGTCACTTAGACTCCGCACCTTGGGCTAGCCCGTATCTACCACCAGTGTGACCCGTCCGTGTTCCTGTTTTACCGGTTCCCACGAGGCTACCTCTGAACGTCAGGCTGAGCCACCAGCACCATTACAGTACAAGACAGCCATGTTGGAGCCTGCAAGAGGGGCCTCTCCTCTGGACAAGATCTGCCAGCACTTGGCTGCATTGTCGCAAACAGTCAAGTCGCTCCAGGATGGCTATGTGCACTTGGAGGAACAGTTGCGCTCTGTGACTAACCCTGGGAACCCTCCTGTTTCTTCGGTACCCCCAACTTCCACGACACCAACAGGTTCTGCCTCAGGGCCTACAGTGGTGATGCTACCACCTGAACCCAGGGTTCCTACACCAGAGCGATTTCAGGAGATCGGGGCAAATTTAAGGCATTCCGTAAGGCATGCAAACTTTATTTCTCACTGCAGCCCTGGACTTTCTCCTTGGAAGCCACCAAGGTTGGATTTGTCATCCCCCATTACACAGCTCACGAAAAAGAATACCCGGTTCAATTGGTCTCCTGAAGCCCAGACTGCCTTTCTAACCTTGAAAAGGCTCTTTACAACTGCTCCCATCCTGAGTCACCCGAATCCTGCCCTTCCTTACCTTCTCGAAGTAGATGTATCAGAAGTGGCCGTGTGGGCAGTTATTTCGCAAAGGCAGGGTACTAAAGATCTCATACATCCTATAGCCTTCTTCTCTCGTAAACTTTTCCCAGCAGAAAGGAACTATGACGTTGGTGATCGAGAACTTCTGGCCATTAAGGCTGCCCTTGAGGAGTGGAGGTACTTGTTGGAAGGGGCAACGCATCCTATCCTCATCTTCACAGATCACAAGAATCTTGAGTATTTAAGAGCTGCTAAATGGCTGAGGCCACGTCAGGCACGTTGGGCATTGTTTTTCTCAAGGTTCTCCTTCCATATTACCTACCGGCCGGGATCTAAAAATGTCAAGCCAGATGCGCTCTCCTGCATGTTTGATGATCCAAAGGAAGTGCAATTACCCGACACCATCCTGTCCGCAGGTAATTTCTTGGTATTACAGACCAACCTGATGGCCCAAATAAAGCAAGCTTCTGCAAAGAATCTCTGTCTCCCTGAGGTGTCCCTGGTACCCAGAGATGGGTTATTATGGTTTGAAGACAAGATCTTTGTCCCTGAAGAGCTCCGAGTGACGGTTTTTAGGGTTATGCCACGACTACCCTCTGGTGGGCCATTTTGGTACTCATAAGACCCTGGATCTTTTACAACGAACATTTTGGTGGCCAGATCTGGAACAGAGTTGCAGGGAGTATGTGAAGTCTTGTACCGTCTGTACCCGGAACAAGTCTGTAACAAACAAGGCGTGGGGCCTGCTCAGGCCACTAACAGTCCCTGACAGGCCTTGGAAGATGGTCGCCATGGACTTCATAGTGGAGCTTGCCCCCTCAGAAGGCTGTTCCGCCATTTTTGTGGTCGTTGACCGTCTATCTAAGATGGCCCATTTCTTGCCACTCAGAAATACGCCCACGGCCAAGGAGACCGCAGAATTTTTTAATAAAGAGATTGTTAGGCTTCATGGGGTTCCTTCAAATATTGTTTCAGATAGAGGGGTCGAGTGTTCCTCCCGCTTCTGGAAAGCCTTGTGCGACTCGTTGAAGATTGAGCTGTCCTTGTCTTCCACCTACCATCCTCAGACTAATGGACAAACCAGACATTGGAACAGTATATCCATTGTTTCACCACATGTTTGCGGGATGACTGGGTGGCCCTACTACCATTGGCAGAGTTTGCATACAACAATGCTAAACATTCTGCTACAGGGCAATCTCCGTTCTTCCCAAACGAAGGTTTCCATCCGTCCTTCTTACCGGATGTTCCCGCTAAACCCACAGTTCCAGCAGTACAGGATATCATTAGTTTCCTCAACCGCAATTGTAAACTGCTGCAGGATGCTATAATAAAGGCACAAGCAGCCTCTAAAAAGATTTTTGACAGGAAGAGGAGAGGGGAACTAATCCTTCAACCAGGAGACCAAGTATGGCTATCTACATGCAACCTCTACCTAGTCTGTCCATCAAAGAAATTGGCACCCAAGTTTATTGGACCCTTCCCAGTCAAGAGGAAACTCAACAAGGTCTCGTATGAATTACACTTACCTGATTCTGTAACGCTCCTGCGTTTCATGTATGGTGTGGATTTTCAGCTGCAGAAATATTCCACTTCAGTAGTCATGTAAGAGAGATGCTGAGATACCATTCCCAACCTCAATGACTCATCATGTGTGGAAGGTCTTAATTCAGCTAGTAAATACACAAACTCAACAAGCTGGTTCCTAGAGTGACTTTATGTATGTAGTAACACAGTGATGAAGATTTAAGAGACAGGTTGAGTGGAGGTGGTAGGTGACAGACACTTGAAGGTAAGACAGTAGCAGATGGATGCAGGTAGGTTTAGCAATCATGTATGGTAGCAGATGACAGAGTAGCAGGTGGACATACAAGAGAGCAAAAAATAGGGAGGGGGGGGGGGGGAAAATGGACTTTAGAGGCACCGTAATAAAAGAACCAACGCTTTATTATTGATAAATGGTAAAACCACAAAGATATGTGTCCACCGACCAGTAAGGGCGGGGACCATTGATCAGGAATTACAGGTGGTGGGTGGATAGAGGAAGCCTAGCCACCTAGGACATACAATACAACATAACAGATACAAAATTGGCATAAAGAAATAAACAAAAAGTTTTTTATTAGGACGCTATGCGTTGCACACAGCGGCACCAAGGTGCAGGCAACGCAGAGCGTCCTGTACAATACAATAACAACTTCCAAAAAGGAAATGGACTAATAGATCCAATTGCTCTACATGTTTCGCCTGGTGTTCAGACTTCATCCGGAGCTGTTTGGAATGTGGATTCTGTGTAGCAGGATACAATGGAATTTAGTAAAATGGCATAACATCAAATAAGGTGACATTGACATCACAAGTTGGGTATGTCCAAATAGTTAACATGTATCACCAAATCAAGCACTGACAGACAATTGCTAGAATGTTCGCATAAATTATAGTCTAGGTGGGTCCGGCTGGCATAGGGGAGGGGGAGGGGGATGATGGACTCCCCTCCAGTCATGGCAAGGCTGGATGGACCACAGACCAGCAGCCCAGGGGTCACAAGAATAAAGGGGTCACTGTGGGGAACAAGGGAGAAAATAACAAAAAAGGAAAGAACAGGGGTATCGTACAAGCAGGGTAACCATACCTACCCATAGGAAGATGTTACTGGGGCCAACCAGAAGGCACCAGAAGGATGGTAAACCATTTAGAATAGTTAGTAATCACGAGGGATGGCCTGCTGAGGTAGCTGAGGGAGACGCACTGCTTGTGGCCAATTAGAGAAATATATCAGGTAATCACAGTATATAGTATGCCTGGGATGAAGGATAAAATATCAAAGAACTGGTTAAGGTAACAGGTGGCGGCACCTAGGAAATGTAACACATAGGTGACTGAATGGCAGTATACCCAAGCCGCAAGAGTCCCAGAAGGACAGATAGTCCATAGGGCATGGAACCCCTGCGGGGTACTTAGCACTAATAGCAATACAGCCGAAGGTTGGTTCAGGAGGAGCGGATGATCCGGAAGCGGGATGCAGGGATCAGCGCAGCGAGGTTCCGTCAGCGAGGTATGCTTGCAAGCACAAAAGCTTCAAGCCAAGTTAGCATCCAGGTAATGGTGTTTGAACGAACACATGTGAGTGAGAACCGGCGATTTAAATAGCCATCTAGTCCGGCGCTGAGTGATGACAGCTTCAGTCTTAAAGGTGTATGTGCACCTTTCCAAAAGAGAATGGTGGGGCGCATACACTTGTGAAAAGAGTAATTTGGGGTACCAAAGGTACCGGAACATTACAATACCCCCCCCTTAAGGCCGGCTCCTGAAGGCCTCTGGAGCTGGTTTGTCTGGGTATCTCGCATGAAAATTGCGGATTAATCTAGGGGCATGTATTTCAGAGGTGTTTAGCCAGGTGTCGTCTTGGGGCCCATAGTTCTTCCATCTAACCAAGTACTGAAGTCTTCTTCTGTAGATACGAGAATCCAGAATCTCTTTTATCTCGTATTCTTCTCCACCTTCAACTTGTACAGGAGGCGGAGGTGGAATATTAGGCCTTATTCGTTGGTCCGGAACATGGGGCTTCAGTAGCGACACATGGAAAATGGGATGGATTTTTAGGTCTATTGGCAATGTAAGCTGTACTGCAGCTTTTCCAATAAGTTTTTTGATTGGGAAAGGTCCCAAGAACAGAGGTCCAAGCTTTTTGCTAGGGATCTTCAGTCTTAATTTTTTTGTTGAGAGCCAAACGAGGTCCCCGATAGTGTACTGTGGAGAAGGTCTTCTGCGAAGATCATAGTACTTCTTTTGTTGACTGTGAGCGTGTGCAATGGTAGTATTTAATAAACCCAGAGAATCCTTTATTTGGGTAAGATAGTCTGAGGCTACTGGGTTGTTTGAAGGAAGGATGCGTGGTGGAAGAATAGAGGGATGAAACCCATAGTTCAAGTAGAACGGACTCTGCTTGGTTGTACTGTGGGTTGCGTTGTTGTAGGCAAATTCTGCCAGAGGGAGAAGATCCACCCAATCATCCTGTTGGTAAGAAGTGTAACAACGTAAATACTGCTCGATGCATTGGTTGACTCTTTCAGTCTGTCCGTTGGTCTGCGGATGGTAAGGAGAAGTGAGCTTCCGCTCGATCCGTAGTATGTGACATAGTTCTTGCCAGAACTTAGAAATAAATTGGGATCCACGGTCAGACAGAAGAGTTTTTGGGATACCATGTAATCTAAAGACATGTTTCATCAGGAGTTCTGCCGTTTGTTTGGACGAAGGTAGTCTGCGAATAGCAATGAAATGTGCCATCTTTGTCAGATGGTCCACTGACACCAAGATGGTATTAAATCCTTTGGAAAGAGGCAATTCTACGATGAAGTCCAAGGACAAAACTTCCCATGGAGTTTGGGGTATTGGTAGACTGCATAGTAGACCGGATGGTCTCGTAGTGTCAATTTTGGACCTGGCACAGACATTGCATGAAGAGACGAATTTTTGTATAGATGTTTTCATGTCAGGCCACCAGAATTGCCGGGAAATCAAATTAAGAGTCTTTGTCATACCCATATGTCCTGCCATAGGCACATCATGAGATAATTCCAAGATCTTGGTGCGTAGGGTAGGTGGTATGTAAAGTTTGTCGTTGTAGTAGAGGAAGCCTTCTGCATCAGTATTTAGTTGTGGTGGGGGTGAATCCAAACTTATACCATGCAAAACCTCTTCCTTCAAGGAACGGACAACTCCAATAATGCGTTTGTGAGGTATTATAGGAACGGAAGGGATTTCAAAGTAGTTTTTTTCAGTTAGTCGTGATAGTGCATCCGCCTTTTTGTTCTTATCTGCAGGTGTGTAAGTCACTAGGAAGTTAAACCTTAGAAAGAATAGTGACCATCGTACCTGTCGGTGCGAGAGAGTTTTGCTAGTCTGAAGATATTGGAGGTTTTTATGGTCCGTGTATATAATTATTGGTAATTGGGTGCCTTCGAGTAAATGTCGCCAATTCTCCAGAGCCAATTTTATAGCAAGCAGTTCCTTTTCACCCACGGGGTAATTTATCTCGGGACTGCTTAGGGATTTAGAAAAAAAGGCGACTGGATGAAGTGGTGAAGTGTGGGTTGGTCGTTGGGAGAGTATTGCTCCTACTGCCATGTTTGACGCATCTACCTCCAGAATGTATTGGAGGGATGGGTCTGGATGGCGTAATATGGGAGCGGAAGTAAACCTTGTCTTTAACAAGTGAAAAGCTTTATTGGCTTCTTCTGACCATTTGAATGGTTTTTTTATGCTAGTGAGCTGTGTGAGGGGTCTCACAATAGCAGAAAAGTTTTTAATGAACTTCCTGTAGAAATTTGAAAATCCCAGGAATCGCTGTAGCGCCTTGCGTGTGGTTGGTGTAGGCCAATCCTGAATGCAGGATATTTTACTCATGTCCATCTCGATTCCTGTTTTGG
Source organism: Pelophylax lessonae (assembly GCF_965119305.1). Taxonomy (NCBI): domain Eukaryota; kingdom Metazoa; phylum Chordata; class Amphibia; order Anura; family Ranidae; genus Pelophylax; species Pelophylax lessonae. Next base: position 504,029,963 of record NC_138771.1, read on the forward strand.
ATATGATGTAGCCTAGAAAGAGTACCTCGTCTTTATGAAACAAGCATTTCTTCAGTTTCACATAAAGGTTATGTGCAAGCAATCTCGATAGTACAAGTCTTACATGTCTTATGTGTTCAGACAGGGATCGTGAATATATAAGTATATCGTCCAGATATACCACAACACAGACATCTAGTAAGTCTTTAAAAATATCGTTTATAAATCGTTGGAAAACTGCAGGGGCGTTGCATAGCCCGAATGGCATCACAAGATATTCGAACAATCCGTATCTGGTTCTGAATGCAGTCTTCCACTCGTGTCCATCACGGATTCGAATGAGATTGTATGCTCCTTTCAGGTCCAATTTTGAAAAATAGGTAGCTCCACGCACCTGCTCAATGAGCTCAGGGATAAGCGGTAGAGGATAGCGATCTTTTATTGTGATAGCATTCAATTTCCTGTAGTCGATGATAGGTCTGAGACTTGAGTCCTTATTGCGAACAAAAAAGAGTCCTGCTGCTGTGGAAGAAGTGGAAGGTCTAATAAAACCTTTTTCCATATTCTCATCCAAATAGGTTTTGAGATGGGAAAGTTCATCCTGTGAAAGAGGATAAACATGACCAAAGGCAATTTGCTATTTGGGAGTAGATCAATGCTACAATCATAGTCTCGATGAGGAGGTAATGCTTGAGCATTTTTCTCAAGAAAAACCTCAGAAAGATCCTGATAACGTAGTGGTGCAATCTCATCTGTCACCATAGACAGAATCTTCCCGGAAGACGGGAGGTTACACGTATCCTCGCAATAGCAAGAGAGGAAGGCCAAGGACCGTTCCTTCCAATCTATGGTTGGTTGGTGTGTGTGTAACCAGGGAAGTCCCAACACAATGGGAAAGTGGGGTGAAGATATTAAATCGAAGGTAGTAGTCTCCCTATGAGACTCGTTAATAGTGACTAGAAGTGCTTGTGTCTGATCGGTGATCGGACCAGAGGATAACGGAACACCGGTAATAAGACTTACTGAGACAGGTTTAGGTTTAGAAATAATAGGAATTTTATTTGAAGCAGCAAAACATATATCAATATAATTTCCACAAGATCCTGTGTCAATCATGGCCTTAGTAGTAATCCTGTTCTGGTCCCACTGTAATGTCAAACAAACAAAAATGTAAGGGTTAGTGAATGAAGTTGTCAATCCCCCTAGGAGGACATGTGAACACTCACCCTTCTTTTTGTTGACTAGGGGACAGACATTTATCTTGTGATCCGGGGATGCACAGTACAAGCAGAGATTTTCATATCGTCTTTTGGCTTTTTCCATAGTTGATAGCGGTGGGCGTATGGTTCCTACCTCCATAGGAACGGGGTTAACGGCCGGAATCCGAGAGGAAACGGATAATGGCATTCCCATTTTCTCAGCCTTTCTTTCTCGTAGTCTTCTATCTATGGTAATACTGAGTTGTATTAATGCATCCAGGGTTTTTGGTAGATCCGCTCGGGCGAGCTCGTCCTTAACGGCTTCTGATAGGCCAAGCCTAAATTGGGTTTTCAGAGATGCATCATTCCATTCTGAATCAAGGGTCCATCTCTTGAATTCCGCGACAAAGTCTTCTACAGGCCTCCTTCCTTGTTTCAAGGATCTTAATTGAAGATCGGCAGTACTCTGCCTATTGGGGTCATCATATAGGCTAGTGAGTTCTGCTAGGAACAAGGCATAGGAGTTGAGAAGCTGGTCGTTTTTCTCAAAAAGAGAGTCTGCCCAGGCTCGAGGATCGCCTGTTAGGTAAGAAATAATAGTACAAACCTTAATGTGATCAGTAAGGTAGGTACGAGGTTTTAGCAAAAAAAGTAACTCACATGCGTTTTTAAATTCGCGAAATTTTTTGCGATCGCCTGTAAATACCAAAGGGGGATTTATCTTGGGTTCAGGGGACTGAGCAGAGGTAAGTTGTGTCAGTCTAATTACCTGCTGCAACAGAGCCTGATTGTCTTCTTTTAATTCAGCAAGTGCGTGTATTAACGCAGTTACTTATTGTTTTAATTGTGTCACCTGAGTGGTTATTTCTGCTGAATCCATTTGTGGGTTCGTTCAATCTGTAACGCTCCTGCGTTTCATGTATGGTGTGGATTTTCAACTGCAGAAATATTCCACTTCAGTAGTCATGTAAGAGAGATGCTGAGATACCATTCCCAACCTCAATGACTCATCATGTGTGGAAGGTCTTAATTCAGCTAGTAAATACACACACTCAACAAGCTGGTTCCTAGAGTGACTTTATGTATGTAGTAACACAGTGATGAAGATTTAAGAGACAGGTTGAGTGGAGGTGGTAGGTGACAGACACTTGAAGGTAAGACAGTAGCAGATGGATGCAGGTAGGTTTAGCAATCATCTATGGTAGCAGATGACAGAGTAGCAGGTGGACATACAAGAGAGATCAACCCAGTGCAGGAATAAGTAGCAGTAGTCTTAAGAGCTAGCAATCTAGATATGCAGATGTGATAAATAGTCTTTACTATGCAGAGCTAGATAGTGTAAGCTTAGTATAAGTTTATAGAGGGTTCCCCTGCGGGGTACTTAGCACTAATAGCAATACAGCCGAAGGTTGGTTCAGGAGGAGCGGATGATCCGGAAGCGGGATGCAGGGATCAGCGCAGCGAGGTTCCGTCAGCGAGGTATGCTTGCAAGCACGAAAGCTTCAAGCCAAGTTAGCATCCAGGTAATGGTGTTTGAACGAACACATGTGAATGAGAACCGGTGATTTAAATAGCCATCTAGTCCGGCGCTGAGTGATGACAGCTTCAGTCTTAAAGGTGTATGCGCACCTTTCCAAAAGAGAATGGTGGGGCGCATACATTTGTGAAAAGAGTAATTTAGGGTACCAAAGGTACCGGAACATTACAGATTCGCTTAGAATTCAGTCGGTGTTTCATGTCTCCTTGTTAAAACCTACAGTCCCTAACTCCTTCCCGGGCAGAAGCTCGGAACCACCCGAACCTGTGATTGTCGATGGGGAGGAAGAATATGAGGTGGGGGCTATTTTGGATTGCAGGAGGAGGAGAGCTCAATTACAGTTTCTTATCAAGTGGAAAGGTTACGGCCTGGAAGAAAATCCCTGGGAACCGGAATGGAATATCCATGCTAAAGAACTGATCTACGCTTTCTTTTGCAGTCACCCACAAAAGAGAAACCTATTGGGCACCCGGAGGTTGCCCTTAAGGGGGGGGGGGGCAATGTTAGGAATGCTCCCTGTGCACACTGAAGTGCTGTCATGAATATGCCAATTAAGGGTTAACCTAGTGCGGACTAATTGCAGTAATTGGCAACAGGCAGCCTTATTTAAACACCTCAGCAGCACTGTGTCTTTGCTGTCTTGTCTGCAGCTTTACCTGTACTTCCTGATCCTGGACCTGCTGTTTCCTGTTGACTTCCTGATCGACCTCCCGGCTTGTCCGCTACTTCGTCTGCTTGCTGCCCGCCCTGACCTTGGCTCGTTCCCGTGACCACTCTCCTGCCTTATCCCTGTCGGCTTATCTGCTTCCGGTTCTGGACTTGTTCCCCTCCTGGTGGGGCAACCCTGAGGACCGCGACCTGGTGTTCAGCATGCAGCAAAATCCATCCTCACCATCAGAGGCTCTGGTGAAGACCTGCTGTCACTTAGACTCCGCACCTCGGGCTAGCCCGTATCTACCACCAGTGTGACCCGTCCATGTTCCTGTTTTACCGGATCCCACTAGGCTACCTCTGCACGTCAGGCTCAGCCTCCAGCACCATTACACTTTGGAATCTATTGCAAAATGGCTCAGGATCCCTCTGGCATGATCATACAATTCTTAGGTATTGTAATTGACACACATATGATGGAACGTCGCTTGCCGCTTGACAAATTGGAGGATTTGCATCAGATGGTTGGGCAGACCAGGTTAGGCTTAAAAAATTGCCATCTTTATTGGGCAAGCTTAATTTTGCCTGCCACATTATGCGTTTAGGCGTATCTTCTGTTGTCGTCTCAGTACTGCTTCTTCAGGGGCAACACTGCTGCATCAGGCTCTCGTGTGAGCACAAGGCCGATCTGGAGATTTGAGATGAGTTTCTTGACTCCTATAATGACAGATCTTTGTGGATGGCTCCGGCTGTGTCGGCTGTTGACATCGACCTTCATACTGATGCAGCGGGCAGTTATGGGTTTGGGGCTTTTTTGTCAAGAGGCATGGTGCGCAGCTGTTTTGCCTAAGGGATGGCGGGCAGCAGGGTTCTTCCATAACTTAGTGTTATTGGTGCTGTTTTGGATTTTGTAGCTGTAGAAACTTGGGACTCCAAGTTTCATGTTCGTCTGGTTTTTTTTCATTGCAATAACCTGGGGGTAGTGGAAGTTGTGTCTAGTCTGTCTGCCTCTTTGCCGCCAGTTGCGCTTTTATTGCATCACCTTGTTTTGCGTTGTTTAGATTTTGAATTGTATTGTCCCAGGTGTGCTGAATTCCATTGCCGATTCTTTGTCTCGTTTTCAGCGGTAAAGGTTTCGAAGGCTGGCACCGGATGCGAAGCAGTGTAGGGTTCCTTGTCCCAAACAGCTGTGGAGACTGGCATTGGAGTAGCTAGGGAGCTATTACGTCACTCTGTGAGTATTGGTAAATGGGCAGCATATTTGTCAGTATGGGGTGAGTGGTCCTTATTGGTAAGTTCATTCAGTTGTTGTTTTTCCACTTCAGATCGATTGTCTTTGTTGTTGTATTTTATTGGGACGGAATTTACCTGGGGCACGTAGTTTCGAAGATGAACAGGGGTTTGGCTGCCTTGGCTTTCCTTTTCCGGCTGTGTGGCGCGACATCACTGAGTGATGTGACCAAAGACTTTATGGTAAGACAGGCCATTAAGGGATTTCGGCATGGGAGTGTTCAGCTGGATACCAGGCGCCCGATTTCCTTTGATTCACTTCAGGAGCTAGTGGGGAGGTTTTGCATGCATGGCTTCTGCGTTGGCTTTTTTAGGGGCATTCAGGACAGGGGAGTTGGCAAGCAAGAACAGGTATGGTGTGGGTGGGCTGCAATTCCCGGATGTAACACAGAGCAGGGGCTGACTGGCAACTTTTGACCCAGGGGCCAAGAACAAACCAGAGGCCCATGGTTCAGCAACTCAGCCCCCTTCCCACTTTCCCTCTTCTTCGTCTCCTCCTAACCCCCATTCCAGGCTGAAGCTCCTCTCCAGAAACACTACTCTCTACTTACTGGCTCACTTACTCTAATCCGGGAGGAGAGTCTCCAGTGGGGCATGGAACCAGCCTCTGCTCAGACACAGTGTACACCATCCATGCTCGGAGAGAGGCCTGCGCTCTGTACTTGTCTTCATCCCACACTCAGTAGGTCAGCAGTGGTGGAGACTTTTTAGTTCTTTTCACCAGTAATCCTTTAGGCAAGTCTGTGGCAGAAGCATGTACCTGTTTACAGGGCATCAGAGTGACCAGGGGGGCAATTGCCCCCTTGCCCCCTGGCCCAGTCCTCCCCTGATGCTGATTGCGCCTGACTTTTTATTGGGAAATCTAAAACTGATCAGTTGAGTAGAGGGGTTACTGTGTCATTGTTTCGGGTGTTGCCGGATGTGGTATGCCCAGTGTCTTCTGTACAGCGGTTTGTTGAGCTGAGGGGTTCGGCACTATGTGCCTTTTTGCTGAAAGAGGATGGATCGTCCTTATCACGCTTCCAGTTTTTGGACGTTTTCCATCGATGTTTGGCTGAGGCGGGCAGGGATGTTTCCCAGTTCAATACTCATTCCTTTTGTGTGAGGGCACCTAAGGAGGCAGCCAGATGGGGGTTTGAGCCGACAGGTTTTGAGGTGTATAGGGAGGTGGGAGTCAGATCTCTTCAAGAAATATGTTCGCCCCATTTGCTAAAAAGTTGTCAGATGTTCTTTCCAGTGTGTATTTTCGTGTGGCTCTTTGTTTTATTTGTTTTGTTGCAGGTCTTCCTCCGGGTCTTGTCTGGATCTTGGGGATTCGTATGTTTATTGGGGGGGCAGTCAGGGCTGCCGCCTGGCCTGAGGGGGGAAAACTTGGCGTACAAAGGAGTGAAGCTCTTCTGAAATGGCTGGGCATTTAAGTTATAATGTGGGGCTGTATTCTCCCGGAATTTCACTACTATGCTAGAGTTGACAAGCCCCCGGATGTCTTAGTGCTTCATGTTGGGAGTAATGATTTGGGGGTTCGGGCTACTAGAGATCTAGTGAGGGATGTCAAATTTGACATTTTACGTGTGATACACGAATTTCACGGCTGTCTCATTGTGTGGTCGGATATTGCGGTCAGAAGGGTTTGGCGTTTTGCTCGCTCCATTGTTCGCCTTAACAATGCGAGAATAAATCTAAACAGGGAAGTAGGAAAGTTTGTGTCCAGGCTCAGGGGCATTGTGGTTCGGCACCGGGAGCTGGAGGATCTGTCTGTCCGCTATTGGAGGCATGATGGAGTTCACTTAAGTGCAGTTGGCACAAATATCTGGTCTTTGGGCCTACAGGAAGAGCGCTGTGGGCACTGCAGGATGGTATCACTTGAAAAAGGTGTCACTCAGGTCAGTGGCGTACCTAGAGCATTTGGCACCCGGGGCGGATCCTATATCTGGCACCCCCCAACTTTAAAATGTAAAAACACCCACAAAAATGTGTAATGTTTTCAATAATATATATTGCACACATTTCACAGCCCCCCATCCCAGTGCCCCTTGCAGTCTGCCCCCCATCTCTCTAATCACAGTTTCCCCTTTTGCATTCTCTGCCTCCCCTGCACAGTCCTACCTTCAGCATAAACAGATAGCTAATACTATTAGCAACGTGTTTAAGTTTTAGTAAGAGATTGGAGACTTGCTAAAGGAGATGGTCAGAAAATGAAGACATGGTATAGGAGATGGTCATAGACTGCAGACATGGTACAGGAGATGGTCAGAGATTGCAGACATGGTACAGGAGATGGTCAGAGACTGCAGACATGATACAAGAAATGGTCAGAGACTACGGACTTGATACAGGAGATGGTCAGAGACTGAAGACATGATACAAGAGATGGTCAGAGACTGAAGACATGATACAAGAGATGGTCAGAGACAGAGGACATGATACAAGAGATGGTCAGAGACTGCAGACATGATACAAGAGATGGTCAGAGACTGCGGACATGATACAGGAGATGGTCAGAGACTACAGACATGATACAGTAGATGGTCAGAGACTGAGGATATGATACAGGAGAAGGTCAGAGACTGAGGACATGATACAGGAGATGGTCAGAGACTGCAGACATAATACAGGAGATGGTCAGAGACTGAGGACATGATACAGGAGATGGTCAGAGACTAAGGACATGATACAGGAGATGGTCAGAGACTGAGAACATGATACAAGAGATGGTCAGAGACTGAAGACATAATACAAGAAATGGTCAAAGACTGAGGACATGATACAAGAGATGGTCAGAGACTGAGGACATGATACAAGAGATGGTCAGAGACTGAGGACATGATACAAGAGATGGTCAGAGACTGAGGACATGATACAGTAAATGGTCAGAGACTGCAGACACGATACAGGAGAGGGTCAGTGACTGAGGACATGATACAGGAGATGGTCAGAGACTGAGAACATGATACAAGAGATGGTCAGACACTGCAGACGCGATACAAGAGATGATCAGAGACTGCAGACGCGATACAAGAAATGATCAGAGACTGCAGACATGATAAAGTAGATGGTCAGACACTGCAGACGTGATACAGTAGATGGTCAGACACTGCAGATGGTCAGAGACTAAGGACATGATACAGGAGATGGTCAGAGACTGAGAACATGATACGTGAGAACATATGAGAACATGATAAGAGATGGTCAGAGACTGAAGACATAATACAAGAGATAGTCAGAGACTGAGGACGTGATACAAGAGACGGTCAGAGACTGCGGACATGATACAAGAGATGGTCAGAGACTGCGAACATGATACAAGAGATGGTCAGAGACTGAGGACATGATACAAGAGATGCCCAGAGACTGAGGACCTGATACAAGAGATGGTCAGAGACTGAGGACATAATACAGCAGATGGTCAGACACTGCAGACGTGATACAAGAGATGGTCAGAGACTGCAGACGTGATACAAGAGATGGTCAGAGACTACGGACATGATACAAGAGATGGTCAGAGACTGAGGACGTGATACAAGAGATGCTCAGAGACTGAGGACATGATACAAGAGATTCCTCAGAGACTGCGGACATGATACAAGAGTTGGTCAGAGACTGAGGACATGATACAAGAGATGCTCAGACTGAGGACATGATACAGTAGATGGTCAGACACTGCAGACGTGATACAAGAGATGGTCAGAGACTGCAGACGTTATACAGTAGATGATCAGAGACTGAGGACATGATACAAGAGATGGTTAGAGACTGAGGACATGATACAAGAGATGGTCAGAGACTGCAGACATGATAGAAGATAGAAGAACACTAGGGGGGCCAGAGAGCACAGGGGAAGTAGAGAACACTGGAGGAGCTGAAGGGCACGGGGGAGGGGAACTGGAGAGAATTAAGGGGGGGTTTGGAAAGCATTGCAGGGGGGTTGGAAGGCGCAGGGGGTGGACAGTACTGGGGGGGACAGGGAGCACTGGGGGGGCGGGCAGGGAAAACCAGGGGGATGGAGAGCAAAGGAGGAGGGGGGAACTGGGAAGCACTAGGGGGAACTAGAAATCACTGAGGGGGAAGCCAGGGAGCACAGAGGGGTGGAGAGCACTGGGGGAGCCAGTGAGCATAGGGAGGGGTGAGATGAAAAGCACTGTGGGGAGCTAAAGAGCACCGGGGGGGCTAAAGAGCACGGGGGGCCTAGCGCACTGGGGGGGGGGGTTAAGAGCACTGGGGGGGGTTAAGAGCATTGAGGGGGGGTTAAGAGCACGGAGGGGGGGTTAAGTGCATTGAGGGGGGTTAATAGCACTGAGGGGGGGTTAGGAGCATTGAAGGGGGTTAAGAGCACTGAGGGGGGGGGTTATGAGCATTGAGGGGGGTTAAGAGCACTGAGGGGGGCCCTCTTCTTCCCGCCGCGGCTCCGCCTCCCCCGCGATCAGCGTGAACTGAAGGAGCTGCCACTGCAGCTGCCTTCACATTGAGATACGGATCTGTCAGAACACGCCGGGCAGGACACCGGCTGACACCCCCCCAGTGCGTGGCACCCGGGGCGGACCGCCCCCCCTCCGCACCCCCCGTTGGTACGCCACTGACTCAAGCTCATGTGGAGGGTCACGGGGTCTTTGGGGGGTCAGTGAGTAATTCAATTGTTAAAAAATTGTAGGGCCCATATAGGGTATGGCACTTTCACTTGGTTAGTGGTGGTCCTCCCAGGAGCTAGGTCCCTTGGGGGGAAAAAATGGAAGTATGTGTATTGTCATAATGTCTTTGAGCCGGTTGTGGCACACTGAGTACATGGATGATTCACAGTTAAAATTGTGCCTGAGGACACCCAAAGACCCCTTGTTGTTGGGCATTGTTAGAATTACATTGTTGAATTTGCACTTATTGGTTTGTTTTAATGTGATGTTATTTATTCTTTGGTTAATAAAATTGGCTGCTGTATAAAACACATGTCACGCAGTCCGTGTCATTATTCTGGTCAGACACTGCAGACGTGATACAAGAGATGGTCAGAGACTGCAGACGTTATACAGTAGATGATCAGAGACTGAGGACATGATACAAGAGATGGTTAGAGACTGAGGACATGATACAAGAGATGGTCAGAGACTGCAGACATGATAGAAGATAGAAGAACACTAGGGGGGCCAGAGAGCACAGGGGAAGTAGAGAACACTGGAGGAGCTGAAGGGCACGGGGGAGGGGAACTGGAGAGAATTAAGGGGGGGTTTGGAAAGCATTGCAGGGGGGTTGGAAGGCGCAGGGGGTGGACAGTACTGGGGGGGGGGACAGGGAGCATTGGGGGGGCGGGCAGGGAAAACCAGGGGGATGGAGAGCAAAGGAGGAGGGGGGAACTGGGAAGCACTTTCACTTTCACTTGGTTAGTGGTGGTCCTCCCAGGAGCTAGGTCCCTTGGGGGGAAAAAATGGAAGTATGTGTATTGTCATAATGTCTTTGAGCCGGTTGTGGCACACTGAGTACATGGATGATTCACAGTTAAAATTGTGCCTGAGGACACCCAAAGACCCCTTGTTGTTGGGCATTGTTAGAATTACATTGTTGAATTTGCACTTATTGGTTTGTTTTAATGTGATGTTATTTATTCTTTGGTTAATAAAATTGGCTGCTGTATAAAACACATGTCACGCAGTCCGTGTCATTATTCTGGTCAGACACTGCAGACGTGATGCAAGAGATGGTCAGAGACTGCAGACGTTATACAGTAGATGATCAGAGACTGAGGACATGATACAAGAGATGGTTAGAGACTGAGGACATGATACAAGAGATGGTCAGAGACTGCAGACATGATAGAAGATAGAAGAACACTAGGGGGGCCAGAGAGCACAGGGGAAGTATAAAACACATGTCACGCAGTCCGTGTCATTATTCTATAGTCTTAAGGACCCCCAGGTTGACAAATCCTTTAGTCATGCACAGGAAGTAATTGTTGTCAGAATGAATGAATAGAAAGGCAGGCCGGGATCAGTCATTATGGGGAGGAAAATAATAGATGATTCTAGACTTTCAGCATCTGTATCTTGCTATCTGACTTGCTGCAGCTTCTAATGTACTTTTTGAGAATCTCACAGTGTGCAAAAAAGTAAGCATTTTCAGGAGAGGAGCCTGCACATTCCCTATGTGCTTTATCCTGGCATTTTAGCAACCATTAAGATTGCTACAGAGGACGTAAAAACAAGTAGCCGCTAGAATTTAAATCTACTATTGTTATGAACACGGAACATTAAACAGTAGAAATTATTTTTAGGCAACAGTAACCTAAAGTGGAATTTCAGCTTATAACTAACTAGCTTTAAAACAGTCTCCTACCCCTCCTAACACCTATGCTAACTAACTTGTGTAAGAAAGATGTATACTGTATACTTACCTATTTTGAGGGCGCTCCCTCTGTCAGCCAGTGGTGGCTACAGGGAGGAGAAGAGAGTGTTCTGACAATGGCTGGTAAAACCTGGAGCAGTGATGTCACCAATAGGCTCCAAAGGCCCATCTGTTGTCGGCGCTTCCTCCTCTCCCCTGCATGCTGCCTTGGCTAACACAGGAGACCCGGATCACGTGACCAGAGCGACCTGAAAATAGGTAAGTATATACATCTTTCTTATACAGGTTAGTTACAGGGCCGGACTGGGAATAAAATTCAGCCCTGGAAATAATTTCATACCAGCCCCATATGATTATTATACATGCCCAACAGCATAACACCATCATTTTCTTATTCATAAAAGGGAAAACCATGTATTTTAAGGCACATTTGAAGAGTGTATTATATATAGATAAGACAGATATGAAAGCGCATAGGGCTTTATACATATATATATACATATATATATATATATATATATATATTTTTATGAGCAAATTCCGGTTAAAAGTTGTAAAAGTGTGGACATGGTACAGGAGGTGATCATAGGCTGTGTGGACATGGTACAGGAGATGTTAGAGGCTTCAGACATGATATAGGAGGACATGTCAGAGGCTGCGAGCATGGTACAGGAGATGCAGAGGCTGCGGGCATGGTGCAGGAGATGCAGGGGCTGTGGACATGGTACAGGAGATGCAGGGGCTCTGGACAGTGTACAGGAGATGCAGGGGTTCTGGACAGGGTACAGGAGATGCTGGGGCTGTGGGCATGGTGCAGGAGATGCAGGGGCTGTGACATGGTACAGGAGATGCAGGGGCTCTGGACATGGTACAGGAGATGCAGGGACTGCGGACATGGTGCAGGAGATGCAGGGGCTGTGGACATGGTGCAGGAGATACAGGGGCTGCGGGCATGGTGCAGGGGTTGTGGGCATGGTACAGGAGATGCAGGGGCTCTGGACATGGTACAGGAGATGCAGGGGCTGTGTGTATGGTGCAGGAGATGCAGGGGCTGCAGACATGGTACAGGAGATGCAGGAGCTGCGGACATGGTGCAGAAGATGCAGGGGCTGCTGACATGGCACAAAGATGCAGAGGCTGCTGGCATGGTACAGGAGATGTAGGGGCTGCAGACATGGTACAGGGGATGCAGGGGCTGCGGACATGGTACAGGAGATGCAGGGGCTGCGGACTTGGTACAAGAGATGTAGGGACTGCGGACATGGTACAGGAAATACAGGGGCTCTGGACTTGGTGCAGGAGATGCAGGAGCTGCGGACATGGTGCAGGAGTTGTAGGGGCTGCGGACATGGTGCAGGAGATGCAGGGGCTGCGGACATGGTGCAGGAGATGCAGGGACTGCGGACATGGTGCAGGAGATGCAGAGGCTGAGGGCATGGTGCAGGAGATGCAGGAGCTGCGAACATGGTGCAGCAGATGCAGGGGCTGCGGGCATGGTGCAGGAGATCCAGGGCTCCGGGCATGGGGCAGGGGATTGGTGATTAAAAACCCGCGCTAAATGAATATGGTGTCAAATATAAAGTGTAGATGTGAATATATAAATGTGATGCAGCTGCTGTTCACCAAGTATAAACTTAGACAAAATAGTAAAACAGGAAAAACACAGTGCTTGCAAATATATTATAAGGTGCCTATAATATCCAAATTCATAATTAAAGTCCAACAAATTAAAAAAGTCCAAATTTCATGTGCAAAAAGTGCAAGGTATAACCTTAAATGCAATTTAAGAATAAAGTGCTGGTAGTGCTGGATTATTGTGCAAAATATAGTGATAAAGGTGCTCCGAGTCCTATGTAAGTGCTGAAGTGCTCCAAGGATAATCACTGGTGCCAGGTGACTTGATCCCCTTGAGAAACACCACTCACCAGAATGGATGGACCCTTTCAGGGGTCAGAAAATGCTTGTGGTCAAAGGGTTCCTCCAAACTGTCTCCCAGGTTAGTAAGAACACACAACATGGCAAATCCTCTCCTTGTTAGAAAGTGCAATGTGCTTGAATGTATGCCCTTTCAATGTAATGGCCCTGGGCAGCTTCATGCCTTGACTGGTCACCTAGCTCTCCCAAAGAAATTTAGCCATGGGCTGAAGGGGCTGAAGGATCATTAAGGCATCTGAGACATAACTTCAGCCCATGGCTACATTTCTTTGGGAGAGCTAGGTGATCAGCATGCGCTGTCTGCCCGGGAAAAGGCGTACTTGGACAGGCTTTCCTGAGTGGCAGCGGCTCATGCGCAGTGCGCATATCGGGCTGGCCGCAGCCATTTTTTTACAGTTATTAGCAGCCCCAGGGCAGATTGAACTTGCCAACCCACCAGGAAATTTCCTGATATCCCGGTAGGCCAGTCTGGCCCTGGTTAGTTAGCATAGGTGTTTGAAGGTGGGATGGACAGTTTCAAGGCTAGTGAGGTGTAAGCAGGAATTCTACTTTAAATATACCCTGTCACCTACCTAAAAAATACAGGTAAAAGGACAGATACTGTAAATCAAGTATTTCAAATGCTTACTTGAAATGCTTTTTCTTTTTGTAAATAATTACATTTATCTACTGCAGTATGTATCTGAACTTGCTTGAAATTTTTACTAATCCAGGGGTAGTCAATTCCCATGCACAACCCCCTGCCTCCTGGTGTGTCATATGCTCTCCTCTTCTAGGTGTCCCTACTGCTGCACAGCAACTCACATAGCATTTCCTTCACACAGTCCAACACAGAAAACAGTTCTGCTTGTTTTTTATGATTTATTGAAAAATGTCCAACAACTATGAACGAAGGGACACTTCCTCCCTATTTACAAAAGTCAACTTTTTCTTCCTCCTGCACAAACTTGGTTTTCACAGTACGGCACCTGTTACTCACTCTTGAGGGAACTAACAGCTCTATTGTTAGTTCAGCAAAGGCCCATTACAGGCAGTAACCCTCAGTCCCTTGACAAAGTAGTGCAGTGGACAAACAGCATGACATTCCTCCTTCTGCTTTCCTGTGGCCACTAGTGATGTCGCGAACCTAAAATTTGCTGTTCGTGAATGGCGAACGCGAACATCGGCAAATGTTCGCGAACCGGCGAACCGGGCGAACCGCCATAGAGTTCAATAGGCAGGCGAATTTTAAAACCCACAGGGACTCTTTCTGGCCACAATAGTGATGGAAAAGTTGTTTCAAGGGGACTAACACCTGGACTGTGGCATGCCGGAGGGGGATCCATGGCAAAACTCCCATGGAAAATTACGTAGTTGACGCAGAGTCGGGTTTTAATCCATAAAGGGCATAAATCACCTAACATTCCTAAATTTTTGGAATAACGTGCTTTAACACATCCAGTGTGTGAATACGATCAGGTATGATGTTGTATCGATCAAGTAGTGTAAGGGTTACGCCCGCTTCACAGTGACAGACCAAACTCCCCGTTTAGCAGTCAGTCAGTCCGTCCATTTGCACAACCGCAAACTCCCATTTGCACAAGGTTGGATACCAAGCTAGCCATGTCCCGTTCCTTGTCCTCACTGACATCATTGAAGGTCTCTTCCTCCACCCAGCCACGTACAACACCAAGGGTCCCCGAAAGGTGACAACAAGCCCCCTGGGACGCCTGCTGTGGTTGGTCTTCCACCTCCTCAAAGCCACCTTCCTCCTCTGACTTCTCTTCTTCAGACTCTTCTTCAGACTCCTCTCTCTGCGTTGCAGGTCCAGCAATTGACAACGACAAGGCTGCTTCTGGTGGTGATGGGGACCACAACTCTTCCTCTTAATGCTCATCTACGGCCTGATCCAATACTCTTCGCAGTGCACGCTCCAGAAAAAATGCATATGGGATGAGGTCGATGATGTTGCCTTGGGTTTGACTGACCAGGTTTGTCACCTCCGCAAAAGGACGCATGAGCCTACAGCCATTGTGCATGAGCATTCAGTAACGCGGCCAAATAATACCCAGCTCCGCAGAGGCTGTCCTCTTTTTTTTAAATTAAAGAAAATTAATGTTTTTTCTATGAAAAATTATCCCGCGGATCGCTTTTGGTCTGTTCACAATGAAGCAACGACCTTATCATCTGGGGTGTGCCAACACACTCCTAGAGGTGATCGCTTCATTGTGATACGCAAGCCCCTTCACCACAACAAGGTAACGATCACGAAGGGGAATTGACACATGTATGTGCCTTTTGTTTGTTTTTTGTTTTTTTGCAGCCACAGTGTAGCATCAGAGGCCAGAAAAATTAGGCATGTACACATCCATGAAAAAGCAGGTACTGTTGCAGCCGCTGCTGTAGCAGCGGCCTGAAAAATTGAGGTTTTCAAGGCAGAAAGTGCACTAAAACATTGCGGCTTGAACCGTAGTTGGTGGCGGAGACGTCACGTAAGTCATCCGGCATGCAGAGATTAAATACAGCAGCGTGTGGACCGTTTTTAGCCCAAGGCATCTCATCAGGCCTTTTTTAGTCAAATGCATCCCCCACTGTCAGTCCCTTCGGGATCCATGCCTCATTCATCTTAATAAAGGTGAGGTAATCTAGACTTTTTTGACCTAGGCGACTTCTCTTCTCAGTGACAATACCTCCTGCTGCGCTGATGGTCCTTTCTGACAGGACACTTGAAGCGGGGCAGGCCAGAAGTTCAATGGCAAATTGGGATAGCTCAGGCCACAGGTCAAGCCTGCACACCCAGTAGTCAAGGGGTTCATCGCTCCTCAGAGTGTCGATATCTGCAGTTAAGGCAAGGTAGTCTGCTACCTGTCGGTCGGGTCGTTCTCTGAGGGTGGACCCCGAAGGGCTGTGGCGATGCGTAGGACTAAAAAAGCTCCGCATGTCCTACATCAACAAGACGTCTGTAAAGCGTCCTGTCCTTACCGGCGTGGTTGTGGTAGGAGGAGGATTACTTTCACCTCTTCCCCTGTTGGATTCCCGTTGTGCTGTGACATCACCCTTATATGCTGTGTAAAGCATACTTTTCAACTTATTTTGTAGCTGCTGCATCCTTTGCGACTGCTGGTAATTCGGTAACATATCAGACACTTTCTGCTTATACCGGGGGTCTAGTAGCGTGGCCACCCAGTATAGGTCGTTCTCCTTCAGCCTTTTTATACGAGGGTCCCTCAACAGGCATGACAGCATGAAAGACCCCATTTGCACAAGGTTGGATGCCGAGCTACTCATGTCCAATTCCTCGTCCTCACTGATGTCATTGAAGGTGTGTTCTTCCCCCCAGCCACGTACAACACCACGGGTACCAGATAGGTGACAACGAGCACCCTGGGATGCCTGCTGTGGTTGGTGTTCCTCCTCCTCAAAGCCACATTCCTCCTCTGACTCCTCTTCCTCAGACTCCTCTTCCAGTGTTGCCGCAGGTCCAGCAAGCGATGGTAAGGCTCTTTCTGGTGGTGATGGTGACCACAACTCTTCCTCTTCCTCTTCACGCTCATCTACGGCCTGATCCAGCACTCTTCGCAGGGCACGCTCCAGGAAGAAAACATATGGGATGATGTCGCTGATGGTGCCTTCGGTGCGACTGACTAGGTTTGTCACCTCCTCAAAAGGACGCATGAGCCTACAGGCATTGCGCATGAGCGTCCAGTAACGTGGCAAAAAAATACCCAGCTCCACAGAGGCTGTCCTAGCATCCCGGTCATACAAATACTCATTGACCGCTTTTTCTTGTTGGAGCAGGCGGTCGAACATTAGCAGTGTTGAATTCCAACGTGTCGGGCTGTCGCAAATCAAGCGCCTCACTGGCATGTTGTTTCGCCGCCGAATATCTGAAAAGTGCGCCATGGCTGTGTAGGAACGCCTGAAATGGCCACACACCTTCCTGGCCTGCTTGAGGACGTCCTGTGAGCCTGGGTACTTCTGCAAAAAGCATTGTACAATCAGATTCAACACATGTGCCATGCACGGCACATGTGTCAACTTGCCCAAATTCAATGCCGCCAACAAATTGCTTCCGTTGTCACACACCACTTTGCCGATCTCCAGTTGGTGCGGGGTCAGCCACTGATCCACCTGTGCGTTCAGGGCGGACAGTAGTGCTGGTCCAGTGTGACTCTCTGCTTTCAGGCAAGTCAACCCCAAGACAGCGTGACACTGTCCTATCCGGCATGTGGAATAGCCCCTGGGGAGCTGGGGGGGTGCAGTTGGTGTGGAGCAAGACGCAACAGCAGAAGAGGACTCAGCCGAGGAGGTTAGCAAAGAGGATGGAGTAGGAGGAGTAGAGGAGGTGGCAGCAGGCCTGCCTGCAAGTCGTGGCGGTGTCACCAACTCTTCTACAGCAGAGCCACGCATTGCATGCTTGGCAGCCGCCAGCAGGTTTACCCAATGCGCAGTGTAAGTGATATACCTGCCCTGACCGTGCTTTGCAGACCAGCTATCAGTGGTCAGATGGACCCTTGCCCCAACACTGTGTGCTAGACACGACATTACTTCCTTTTCCACAATAGAGTACAGGTTGGGGATTGCCTTTTGTGAAAAATAATTTAGGCCGGTACCTTCCACTGCGGTGTCCCAATAGCGACAAATTTTTTGAAGGCCTCAGACTCCACCAGCTTGTATGGTAAAAGCTGGCGGGCTGTGATGTGAGATCATGTGCCTTTGCAAAGCAGTTGTACCTAGGTGGGTGTTGGACTTCCCACGATTCAGTTTCTTTTGGCACAGGTTACAAATGGCATCGCTGATATCAGAGGCAGACACACAAAAAAAATGTCACACTGCTGAGCTTTGCAATGACGGCATTCTGGTGGTGGCAACAGCTTGCATTGATTGGCGTGCTGTCTGGCTGACCCCGGGTACCGAATCTACATGCTGTCTGACTGTGCCACTAGCTCCTTGTGATGACCTCCGCCTGCTTCCAACTCGTCTCCTCCTCCTCTCTGTCTCCCCATCTGAACTTTCCTCCTCTTCTTCTGCTCTTCGAGCAGGCACCCAGGTGACATCCACGGACACATCGTCATCATCAGCCGCTTCACTTGACAACTCAGCAAAGGCAGCAGCAGCAGGTACAACATCATCATCATCATCACAATGTACGTCCATGTGTATAATGCTGCCTGACTGAGACATATCCCCATTATCTACATCCTCTGGCACTAATGGTTGCGCATCACTTATTTCTTCCAACTCATGTGTAAATAACTCCTCTGACAGATCAAGTATATATCAGTGGTGGGTGGGCAGTGGCACTGCAGTGGGCACAGTACACTCTCTGTGGACCTGACAGTCACTGGCAGCCCAGGCAACTGCAATTATAAAAAAATATATATATTTTTAATTTGCAAGCTGCTGTGCCACCGTATATATCAGTGGTGGGTGGGCAGTGACACTGCAGTGGGCACAGTACACTCTCTGTGGACCTGACAGTCACTGGCAGCCCAGGCAACTGCAATTATAAAAAAATATATATATTTTTAATTTGCAAGCTGCTGTGCCACCGTATATATCCGTGGTGGGTGGGCAGTGGCACTGCAGTGGGCACAGTACACTCTCTGTGGACCTGACAGTCACTGGCAGCCCAGGCAACTGCAATTATAAAAAAATATATATTTTTTTAATTTGCAAGCTGCTGTGCCACCGTATATATCAGTGGTGGGTGGGCAGTGGCACTGCAGTGGGCACAGTCCACTCTCTGTGGACCTGACAGTCACTGGCAGCCCAGGCAACTGCAATTATAAAAAAATATATATATTTTTAATTTGCAAGCTGCTGTGCCACCGTATATATCAGTGGTGGGTGGGCAGTGGCACTGCAGTGGGCAAAGTACACTCTCTGTGGACCTGAAAGTCACTGGCAGCCCAGGCAACTGCAATTATAAAAAAATATATATTTTTTTAATTTGCAAGCTGCTGTGCCACCGTATATATCAGTGGTGGGTGGGCAGTGGCACTGCAGTGGGCACAGTACACTCTCTGTGGACCTGACAGTCACTGGCAGCCCAGGCAACTGCAATTATAAATTATTATTTTTTTTTTAAATTTGCAACAAGATGCTGTGCCACCGTATATATATCAGTGGTGGGCACTGCAGTGGGTACAGTACACTCTGTGGACCTGACACTCACTGCAATTATGACAGAGGAAAAAATATATATTTTTTAAAATGCAAGGTACTGTGCCTGTGCCACCCGAAATGAGTGTGGTGTGCACACAGTACAGTCTGTGGTGGGTCTGTGGCCTCTCACACACAGCGGGCAGGCAACTGCAGTGCACAATATATATATATATATATATATATATATATAAAAGGGCTTTTGGGGACAATATATATATATATATATATATATATATATATATATATATATATATATATATATATAAATTACACAAATACCAGCCCTAAAAATGGCTTTTGGGGACAATAGATATATATATATATATATATATATATATATATATATATATATATATATATATAAAATTACACAAATACCAGCCCTAAAAAGGGCTTTTTGGGGACAATAGATATATATGTATGTATATATATATATATATATATATATATATATCCAAAAAAAAAATACTCAAGGGCTTTTTGGGGTGCTGTCAGGATGCTGTCCTTACAGCAGGAGTGGACCAAGAACACTGACTAACAAGACCGGGAACACTGACTAACAACTGTCCCTAGCTATTAACAGCAGCAGCAACAGCAGCACTCTCCCTGCTCTCACTAACACACTGCTTCAGAATGATCTAAGATGGATGCTGCCCTTGCTTATTTATAGGAGGTGGGAGGGTGTGGGAGGGAGGTATGCTGATTGGCTGGAATGTGTCTGCTGACTGTGAGGTTCAGGGTCAAAGTTTGCCTCAATGATGTATTATAGGGGGCGGACCGAACATCGCATATGTTCGCTCGCAGCGGCGGACGCGAACAAGCGATGTTCGCCGGGAATTGTCCGCCGGCGAACAGTTCGGTACATCTCTATTGGCCACTGATCCCAGCTCCACTTGCTTGAAGAAAAATGCCAGCTCACCTATCTGCCACCAGCCATACCTGGCTGCTCTTTCTCCCAGTCTCCCTGACTGACTTTTTGCCCCAGTCCTGCCTGCTTGCCACACACTCATGGAGATCTACCAGGGCAAGGTTAGATGAAGACTTGGCACTCTACAGTCTTTTATAGAGGCCTGTTGCGGATAGCAGCCTCTCCCCTTGTCTGTCCCTGACCCATGCTGATCTACTCACTGTCTCTCCTTGCTCCTTCTCACTGCCTCCCTGGCATGTATCTTTTCACAGCTTCCTGTGTCAGGATACTTCCAGGCCAGCTTTCCTGAGCACCCAGCCAAAGGTACCACCCCTCCCTGGCAGGAGTTTCCTCAAGGGCCACTGACAGCCTCTCCTCAGCACTCCCTCTCTATCCTCCACCCGACTCCCCTGCTGGAATGGCCCATGTCTATTCATGGGGTTGTCTCAGTCCCCTGCTAGTCCACCTCTGCGGATTAGCTGAGGCCCCATAAATATTCATGGCAGCTCCTCCTAACCACCGCCCTTCTAGTTCTAGATGATTCTTCAACCTTCCAGACACCCTTGGGAGGCACCAGAGAGCTGCCAGGATGAGTCATCCAGCCCTGGCCTCTAGTAACCTTGACCCAACTCAATGACTTCCTGGCAAGAATATGCTTTTTCCTACTCTCACACTAGTAGTACACACTAGAGGGTGCTACACCAGATTGTCTAATTCTTGTCTGTAATGGCCCAGCTACCCCACCCCTCACCTCCCTACAT
The DNA here is from genome assembly GCF_965119305.1 of Pelophylax lessonae. Taxonomy (NCBI): domain Eukaryota; kingdom Metazoa; phylum Chordata; class Amphibia; order Anura; family Ranidae; genus Pelophylax; species Pelophylax lessonae. Next base: position 504,050,696 of record NC_138771.1, read on the forward strand.
AACCTTTTATGTAGATGCCAGTGGAGAAGTAAAGGGGAATACTACAACCCCTGGCAAAAAGTATGGAATCACCACTCTTGGAAAATGTCCATTCAATTGTTTAATTGCGGAGAAAAAAAACTAATCACAGACATGCCTCAAAATTATTTTCAATTAACATTCCAACCTTCTGGCTTTAAGAAACACTTAACCACTTCATGCAAAATCACGTAAATAAACGTCAGCTGATTTTGCGTGGTTATACCGGGATGATGCCTCTAGCTAGAGGTATCATCCTGGTACCGTTTTTTAGAGCCAGCCATCGGCTTTCCGGCGGTAACAACCGATGTGGCTCGGGAGCCGCTCGATTGCTACCCCGGCGAGCGGGAGGGGACGTCCCCCCCCCTCCCGCCGCCTTCCGTGGCTCTGCCCTGGTCTCCCGTCCCACCGGCGCATCTAAGCCGGATGTGGCTTTGGTCGGGGTCTCTGTTGATGTAACCCGGATGCGGCGTCCACGACGTCACATCCGGGTTTACTTGGCTGCTAAAGGCGGCAGATTCAAAAAGTGACTGTATTCAAAAATGCCGTTTTCAGTGTTTTGAATACATGGAAGTGTAGTGAAGGGGACTAGGGTCTTTTAGACCCTCGATCCCTTCATAAAGAGTACCTGTCACTGCATATTGCTGTCACAAGGGATGTTTACATTGCTTGTGACAGCAATAAACGTTCTCAGATTTTTTTTTTTTTTTTTAAAAAAACCTGTGTTAAAATTAAAAAACAAAATTAAATAAATAGGAAAAAAAAATTTTAGCCGCCCCCGTTGCCGTGAGCTTGCGCATGAAAGAAAATGTATACGGAAGTTGCGCCGCAAATGAAATCGCTGTTCAAACCACACATTTGAGGTATTGCCGCGATCGCCAGAGCATGAGCAATAATTAAAAAAAAAGAGCTACACTCTAACTCTAAACTGGTAACCGTTAAAAATGTTTAAATCGTCGCATATGGAGATTTTTATTGACCGTAGTTTGTCGCCATTCTGCGGGTGTGCGCAATTTTAACCCGCAACATGTTGGGTATCTATTTACTCAGCGTGACATCATCTTTCACAATATACAATAAAAATGGGCTAACTTTACTATTTTTTTTTTTTATATGCAGTGAAATGTGATTTTTCGTAATTTTTCCAAAACAATGGCGTTTGAAAGACCACTGCGCAAATACAGCGTGACAAAAAATATTGCAATGACCGCCATTTTATTCTCCAGAGTCTTTGCTAAAAAAATATATATAATGTTTGGGGGTTCTAAGTAGTTTTCTAGCAAAAAATACTGATTTTAACTTGTAAGCAAAAAGTGTCAAAAATAGGCTCGGTCCTTAAGTGGTTAAAAAATAAAAAAACAAAGACAACTGTAGTCAATTGCAACAGTTTTTTCAGATCAAACAGAGGAAAACAATATGGAATTACTAATTTCTGAGGAAAATATTATGGAATCATATGCAAATAATATGGAATCAAAGGAAAAGTACAGTTATTCTGTAATATTTTCATCAAAATTTAGTTATTCTATATTTTTTTCCTCTGCTTGATCTGAAAAAAAAAAAAAACTGTTGCAATTGACTACAGTTTTATTTTATTATTTTTTTTATTTTTAAGTGCTCCTTAAGCCAAAAGGTTTGAGGCATGCCTGTGTTTAGCTTTTTATTCTAGACAATTAAACAATTGAATGATTCCATACTTTTTGCCAGGGGTTGTAAAGAGTTGCTGGCATCACATCCAAGATGGCAGTGCCCAGCACAGTTTCAGTCGTTTGGACGTCTACACAAGGTAGACTTTTACAGGTATACACCATGCACAAAATACATTAAACGCACATATAAACTTATAGGAAGATTGTTGTTGAAATGAATGATCTAGTGACTATTTGAAAAGTGCAGGAACAGAAAATACACAATTTTTAAATTCTTTTTTTTTTTTCAGACACAGTAACACTTCCAGCCAAGAAGACAATTTCTTTCTTGTTTTTAAGACATCAACAAAGCTTTTTCATGTAGGGTAGACAGGGACACTTTACAAGAGTGAAATTTCTCTCCAGGGAATGAACAAAGGCCCCGCAGTCGACAGCTCTGTGTGATGATATCCCTTCTCGAATGGAGCTGTCTGGAAGTAATATTGCAACATTATTATTTACAATTACCCTTTAACACAATAAAGAGCTTATACGTGAAGTCGCAATTCTGATTCCAGTGATATATGAACCGCGGGGCCTTTGACAGAATAGTCTTTGGCAGCTGAGCAAGCCAAGTAGCAGAGCCTGTGTAATTATACCGCTTAATTTGACAGCTTAGTAAGAAAATAAAAGCATTTCCATGGAAATTTGGAGTGTCTTCCACACTGTGCCTTTTTAACTTGATATGTCAACAATGTGCCCACAGAATCTGCTGCTTTAATGTCTCAGGGGAAGATAAGGGGCTATTGTTTCTTGGAACCAGTAAACATCTGGGATACATAGCTTCGTAAGTGAATTATGTGTCCTGAGCCTGTAAGCTGCGTCGTGTAATGCTCGAACATACTGTGAATGTGCTGCATAACTGAATTCTGCCTGTTATTTTTTATTATTATTCATTACTTGTATTTATATAGCGCCATCTTTTATCCAGGACTTTTACATGCTGTGCATTCATATCATTCCCTGCCCTCAAGGCGCTTACAATCTAAGGCCTCACCTCACATTCATACTTACACATATTAGGGCAATTTTGAATATTATCCAATTAACATACCCAGCATGTCTTTGGAGTGTGGGAGCAAATCGGAGTATCTGGAAAAAATCCACTCTAGTATAGGGAAAACATGCAAAACATGCAGGTAGTGTCTTGGTAAAATTCCAACCAATGTCCCTAGTGCAACATTTCATGGAATTTGAAATATATTAGGCTCACATATGCATATCCCATGGGCAATGTATTCCTCCTTTTTAATATACTGTACACTATATGTACACAGTGTGCCCAGGTGTTTCCAGTACTGTTAACCACTTCAGCCCCAGAAGATTTTACCCCCTTCCTGACCAGGCTCTCTTTTGCGATTCAGCATTGCTTTATTTTAACGGACAATTGCGCGGTCGTTCGACACTGTACCCAAGCGAAATGTATGTCCTTCTTTTCCCACAAAGAGAGCTTTGTTTTGGTGGTATTTGATCACCTGTGCTATTTTTATTTTTTGCGCTATAAACAAAAAAAGAGCGACAATTTTTAAGGAAAAAAACCCAATATTTTTCACATTCTGCTATAGGACATCCCCCCCCCCCCCCAAAAAAAAAATGTAAAAATCCAAATTTTCTAACATTTTAGACTAATTTGTTTTCTGATATATATTTTTGGTAAAGAAAAATTGCAATAAGCGTATTTTGATTGGTTTGCGCAAAAGTTATCGTGTCTACTAACTACGAGAAAGATTTATGCAATTTTTATTGTTTTTTCTTTTGGTGGCAATCTGCAATTTTTTGCGGGACTGCGACATTGCGGCAGACAGATCAGACCCCTAGCTGAAATTTTGGACACTTTTGGGGGTACCAGTGACATTACTACAGTAATCAGTGCTAAAAATATGCACTGTTACTATAATAATGCCATTGGCAGGGAAGGGGTTAACGCTGTGGGTAATCAAAGGGTTAAATGTGAGCCTAGGGGAGTGATTCTAACTGTGGGGGGGGCTTCTGAAATGACCATAGAGACATGTGATCCTATATAGAAGGCATAGGCTCTATGATCATCCCAGGGAGAAGGACGGTCGACTGTGTTTACAACAGCTGGCCGTTCTCTCTCAGCGGGGAACGATCGCGGGTGTCAGGCAGCAATTGGAGCCCCCTGCCCGTTGTATCGGCTTCCCCACTGACGAGCGGGGGCAGGAGCGCGCCGCCGGTGGTGTGCGCTCGCCGCCTAGACTCCCGAGAGCCAGCGCCGTACATGTACGGCGATTTGCCTGGGAGCGGCTGCCTGCTGCAGTACATCTGCGGCGGGCAGTCGTAAACCGGTTGTAACATTAGACATTTTAGACAATTGTGCGCTTCTGACCTTGTGATAACTGTTTGGGGAAGTCCTTTTTCTGTTACAGCATGACTGTGCCCCTGTGTAAGAAGCCAACTCTGTAATGACATAGGGATTGATTTACTATAGGCAATTAAGCCCCGTACACACGCACCGATTGTCGGCCGAACGATCGGCCGTCTTTTGTCCGGTGCTGTCCTGTCGGTTGAAAAGTGCTAAAGACTGCACACGAATTTTGTCGGCCAACAACAGCCCACTGCAGAAGTGATGTCATGTGATGGTTAACTTTCCGTGTGTTTTTTCTTCTCTGAGCATGCCCAGTCTTGCTCATCTGCTGTTTGTCGGCCGAATTCTGTACTGACTGAGGAACAATCGGCCATTCTGGTGTTGGCCAACAAAAATTTTAAAGCCTGCACACCAGATTCTGTTCAGCCGAAAAGTCGCAGTCGGTTGTCGGAAGCATCATACTAACAAGCCGACAATCGGCCGATCGGACGGTGGCCGAATATTTACGGCCGACAATCGCTACGTGTGTACGGGCCTTTAGACTGTGCACTTTTTTGCAATTGCTCTAGAGCTTGATAAATGAGGTAAAGCTTCACGTTGGAATAGGTACCAAATCAAGTACAGGCAAAATAAAAAAACAACCTGCATTTTTGCATGCACATGATTGGATGATGGAAGCCAGCAGAGCTTCTGCTCATGTACTAAGCTCTCATGTACTAAGCTCTGGAGCAACTGCAGTTACAGAGTGCAACTGCCCTTGCAAAGTGCACAGTTTATTTGCCTTTAGTAAATCAACCCCAAAGTTTTTACGGGGATTACGATTTCCATTGCTTGAGATTCTCGTGGCGGAGATTCTATTTTCCCCAATGGGCCGTAGAGCAGAATGGCAGTGCTGCAGAACTCAATGAGTAAAGCATGAATTATGGTAGAGATACTTTTGTGTTTATAATAAATAAAAAAAAAAGGTCCTAAAGTAAAAGTATAGCCAAAGATCGTTTGGCTGTACTTCTTCCATGGATCACAGGAGTGCAGTTAGTTTTGCACTCCTGTGACCCAATTTCAGAAGAGTGCGGGCTGAAGTCCACTCTCTGCTGACGTCACAGAAGTTGGTCCAGGCACCGTGTCATCGTGAGTCGTGACAATGGAGTCTGGATCAGCCAGGTGCCTAGACCGACACCCGGCTCAGCCTCTAAGCGAGCCGTTGAGAGCCTGAGCCAACAGTTTTGCCCCCTCCACAGCCCAGCGCTCCAATGAGCGAGGAGGGAGCAGAGCTCTCTGACAGTCTGCAGCTCTCTGCTCGGGGAGCTGTCAGAACCGAGCGATCAGCGGTGTTAGATCGCTTGGTTCTCAGTGTAGAGGCGCCGCCGCCGGGGAAATGATGCAGCATCAGACCAATGCTGCATCCACCTAGGTAAGTATTAATCTTAGAAAAAGCCCAAACCCATGCTTCTCCTAAAATATTGATAAGTCCCCCCTCCCAGGATTCTGGGGATGAGCCCCCTTACCTGGCCACTTTTGTTGTTTATGGCACAACACAGCACCCCCTGCTTGGGGTCGGCACTGGAGAAGCTCTGCCTGTCACATGTCCTGCTAAAAGCGGCCTGCAGGATACCATAGGTGAAGGAGTTCAGGCAGCCCTGGGTGCCAGCACTGACCACACCAGAGTGATCATGAACCCCAGCTTTCGCTCTAAAAGTCATCCTCCTCCTAGTCAGCTGCTTCACCCCAGCTCTTCACCGGGCTAGCAGGGATTGAGGGGAGGCCTGGAACACTTTGCTGGGCTTAGCATGCAGCAGGCGTCCCTGAGTGACCAGTACCGGCTCCTTCCCCTAACATTGCAGAGCCTGTACACTCCTGTTGCCTGCACTTGCATTCCCATTGTGAGCCCCGCTGTTATCCTGTAGGGGGCGTCTGTCCAGGGAGATATTAGTAAGAACTGGGAGGGCAGCCTTTCTCCTGTGGGGGTCTATGAGCTGCTGCCTGCTGACATGGTCCAGGCTCTGTGGCGGTGCAAGGATAAATATACAGTATACAGGGAAAAAGACATTTACCACCCCCTTCTTACGCCCTCCCTGCTTCCGGCCGGGGCCCTTGGGGCACCTGGGCCCCCTACATGTGTATGGGCTGTTTCCCCCTGATGGCAGTCCTGGTTGTGTTGTTGCAACAGGTCCACTTTAAAACAAGAGCTATCTTTTGTACATACTCTTGTTGTTTCTGAAATTGTTCCAGACACTATGAAGGCCCTGTGTGTGTCAGGGCTGTTATTTCAGCGATCATGGACATTTCAGAGCAGTGTGAATGCAGTCACTTTTTGGCTTGAAAGCTCGACACCTGGAAGGACATTTTGCTGTTCAATAGACTTCAATAAAAAAGAATCACGAGCCTTTCCCGTGAACCATAAAGGAGCATTAGAGCGACAATGTCAGATCCTTTTCCTTCTGAAATTCTCAGCTGTAATTTCACCGACAAAAGATCACATCAGGTAATGGAACAAATTTCTTAAGCATATCCCTTAATCCAGTGTTTCTAGGTAATACCTGTGTTTTTCTGTAAATAATATCAGCACAACGAGCTGCGGGGCACCCTTTCAATCTAGACATAGTTACTTGTAGTTCTTGAAAATGACACTGTTTACCATTTGTTATATTAATAACTGCACATTATAAAGTTCCTACACTTCTTTCACCAGAGCCATTTCTTTGTATGCTACTCAGCGCTACATAATAAACATTTTCTATGCTTAGTGGCTGTCACATTTGATGACTTTAAACTACTTGCCTGTTACATCTTTTGTGTTTCTGCAGAGTCTGGGGTTTGTATCATCCTTTAAAGTCCAATCAAACTTTGAATTAAAGCAGAGGTGCACACTGCCGCGGCTTCAAAGTCGTACGACTTTGAATCCGACATCCCTGCGGGTCTTCATCGCGGTTTGCATACGACTTATTTTACAGAAGTCAATGCAAGTCGCGTTGAAGTCGCACCAGATAGTAGTGCAGGGACCTTTTGCTAAGTTGGAGCGATTTGAGCCGCACCGATTAGAACGGATATATTGCCGTTAATGAGGTGCGACTTGTCATGCGACTTTAAAACTCTGAAGTTGCATGAGAAGTCGCGGCAGTGTGAACCGGGATAATTAAGTGTCTGATTCCAGGTGCATCAAGATATGCAAAGTGGTACAGATTGTGCAGCTACATCCTGAGTAGAAAAGCTTGTACTCTGCCAGCATCATGCTGCAGGGAAGCACCAATGCTCGTTGTGTGGAAGCGGTTGTCTCTCTGACACTTCCCCTGCTGAGTCAGAGCTAGACACCAAAACGCTTACTTGTTGATTGAAGAGCTCTAATTCTGACTCAGCAGGAGGCATGTTAGATCTGGGCTTAAATGTGTATACTGTATAAAGGTATTTTTTTTTTTTTCACAAAAAGGGGCTTTATTGAGAAAATCAAAACAAGTTACAAGTAAACAGGTATCGTCTGTAAAAATATAAAACTTGAAACATATAAAGAATTTTCAAAGCAACACAATGTCATGAGATACAGCAACAACATGGCTAAAGTAAAATTAATCAAGAGTAATATCCACTGACAAGACATTGTTAAAGGTAACACACTTCGTTGTTTTATCGCATAGAATTATAACATTAGTCAGCAGAGCAAAGTGTGTGTATAATCGTCAGCAGAATCAACAATTTTAAAGTTAAGTTTAGTACAAAATATAACTGAATACCTTCCGCCCCCTGACGGGCCTAGAGATCCCATCAAGGAGAGGAAGAAGATAGTGTAGGAAAGAGAAAAAGAAGAAAGAAGAAGAAAAGGAGGACATACAGGGTGAAGGGAAGAAGAGGAAAAAGACTAAGGGGGTGGAGGAAGGGGGTAGGGGGAGGGAGGGGGGAAGGGTGTGGGATAAATTTATGTTTCTCAAGGTAGGTCTCATCAACCAGGGGATCAAGATGGCTGCTGCCAGTATTAGGGGGCAAAGGGGTATGTTCAAATAGGTAGAATAATGGTACGAAAGCAATCTAATTTTTCAGCGATTGATATTCGGGGGACACTGTAAAAAGTGACCATGAGGACCACATTTTATGAAGTCTATCATTTCTATCGGTTTTCATTGCTGCTGTCTTTTCCATTTCATAAATTTGGTCTATTTTTGATAGCCAGTCTCTGATTCGTGGGGGGTTGGTTGAGTTCCAATAAAGAGGGATCAGGCTTTTGGCTGAGTTTAACAAATGTCTCACAAGCAAAAATTTGTACTTGTGGTAAGAAAATTAGTTGATATGTAGCAAGAAGGTTGACACGTCAAAGTTGAGATCCATCCCCATGATGTGTTTAATCCAAGAAGCTATCGATTCCCAAAAGGGTTTAATTCTAGGACATGTCCACCAGATGTGAATGAAGCTACCTTGGGCCTTTCCACATCTCCAGCACCTGTCCGATAGTTTGGGGTACCAGTGTTTCAATTTGGTCGGGGTTCTATACCACTGAGTCCTAATTTTAAAAGCATTTTCCTGAAGTTTCGTACTGAGCGAGCATTTATTTGAAAAGATACACGATCTCCTCCATTGTGCTGCAGTAAATGTTTTGCCTAGGTCTCTTTCCCACAATCCTTTAACCACTTTACCGCTGCTCACGTTGATACTACTGCGGCAAAGTGGCTCTTGTAGGTCTGACGACGTAGACCTACGTCGGCAGACCCTCCACCTTCTAGGCGGCGCGCACGTGCCGCCGGAGGCTCGCTCCCGCTGTATTCAGTCATAGCGGGAGTCGGGCCAGGGGAGGAGCAGCAGCAATCGCCGCTGCTCTTCCCCGATCGTCAGGGAATCTAGTGTGGAGATCCGCCCGCTTGTGTAAACACAAGCAGGCGGATCTCCGAAGTGACAGGCAGGGTCAGATTGCAGGGTTCAGCATAGCTGAACCCTGGATCTGTCCTTGTGTCACACAGTCACCTCCCCCCACACACGTCAGTAAGCACCAGGCATACATTAACCCCTCCCTCTCCAATAAAATTAACCCCTTCACTGCCAGTGTCATTTTTACAGTAACAGTGCATATTTATATCACTGATTACTGCAGTAATGTCACTGGTACCCCCAAAAGTGTCAAAAATGTCAGTCAGGGGTCCGATCTGTCCGCCGCAATGTCGCAGTCCCGCAAAAAAAATCGCAGATCGCCGCCATTACTCGTTAAAAAAATAAACACCAAAAATGACATAGATCTTTCCCTTAGTTAGTAAACGCAATAACTTTTGCGCAAACCAATCAAAATACGCTTATTGCGATTTTTTTTTACCAAACATAGGTAGCAGAAAACAAATTGGCCAAAAATTTAAAAAAATTTAGATTTTTACATTTTTTTGGGGGGGAATTTCATATAAAAAAATGTGAAAAATATTGTTATTTTTTCAAAATTTACACTCTTTTTTTGTTTATAGCGCAAAAAGTAAAAATCGCACAGGTGATCAAATACCACCAAAAGAAATCTCTGTTTGTGGGAAAAAAAGGACATCAATTTCATTTGGGTACGGCGTCGCACGACAGCGCAATTGTCAGTTAAATTCGCACAGCGCCGAATCGCAAAAAGTGGCCCAGATGTAAGACAGCAAAATCCTCCGGTGGTAAAGTGGTTAAAGGGATCAGGGGAGTCCATAGGGGTAATGTTTAACCATTTGTACGCTAAAGAGGTTACTTTCCTCATTGGAGCTCGGAGTGAGCAACAACGCTCAAAGTCCGTAGGTTCTCTCAAAAGAAGGTTTTTGGTTCTACAGTTCTGGAGGAAATCATGGATCTGGACATAGTTCCAGTATGTCAGGTGATGACTGGTGGAGCATTTTTTCTGTAGGTCCTTAAAATTTAGGAATTTAGAGTTAAAAAAGCATTGTGAGGCTGTCAAGGGAGTTGGTATTTCCTTTATTACCCCTAGGAAAAGATCTATTTTGCACTCCTGGAGGGAAGTCCGGATTATTGTATAAGGGGGTAAGTGGGCTCGGGTAAGATGAGAGGCCATATTTTATCATTGTTTTTTGGAAAATAGAAAGGGTGGTATTGATCAATGGGTGGGTCTTAATTTCTGTCGGATAGGAGCATCGGTTAGCCCATAAAAGATGGTGTGTGTCATACACGGACCAATGTTTTTCAATATTGACCCAATCTTTAGATTCACTATGGCAATGCCAATCGATTATTCTAGTAAGATGTGTGGCTATATAGTATTTGTAGAAGTTTGGTATCCCCATACCTCCATCCTCTCTGTTCCGCTGGAGGTAAGAGAAATTGATTCTCGGGTGTTTGTCAGCCCAAATAAATCTCCGTTGCAGAGAGGTGAGTTTGCGAAAGAAGGAGGTGGGGATATGGATGGGGAGAGCGTGAAACAGGTACAGCGATCTGGGTAGTACCGTCATTTTAATTATTGCCGCCTTACCAAACCATGAAAATCTACCTCTGTCCCATCTCTTGAGGTCACTAATCAACTTCTGCAGTAGAGGGAGGAAATTGGTCTCAAATAGTTTTTCTGGTTTCAATGTAAGTCTGATACCCAAATATTTTAGGGAGGAGTGTTCCCAGCGGTAAGGAAAATTAGCTTTGGTCAATTCTACCATATGGGGCGACAGTGTCAAATTTATGGCTTCTAATTTAGAATTATTTATTTTAAAGTTGGATAAGTATTTGTAGGTTTTGAATTGTTGATTTAGATTGGGAATGGATATGCGTGTTTGTGCTATGTAAAAAAGCAAATCGTCGGCATATGCTGCAACTTTAAATTCTTTTTGGTGTATTCTGATGCCTTGAATAGAAGGATCTAGGTTAATGGATCTAATGAGCGGTTCCAGTGACAAGATAAATAGCAGAGGGGAGAGAGGGCAACCTTGTCTTGTACCATTACGTAGTTCTAGTGGATCGGAGAAGACCCCATTAACTCTAACTTTAGCTTGGGGAGATGAGTACAATGCTCGAATCCACGACATCATATGGGATCCGAACCCAATGTGGGCGCACGCTGCGAAGAGAAAATCCCATAACACGCGGTCGAAAGCTTTCTCCGCATCCGTAGAAAGCAGGAGGCCCTCGAAACCGACCTTCTGGGTGCCATGAATTAAGTTTATTGACTTTATTACATTGTCTCTGGCTTCTCTTCCAGGCATGAACCCCACCTGGTCCGGTCCTATTATTTTTTCTAGAAGGGGTCTAATTCTATCCGCCATGATTTTTGCTAAGATCTTAAGATCGATATTCAATAGGGATATCAGTCTGTAATTGGAACAGATGGTCGCATCTTTATCAGGTTTAGGTATCACAGTGATGTGTGCCATCAGGAAATCATTAGAAGGTTTGTGTTAATCTTTTATGACGTTAAGGGCTTCAGAGAGATATGGAGATAGGGTATCAACATATGTTTTATAGTACTGGGAAGTGAAGCCATCAGGACCTGGGCTTTTCCCTGATTTTAAGGATTTGATAGCAAACTTGACCTCATCAGTGGTTATCTCGGATTCTAAGGATGTTAGACTATCCTGATCAAGAGTTGGAAGGCCACTTTCAACTAAGTAATCCTTTATGGCCTGTGCTCTGGTGGTTGTACAGGAGTCTGGTTTGTTTTGGGGGGGTAAGTTATAGAGTTTTGCATAAAAATCTTTAAAAGTGTTTGCGATAGCTCTCGAATCTTGTATGAGGCGATCTTGTGCATTTCTAACCCCGAGATATTGTTGGCAGTTTGAGTTTCCCTTAATGCCCTAGCCAGAATTTTGCCTGATTTCTCGCCCTGCTCGTAATATATGGATTTTTGCAGGAAGAGAATGTGTTTAGTATTCGAATCCAAGAGGGCCTGCAAGTCCCATCTGGATTGATTCAGTTCCTCCTCAACTTGTTTAGCTAGGGAATGTTTGTGTTTCGTCTCAAGTTCTCTGATCATAGCTATGAGTTTAGCCCTTATTTCTGCACTTTCCCGGTTTTTTTTTGTGCGCCGATGCAGATCAGCTCACCTCTGCTTACTGTTTAATGAGCTTCCCAAATTGTGAGTGGAGAAATCTCTTGTGAGGTATTCTCTGTAAAATAATTTTTTAGTAAGAATTGAATGTGAGTTTGGGTGGGAAGGTCAAGCAGCAAAGATGGGTTGAGTCTCCATGAGTGATCGCATCTACGCACAGGAGAGAACCGCAGATGGAGAGAAGTCGGCGCGTGATCAGTTATAGTGATTAATCCTATCTCCGCTTTCACCACATCTGCCAGATCTCTTTGGGAAATAAAAATGTTATCGATCCTAGTGTATCGGTTATGAGGGGCGGAGAAAAAAGTAAAATCTTTTGTAGAAGGATGCAATGTCCTCCATGTGTCTATAAGCGTGAGAGATTGTAGTGATAGTTTAACTTTCTTAGGGACCGCGTAAGAGATGCTAGAGTTTCCCGTGGAGGTATCACATAGGGCAGGGATTCCCAAACTACGGCCCTCCAGTTGTTCAGGAACTACAATTCCCATCATGCCTAGTCATGTATGTGAATAGCAGAGTTTTACAATGCCTCATGGGATGTGTAGTTCTGCAACAGCTGCAGGGCCGTAGTTTGGGAATCCCTGACATAGGGGATTAAAAGGTATGTTAAAATCTCCACCTAAGATGATGCACCCCTTTGCGAAACTTTTCAGATCAGAAATCATTTGGTTGCAGAATGTCAGGTGAGCTCGATTAGGGAAGTATACATTCGCAAGGGTAATCAGTTTATTTGCCAGGGTACCAGAAACAAAAATATATCTGCCATCTGGGTCGGCTAATTGTTTTTCAAAGACAAAAGGGGTATCCTTGTGAAGCAGAATAGCAACACCCTTCATCTTTGCTTGGATATTTGAGGCATAATAAGCTGTCGGAAAAAATGTATTCGTCATAGATGGGTGAGTGGGGCCTTTAAAATGTGTTTCCTGCAAGAATACTACTTGGGGTTTACATTTTTTAAGTTCATATAGGATTTTTTTCCTTTTTTCTGGTATATTTAAGCCGTTATTGTTATGTGAAATCAGAAATGGAGTCTTACCTAGATGTGAGTACACCATGGTGTACAGATGAAGACCCCCGATCGGTCAGAACTCACACCTAGAAAAGCTAAAAAAAAAATGTAGTTAGGCAAAAATCAAATGAATATGTGGGATGTGGGGGAGGAAGGAAGGAAGGGGGCAGAGGGGGAGGAGGAGACACACAAGGAGAGCAGGAAGTAAGAGGTACAAAGAGAAAGGTAAAAGAAGAAAGAATAGAAAGGTAGAGAGAAGACTCTCAGTGTAATCTTGTATCCTTTCAAGTAATCTATTCTGTACAATTTTGTTCCTAGCTGTGGGTGTGACCACATGGTACAGACTGGGCCAGTCCCAGCCCATCTGTACCATGTGATTAGCTCTGACCAATCACAACTAATCACAACAAAATAAACTGAATGAATCAATTTAATTTAGTAAAATGCTTGCGTATAGCAATGTAATGCACTGCTACTGTATATGCAAACATAATGTGTAAAAAAAAAAAACAAACTGATCCATTTCCTATAGTACAATGCTACTATGGTAAAACTATATTACTCTGGTCAAAGTGTGTTAAAAGAAAAATCGTAAAAAAAATATATAATATAAAAAATTTGAAAAAGTATTATTAATATTTTTGTCGTACTGTCACCAGTCAGTGTCCCTGATCACTGCCACACCTAATTTATGAAGATGCTGTACTGCACTGGTGACAGTATGTAAATAAAAAAAAAACTTCAAAAAGGGGTCATTGGGGTATTTAAGTGGTTAAAGTGGTTCTAAAGGCAGAAGGTTTTTACTTTAATACATTCTCTGCATTAAGGTAAAAAAAACCTTCTGTGTTCAGCCCCCCCCCCCTCCTTTCCTACTTATCTGAGCCTGATCTCGATCCAGAGCTGTGCCCAAGGTGCAGCGGCTCTCTCTGCGTTATCTCTCCTCACTGGGCAACCATTGGCACCTGTTGCTGTCAATCACAGCCAGTGAGCAGAGAGCGAGGGATGGGGTCGAGCTACGCTCTGTGTGTCAATGGACACACAGAGTGCTGCTCAGGATCAAGCCCATATGAATAGCCTTCCATGGGAGCACTTGGCAGTGGGACAAGCCAGGAGCACCAGCAGGGGACCAAAGAATTGGAGCTGCTTTGTGCAAAACCATTGTACAGAGCAGTGGCCCTGGGGAACATGTACCAATACAAAAAAAAATGTTTTAAATAAATAGGCCTGGGGTGTAGCCCAATCCTGTCTGTGAAGGGGCACATCTCTGTGATGTACAGAAAGTGCTGAAGTAGCACTGACATTTCCAAAGGAAGACAGTGTTTTGAATTTTTGGCATTGCTGGCTTCATTGCTGGCTTGCAGACAGGTACCTAAAATGTTATTTTCATGTGCTTATGGCTTAATCTTTGGTTAAACATGAGATAATGTGTTGTGGTGTGTATATGGAGATTCCCATAGTAGGGATATAGATATGCAGTATATAGCTATAGGGGGTTGGGCTGAAGTGGGTTGTCAGGTGTGGGAGTTGGAAAGACTGTATACGTGGAGATGTAGTGTTGCACTGTGAGTGGGGTTACTCCCTAGCAGCAACTTGGCATGGAACTAAAGGAGGAAATCTGTCACATACCTGGTTGAGGCTGACTTGACGAGAGGGCTTCCCCTAACACCTCCTGTCCTGTTTCTCCCGGAGATGATCGCAGGATATAACAGGGCATGGTACCTTAATGGTACCTTGTAGAAGATCCTGTCCATAAGAACTTTGCAGCAGATGCCAAGCAGCAGACGGACTCATGAGTTGGCTGATGCAAAGACACAGCAGCAGGTGTAGATCTATGGCAGCAAGCAGACTGGCCAGCAGGTCGATGTAGGATATTTTGGCAGATGAGAAGGCGCTGTAGCAGGAACAGCAAGCAGCAAGCAGGTTATCAAGCAGGTGGATGCAGAATCTCGGGTGGTCAGGAAGGCAAGAGTCTGTATCAGCCAGACATTAGAGGTACAGAATCAGGAACAAAAGCAGGGTCAGAGCCAGTCTGGGGTTCATATCAGGCGAGCAGAAAAGGTACCAAAACAGCAGGAAGAAGGCAGGGTCAGGTCACAAGCCAGAATCAGAAACGGAGTATCAGGAACAGGCATTGTCAAAAAAAGCCGGGAAGTACAGGAACAAATCACTAACAGGAGAATCTGAAGACCACTTCAGAAATCCTCTGGTCTCTGGAGCTACGTTAAATAGGCAAGTAAGCTTCAAGTATAAGCGCACGCTAAAGGGCATGCACACTTGCTTGAGTTAGGGCATGTCTAGTTGTCACTCGAGAATTATTATGAGCATGTGCACATGATTTCCCTGAGAAAACCATACCACTACTGGTTGGGAACTAACATGATCCAAAAGGTAAGGGCACATAACATTATTTACATAGGGGAAAAGGAGAACTGCCATGTTTGATGACATGTGCCTCTCCTATGTAACAATTGAAGATGCTATGGAACAGTTACCTTAAGGATGTTTTATTCAAGTAAAGTAAGTTCTGATTAATATCAGCTACTACTCTGATTTACTTGAGGAAAGAGAGTGTGCTTCTACAGTGAATAGGAATGGGGAACGTAATGTAACCTTTATGTTATTCTTTTGGGTGATGTAGGAACAGCCAACTCAGGGAAAGAGGCTGTGGTGGCCAGTGATGGAGTATCTGTCGGTGAGTTGAACTGGTGGCTGTATAGTTTGCCCTTCTAAGAGGCAAGATCCTTACATTAGGGCCTGCTGTGTAATGGAACCCTCCTAGGGACTGGGCCTGGACCACAGTGTGTGCAGCCTCGCGAAGTATACAGAAGCTTCACTCCATACCTTTGGATTGCAAGAGAGAACTATAGATTGTGTAATAGAGCTGGTGGACAGAATCTGATCTCAACACAGTATCTATCAAAATGTCTTTTAGTCAGTGTTGGGACAGATATCACTGGCAAGTGAAAAGACATTATGGGGGGGGGGGGTACCCCATACAAAAAAAAAGGCATTAGGTCCCACAGGAAATCTATACCAGACACTTAATCTAAATCTGCAGCCTGCATCCCCCTGAACTATACCAGGCTACATGGGGCTACTTTTCTGTCGACATGAGGGGACCCCCTGGCAAAACCTTCTCCCCATGTTGATGAGGACAAGGGCCTCTTCCGCACAAACCTGGCCGGGTGGATGTGGCGATCTACGGGTGGGGGCTTATCAAAACCTTGAAGCCCCCTTTAACAATAAGGGGCATACTTGATATAATAATAATATTTGATATATATCTACATTGCTGGATGATATGATTGATGGTGGATTACATTAAGGGACATTGTTTTTTTATTAAAGGACTTTTATTACTAATTATGTTACTAATAAAAAAATGAACACTCTGCACTCGGTGTAAATAACACACTAGTAAGAAAAGCAGCCAGCGCCAGGATTTTATGATACAAAAACCCTTAAACACATACCAAAGAAATAGGTGCAGCGCTATACAATAAAAGCAAGCATTGACTAACACAATAAAAATTATATATATATATATATAATATAATAAAAATATAGCACAAAAAAAATAGCATATACAATTGCGACACAAATCATATTGTAATTGAATGTTTTTAAAAATGACCTTTCCTTTTCAAGCTGCAGCTCTGTAATTTTCTGTAAAATTCAATGCAATATGGCTACCTGGAGGTGTTCTGCACACAGAATGCGTACAGAACGCCCCCCAGATATGTAATTTCCTGCTTGTGTGATTGTGTAATTTTCCCAAAAGTCTAAACTAAGATACAAGTCAGATTTTTGACATCCCCTTCAACAAAAATGCAATTTTTAGTAAGATACTCCCAATAGGAAATAACGTCTAAAGGAATGCAGACCCTGCCACTTTCCTCATTAGAGCCCTGATTCTGCAGCAGGTGGTTGATAATTGTGAAAGCACTCCCATTAGACTCACCTAGCACAGGGGCACAGAGGTACAAACAGTGGTTACTTTATTTCTTTGTTAAAATCAATGTACATAGATTAACCAGAGGGAAATGTTTTCCTCTCAACAAAAGTGGAGTTATGGTTTAAGTACTGTAAATGGTGAAAAAGTCATTCAAATAAATAGTGTAAAATTAATGGAATATAAATGAAAAAAAGAAAGTGATCCTTACAATTTTAAACAAAAAAGAACATCCTTGTGACTGAAAGCGGCATCCATGATAGCAATATACAAGTGAATGATGTATCCCATCCAAGAGAGCACACACTACAGCTCTTTACCAGATCAAATTGACCCCCGTGAGTAACAGATACTCAAACAGCGCTTATGGGGGTTAGGGTCTCCCATTGACCGATATATATCTACTCCACTAAAAGAGGTTTGAATAGCAAGCAACAGTTTCTCAGAAGTAAGATTAAAAAAAAAAAAAAAAAACGCTTAGCTAAATCCGTAAGGCCCATTTACCACTTTAATACTGGCCACTTTTACCCCTTTCCTGACCAGGACAACTTTCAGTTTTCAGTGCTATCACACTTTAAATGACAATTGCGTGGTCATGCAACACAATACCCAAATTACATTTTTATAAATTTTTTTTCATATAAATAGAGCTTTTTTGGTGGAATTTATTCACCACTGGGTTTTTTATTTTTTTGCTAAATAAATAAAAAAAAACTAACATTTTGAAAAAAAAAAAAAACGTTTTTCTTAATTTCTGTTTATAAAAGTTTTCAAGTAACTTTCCTCCTTCACTGATGTGCGCTGATGAGACTGCACTGATGGGCACTGATAGGCTGCATTAATGGGCATGGATGAGGCTGCACTGATGGACACTAATGAGAGTGCAAAGATGAGGCTGCACTGATGAGGGTGCAATGATGAGGGCGCACTGATGGGCACTAATAGGCGGCACTGATGGACACCGATGGGCACTGATGTAGAAGAAGCACTGATGAGGCTACACTGATAAGATGGCACTGATAGGCACTGATACACTGCACTGATGGACACTGATTGCCACTGATGGGGCTTATCATTGATCACTGATTATCAGTGTAAATGTCTGCTGTCACAGGAAATGTATTGGCTTTCCTTTCCTCACACAGTGAGAGCGCTGAGTAAAGGAAATGCCAATAACTAGCATTTGTTTACATTGGATCAATTGTGACTGGACACAGCTGATCACATAATAAAAAGTCAATGTAATTGGCTCCTTAACCTGATCGGCAATGCGCTTTGTTTGAGGGACACGGCCAAGGCTGGCCCAAGACATTGCGCTGCCTGGGTCCAAGAATGAAATGCTGCCCCCCCCCAACCCCTCAAAAAAAAAAAAACGCCCACCAAAAGGCCCCCCCATCCATTATTTTATATAAAAAGAACAGTTAGAAAATATTATATATACTGTTATCTTCTTCCATAACTCACCACTGGACCAGTCCGCCAAACACCCACTGTCTGTTCTCAGTCCTCCTGTCACTCCTGTGTCTGCCGTGGCCACTGCCCTAGAAAATCCAGCCTGCCCTGCGTGAGATGGAATGCGCTGATGTCTGACGTCATTGAGCACACCACGATCATGCGAGGGACGTTCCCTGGAGCAGACACTCATACTCATGAAGTTGCACTATGGGCGGCAGTATGCAATGAGGAAATGCCATCCGTAACGTGCCGCAAACTGATGACACACAAAACTGCTGGAAGTCCCCTAGCACAGAGGCATGCATGAGCAGCATGACCGGGAGGATGTCATATGAGGTCCACCCGGAAGCAGGAGAGTCCTGCTCAGCTGTCAATCTGCAGTTGGCTGAATGGGAACTGGTAGATTTAAAAGAGAACAGAAATGCACAGCCCCTTGGAATAAATAGCCGCCAGGCTACAAATGCATAAAATAACAGGTGGCGTTCCTATGAACTTGGCAGTTTGTTACCAGCCAACAGTCAAAACTCAGTGTGCGAGATGGCATCACTCCTGTAGGCCCCATCCTACGTGTTTCATCATATATGACATTGTAAGGGGGACTGCCTTCAGCCTGTTGAGAGCAGAGCATTGCTGGGGTTAAGTTGAGAACAGAGCTGTGTTCTGATTCTTGCCAGTGGGAAGTACAGACCAGGAGCCTTTATTACACTCATACAGAACTACAATTGGGAAGTTACAAGACCGGTGGCTGTGGGGATAGAGGGCCCAGCAACCACTGGTCTTACAAACAGAAATCACTGGTAATAAAGCCCATGATTTAAATAATGTACATTCATTTTCTCTTAAATTACAACCCGAGGAAACAAATGGAGTACATATCTGGTCAAGGTAGCAAAGCACTAGTAACAACGTGGAAAAATGTTTCTGCCTGGAGTTCAGCTTTAAAGTACATTTAAATACATTGAACTACACTTTCCACTGCTTGACCAATCCTTCAACAATGACTGCCCCCCAGTCATGGGGAACTTCTCCCATTAGAAGAGATTGATTAAAAAAGATAAGTTAATGGTCCAACAACTATATCTCAAAGTTCTCTTAGAACCCTGGGATGAATGCTGTCGGGACCCATTGCTTTATTAAGCTTTAATTGAGTTTCTGGGTCAAAGGTCTGGCTCTGCAAGCTACTGTCTTCCATGTCTTCTATGCGTTAATAATTCCCATAGAGGCTGCTAATCACATTCTTGCAGGAGGATGTCAAGGTTAATTGCTTCTTAAGGTGGCCATTTTTGCAGCCCTTTGGAAACATTCAGAAGCTGGTACAATCTCCAGCTGTCAACACCGTTACCTTGACAACAACCCACCATAGAGTGGAAACATTATTACTGCTTCTTGTTTTCTGGATTGTGGTTGGGATGACACAGCAATGGGGATGCCTGCCGTAGATCATGCTAGCTTTTGAACACTCTTGATGCCACGCCATTTTTGCCAACGCATGTGTCCATTTTTAGCCCCCACCCTCCTTAATTGCTAGGACACTGGCGCAGTAACCAATGATGCTGTGGCCCGGCCATCAGCATAGCAGCAACCAAAGGCTGGGCTGCACAATATCATTGGTTGCAATGTTACTGAATTGCAGTGAGGACAGAAGGCCTGGAAGTGACACTCTAGCCTCAATGCTACCCAACCCCCCCATGCATGTTTTAGTAATGTTCCCCATAGCAACCAGCAGAAAGTATGAGAAACTAGGTTCAAATGGCAAACTTGAGCTTGTGATAAGGTGGCAGGTCCACTTAAGAAACCTAAATATCTTGTAAAAATGTCATGCAATATCAAATCCTATGCTGACCATGAGCCATACATTACTTTTTCAAAGACAGCACTGACGTTTAGAATACTGTCATACAATACACACACAAAAAGAGCAGATGCTAACCACTGTGTCCTATTGTCACTCTCTGTCAGTACAAGACACTTCATTTCCCTTTTATTAGATTTCTATGGAAGTTCTTTGTTTTTAAATAGACACTTTGTTATATTCTTTGTTTTCTATTCAGCAAAATTTCCAGCATGCTATAGAGTGAATGTGCCCTGTGCTCTTTTTACATGAAACTTATCTCCTAGCTTTCTGAAAGAAAGGCATTGTGGCAAAAAAATGTACATGTATTTGCATATATATTTTTATATAAGTATAACAGTTTTATTTGCTAGAGTGGAGTAATACTTTAGTTGGGGTGGGGGTAAAGAAAACCTATGAAGATTCCTAATGTGTAAGGAACTAGGGATCTGCTGCCCTTTACTGTCTGTTTTTGTAAATAATTGGATGCTTAATATAGTGCTTACCCTGCAAAAGGTGTTGAGGTTGATGGGTCCTCTGTTCTGCCACAACTCTTAAGACTGCTTGGTCCCTACTGACACATCAGTTAGAGGTAGAGGACTGTGTACACCTTGACAAATTGAGCGTTAGTAGTTCACAACAATGTAGCAATGCACAGAAAATGAGACCCAGATTACCAGATAGCAAGTAGATTTAATGTCTTGAAGCAGGTAACAGTACAAGATTTGATATGAAGCCTCCAACTGGAAGACCTAACTGTATTATGACAGCGTTAAACCAAGTTTTAACTAGACTAGACTAACTACTATTGAGCTGGATTAGACCCAACAAACTCAATAGTAAAGTTCTTGAGTGCACTCTATAAGGATGCCCCAGATATGGGTATCTGTAGGTGTTCTTGAGGAGGGTACCTCCTAAAGGTGGTCGCAAAGTACCTGGTACCTTAATACTAATGTTGGCTGGCTTGCAATGGGGCCCTCTGTCAGTGGTGCACAAAAGTCTGTCTGTTTAAGAGTAAATAGATGCATAGCTGCAGGCTACTAGGTAAGGGGCAGTATATGAATAGCAGGGTATAGCAAGGGGTTACATGTGGGTTCTCCTCTCATCACTCCTGGCAGATGACAGGTCCCACTCCACACTCTTGATGGTTCCAGACATCAGGTGCGAAAGACTCCCTCGGCTCTGGTACATACTTGCACAGTCCCTGATAAGCTGCGAAAGCAGGACTATCCTCCCTCAGATGTAGGCAATAAGACCTCTCTGTGTGGCATTTTTTTCTCTAAGGCGACTGCTCGTCCCACAACAAGCCCTCTCAGCGCGGCGTCCCCTCACAAGTATAGCCCGATGTTACTTTTTCACCCTGGAAAACAGCCTTCTCCTGCCTTTTGTTAGTAACGTTCTCAATTGACATGTATTGACCTAAAACAGAAGCAGGAATTTTTAGGAAGGGGTTCCTATATTATATGTTGCCCATAGCTTATAAACTATATTACCAAAAGCATTAGTACGCCTGCCTTTACAAGCACACACATATTTTAATGGCATGCCAGTCTTTGTTCGTAGGGTTCAGTATTGAGTTGGCCTACCCTTTGTAGCTATAACAGTTTCACCTCTTCTGGGGAGGCTATCCACCAGGTTTAAGATTGTGTCTATGTGAATGTTTGACCATTCTTCCGGAAGAGCATTTGTGAGGTCAGGCACTGATGTTGGACAAGAAGGCCTGGTTTGCAGTCTGCGCTCTTATTCATCCCAAAGGTGTTCTATTGGGTTAAGCGTCAACTTCCTTCACCCCAAACTCACTCATCTATGTCTTTATGGACCTTGCTTTGGATACTGGTACACAGTCATGTTGGAACAGGAAGGGGCCAACTTCAAACTGTTCCCACAAAGTTGGGAGAATGAAATTTGCATCCACAATGTCTTGGTATGCTAACGCCTTAGGATACAGGTGTCAAACACAAGGTCCACGGGCTGAATGCGGCCCCCCAGGCCATTTCATGTGGCCCTCGCACTTCTCCTGCAGCTGTGGCACCCCCCTTGTCTCTGCCCCGACCTTGTCCCTGTAGTCGGCAGCAGAGAGGACATGACTCCTTTGCCAGATCCTGCACTCCTGTGTGCAGCTGCAGAAAGGCTCATCTTTGCCCACCCCCCCCTTCTTAGCTGTCCGCAGCAGAGAGGAGGGCAGAACTCCTCCTGCAGATCCTGCACCTCTCTGTGCAGCCGCAACAACACCTTGCCTTTGCCTCCCCTGGTCTCAGCATTCAGCAGACACTGGAAACTGACTCCAGCCCTCCTCTGGTTCTTCTCCAGACTCTGCACTTCTTCCCAGATCCACCGCATCTTCTTCCTGGCAGCAGCACAAGGTAAGGGGGTGCATTGTGATGTAAGGAACGGTGGGTGACTCTTGACTTCTGATGGTGGGGGGGTTCTTGACATCCCATGTAAGGGTGTAAGAGGGCGTGGGGTGCTCTGGACATCTAATCCAACAGATATAACTGGCCCTTTGAGGGCAACCATAATGCTGTTGCGGCCCGCAATGAAATTGAGTTTGACAAGCCCTGCCTTAGGAGATCCCTTCACTGGGACACATAATCCCCCTTCCACCAAATGATTTGGACCAGTGGACAAAGCAAAGCAGGTGTCCCAATACTTTTTTGTAATATAGTGTATGTATGAATATTGTAACAGGACGTCAAGTAAATGTGACAGGAAGTCAGGTAAATCTGTGAGTGTTGTCACAGATGGGAGATACAATGCACCAATTACTATAGGGTGTCGGCTGCAGAAGCCAGCAGAAAGGTCTAAAGACGTTGAACATACTTCAGCTGTTCGGAATGAGGAAGTTAAGGCTTCTATAATTTGTCCAAAGGAAGTCTAAGGATTGCTGCCTCCGGAAGCTGTCTCCTGAAGCCGTGTGGGCTGGGGACAGGAGAGCAGTCAGACGTGTGCCCCTGAAAGCTGTGTGAGTGTGGGGAAGACCTCCTGAAGTGATGTGAAGCTGAGGAGGGTAGCAAGTGTGGAGACTACTCGAAGTGAGGTCTTGGATCGTTTCTAGGTGAAAAGAAACCAATGGACATTTCCTGTGTGAAGGGGAAATTAACAAGTGTGAAGACGACTCAAGGTGAGGTCTTGAACTATTTCTATGTGGAAGAAATAAATGAACTGTTTTGCTATGTGAAGAGACAAGCAAAGGGACATGTTCAATGAGAAGAGGAAAAGGGACCTGTTAAATGAACATGTGCTGTGTGAAGAGATAAAACATGGACTATTGAGAGTCTGCTGTACGATCAGCCAAGTCTGCCCAACAGTAGGTTGGGGACAGACTCTTAGGTAGGTTCCAGTGTGAGAAGGTAGCCGCCCACATAGGCAAGGATTTATTTTGGTGTTTTATTTTATTTTGCTGTTTTTGACGCTTGCAGTCTGGTGAAGAAAATTACATTAATAAACCAAACTGTTGTTTGCAACCACTTCTCGGAGATCTTCTTGTGAAAACGCACCCCCCAAGGGGTCATCCACGCCTACCACTGAGCTAATCCCTCACATATGGTGGAGGTATGCAGTGGGCAGAAGCAGAGATCCCTGCAAAGAAGTGCATATGTTTGATGAACTTTGTCTGGTGCATGAGATTGCACAATCTATGTGTGCAGGAGAGAAGATCCTGAAAGAGAAAAAAACGTGTTTTAAAGAGGCAGCGGTCTCAAAATTTTTGATGAACTGTGTCTGGTGCAAGGGACTGCACAAACTGTGTCTGCAGGAAAGGAGATCCTGCAAGAGAGAGAAAAGCTACTAAGTTTTAAAGGGACAGTGGTCTCAAAATATTTGGCTGGACTGTGAAAAATTTATTGTGGAGTTATTGAAGATGGGGCGATCAAAACGCCTGAAAGATGCAAAGATCGCTGAAATGAGAGACCGGATTCTATGGATGGAGGGGATGCTACCGTCTGAACCAGCCCCATCCATGCCTGAACGGAATCGGCTAAAGAAAAAGGTTGTTGTCCCTAGCAACACTGGGGCAAATGCAGATTTTCAGCGGAGCTTTGCAGCTCAACAACAGGCTCACCCAGAGAGCATGGCAGGCTGGAAACAGAGACGCCAGCAGCAAATGGAGGAAACCGATCAGGTGTGCAGGGCTGAGCTGGATGCCGTGCAACGGTAAATGGAAGAAAAGGAACAACCCCTGGGGGTACAGTTACAGTGGGAAGAAACCACTGCTCTTCCTTTTTCCGAGTTGAAAAACCATAGAAAGGCTATAATGGAGAAAGATACCATCCTCATGGAAAAGGAAATTGAAATTCAGACTTTGCAGAAGCAAAGTATGTGTGAAAGGTTGGAGTTGCGTAATCGGCTGGAAAAAAGTCTTCAGTGTTTGGAAGCTACAAAAATAGACCTGCAGGGGCGCAGGAACAGAATGTTGCTCTGAAAACGACATTGTCTCTCAGCGACAAGGAGGAAAGTGAAAGAGAGGCTAAATTACTGAGTACTGTGTATGAGCTCACTACTTTGAGCAATGTGGTAGATGAATTGCGTGCAGACTGTGAAAGTTGGAAAGGGGAAGCCCAACGTGTCCAGCAGCAGTTAAAGGAGAAAGAAGCCTGTGTGGCAGAATTACATTCTTATTCCCAGATGCTAGCCAGTGAGGTGAAGGCTCTTATGCAGGGAAAAGGAGATTCGGAACACAAGAGAAAAAAAGTAGAGGCACAGCTGCAGGAATCGCAAGTCAAGGTGTCAAAAGGTGACCGAGTGTGTGCTAAGCTGTCAGAGAAGGCAAACCGACTGCAGGTTGAGCTGGACAATGTTACAAATCAGCTTTCTCAAGCAGACAGCAAATCTAGAAAAATTGCCAAGGATTTCTCTATCTTGGAATCGCAGCTGCAAGACACGCAGGAACTCTTACAGGAAGAGAGGTGTCAAAGGCTGAGTTTTAGCACAAAGCTCAAACAAATGGAAGATGAGAAAAATGGCTTCCTGGAACAATTAAAAGAGGAGGAGGAAGCAAAGAAAAACCTATCAGAGCAAGTCGCAACATTGCAAGCTCAGATAGGAGATATGAAAAAACGCATGGAAGAAAGCATTGCTTCATTAGAAAATGTTGAAAATGTGAAAAAGAAGTTTGATCAGATGCTTGGTGAGGAGAAGACTGTGTCTGCAAAATATGCAGAAGAACGCGACCGTGCAAAAGCGGAGGCGCGTGATAAAGAGAGCAAAGCCCTGTTCTTGGCTCGCTCTGTGGAGGAAGCTCTAGAGTCTAAGGCTGAACTAGAAAGAGTTAACAAACAGCTGTGTACAGAGATGGAATATTTGGTCAGCTCCAAGGAGGATGTTGAGAAAAGCGTTCAGGAGCTAGAAAAGTCTAAGCGAGCCTTAGAACAGCAAGTAGAAGAGATGAAGACTCAGATGGAAGAACTTGAAGAGGAATTACAGGCGACAAAGGATCTGTCCCAAAGAGGGGATAGTGTGCCTGATGCAGTTTTTAAAAGGAACAGTGTCTTGGGGTCTGTCCTGAGTGAGCATCAGAAATTTGATGACATGTTGCTTGAATCACCCCTCTGGAATAAACAGTTCCTTCAAAAACTTCAAGCACTGGAAAATGTATCATTAGAGCTTCAGCAAACAAAGGAGCTGTGTAAGAAATGGGATGATTTCTCAGTTCAGGCTGAAAACCTAGTGGAGAAAACTAAAGCAAGTGATATAAAACTTGGAGAAAAAGAGCAAACACCACCTAGTAGAGAAAACTAAGGCAGTTGGTGAAAACGTGAAGCAAATGAATTTCAAGTGCCTTTCAGGGAATATTTCCAAAATGGAAATGGTGAAAGACAGGTGGCAGAAGTTTGAGCGTGATCTGGAGATACATTCCATGTGGAGTTCAGATAAAGAAAAGGAACCAGGTGACCTTGAGCGGTCAAATAGTTCAGCAGAAAGTGCATTGAAGAAACCTGTAATAGACTGTGTTGTGGCCTTTGACCCCTATGTTGGTGGAAGGAAAGTTGATGAAGTTCTGGTTGGCTACTTCTGTGAAGAGTTTGGCAAGAAATATAAACTGGATATCAAATCAAATAGTAGGCCTTTACTGCGACTCGCTCAGGAGGGCGAAAAGTTTAAGAAGTTGATGAGTGCAAATGCTTCAGATATGCCTCTGAATATGAAATGTTTGGTGAATGATATTGATGTCTCTGGAAAAAGGAACAGGGGTCACTTTGAAGAAATGTGTGACAGCCTGTTGTCGCAAATGGAAAATCCTCTGCACAGCATCTTGGAGCAAGCCAAGCTCAAGAAGGAAGATCATTTCCTTTTACAACAAAGAGTCAATGATTGTGTACAGCTGTATGGAGAGGCAATTCAAGTCACAGAGGGACGTCAAGAGTCCCTGTCCAAATTAGGAGACTTCTTAAGAATACATGCGGACTCTCTAGGAGTCCTTCAAACTTTAAAAGAAACAGTAGTGGGAACCGTCAGCGTGGATCTAGACAAAACAGATCCTCTAAAAAAAGTACGGACATTACTTGGAACAAAGCTAAGTGAAGCAGAGGTGCTCAAAGTGTTGTGGAAATCATTTATTGATTGCAGAGAAAGACGGCTCAAGATTGGTGAAGACATTAAGACTAACACAATTGAGTTGCCTATGGATCACGGTCCTCCATGGCGGATAGGACAGACGGTTATGCAGGACAAACTTGAGAAGGAGCTAAATGATGCCAAAAATGCAGTTGAGAAATATGTATATGAGAAATCTGTCAATGAAGATGACAGAAACAGTTTCATCCTGAAGCTTGAAGATTCAGAGAATTGGCTATATGAAGATGGAGAGGATCAGCCAAAACAAGTGTATGTGGACAAGCTGACGGACTTGGAGAGAGAGCCACCCCTGCAGGCGTTTCAACAGAGGTTGGCAGTTGTAAATTCATGTCGGCATGGAGGACAGTGGCTGATGGAGAGAGCAGAGCGGATTGCTCAGAGGGATGTATCTCTGGCAGCTGAAGCAGACAAAGAATTGAATGGATTGAACATTACTGGGAGGCTTATCAGTGAGAGTCAAGAGCAGTGCCAGACACATGCGTGCCTGGAAAACTGTGTCCCAACCCCAGGCTTGAGACAAGGGGGGGGGGATATGTAACAGGACGTCAAGTAAATGTGACAGGAAGTCAGGTAAATCTGTGAGTGTTGTCACAGATGGGAGATACAATGCACCAATCACTATAGGGTGTCGGCTGCAGAAGCCAGCAGAAAGGTCTAAAGACGTTGAACATACTTCAGCTGTTCGGAATGAGGAAGTTAAGGCTTCTATAATTTGTCCAAAGGAAGTCTAAGGATTGCTGCCTCCGGAAGCTGTCTCCTGAAGCCGTGTGGGCTGGGGACAGGAGAGCAGTCAGACGTGTGCCCCTGAAAGCTGTGTGAGCATGGGGAAGACCTCCTGAAGCGATGTGAAGCTGAGGAGGGTAGCAAGTGTGGAGACTACTCGAAGTGAGGTCTTGGATCGTTTCTAGGTGGAAAGAAACCAATGGACATTTCCTGTGTGAAGGGGAAATTAACAAGTGTGAAGACGACTCAAGGTGAGGTCTTGAACTATTTCTATGTGGAAGAAATAAATGAACTGTTTTGCTATGTGAAGAGACAAGCAAAGGGACATGTTCAATGAGAAGAGGAAAAGGGACCTGTTAAATGAACATGTGCTGTGTGAAGAGATAAAACATGGACTATTGAGAGTCTGCTGTACGATCAGCCAAGTCTGCCGAACAGTAGGTTGGGGACAGACTCTTAGGTAGGTTCCAGTGTGAGAAGGTAGCCGCCCACAGAGGCAAGGATTTATTTTGGTGTTTTATTTTATTTTGCTGTTTTTGACGCTTGCAGTCTGGTGAAGAAAATTACATTAATAAACCAAACTGTTGTTTGCAACCACTTCTCGGAGATCTTCTTTTGAAAACGCACCCCCCAAGGGGTCATCCACGCCTACCACTGAGCTAATCCCTCACAATATATACAGGTGCATCTTAAAAAATTTGAATATCATTAAAAAGTTCATTTATTTCAGTAATTCAATTAAAAAAATTTAACTCATAAATTATATAGATTCATTACACACAGTGATATATTTCAAGCATTTCTTTCTTTCATTTTTGATTATTATGGCTTACACAGCTTGTGAAAACCCAAAATTACATATCTCAGAAAATTAGACTATTGTGAAAAAGTTCAATATTTTAGGCTCGTGGGTTAATTTACTATAGCGCCTAGTTGGCCAATGTGCAAATGCACGGTCACAATTGGATAAATCTGGGGAGAAAAAAAGGAATTTACTATAGTGCGCAGGAAAAAATTGTTGCAAAAGTGAACTTACTAACGGTCACAGAATTCAGCGACCGTCTAAATCAGTTCCCGTGGTAAGAGCAGGAGAATTGCACATTGACATAATGTTTAGAGTAGAGTAGAGTAGATATGAGGTACCTTATTTGTAGAGGATCTGGTTTTAAATTTTAAATTTTTTCAATTGTTAATGATAAACCAGAAATATCAAGGAAACTATAAGAAGAGATAACTTCTCCTTGTTTCTACGAGTGTGTACTGACACAATTGTGCATGCTCAGACTAGAAAAACAGTCACAATCCTTCCCTTATTCAGTTTTAACTGCGTGCTATAGTGAATGCCAAAATGCGCAAATGCCAAAAATGCATTTGTGATTGTAAAATTGTGTGAGATAACAAACTATCCAATATACATATATATATTTGCAAGTGAAAATCATTGATTCTAATTTACAACTGGTGCTTCCACAAAAAAATGTGTATACATATATATTTACACAAAGTATGTATATGTGTGTGTGTGTGTGTGTATATACAGTATATATATATACAGTGGATACGGAAAGTATTCAGACCCCCTTAAATTTTTCACTCTTTGTTATATTGCAGCAATTTGCTAAAATAATTTAGGTTCATTCTTCTTCCTCATGAATGTACACATAGCACCCCATACTGACAGAAAAACACAGAATTGTTGACATTGTTGCAGATTTATTAAAAAAGAAAAACTGAAATATCACATGGTCCTAAGTATTCAGACCCTTTCCTCAGTATTTAGTAGAAGCCCCCTTTTGATCTAATACAGCCAGGAGTCTTTTTGGGAAAGATGCAACAAGTCTTTCACACCTGGATTTGGGGATCCTCTGCCATTCCTCCTTGCAGATCCTCACCAGTTCTGTCAGGTTGGATGGTAAACGTTGGTGGACAGCCATTTTTAGGTCTCTCCAGAGATGCTCAATTGGGTTTAAGTCAGGGCTCTGGCTGGGCCATTCAAGAACAGTCACGGAGTTGTTGTGAAGCCACTCCTTCGTTATTTTAGCTGTGTGCTTAGGGTCATTGTCTTGTTGGAAGGTAAACCTTCGGCCCAGTCTGAGGTCCAGAGCACTCTGGAGAAGGTTTTTGTCCAGGATATCCCTGTACTTGGCCGCATTCATCTTTCCCTCGATTGCAACCAGTCGTCCTGTCCCTGCAGCTGAAAAACACCCCCACAGCATGATGCTGCCATCACCATGCTTCACTGTTGGGACTGTATTGGACAGGTGATGAGCAGTGCCTGGTTTTCTCCACACATACCGCTTAGAATTAAGGCCAAAAAGTTCTATTTTGGTCTCATCAGACCAGAGAATCTTATTTCTCACCATCTTGGAGTCCTTCAGGTGTTTTTTAGCAAACTCCATGCGGACTTTCATGTGTCTTACACTGAGGAGAGGCTTCCGTCGGGCCACTCTGCCATAAAGCCCCGACTGGTGGAGGGCTGCAGTGATGGTTGACTTTCTACAACTTTCTCCCATCTCCTGACTGCATCTCTGGAGCTCAGCCACAGTGATCTTTGGGTTCTTCTTTACCTCTCTCACCAAGGCTCTTCTCCCCCGATAGCTCAGTTTGGCCGGACGGCCAGCTCTAGGAAGGGTTCTGGTTGTCCCAAACGTCTTCCATTTGAGGATTATGGAGGCCACTGTGCTCTTAGGAACCTTAAGTGCAGCAGAAATCTTTTTGTAACCTTGGCCAGATCTGTGCCTTGCCACAATTCTGTCTCTGAGCTCTTCAGGCAGTTCCTTTGACCTCATGATTCTCATTTGCTCTGACATGCATTGTGATCTGGAAGGTCTTATATAGACAGGTGTGTGGCTTTCCTAATCAAGTCCAATCAGTATAATCAAACACAGCTGGACTCAAATGAAGGTGTAGAACCATCTCAAGGATGATCAGAAGAAATGGAAAGCACCTGAGTTAAATATATGAGTGTCACAGCAAAGGGTCTGAATACTTAGGACCATGTGATATTTCAGTTTTTCTTTTTTAATAAATCTGCAACAATGTCAACAATTCTGTGTTTTTCTGTCAGTATGGGGTGCTATGTGTACATTCATGAGGAAGAAGAATGAACCTAAATGATTTTAGCAAATGGCTGCAATATAACAAAGAGTGAAAAATTTAAGGGGTCTGAATACTTTCTGTACCCACTGTATATATATGTGTGTGTGTGTGTTACACTTTGAAAAAACATCAGATCTCAAAGCGGAAAAATATCATGCTGGATATCTATACTGATATGGACTGGGTAATGTGTTAGAAATGAAGGGATGCCACATCATTGGATGGAAATTAAAATACATCAACCTACAGAGGGCTGAATTTAAAGACTGAAAATCAAAGTGAAAAAAAATTATGCAGCAGGCTAGTCCATTTTACTGAAATTTCATTGCAGCAACTCAAAAAGTAGTTTGTATGGCCCCTAAATCCTTGTATGCAAGCCTGACGGCATCGTGGCATGCTCCTAATGAGGCGACAGATGGTGTCCTGGGGTATTTCCTCCCAGATCTGGACCAGGGCATCACTTAGCTTCTGAACAGACTGAGGTGCAACCTGGCGGCGTTGGATGGACCGAAACATAATGTCCCAGAGGTGTTCTATTGGATTTAGGTCAGTTGAGCGTGGGGACCATTCAATGGTATAAATTCCTTCATCCTCCAGGAACTGGCTGCATACTCTCGCCACATGGAGACGGGCATTGTCGTGCACCAGGAGGAACACAGGACCAGGTGGCGGCCGGTGCGTTGGGCGTGCAGGGGTGCCGCCACCCCCATCCATGCGTCCGGCCCCCTAATCTGCATGCGGGGCGCCGAACGTATGGAGTTCAATGCAGTTTTTTTTTCTTCTGAAGCACGTGATTACAACCAAAGGCTCTAATAGGCTTCAGAAAAGGGTGGACTCCGGGTGCAGAGCAGTGCACCCCGAGCCTACCCATTGTGTGACAATAGCGAATGAATATTCGCTATTGTCACACGGATCCTCCTCCCGGCCAATCAGGAAGCGGGTCCGAGACCTGTTTCCTGATTGGCCAAAAGGAAAACTTTTGCAATTGGCCAAGAAGGCGGAGAAGGACTCGGGAGATGCGGAGGACTGAGGAGAAGCTGCCGCTGCATCAGGTAAGTGCACTGGTCTTTCTGCACGCTGTAGAAACTCTGCATTGAAAGGGGGCACACTGTGCTAACTCTGCATTAAATGGAGGCACGCTGTGCTAACTCTGCATTGAATTGGGGCACGCTGTGCTAACTCTGCATTGAATGGGGGCACGCTGTGCTAACTCTGCATTGAATGGGGGCACACTGTGCTAACTCTGCATTAAATGGGGGCATGCTGTGCTAACTCTGCATTGAATGGGGGCACACTATACTTTGATTACTGAAGGCCCCTTTACACTTTTGTGACCTCAAAGTCATGCAATTTTTTGCCGCGTTTTTTGCTGCAAAGCAATGCCTATTATATTTTTCGCCCCCCCCCCCCCCCCCCAGAAATTTTTTTAGCACCAGTCGCCACTGCACAGGACCCATTGCACCAGCATAAGGCCAGACAATTGGTCCAAGGATTTCATCCTGTTACCTAATGGCAGTCAGAGTGCCATTGTCTAGCCTGTAGTGGTCTGTACGTCTCTCCATGGTTATGCCTCCTCAGACCATCACTGACCCACCACTAAACTGGTCATGCTGAATAATGTTACAGGCAGCATAACAGTCTCCAAGGCTTCTCCACATGTGCTCAGGTTGAACCTGCTCTCATCTGTGTAAAGCATAGGGTGCCATCGGTTGAACTGCTAATTCTGGTGTTCAATGGCAAATGCAAATTGAGCTCCATGGTATTGGGCAGTTAGCACAGGGCCTACTAGAGGACATTAGGCCCTCTGACCACCCTCATAAACTCTGTTTCTGATTGTTTGGTCAGAGACATTCATACAAAATGACCTCCCGGAGGACATTACATTGTCCGAACACAGACCGAGTGACGCTCCTATCCAGACCGTCAGGTCGCCAGTATAAATTCTTCCCTGTTTGGCAGCACGCAGAAACCCAGCTGCTGATGTGGCCACTCCAACGAGTGTGTGAGAGGCTGCGAGAGCTATGAGAGTCGGAGTGCAGACTGTGACAGTGAGACAGGCACAGTGGAGTGCCAAGTGCTGAAGCTGTGTTAATCGTTCTCCTTTGACCTAGTGGAGTGCCGACCCTGTGCTCAGTCCTTCTGCTAAACATCAACAAATAAAGAGCGGCATGTGGTGTGTCTAAAGCATTGACTGTCTGGCGAGCCCGGAGTAGGAGGAAACAGGGAGTGCGGCAGAACAAGCTGGAGTGTGTAAGTATGTCACTAACTACCTTCACAGCATAAGAAAACCATGATCACCCTGAGTGGGAATAGTTGTAGGAGCAGTGACCACTGTGAAGGAGGTAGGAAGCAGTGATTACTGCTGTTGATTGACGGAGATGCTTGTCTAAAGCCTACATCTGGTGCCTGCTATGTCTGCTGTGCATGGTTGAAGGCTGCAGTGCAGGAGGCATTGAAACAGATCAGAATGCTAATTGTCAGCTTGCTATAGTGCTTTTTCATCTTATCTCAATCTTAAGTGCCACATCTCCGCTCCGCAGTCATTGTTTGCTGACCCTTATTTTATGTTAAGGTTCCCTCTGATGGGCACATATGTTAAGGGGCACACTGATGGGCTCAAAAATGTGTCCATCAGCGTGCCCCTTAACATAAAATGTACCCATCAGAGTGCCCCTTAACATAAAATAAGGGGTATGCTGATGGGCACATATTATGTTAGCGGGGTCACGCTGATGGGCACATATTATATTAACCTGATTATGTCAGAATTTTTGTGCTAAATGCGGTACATTGTTTTGCATGGAAATATGTTTTATATTTTAGGCCTGTAATTCTTAGGAATAACCCACTTAAATCTGTCCAAACAAGAGTCTAGTAGACATCCTGGGTATGATAAAGTTTGAAACACGAAATCATAAATTATAATATAATATTAAGGGTCCTTTCACACGGCCGCTCCGTGTGTCCGCAAATCATCCAATCCGTTTGCGGATGATTTGCGGACATAATGTAAGTGAATGGCATTGCGGATGTCAGCGGAATACCATCCGCTGACACCCGATTTTCCTCCTGTCAGTTCTGTTCCGTTTTTACAAATGGAACAGAACCCCATTTTTCCTTCCGTGTAAAAAACGGAAAGGAAGGAAAATCGGATGTCAGCGGTGTCATCCGCTGACATCCGCAGTGCCATATACTTACATTATGTCCGCATATCATCCGCAAACGGATGGGATGATATGCGGGCGCACGGAGCGGATGACAGAAATGTCATCCGCTCCGTGGAAAAAAAAAAAAAAAAGTCCCGCAGCGGACCTTTCACACGGAGCGGCCGTGTGAAAGGAGCCTAATACATTTTATTCAATAATATAATCAAACCAAAAACACTGAATTGTGTACAAACAAGGGGTGCAATATTACTAGTCACTGTAATAAAGGTTTAGTAAACATCTCGGGTATGAAACATTTTGAAACATGGGACTGCACAAAGTCCGACGTCACAATAGAATCTGGTTTCTTTTCTTATTTTCCTTCCACTGTCATCTCTCTTCGAGCAACAAACCACACACATCCTTGTAGGTGCGACTTTTTCTCAGTTAGTGGGATTTAGTCCATGAAGTGACGACCAGTCAGGCGTTCCGGGTTGACAACGCCAACAGCACGTCCAGATCTGTTCACAGCCATTGATGGTGTTTGGTAAATCAGAAAGATTTGTTTGGTAACTTCCCAAATAAAGTCCACATGAATCACAGGCTTGTCACTCTTCTTTTTTTTTAACCGAATGTAGGCATTCCACAAGCATTGCTTAAGAAGATGTCTGAAGATCTTCTTATAGTATTTTTTTGCTGCTTCCTCATAGCTGGGTAGAATGTCAATGCTTGGTCAGCTCTGTCGACACCTCCCATGGTGTTGTTGTAGTCTATCACTACTTGAGGCTTCATGACTTTTTTCCTACATTTGTGCGTACTATAACAGTGGAGGTGTTATGCACTGTACTCATTAGTAGTGATGGGCGAACATTGGCCGGGGCGGTCTGCGAACTTCAGCCGCAAATTTTCTCAAAAGTTTGCGGCGGGCCCCATTGACTTTAATGGGAGGCGAACTTTAAAAACCTTTAGGTCATATTTGCAGCCACAAAAGACTTACTAGCTGTGCGCAAATAGTCCCAGCACATGGACAATGTCATAACAGAAGTATTGCAATTGGAAAAGTTGCCCTAAAATTTTTTATTTTTTTTTTTACAGCAAAAAATATATTTTTTTTTCATAAATCAGCCAGAACTGACAGCAGTCGGTAAATACATGTCAAACACATATAGGGTCCATTCACACATCTGTAAAATGGGTCCGAATCCATTCCACAATTTGGCGGAACCTTTACAGACCCATTGATTTTCAATTCCAGTCTGAAAAATTAGGCATTCACGGGATAAAGAAGTAAGTGTCGGCCATTTCAGGCCCCAAAAATGAGCCCACATGTGTTTACTTGACAGCTAAGAACATTGTATTCTGTGGCTGAAGGTACATTAGGCATTCACAGGATACAGAAGTAAGTGTCGGCCATGAAAGGCCCCAAAAATTAGCCCACATGGGTTTACCTGACAGCTAAGAATGTAGTATTTGGTGGCAGGAGGGAGGTACATTAGGCATTCACAGGATACAGAAGTAAGTGTCGGCCAGTATAGGCCCCAAAATTAGCCCACATGGGTTTACCTGACAGCCAAGAACGTAGTATTTGGTGGCTGGAGGGAGGTACATTAGGCATTCACAGGATACAGAAGTAAGTGTCGGCCAGTATAGGCCCCAAAAATTAGACCACATGGGTTTACCTGACAGCTAAGAATGTAGTATTTGGTGGCTGGAGGTACATTAGGCATTCACAGGATAAAGAAGTAAGTGTCGGCCGGTATAGGCCCCAAAAATTCGACCACATGGGTTTACCTGACAGCTAAGAATGTAGTATTCTGTGGCTGAAGGTTCATTAGGCATTCACAGGATAGAGA
The DNA here is from genome assembly GCF_965119305.1 of Pelophylax lessonae. Lineage (NCBI taxonomy): Eukaryota > Metazoa > Chordata > Amphibia > Anura > Ranidae > Pelophylax > Pelophylax lessonae. The sequence continues at coordinate 504,086,347 of NC_138771.1, forward strand.
AGTAAGTGTCGGCCAGTATAGGCCCCAAAAATTTGTCCACATAGGTTTACCTGACAGCAAAGAATGTAGTATTTGGTGGCTGGAGGTACATTAGGCATTCACAGGATAAAGAAGTAAGTGTCGGCCAGTATAGGCCCCAAAGATTCAACCACATGGGTTTACCTGACAGCTAAGAATGTAGTATTCTGAGGCTGAAGGTTCATTAGGCATTCACAGGATACAGAAGTAAGTGTCGGCCAGTATAGGTCCCAAAAATTAGCCTACATGGGTTTACCTGACAGCAAAGAAAGTTGTATTCTGTCACTGGAGGTACATTAGGCATTCACAGAAAAAATAATTGTCGGCCCTGGAAGGCCTGCAAAAATTTGGCATTCAATGGACATGAAATGCCTTTAATGCCGCTGTATTTAGCGAAGACAGGGACCAGGAATTGTTGTGGGTGAATGGCAGTCTGGTGGATATTTGTGGCCTGGCATGAGGAATTTCAATGAAACATGGTCTACTGGTCACATGTGTTGAATTCCTCAGAGATCCACGCCTCATTCATTTTTATGAATGTGAGGTAGTCTACACTGTCATGAGCTAGGCGAATGCGCTTATCGGTCACGATCCCCCCTGCTGCGCTGAACGTCCTATCAGACAGGACACTGGACAGGGGGGCAAGCCAACATTTCCATTGCAAACGCTCTAGAACCCGATCTAGTCGGAAATCTGTTGGTCTAGGCGTTCCCTGATGCTGGATCCGGAGTACAGCTGTCGATGGTTCGGCTGAAAGAAGGATCTCATATCTGAAGTGACCAAGACATCTTCAAACCGCCCTCTTCTTGCAGGTGCTGTTGGATTGCTACCCGCAACTGTCTCTCTGTGACTGGAAATTCCTCTGCCAGCGCACGCAAAAGCAGAATGCAGCATTTCCCGCAGCAAGGCCTGAAAGTGCTACATTCTGACCGCCCTCTGTGATTGTGGTAACATTTCCGCCTATTTTGTTTGTACCGGGGGTCTAAGTACTGGTCCTTTGCCTTTATGCTTTTTATATGGGGGTCCCCCTTTTGCACTAAACTGGAAGCGGTGTAGTGGCCTGCTTCCAGCTCATCATCTAGGATAATGTCGTCCTCGTTCTCCTCCTCCCATCCACGGATAACACCAGGGATCCCAGAAAGGTTTAAAGCATGCTCTTCTTGCTCCTCCTCATCCCCCCGGCACCATCTTCCTCTGACTCCTCTTCAGACTCCTGCTGTTGACTTTTCTCAGATGGAGTAGCACCCACTGGGAATTCATCCAACATTGCAACTTCCACATCTTCCTGCTCCTGCTCCTCGACGGCTTGATCAATGACACGACGCAATGCACGCTCCAGAAAGAAGGCGAAGGTATGATGTCACTGATGGCACCCTGGCCGTGACTGACCAGTTTGGTGATCTCATCGAATGGCCGCAGAAGTCTGCATGCGTCGCGCATGAGCAGCCACTGGCGAGGTGAAAAAAACCCAAGCTCCCCAGAACCTGTCCTGCCACAGAGTTCGTACAGGTAGTCGTTAACTGCACTTTTCTGCTGGAGCAGCCTATCAAGCATATGCAACCTTGAGTTCCATTGCGTCGGGCAGTCAGAAATAAGATGCCTGACGGGCAGGTTGTGTCGCTGCTGAATGTCAGCAAGGCGAGCCATGGCTGTGTAAGATTTTCTGAAATAGCCCGAGATTTTCCTGTCCTGCCACAAGACGTCCTGGACCCCAGGGTATTTGGCAACTAATCGCTGCACCACCAAGTTCAGGACGTGGGCCATGCATGGCACGTGTATTATTATGCCTGTTTCAGCGCGCTCAGCAGATTGGCACCGTTGTTGCACACCACTTTACCAACTGTCAAATTGAGCGGTGTCAAACACTGATCTGCCTGTGAACACAAAGCTGAAAGGAGTGCAGGACCAGTGTGGCTCTTGGCTTCCAGGCACAACAGACGCAGCACAGCATGGCAACGTCTCACCTTGCATGTGGAATAGGTTCTGGGGATATTGGGCGACGCACCGAAAGAGACGGTAGCAGCAGAAAAGGAGGAGTCAGCCGAGGAGGAGAGGGAGGATGGAGGAGGAGGAGGAGAAGAAGAGGCAGGCCTGCATGCAATTTATGGCAGTACAACCAAATCTACACGGGCTTGAAGGCCATCAGAAGGTTCACCCAGTGGGCAGTAAAAGTGATAAACCTTCCCTGTCCGTGTCTGCTAGACCATGTGTCTGTGGTCAGATGTATCTTGGCACCAACACTGTGTGCCAGAGATATATTCACTTGCCACTGAGCATGGCCATACAGCTCTGGAATGCCCTTCTGCGAGAAATATTTCCTGCCTGTGACCTTCCATTGTGGTGTTCCAATGGCCACAAATTTACAAAAGGCCTCCGAGTCGACCAGTTGATATGGCAGTAGTTGGCGGGCTATCAGTTCCAGCCAGCAGTCAAACGTTGGGCAAGAGGGTTATCCGGTGTCATCATTTTTTTCCGCTTCAACATTTGGGCCACAGAAGCCTGCCTTTTTCCAGAACAACGCGACGACGGCATGATGGAAGGTGGAGTGGAGGACAATTGTGAGGACAGAGGAGAAGGAGAAAAGGCTGGACGGTGAGAGCCTGGAGTGTGGCTTTGTGGGTTCTGATGGTGTTGCTCTCACTGGGCTCGGTGATGGGAGTTCAGGTGCCTTCTTAAGGCGGTCGTCCCTAGGTGAGTGTTGGGCTTACCGCGACTTATGCCTTGACTGCAAAGGCTGCAGATGGCAACACTGTTGTCAGCAACGGACACATTAAAAAAAGCCCACACTGTGGAGCCATGTGCCGGCGTCCTGGGAGCACCAGATGTGACTGTACATGGTTGATAGCTCGCTCCTGATACAATAGCAGTCTGCTTTGTACCTCTTGTGCAATGCAAGTTCTTCCTGCCTCTCCTCCCTATCTGCCGGTCCGTCTCTCCCTCTGAACTCCCCTCCTCTTCCTCTCTTGCGGCCACCCATGTGACGTCCATAGAAACGTCATCATCCACGTCACCTTCCCCACCACTAACATTCGAGATCTTGGAGTAGGCAGCAACAGCGGGGACCAACCTCCCTGGGCTGATCTGGGTACTGTCGCCAGACTGCTGAGTGGCGGCTGTTGCTACTTCCTCTTCCTGATCTGATGCCAACAATGGCTGCGCATCTTGTGATGGATCGGAAAATAATTCCAGTGACTCAAGCGGAGGGTATGTGGTGGTTTGGGGGTGCACACAGCAGAGAGTGAAGAGGGTGCAGATAGAGAGGATGAGGAGGGTGCAGAAGAGGAAGGCTGAGTGAGCCACTCAACCAAGTCTGGTGCGTCCTTTGACGTAATTGAACGCACCTTCTGAAACTTCACACTTTGGCTCTGGCCTACTGCTCCTGCCCGACCCCTACCACCCCTGCGTAAGTGTCTGCCTCTTCCTCTGTCTGTCATGTTTTTAAATTACCCTGTGTCAAAAGTCTCTAGAGAATCGCAGTATATCTGGAAAAAGGTATATAACACCCCGCTTCAAACTGTGGTATTGGGGGGCCACAGGTTTATCACACCAGTTCTAAAAATAATTGGCCAATAACTGTTGTCACTTTGTGTAGCACAGTTAACACAGCAAAAGAGGCCAAATTTTTGCAGGACTAAAATACAATCTTACAAAAGTATACTGCTAAATAATACCACACTTCAATCTGTGGTATTGGGGGGCCACAGTTTTATCACACCAGTTGTACAAATAATTGGCCAGTAACTGTTGTCACTGTGTGTAGCAGTTAACACAGCAAAAGAGGCCACATTGTTGCAGGACAAAAATACAATCTTAGAAAATATACTGTTAAATAACACCCCACTTCAATATGTGGTATTTGGGGGCCACAGTTTTATCACACCAGTTCTACAAATAATTGGCCAGTAACTGTTGTCACTGTGTGTAGCACAGTTAACACAGCAAAAGAGGCCACATTTTTGCAGGACTAAAATACACTCTTAGAAATGTATACTGTTAAATAACACCCCACTTCAATATGTGGTATTGGGGGGCCACTGGTTTATCACACCAGTTTTTCAAAAAAATGGCCAGTGAGTTTGGCACTGTGTGTATCAGACTTGATGCAGCAAAAGAGCCAATATTGTTGCAGGACACAAATACACTTATGAAAGTATACTCAGATAACACCCAACTTCAATATGTGGTATTGGGGGGCCACTGGTCTATCACACCAGTTGTTCCTAAAATTGGCCAAGGAATTTGGCATTGTGTGTATCAGAGTTAACACAACAAAAGAGGCAATATTGTTGCAGGACACAAATACACTTGTAAAAGTATACTCAGATAACACCCCACTTCAATATGTGGTATTGGGGGGGGGGCACTAGTCTATCACACCAGTTATAATACATTAAAAGTGCTTTTGTCACTGTTTGTAGTATTGCTGCAGCAACGCTCAGTCACCACATCTGTCACAATGCTGCACAGTGCACAATAAAATCCACTATAATATGCTTTCTATATTACAAAGTATATTATACTGTGGATTACATGGCACTGCACACCTATACAAAATAAATTGTAGCCCTTTAAATGACTTTTGTGGACATTAACAGAGCGATTTGTGTCACTGCTGATCGGTCCCTAGAGCACACTGGATACCTGTCCCTAAACTGAACAGAAACTGCACACCTATACCAAATAAATTGCAGCCCTTTAAATGACTTTTGTGGACATTAACAGAGCGATTTGTGTCACTGCCGATCTCTCTCTGTCCCTGGAGCACAGACTGGATACCTGTCCCTAAACTGAAAAGAGACTGTAGTAGACCTTTACCGAAATACCAGCCCTGAAAAGGACTTTTGTGGATCTTAACAGAGCTATTTGTGTCTGGCAATCTCTCCCTGATAAACACAGCAGACCTTTCCCTATGCTGACAAAAAGCAGAATTAGAAATGGCCGCCTGCTCTGGTCTATTTATAAGGTAGGGGGCATGTCCTTGTGCTGAAATGTTTCAATTGGCTGTCCTGTTCCACCTGACGGCTGTGTCATGGGTCAAAGTTCTCCCCAATGTAAACTAATATGGACGCCGCGAACAACGCCTTGTGTTCGCAAAATTGGCGGATAGCAAAAAAGCAAAATTTGCCGCAAACCGACCGCCGGGCGAACTGCAAGGCCATCCCTACTCATTAGTCACACATCTATGTTGCCATTCCATAATTACTGTATTTTTCATCAAATTGTGTTCTTTTTCCAGTGTATATCACTGAATTCCAGTGACAATTCACATAGCATGTAGGATTTTACGCCAAATTGGGCCCTCTTTGATGCAGTGTATGGCACCAAGCTGAGCCTTCCCTTGTAGGCCATTAGACTTTCATCTATGCTGATGTCTCTTTCTGGCACATAGCTCCGTTGGAAATTCTGAAGAGTCATTTGATATACTTCCCAATTTATTTTTAGTTTTGGTGCAGGATGAGTAGTTTCATCAAATTCTTTATTATTTTCAAAGCGGATATATTTTATTATGAGGGAAAATCTGTACTCTGACATGACCGTGCCAAAGAATGGAGTGGCAAGTAATGTATTGGTTGTCCAATACCACTTCTGCAAGGGTTTCCCCACCACTCCCTGAAGAATTATTAGGCCCAGAAATTTCCAAAGGTCACCTTTGATCGCTAGTTCCCACTTTCTGCATCTTGAAAACCTCTGATGCATAGCGCATTGTTGCTCTTTGTACCGGTTGATATCGGTAACTATTTTTTCAATAACCTCATTGGTCAAAAATAATTGTACTTATGCCAAGGGGCTGTCATGGTCAACGTCAATTTTCATACCAGGTGCTCCTGTAAATGGGAATCTTGGGGGCGCTGCCTGATCCATACCGCAGTCAATAGAGCACCAAGTCCGCACATCGCTGAGCTCAGTCGCAGAATCATCGCTGACGTCACTTTCCGTACCTGATGATGAATTTTCCCACAAATCGCTATCGCTCAGTTCTTCAAGTAACTCAGTTTCGCTGTCGCTGTTTCCCAGCTTGTCTAAAAGCACTTTTGCGCAAAAAGAACGCTTTTTGAACACCATGGTTATTCTCAATTTTCCAGGCACAAAGATCTGGAAAAGCACAGGCAGGGCACTGGAAAAGTCACCTTGTGAAATCCTGAGGTGAAATGGTTTGATACAGTGTAATCCGTTATGATAACAACTTTGTATCATGTCATTTGTTTTATTTACTTTTTTGAAATTGCCGCTGGTTCCAACCCCCTGCGTCGCGACGCTCGCAGGGAAGGGAACCGGAAGACAGGTGTCGGTATCTGCCAAACACACAGCGGGAGGACAGCGGGAGGATGGCTGGAGGACAGCTAGGGAGGACGGCGGGGGATCGCAGGGGAAGGTGAGTTTTATTGTGGGGTAATCCCGAATGTGGCTCGGGGTTACCGCTTTTGGTACTCTCTATTAACCCCGAGCCACACTCGGGAATGCCGCTAGGTAGGTTAAGGGGGCACTCTGATGGGACACTTGATGTAAGGGGGCACACTGATGGGAATACCTGATGTAAGGTGGCACTGTGATGGCAACACCTGATGTAAAAGGACACTTTGATGAGGACACCTGATGTAAAGGGGTACACTGATCGGGACACCTGATGTAAGGGGGCACTCTGATGGGGACACCTGATGTAAAGGGGCACTCTGATGGGGACACTAGATGTATAGGGGCACTCTGATGGGAACACCTGATGTGATGGAGACAACTGATGTAAAGGGGAAATTTGATGAAGATATCTAATGTAAAGGGACACTCTGATGAGACCAATTATGTAAGGGGGCACTCTGATGAGCATATCTAATGTAAAGGAGCACTCTGATTGACACACCTGATGTGATGGGGACAAATGATGTAAAGGAGCACTCTGATGATGGCACCGAATGTAAGAGGACCTTCTGATGAGGAAACCTGATGTAAGTGTTCATTCTGACAGGAATACCATATGTAAGGGGGGCACTCTGATGAGGACACCTGATATAAGGGGGTACCCTGACAGTGGCAACAGTTTTATGGGGGCACCCAATGTAATGAAGTGTGTGGAGAAAACAGTAAGAATAGCGCCAAAGCGCGTGGCTGGGCCAAAAAAAGGAAAGTAGAAGCGTAAAATCTTTCATCGCACAGACTTGAGATTCGGACCTCGGCCAGAAGAAAATTTTAGTGACTGGACCTCCTTGAATTTTAATTCACTACTCGTGGTATAGAGCTTCTCCATCTTTGGCTGCAGAGAATATAATCTATCTGATTTCTGTATTGACCATCTGGTCACCTCTTTGGTTGTTGGAAAAGAGTTTTTGTTATTACCAGTGTGTTCTCTTGACAAAACCCTATTAGACTTTGTCCTGCTTCATTTTGTACTCCAAGGCCATATTTACCTGTTATTCTGGATATGCTTTGACTTTCTACTTTAGCATTCAAATCCCATTATGAGAAGGATATCTTTTTTTGAAGTTAGTTCTAAAAGATGTTATAGATCTTCATAAAAGCGGTCAATGTCAGCTTCTGCAGCATCAGAGGTTGGTGCATAAACTTGGATTATTGTGATCTTGCGTGGTTTGCCTTGGATATGGACTGAGATCATCTTTTCGTTTTTGGGATTGTACCAAAGTACTTCTTTCCACACTCTTTTGTTGACTATGAGGGCTATACCATTTCTTCTGAGAAATTATTGTCCACAGTAGTAGATATAGTAGTCATCTGAGTTGAATGTGCCCATTCCAGTCCATTTTAGTTCACTAATTCCCAAGATATCGATGTTCAGTCTTGCCATCTCCTGTTTGACCACATCAAAGAAGGAAGGCAAAAGGCAATGTAGAAAGGTGAAAATATACCCAGCTAAATTCTGACTTCCAGAGGATAGCAAGAAGAGACAAAAATACCTTCTTAAACAATCAACCCAAAGAATTAGAGGAAAACAACAGAATGGCAAGAGAGCTTTTCAAGAAAATTGGAGATATCAAGGGAAAGTTTTGTGCAAAGATGGGCACGATAATTGACATAAATGACAAGGACCTGACAGAAGCAGAAGAGATAAAGAAGAGATGGCAAGAATACACAGAAGAACTATACAAGAAAGATCTGGATGTCCCATATAACCACGATGATGCAGTCACTGACCTTGAACCGGATATCCTGGAGAGTGAAGTCAAGTGGGCCTTAGAAAGCATTGCTAATAACAATGCTAGCGGAAGTGATGGTAACCCAGCTGAGTTATTTAAAGGAACTAGAGATCAAATTGCCAACATTTTCTGGATTATGGAGAAAGAAAGGGAGTTCCAGAAGAATGTCAACTTCTGCTTTATTGACTACAGTAAAGCCTTTGATTGTGTGGATCACAACAACATGTGGCAAATACTGAAAGAAATGGGAATACTAGACTACCTCATCTGTCTCTTCTGTCTACCTGTATGCAAGTAAAGAAGCAACAGTTAGAAAAGGACATGGAACAACTCACTGGTTAAAAATTGAGAAAGGAGTATGATAAGGATGTATTTTGTCATCAGACTTATTTAACTTATATGCAGAGTACATCATGCGAAATGCCAGGATCGATGAATCACAAGCCAGAATTAAGATCGCAGGGAGAAATATAAACAACCTGAGATATGCAGACGATACCACACTAATGGCAGACAGTGAAGAAGTACTAAAGAATCTCTTAATGAAGGTGAAAGAGGATAGCGCAAAAGCTGACCTCAAATTGAACATTAAAAAAACTAAGATCATGGCAACCGGTTCCATCACTCCTTGGCAAATGGAAGGAGAAGAAATGTAAGCAGATGGATTATTGGCAGATTTTCCTAGGCACCAAGATCACGACAGACGGTGACTGTAGCCATGATGGTTAAGGGACACTTACTTTTTGGGAGGAAAGCAATGGCAAAGTGCCATAAAGTCAACGCTATGGTTTTCCAAGTAGTAACCTATGGCTCTGAAATTTGAACCATAAGAAAGGCTGAACGCCAAAGAATTGATGCTTTTGAACTATGGTGTTGGAGAAGACTCTTGAAAGTCCATCTGAAGATCAAACCAGTCAATTCTGAAGGAAATCAACCTTGAATATTTACTGGAAGGACAGATCCTGAAGCTGAAAATGTAATACTTTGGCCACCTAATGCAAAGAGAGGACTCATTGGAAAAGACCCTGATGCTGGGAAACATGGAAGGAAAAAGGAGAAGAGAATGTCAGAAAACAAGATGGATTAATAGCATCATCAAAACAATGAACATGAATTTAAGCAAGCTCTGGGAGGCAGTGCAGGACAGAAAAGGTGTGCTATGGTCTATAAGGTCACAAAGAGTCGGACACCACTAAACGACTAAACAACAGGAGGTGTAGAACACAGTAGCCAGCTATAGTGTCTGTCCACCTGCGTTTTGGGTAAGCGTGACACCAACTTTTTTTTTATTAAACCCCCACTTCCAATTAGCAAAGGTTTTGCTTCTCGTTTACTTATAGGTTTAGCGCAATATCCTATTTGGAGAGGGTCATTACTCATCATAACCCCAAGATTAAAAAGGGCTATTACTTTAATGAACCATATGGGGGAGGGGGAACTTAATTTTAAATGCATGTACTCTATGTATGTGCATATGTGCACAAGTTCAAGCACTTACTGGGGTATGGGATTCTATCTACTGATGCTTAGAAATTAGATTTTAAAAATATATATCTGTACACTACTTTTTTTTTTTTTTTTAAAGTGGTTCTGAAGTCACGAGTATTTCTTCCTTAATGCATTACTTGCATTAGAGTAAAAATGTTTTGCTTCCCTCCCCTCCCTAAATAGTTACCTGTGTCCAGTATCGATCCAGAGCTGTGGCCATCTTCAGCTGCACTGCACTTTCTCCCTGGTCCCACAGAACAGAGTGATAGCAGTGGGAGCCATTGGCTCCTGCTGCTCTCAATCAAATCCATTAAGGAGGGAACAAGAGGGGCGGGGGCAAGCTTCACACTGGGGTTGTTTTACTAAGGCAAATAGACAGTGAACTCTGCAAGTGCAGTTGCTCCAGAGCTTAGTAAATGAGGTATACAGTATCTTCACTTTGCAAAGAGTACCCAATCACGTGCAAGGAAAATTAAAAAAACAGCAATTTGGCTTGCGCGTAATTGGATGATGGAAGTCAGCAGAGCTTCTGCTCATTTACTAAGCTCTGGAGTAGCTGCACTTGCAGAGTGCAACTGAACTTTGCAAAGTGCACAGCCTATTTGCCTTTAGTAAATCAACCCCTATGTGTCTATGGACACATACAGCATGCCGCGGGAGCAAACCTGCACATCTGCTCCCATAGCAAGCAGCTTGCTATGGTGGCAGACACAGGAGGAGCCAGAATCACCAGCAGGATACCCCAGAAGAGGAGGTTTGGGGCTGCTCTTTCTAATACCAGGGCACAGAGCAGGTAAGTATAACATCTTTTTGTTATTTTAGGTAAAAAAGGGAGCCTTTAGAATCACTAACTATGGCACAGTAGAGTACAGTGTTTCTTGACATTCCATTTAGCTTGGCACATTACATTTCATAGATTGTCGCATTTTTTTAATTTTAATTCAAATTAAAGCAAAACTCCACCCATCTTTAACCTGCCTCCCCCACCCTGGTCTTTTTAATTGAAAAAAAACCCTATTTATATTTTTTCCCCACAACCTTCAAACCAGTTAGTGACATTGCAGCTGTTTCTTTTTCTTTCTCCGGTGTTGGGGGAGCAGTTATTATTCCAGTCGATCAGTCCTAGAGTACTATGAGCCCAGCCTGCGTGATGGCACCCCCCTTAGGAGGCATGTAAATGACAGGCTGGGATCACAGGAAATGGGCAGAATCAGTGATCTGTTCAGCTCTAGGAGGACCAATGGCATTGGACTGAGGAGGGCGCAAGGGACACCGCTGGAGCATGGAGAGTGAGTAGTGATTAGCAATATATATTATTTGATATGTGAGGAAAGAATAAAAAAATAAAAACTTTGGAGTTCACCTTTCAGTAAAATGGTAGTGTGCACATTCTGCGGTCACAAAAGTGGTATCAAATGGATGTTGAATGTGCACAGCATACTAGGACCACATTATTATTCTGTATGCTGTTAGGATTGAAGTAGTGACAGTTGCCATGGGTTACTGTGCTGTACACATCCTTGTTGCCCTCTCCTCTGCCTTACTAAATAAGACTAATGGTTCAAAGGGAAGAGCAAGAGCTGCTGGGCTGCCAGATAAGGCTATCGATAATATAGCTGCAAATCACGTTTTATTAACCTATAGATTTTCTGTCACAGAAAAGAAGCTTCAACAAATGAGAAGGCCGGAGCTTTCACTGGCAAACAACTGCTGAAAGACAGAAGGCATTCACGAGGAAGTCAAACATGATTGAAAAGGGGAAAAATTCATTAGTTTCTTGTCATGCTACTAAAAGGAGAATGGAGACAATGAGGAAAGTGCGCCGATCGGCATCCGAGCAGAAGTTTGGATCGAGTCATGATTACAGGGTTCATTTAAAAATGTCCCTTGACGCTGAAACAAAACCTCTGCTGGTCTGCAAAGTTTTCTTTAGATACTATTTCTGTACAATGTATCATTTGAAATAAAAAAAAGAGAACATTCTAGTTTTACTGCTTTTTGGCAGAATTTCCATTAATTTTCATAGTAAGCATACAGATCAAACTTGACTACGCGGAAAACGACCCTCCGGTAACACAAAAAAAAAAAAGCTTTTTGTGAAGTTAGATGAAAAAGAAACTTGTCAGTTCCAACTCACCACCAATAAAAAATAGACCCGCACCCCTTGCACTCTCGCAAACTAGTTAATCCAGAAAAAGGCAAGAAAAACAGTAAAAAATAAAATCCTACCTGAACACTTACAGTAATCCGAAGCATTCCTGGTTGAATTTTGTGATGAGTAAAGCAATCCAGGTTCGATTTGCATGGTGTTTGATGCAAATTGCAGTGAATTCTATGTGTGGGGGTGAATCATATAGTAAATTCTGCCCATATATAGGGCTACTAGGCAAGGTATTAAAAAAAAAAAAAAAAAAGGCATGGGAAGCTGGGTACTGCTATGTGGAACTTTTGCCAACCCCCCCCCCAAAAAAAAAATGATGTATTGTACAGCGGGGAAAGCGTTCTTTTCATGCAGCTTCATGTTCAACTTTTAAAATACACAAACCCTTTAAATGACAGGTTTGAGGATGCCTTAAAGGAGACATAAGAGTAAGTCACACATGTGCAAGTCACAAGCAAGTCTCAAGTCTTAACCTTCAAGTCTCAAGCAAGTCCCAAGTTACTGTGGTGAAAAGCAAGCAAGTCAAGTCGAGTCCCTGCTAGAAGTCAACCAAGTCAAGTCAAGTCATTTATTTTGGTCAAGGCACAAATCAAGTCAAAATACTGATCTACCCCAATTTTCACCTTTAAATCAGTTAAAAGTCAGTGGTCAGGAAAGGTTTTGTTTTATTTTCAACATTAACAAACCTGATTAGTGCTTTTTTTCTTGGCATATTAAAGAGACTTTGAATGCTCAAACAACTCAAAATCCTTCGTCCGGTCATGTTTCAACACCACAGTCACTAAAAACGTGTTAAGTATTTCCATTGTTAAACAGCCAGTGTCCTAAAAATCAGAACACACTGAGGTGTTTTAAGTGACTGTGGTGTCAGAAACATAACAGGCACATTGATTTTGCTTTAACACATCTTGAGAAAATGCAAATATTTAAAACCTTAAAAAAGTAAAGTCATTTCGAGTCATATGTCTCAAGTCAAAGTCAAGTCTCAAGTCATGAATACCAAGTCAAAGTCAAGTCGAGTCTTTTATTAATTTTAGTCAAGGAAGTTTCAAGTCCTCCAACTTGTGACTTAAGTCTTACTTAAGTCAAGTCATGTGACTCGAGTCCCCCACCTCTGCCTTAAAGGTGTATCGGGGGGATTTTCAGATAGCCCCAATGTACTAAATTGTATTTTCCACAATATTTGGTTGTGAAATTGATAATTTCCTCTCAAAAATATAATGAAAGGCAAAACTTTTTTTATTTTTTGATAGAGAAGGAGTAGAATACCTATCAGATTTTTATTACAGTCTGTATACCAGGTAGGGAGATTGGCCCTGGTGACAATTAGGGATTCCTTGACTTTAAAAAGGATTTTCTCTCACTTCTGTTTTGCTATGGGGCAGAAAGTGAAGGGGAATCTCCCTAACACTATCCAAATGGAAAAAAAAAATGACTTTAGTTATTTTTAACATTTAGCTTATAACCTGTAGAAACTGAAGCAGCAATCCACTATAATTTGAATCATATGAGTTAAATAAAGGCTTTGCAATAGTTTTAGAAGACACACATATAAAAGACCTGCTTTGAATAGGATATAAATTTGCCAGATGTTTGCTGAGGCTGTCCTTGTACTTTCTAAAGCAAAATCGTCCTACTACTGACCAGTTTTTAAAAGATGTATCATCAGAGGGCTTCTAATTATTTCAGGAACATACCAGTCAATACTTTGTGTCTCTGCATTTGGCCCTGATCTGTCTAAAATTGTGAGAATTCTTTGAAATGTCTCCATGTTGGCTAAATACATTGAAGTCAATAGAGAAGGCAAAATTAGGGTGTTTGGGGTTTCTAAGGATGCAACGTGGCTCCTGAGGGCTACAGAAGCTCCTTTCAGCTATGCTGGGCCTTTTTATTTTGTGCCAAAAGTGCCCCTACTTAGCCTAACTGTTTTACTTTTTTCCAGAGTAAGAAAATGAAAAATAGTAGAAAAAATAGTTACAGTGCTAAGTAACAGTGCTTGAAGATTACAAGCACAAAAAAATAGAAATAAACACATGGCAATAAAATAAATCAGTCCTGACCAATCACAGACTGACTTGTGCCTGTCTAATGTAAACACAGGCACAGAAATTACCCTCTCTCTTCTCCCAAAATCCTTTTTGGATTCATCGAGAGAAGAGAGAGGATCAAAATGTAAGTACTGCACCAAGCACACTTCCACACACCTAGCTAGGCACATTTAACCAAGATCGCCCCCCCCCAGTTAACCCCTACACCCCTTGTCGCATCGCACATAGTATACAGTATATAGCAGCGTTCTCTATTTCTGTATTAGTGTGCCTTGCGACATCATTTAGCGCTAGTGACCATTGCTTTTGGGCTTAGGATACCCGCCACCCCCCCAATAAAGATTTAACCCCCTGATCACCCCCAGTTAACCCCTTCCCCCTGTCACATTGCACACTATATACAGGTAATATAGTGGTTTTCTGTATTAGTGTGATTGTGACTTCAGTTAGCGCTAGCGAATTAGTTTCTGTCTCAAGTAGGTTTATGGTCCCCCACCCCCCCAATAAAGATTAATCCCCCTGATCACCCCCAGTTAACCCCTACACCCCCTGTCACAACACACACTATAGACAGTATATAGCATTTGTCTATATTTCTGTAATAGTGTGACTTGTGACTTGGTTTAGCGCTTGCGACCGTTAATTTTAGGCTTGGGATACCCGCCACCCCCCCAAAAAAGATTTAACCCCCTGATCCCCCTGATCACCCCTAGTTAACCCCTTCCCCCCTTTCACATTGCACACTATATACAGGTAATATAGTGGTTTTCTGTATTTCTGTATTAGTGTGATTGTGACTTCAGTTAGCGCTAGCGAGTTAGTTTCTGTCCCAAGTAGGTTTAGAGTCCCCGCCACCCCCCCAATAAAGATTTAACCCCCTGATCACCCCCAGTTAACCCCTACACCCCCTATCACTTTGCACACTATAGACAGTATATAGTATTTGTCTATATTTCTGTAATAGTGGGACTTGTGACTTGGTTTAGTGCTTGCAACCGTTACTTTTAGGCTTAGGATACCCGCCACCCCCCCCCCCAAAAAAAGATTTAACCCCCTGATCCCCATGATCACCCCCAGTTAACCCCTTCACCCCCTGTCACATCGCACACTATATACAGTATATAGCGGTTTTCTGTATTTCTGTATTAGTGTGATTGTGACTTCAGTTAGCACTAGCGAGTTACATAGAAACATAGAAACATAGAATGTGTCGGCAGATAAGAACCATTTGGCCCATCTAGTCTGCCCAATATATCTGAATCCTATGAATAGTCCCTGGCCCTATCTTGTATGAAGGATAGCCTTATGCCTATCCCATGCATGCTTAAACTCCTTCACTGTATTTGCAGCTACCACTTCTGCAGGAAGGTTATTCCATGCATTCACTACTCTCTCAGTAAAGTAATACTTCCTCATATTACTTTTAAACCTTTGCCCCTCTAATTTAAAACAGTGTCCTCTTGTGGTAGTTTTTCTTCTTTTAAATATGCTCTCCTCCTTTACCGAGTTGATTCCCTTTATGTATTTAAAAGTTTCTATCATATCCCCTCTGTCTCTTCTTTCTTCCAAGCTATACATGTTAAGGTCCTTTAACCTTTCCTGGTAAGTTTTTTCCTGCAATCCATGTACTAGTTTAGTAGCTCTTCTCTGGACTCTCTCTAGAGTATCTATATCCTTCTGGAGATATGGCCTCCAGTACTGCGCACAATACTCCAAGTGAGGTCTCACCAGTGTTCTGTACAGCGGCATAAGCACTTCTCTCTTTCTACTGCTTATACCTCTCCCTATACATCCAAGCATTCTGCTGGCATTTCGTGCTGCTCTATTACATTGTCTTCCCACCTTTAAGTCTTCTGAAATAATTACTCCTAAATCCCTTTCCTCAGATACTGAGGTCAGGACTGTGTCAAATATTCTATATTCTGCCCTTGGGTTTTTACGCCCCAGGTGCATTATCTTGCACTTATCCAAATTAAATTTCAGTTGCCAGAGTTCTGACCATTCTTCTAGTTTTCCTAAATCCTTTTCCATTTGGCGTTTCCCTCCAGGAACATCAACCCTGTAACATATCTTTGTGTCATCAGCAAAAAGACAAACCTTACCATCGAGGCCTTTTGCAATATCACTTATGAAGATATTAAACAAAATTGGTCCCAGTACAGATCCCTGAGGTACCCCACTGGTAACATGACCTTGTTCTGAATGTTCTCCATTGACTACAACCCTCTGTTGTCTGTCACTCAGCCACTGCCTAATCCACTCAACAATATGGGAGTCCATGCTCAATGACTGCAGTTTATTGATAAGTCTTCTATGTGGGACAGTGTCAAAAGCCTTACTAAAATCTAGATATGCAATGTCTACTGCACCTCCACCGTCTATTATTTTAGTCACCCAGTCAAAAAAATCTATAAGATTTGTTTGACATGATCTCCCTGAAGTAAACCCATGTTGTTTTTCATCTTGCAATCCATGGGATTTAAGATGTTCAACAATCCTATCCTTTAATAGGGTTTCCATTAATTTGCCTACTATTGATGTCAGACTCACTGGTCTATAGTTGCTCGATTCCTCCCTACTACCTTTCTTGTGAATGGGCATGACATTTGCCAATTTCCAATCTTCCGGGACGACTCCTGTTACTAATGATTGGTTAAATAAATCTGTTAATGGTTTTGCCAGCTCACCACTAAGCTCTTTTAATAATTTTGGGTGTATCTCATCAGGACCCTGTGACTTATTTGTCTTCACTTTAGACAGCAATCTTAGAACCTCTTCCTCTGTAAAGACACATGCATCAAATGATTCATTAGTCATCCTTTCGAGTGGAGGTCCTTCTCCTTCTTTTTCTTCTGTAAAAACTGAACAGAAGTATTCATTAAGGCAGTCGGCTAGCCCTTTATTCTCTTCTACATAAAGGGCTAGCCGACTGCCTTAATGAAGTTTGTTTCTGTCCCAAGTAGGCTTAGGATACCCACCATCCCCCCAATAAAGATTTAACCCCCTGATCACCCCCAGTTAACCCCTTCATTGCCCAGTCACAGTGTCACTTTTATAGTGTACAGTTTTTTTTCTGATCACTATTATTAGTGTCACAGGTGACATTAGTTAGCGTTTGCGTCAGTCTAGGACAGCACAGATCCCCGCCGCGTAGTTAGAAAGATTAGTTAACCCCTTGATTACCACATACACACGCATACACCTTCATTACTAGTATAGTACCTCAACAGATAAATATCTTTGATCTGATCAGAACTAAACTAGCGTCCCCAATAGTTTAGGGTTCCAAAAATGCTGCGTTAGCAGGATCGGTCACGACACCTGCCAGCACCTGCGTTTAGCCATTCAGCCCACCCCACCCAGGCAAGTGCAGTAATCAATAGATTACTGTCACTTCCAAAAAACACAACACACAAAACCGCTGCATTAGCAGAGTCAGGCCTGATCCCTGCTAGCACTAGCAGTTTTTTGGTAGCGGTTGAAATAGTCCTTGACAACCAGGTGCTTTTTTACCTGTGAGTCACACTATTGTACCTATAAATTTAGTTGCTAAAATGTCCAAACTGTGGTACAGTAGTGAAGAGGTCTACAGCATACTGACCATGAGAGCGATGGGGAAGCCTCACTTACAGAATCAGGGTCAGTATATGAGCCTGTAGACAGCAGTGGCTCCCTGACAGATAGCTCCGATGACGTATGGGTCCCTGCTAGGATTAGGCGTACCCGACCCCATTCTGGAGTTGCTGAGGTGCAGGAATTGCAGGGTGCTCATATGGAGCAGAGTGTCGGTACTAGTGCCCCTCACACTACTGGTGAACTGGCAAGCACCGGCGCCCTAGTGCACCCTGGACCTAGAGTCCCATAAGTGCAGTTGAAGCTGGTGCGGTGGCTAGCACAAGCAGTGGCCCGCAGCCACCGCAAATTCAAAGACAGGCCCGTACAGCCCATAGTGCCCTCCCTGAAGCGCTGGCATATCCTAATTGGCAGCCCACTGATTCTACAGCGCCTGTACTTCCCCCATTCACTGCCCAACCCGGAATCCACATGGAAACAGCCAATTTTACTCCCCTTCATTTTTTCGAGCTGTTTTTCACGGAAAATCTTTTCAGATCTATTGTGGACCAAAGCAATTTATATGCTGGTCAATTCATCACCGCCAACCCAAATTCGTCCCTTGCCAGATCATTCGGCTGGAAACCTATAACAGTTTCCGAGTTTCACACCTTTCTGGGCCTTTCCCATAACATGGGCATAACCAAAAGGAGTGAGTTGCGGTTATATTGGTCCACTAACCCAATTCACCATATGCCTGTGTTCTCTGCTTCCATTTTCAGGGCGAGATACAAGCAAATTCTGCAGTTCATGCACTTCAACGACAATGAACTCTGTAATCCTCGGGGAGACCCTGGATATGATCGGCTCCACAAAATTCGGCCCCTCATAAACCACTTCAAACAGTGGTTTACAGCCTTGTTTACCCCCGAACAAGTTGTCTGCGTTGATGAGTCCCTGATTAAGTTTACTGGCTGCCTTGCTATCAAGCAGTATCTCCCCAGCAAGCGTGCCAGATACGGGGTCAAGCTGTATAAGCTGTGTGACAGGGCCACAGGCTATACAGTTAGATTCCGTGTTTACAAGGGAAAATATAGCACTGTGGAGCCTCCCAACTGCCCAGACTACATAGGGAGCAGCGGCAAGATAGTTTGGGACTTGGTGTCACCCTTATTCGGAAAGGGGTACCATTTGTACGTGAACAAGTTTTATTCAAGCGTGCCACTATTTAGTCACCTGCTTGAATTACAAAGTGGCGCATGTGGCACCATGCGACTTAATCGCCGGGGCTTCCCCCAACAGCTTGTAGATTCCCGTCTTAGTCGGGGGGAGAGAGCCTGCTTGAAAATGGTCAAATTGCTTGCAGTGAAGTGGAGGGATACACGGAATGTTTTCGTTCGGTCCTCCCTTCACACAGATACGACGGTCCAAATTCCTATGGCAACTGGTTTTGGAGAAACCCCTCTGTGTCCATGACTATAATCTTAATATGGGAGGGGTGATCCTCAACAACCAGCTTTTGGCACCGTACTTAGTTGCCCGTAAAGCCAGACGCTGGTACAAAAAAGTGTCTGTTTATTTATTCCAACTGGCTACGCTGAATGCCTTTGTGCTATACAATGCGTCAGGACGAACTGGATCCTTCCTAGAATTCCAGGAAGAGATCATCGGAGCCTACCTGTTTCCAGGAGGGGCTCCTGCCCAACTTCCCCTACCAGATGCAATGAGACAGCTGCATGAGAGGCATTTTCCACATGTCCTCCCGCATACCCCTACCAAAAGAAACCCCCAAAGAAGATGTCGTGTCTGTAGCAGGCGTGGATTTAGGCGTGACACCTGTTATTATTGTCCCGACTGTCCTGACCAACCTGGTCTCTGCATCGGGGACTGTTTCCGTCACTACCACACACTAGTGGAGTATTAGCGTAGGGTACAGCACACGCACAGTGTAGGGCACACTAACACAGGGTCTCCAAAGTTGTTCGATGGCTATTGTCATTTTGAGAGACCCTAACTTGGAATGTTGCAGTTGAGTTGAAGAAAAAAAGTGTAAAAAAAAAATTACAAAAAAGTTACAAAAAAAATTACAAAATAAATATAAAATAAAAAAGCCAAAAATAGTTGTCGTTTGAGTTATTTTTCTGTTCTTACTCTGCTCTTCTACTTCTAGTCTTCCTTCTTTACTTTTACTGTACTTTGTGACTGTTTTTCAATGGTAACCATTTTTTACTTTTCAGGTACCAATGTAATCTTTTATTTCTATTCTATTGTTAACAGTGTTTGCGCTCAGCATATATTAAAATCTCTGATGGCAGCGCTGTAGGAGGGGATTTCACCACCGCAGTTAAAAAAAATTAGGTATACATGAAATTTGTCATGTATACCCATCATTAGAAAGTAGGTTTGAATGTTTTGGGCGGCTAATGGTGGGTATACTACACAATTTTCTTGCGGAGATTTCTGTTAGGTTCTTTTTTTTTCGTTCAGTCCACAGGCTGCATGAAAAAAAAAACCTACAATATATGCCAAACAAGGACCAGCAATGTACAGTTACTTTGCTGGACTTTGAGTGGTTATACCAGGAAGATGCCTGCAGATTTAGGCATCATCTTGGTATTGTTTTTTACAGCCAGCGGTTGGCTTACATGTAAAAATGATCCTAGCGGATAATTGGCCGCTAGACTGCTTTTACAAGCAGTGGAAGGGGACTCCCCCCCCCCCTCCCGCCCCCTTCCACGGTTTTTCTTGGGCTCTCCTGTCCCACCGGTTAACCCGAGAGTGCAGCCGGTGGTTCCATTATCTGACCATAAAGCTGATTGGAGACGAGAATGGCATAAGATACCGGAAGCTACGATCATTTCATGACTTCTGTTTCGCCAGAAATAAACAGAGCCATTGGGAAATTGGGAAAGCATCTTATCACACCAATTTTGATGTGGTCAGATGCTTTAAGGTCAGAGGAGAGATCTAGAGTCTAAAAGACCCCAATTTTTTTAAAAAAGAGTACCTGTCACTATAGATTGCTGTCATAGGGGATATTTAAATTCACTGTGATAACAATAAAAATGATTTAAAAAAAAAAAATGAAAGGAAAGGTGTCAAAATAAAAAAAAAATAGCAAAAAAAAAAAAATCAAGCCCCCCCTGTCCCCCCGTGCTTGTGCGCAAAGGTGCAGGCAAACGTTGGTCTAGTGTCATATATAAACCACAATTGCAGCATGCATGTAAGGTATCACCTCAAACGCCAGGTCGAGGGCAGTAATTCTTGCAGTAGACCTTCTCTGTAAGTCCAAATTGGTAACCTGTAAATGCTTTTAAAGGCTTTTAAAAATGTACGTAGTTTGTTGCAGCTGCACGGGCGTGCGCAATTTTAAAGCATGTCATATTTAGTATCTATGTACTTGGCATAAGATCATCTTTTAAATTTTACCAAACAATTAAGAAATATATAGTGTATTTGTGCATTAAATTTAAAAGAAAATTTATTTTTTTCACAGAAATTGCATTTGGAAAATCTGTGCGCAAATACCATGTGACAAAAACATTTGCAACATTCACCATTTTGTTCTGTAGGGCCTCTGCTTTAAAAAATATATAATGTTTGGGGGTTCAAGGTAATTTTCTATAAAAAAAAAATATTTTTTCATGTAAACAAAAAGTCACAGAAAAGGCTTGGTTTTCAAGTGGTTGAGTGGGTGATGTGCGGCTAAGATTGAGCATAAAATGCCAGGACAGTTCAAACACCCTCCAAATGACCCCTTTTTTGGAAAGTAGACACCCAAAACTATTTTCTGAGAGGCATATTGAGTCCATGGAGTATTTTGTATTTTGCCCTAAGTTTCGGGAAGGTGACAATTTGTTTTTTTTTGTTTTGTTTTTTTTGTTTGTTTGTTTGTTTTTTTACACAAAGTTGTCACTAAATGATATATTGCTCATGCATGCCATGGGTATATGTGAAATGACACCCCAAAATACATTCTGCTGGTTCTCCTGAGTACAGGGATACCATATGTGTGAGACTTTTTAGGAGCCTAGCTGTGTACGGGACCCTGAAAACCAATTACCACCTTCGGGTTTTCTAATGGCGTAAATTGCTTATTTTACTTCTGCACTACCTGTCAAAGTTTCAGAGGCCCTGAAATTTCAAGATAGCGCAAAACCCCCCCAAATGACCCCATTTTGCAAAGTAGACACTCCAAGCTATTTGCTGAGAGTCATGGTGAGTCCATGGAATATTTTATATTTTGCCACAAGTTTTGGGAATATTGTTTTTTTTTTTTACACAAAGTTGTCACTACATAATATATTGCTCACACAGGCCATGGGTATATGTGACATGACACCCCAAAATACATTCTGCTGCTTCTTCTGAGTACAGGGATACCCCATGTGTGAGACTTTTTGGCAGTCTAGCCACGCACAGGATTCCGAAAACCAATCATCGCCTTCAGGCTTTCTAAGGGCGTAAATTGTTGATTTCACTCCTCACTACCTATCACAGTTTTGAAGGCCATGAAATGCCAAGATAGCACAACCCCCCCCCCCCCCCCAAATGACCACTTTTTGAAAAATAGACACCCCAGGGTATTTGCTAAGATGCATGGTGAGTATTTTGCAGCTCTCATTTATTTTGGAAAATGAAGAAAAAAAAAGGAAAATGCATTTTTCTTTCTCTTTTTTCAATTTTCAAAACTTTGTGACAAAAAGTGAGATCTGCAAAACGCTAAACATGCCTCTCTCCAAATAGCTAAAATATTCCATGGACTCAACATGCTTCTCAACAAATAGCTTGGGGTGTCTACTTTCCAAAATGGGGTCATTTGGGGGGGTTTTGTGCTATCTTGAAATTTCAGAGCCTCCGAAATTGTGAGAGGTAGTGAGGAAGTAATAAAAACAGAATGTTGTAGCGCTAAATTGTGAATGACAAACACTTATACTGAATCAAAGTATGATGTTAACATATACAGTCCAAAAAATGAACACTGAAGTCCACAAAGGAAGGTATTGGCTAAAACAGATTCCCAGGAAAGGAAAAGCTCCAAACAAATGAAGAAAGGTGAAGATCGGGTGTGCCCAGGAGTAGAAATGAATCCACCAGACAATATAGTGAAAGATGGCTCCTTACCAAATAGCTCTTGCCACTAGATTATAGGTGGCTGAACGCTCATATGAAAGAGAGATCCTCCAATGTAGTGGAATGGCCAGGCAGGAGCATAGGTCACTCTCTCCGGGGACAACCAATCATAGGTTACAGGGATATCCAGTGTATAACCATGGAAATAAAAAGGGGAAACACTCCCATAGTGCATTACTAATGTATAACTTTAATAAATAAAAAGGGATGCACTCACATGTAAAAACTTCGTATGTCAGCGGAACAAACCATGACATGCAGCCGCAGCATTCCTGCAGAACATTCCTCCTCAGATCGTGGGTCACCCGGCAGTATGGTGGAGAGCTAACGCTGATGATCCATCTAAACACCAGGGACCAATACGAACTCTCGCGCCGTCAGGATAAACCACTACATGTTTCGTGATAACTCACGTCCTCTGGGGGTTGGTCCTAGGCGGCACTGTGCGAGGTCAGGGGTTTAAATAGGCTAAACCGCCATATTGGATACTGGCAGTTTGCCCATAAACCACCCGAAATGAGGAAAAACAGGAACAAAAATACTTGGGGACAATAAAAATATAAATATATAAATACACTTCCATAAGATCACTACCTGCTGCTAAATGCATCCATATGGTCACGCAAACGGGACCAGGGAGAATTAAGTAGTCATGACAACATACCAATAGATAAGCAGCAAAGATGATAGTGAAGGAGCCACAAATATTAAAAAATTGTTAAAAAGGTGAACAGATCCAAAAGGATTGATACCCTCTAAAATGAATTTGAAAACGGACCTACCTGAAGGTAAGACCCTGGAGGAATTTATAGGCAATCGGACGCTGCGACATCACAAATAATGGGACAAACATAAAAAATACAATAAATGACAAAAGGTATATAAATAATGAAAAAAAAAAAACCAGAAAAAATAAAAACGCAGAAAAAAATAATAAAAACGCAGAAAAAATAAATAAAAAAACGCAGAAAAAATAAATAAAAAATAATAAAATGAAATAAAAAACTACAGAAATAAATCAAGCATTATTAATAAAACAATTGATGTCCCAGTTGATGTTTAAACCAAACGGAGCGAAAGAACGCATGTCAAAGATCCAACGGGTCTCAAGGCGAGAAATCGCCCTAACTAAATTGGTGCCCCTCCAATTAGCTGTAATCCTGTCAATGGCCAGGAAAGAGGTACCCGATGGATCTTTTGTTATGACATTTGTCAAAATGTCTCGATAGACTGTGACCTTTGAACCCTCGTCTGATATTGCCAACATGTTCTGAAAGGCAAATGTGCAGTTCTCTTTTTGTCCTTCCAATGTATTGTTTAGAACACGGACACTGGATCAAATACACAACATACTTAGATCTGCATGTGACGAAAGTGTCAATTTCAAAAGATCTTTGTGTGAGTGTGGACTGGAACTGCATACACCTCCTAGATCTGAAGCTGTTGATCTGACAGATACTACAGCTTCTACAAGGAAAATAACCTGAAAGAGGCTGGAAGAAGTAAAGAGGTTTAGGCGGATCCACTACATTCGGTGCGATCTGATGACGCACCGATGGAGCCCCTCTAAAAATGACTGAGGGTCGATCTGGCAAGATGGAACCTAAAATCCTATCATTCTTAAAGCGGAGTTCCAGCCACAAAAAAAATTTCAATAAACATACCCCCGGGACAGTCAGGGCTAGTACATTCCACAATGGCTAGCCTCTGATCTGTCCCGGTTCGCACTTACCTGCAGGAAGAAATACTCATTTTTAAAATTTCTTCTCCAGCATTGCCATCTGGGCAGCTGAAGCCAGCGCGATCCTCTTCTGCGTCCTCTTCCGTGTCTTCTTCTCCCAGAATGCGCCTTCACCGGCCCCTCTCGTCACTTCCGGTGCGGCGCCGCATTCCTCCTCAGCTACTGGGCATGCCCAGAAGCTGTTTAGCAAGGAATGCGGCGTCGCACTGGGAGTGACGAGCGGGGCCGGTGCCGTCGCATTGATTCCTGGGAGCGATGACGTTCAGCTCCCAGGAATCATTGCAAACCAGAAGTGACGGCGTGGGCCGCGGCCGCCGAGGGAGGAAGTGGAAGACAGGTGAGTATATCTGACTACAATTACAAGGTAAGTAAAAAAAAAAAATCCTAACTATCCATTTCTGTTTCAGGTGAGGAAAAGCAAGCGGATGGCCACAAAATCGGTTATGTCGATTTTGTGGCCGGAACTCTGCTTTAAGAATATTCCAGTATCTTCCCAGGATTTTTTTCACAGAAAAGTACGGGTTAGAATACCTGGTAAACATGGAAAAACTAAATTTATCAGCACCTAAAGTATCTCGTGTTTTTTTTAACAAGTAGAGATCTTCTATCCATGTTCGCCACCTGGTGTACAACTCTATCAATATCTGGTTCACTATATCCTTTCTCAAGGAACCTGAAGTATTGGCCTGTAAGTGGAAATCCTCCATATTAGAACAATTGCGCCTAATTCTTTGGAACTGGCCCTTAGGTACCGCATCCAACCAGACCTTATGATGACAACTCGATCTGGGGATATAAGCGTTCCTGTCCGTACTTTTAAAGAACGTACAGGTGACGAGTTTCCCATTGTGAACCTTAATATCTAAGTCCAGAAAGTGCAATTCGGAAGCTCTGATTTCAAACTCCAGTTGAATACCCCTATTATTCTGGTTTAAACGTTCAAAGAACGCACATAGGGAATCAGAGTCTCCATCCCATATGACGAATATATCGTCTATGTAGCGTTTCCATAATCGCAGTTGCGATGGGGGCTGTGTGAAGGTGGTGAGGAAGTAATATAAGCAATTTACGCCATTAGAAAACCTGAAGGTGGTGATTGGTTTTTGGGGTCCCACAAAACAGCTAGGCTCCCAAAAAGTCTCACACATGTGGTATCCATGTATTCAGGAGAAGCAGCAGAATGTATTTTGGGGTGTCATTCCACATATACCCATGTCATGTGTGAGAAATGTATCTTTTAGTGACAACTTTGTGTTAAAAAAGAAAATTAAAAGAAATGTAATTTTCCTAAAACTTGTGGCAAAATATAAAATATTCCATGGACTCACCATGCCTCTCAGCAAACAACTTGGGGTGTCTACTTTCCAAATGGGGTAATTGGGGGGGTTTTGTGGTATCTTGACATTTCAGGGCCTCCTAAACCGTGATAGGTAGTGAGAAAGTACAATGAGAAATTTACGCCCTTTGAAATTCTGAAGGTGGTGATTGGCTTTCAGGGTCCCGTACACAGCTAGGCTCCCAAAAAGTCTCACACATGTGGTATCCCTGTACTCAGGAGAAGCAGCAGAATATATTTTTGGGTGTAATTACACATATTCCCATGGCATGCGTGAGCAATATATCATTTCATTGACAACTTTGTTTAAAAATGTATATAGATATATATATATTTTTTGTCATTTTTCAAACACCTGTGACAAAAAAATTAAATATTTAATGAGCTCTACATGCCTCTCAGGAGATTCCTTAGGATGTCTACTTTCCAAAAAGTGGTAATTTGGAGGGGGTTTGTACTGCCCTGCCATTTTAGCTCTTCATGAAATGAGATAGGCAGTCAGAAAGTAAAAACGTTTATTGAGATTTTTTTTGCCAAAGACATGTAGCTAAATATATTTTGGCCAAAATATATGACAAAAATTATATTGGATATTTTTTAAAAGACAAAGTAGAAAA
This sequence comes from Pelophylax lessonae, assembly GCF_965119305.1. NCBI lineage: Eukaryota > Metazoa > Chordata > Amphibia > Anura > Ranidae > Pelophylax > Pelophylax lessonae. Next base: position 504,112,585 of record NC_138771.1, read on the forward strand.
TGTCATTTTTTCTCAAAATTTTCGCTCTTTTTTAATTAATATCCCAAAAAATAAAAAGCGCAGGGGTAATCAAATACCACCAAAAGAAAGCTCTGTTTGTGGGAAAAAAAGGACGTAAATTTTGTTTGGGTACAGCATTGCATGACCACGCAATTGTCAGTTAAACTCACGCAGTGCCAAGTTGAAAAAAGGGGCCTGGTCACTGAGCAGTCAAATCCTCCGGTCTGAAAGTGGTTAAGCAAAGTTCACCTAAGCAGCGCAATGAAAAAAAAAAAAAAGCAAATTCAGTCATTAAAGTGCCTAGCATATTTCTAAATATAGCAGAGGAATAATGTCTCTGTTACAAGTGATTGTATTACCTCCCTATAACAAATTGTTAAAGATTTCATTTATCTGTCATCATTTAGAACAGCAATATAATGAAATAGTTAAATGAATCACCATGCAAATGAAATCCAAAAAAAATTATGCTGGCAACATGACATGTCAGCAGCAGCTTTATTGCATGATCGATTGAAAACTACTCAAATATTTATGTAATGCCTTGTAATATACACTTATTTGGAGTGCGATTTCCATCACATATATTTATATAAATTAAGTAACATTGCATGCAGTGAGGAGAGGGAAATGAATAATTTATGGTAAACCTATTTTGTTACAACTTAAGAGTTTATTACAGTGACAAGAAACAGACCTGGAGCGTAATTCAGAAAAATGTTACATGTAAATATACAGTATAACTGCATCTACAATATGGCTGGTGCTTAGAGGAAAAGTCCTTAACCAGTTCATAACTGGGGAAGAGGCGAAGGTATAACAAGAACCTTCAGGGCCCCGGCTTCATGAAACCACCCCCCCCAGGGGCCCTTCCCTCTGAGCCAAGGGAGTTCTTTGCACTGATCCTGGGTCCCTTTACTCCCATCTCAGGTCCCTTTCTTACAGTCCCGCAGTGGATTCATTTCGCATGTTCTGCAATTGATCTGGTAGATCCACCACTGGTGTCAGTAGGACTGCAAATAGAGTCAGTAGAGCAGTAGATGGTGTCAATTTGGCAGTGGACTTTGTCAGCAATGCATTGGACATGGTCAGTAGGGCAATGGACGGGGTCATTAGGGCAGTGGACAAGGTCAGTAGTGCAGAGGACAGGGTCAGTAGTTTTTTATTTTATTTTTTAATTATTTTTTAACATTTTAAATGATTTTGTATTTTTTACAATTTTTTTATTTTCATTTTTATTTTTATTTTTTTAATTTAATTTAATTTTTTTTTTTTTTTTACAAATTGTAACATTTTTTTTTACAATTATTTTGGAGCCTTGTTGAGGGGCTTTGGTGAGATTTAAGGGGTCTAAACAGACTGATCACTCACTGTGTTCATTCAGAAAAGGAAGGGGCGGTAAATTATATTTACCAACCCTTTCCTCAGCTCTCTATCCTGAGAGCATCCCCTGTAGAAGTTGGTGGGAGAGGGAAGGGAGGAAGCCAGCAGTGCTGCGAGAGGAGGGGGGGAGCAGGGGAGCACACAGGGGCCCAGGGGCAGCAGTAAACCTGAATACAGGACCAGTTCAAGGATGCAGGTGCATTTTGCTGCTCCCTAACCCCTACCACCATCCTCCCGCCAAACCCGCCACACACAGTAACACACCCCCTGTATTAGAGTGCCCCTTCCTTCTGGGGGGAGGGAAGTGTTAAATGTCGTAGCAGATTTAAATACATTGACGAACTGAAGCCAAACTTGAGCTAACACTTTATAATCAGTCACAGCAGTTTTTTTTCTTATGTGATAAAGGTTTTACATATAATCAGTCACAGCAGTTTTTTTTTTCTTTTGTGATAAAGGTTTTACATAAATTAATTAAAGCTGTACATTGTAAGCACCCCTGTCAATGATAAATGGTTTGTCATATCCCTCTAACTGCTACATCTGCAGGACAGCTTGTTCTGTTGAAAAATACCAGACTTACTGGTCAGATCACCAGATGAAAATAAACGTTTAAAAAGAAAACTAATGCAGCCATACTATCTAGAAGGGGGGTCCCCTTAGCCTGGCTGTTAAGTGGAGCATCTGCATATTGTATAGAACCTTCTGCAGCAAAACAGACATTTTTAGAGAAAAAAAATGCATTTAAATGTACTTTGTGGCTGCAAGCTTTTGCCGACACCTGGAAATACAAATCTTTTTTTTTTTTTTAAATGCCATAAGGTCCCCCCCTCCCAATACATACCAGGCTCTACAGGTCTGAAATGGATTTTAAGGGTAACCCCATCCCAAAATAAAAGAAAAAAAAATGTTGTGGGGTCCCCCCCAAAATCCACACCAGGTCCTTATCTGAATATGCAGCCTGGCAGGTCAGGAAAGTGGGGAACAAACAAGTGACCCCTGCCCTCCTGAAGCATGCCAGGCAAATGCCCTCAACATGGTGGGGGTGCTTTGGGGAAAGGGAGACTCTGCTCCCTCATCCCAAAGCACCTTGTCCCCATGTTGATGGGGACAAGTGCCTCTTAATCGCAACCCTGGGCTGTGGTGTCGTTCATTGTTATTCACGGTGCCACCCCCTCCGCTGGACCTGGAAAAAGAAAGAAAAAAAATGCTCTGCCCTGTAAGATTCTGGTACCTTCGGTACCCTTCCAGCCCATTTCTTCCGCATTGCGTTCCACCATTCAGGTAGGTGGAACGCATATAGCTACCTGTCCCTTTAACTCTCATGACGTCATCACTAGGCGCCGCTCTGAGCGGCTATTTCAATCGCCGGCTTTCACTCACAAGGTGTTCGTGCAAACCGCTTGTTATACAGCCTTGTCTGACGCTGCCGAAGCCTCCAGCTATTTCCCCAGTATCTGGATAGACCGGAGTCTCGCTACTTGATCCTGTATCTCGCTACTGATCCTGTATCTCGCTACCTGATCCTTATCTCATTACCGGACCCCTCATCTCTCTAAACCAACTAGTGATAAGTACCCCACAGGGGATTCCTTCCTATCAACTTACACTATCTACTCTTGCATACTAAAGACTGTTGCTATCTATGCATTACTATTTCTATCATCTGCACTGTTACATAGATTGCTAGCTCTTGAGTCTACTACCATCTATATCCTTGCACTGAGTTAGCAATTCCTGTACACTTCATCTGCTGTCCCCTACCACCTGTTATTTGTACATGATTGCTAAACCTATCTGCATACTATCTATCACCATCTGCTAACACTCCTGAACATTACTATTGAGTGCCTATCATTGCTATCACTACTCACGCCTGTCCTTTCAGCACATCACCTCTATACTATCGTATACAACCTATCACTCCAGGAACATCTTATCTGAGTGTCTGTATATTTGCATGCTGAGGCAGGCTGGGCCACAATGATGAGTCTGGAGAGCTGGATATGGTAATTCAACACATCTCTACACAACTACTGAGTGGAAATTCTGCAGCTGCAAATCCAGTTCACTAAACAAACGCCGGAGCGTTACAGATTGCACGAACCAGAAAAAAAAATGGATTCAGCAGAATTAGCCACTCATGTGATACAACTAACACAAAAGGTAGATGCATTAATCCTTTCCCTTGCCGAAGTGAAAAATGAAAATCAGACTTTGAGACAGCAGATAGCCCGTGTTTCACAACTCACTGCTGCTCAACCTCGTGAGCCCAAAATAAACCCTCCTCTAGTATTTACAGGTGATCGGAAAAAATTTTGTGAATTTAAAAACGCATGTCAATTGCTTTTTAATTTAAAACCTCGTACTTACACTACAGACCAAATTAAAGTCTGCACCACTATCTCATACTTGTCGGGTGATCCACGGGCTTGGGCAGACTCTCTCTTTGAGAAAAATGACCCTCTTCTTAACTCCTATCCTTTATTCTTAGCAGAACTCGCTAGCTTATATGAAGACCCAAATAGGCAGAGTACTGCTGACAGCCAATTGAGGGCTTTAAAACAGGGAAGGAGACCTGTTGAAGACTTCGTAGCAGAGTTCAAAAGATGGACCCTTGATTCAGGGTGGAATGATGCATCTTTGCGAACCCAGTTCAGACTCGGGTTATCAGAAGCCGTTAAAGACGAGCTCGCCCGAGCGGATTTACCTGGCACTTTGGATGCCTTAATACAACTCAGCATCAATATTAACAGGCGACTGCGAGAAAGAAAGGCTGAGAAAATGGGAGTACCATTATCCAACCCTTCTCGGGTTTCGCCCGTTGACCCTACTCCTATGGAGGTAGGAACCATACGCCCACCATTATCGTCTACTGAACGAGCCAGGAGAAGATCTGAAAATCTCTGCATGTACTGCGCCTCCCCAGATCATTTGATAAGCGTCTGTCCCCTTGTCCGCAAAAAAGAGGGTGAGTGTTCACATGTCTTGCTGGGGGGATTAACGACTTCTTTTTCTAATCCCTATCTTTTTATTCATTTGACCTTACAGTGGGACCACAATAGGATCACCACCAAGGCTATGATCGACACAGGATCTTGTGGGAACTACATTGACACTAGTTTTGTTGCTTTAAATAAAATACCTATTATTTCAAAATCTAAACCTGTCTCTGTTAGTTTTATTAACGGTATTCCGTTATCTTCTGGTCCAATTACCAATCAGACACAAGCACTCCTTGCTACTGCTAACGAGTCTCACGCTGAGACCACCACTTTTGATGTATTACCTTCACCACATTTTCCCATTATTTTGGGACTTCCCTGGTTACACATACATCAACCAATCATTGATTGGAAAACACGGACTCTAACCTTCCCCTCTCACTACTGCGAGACCACGTGTAACCTCCAATCATATAAAAAAATCCTGTCCATGGTGTCAGATGAAATTTCACCACCACCATGTTATCAGGATCTATCAGAAGTCTTCCTTGAGAAAAATGCTCAAGTATTGCCTCCCCATAGGGACTACGATTGTTCTATTGATCTACTCCCTAATAGTAAACTACCTTTCGGTCATGTTTATCCTCTTTCTCAGGATGAACTTTCTCATCTCAAGGAATACTTGGATGAGAATTTAGCGAAAGGGTTTATTAGACCCTCTACTTCTTCCACAGCTGCAGGACTTTTCTTTGTCCGCAATAAGGATTTAAGTCTCAGGCCTATTATTGACTATAGGCAATTAAATACCATTACGATAAAGGATCGCTATCCTTTACCTCTCATTCCCGAACTCATTGAACTAGTGCGCGGAGCTACTTAAATTGGACCTAAAAGGGGCATACAACCTCATCCGAATCCGTAATGGGGATGAGTGGAAGACGGCATTCAGAACCAGATACGGATTATTCGAATATCTAGTGATGCCTTTTGGGTTGTGTAATGCTCCCGCAGCATTTCAGCAAATCATAAATGACACCTTCAGAGACTTACTTGATGTTTGTGTTGTGGTATATCTGGATGATATACTCATTTATTCTCAGTCCTTGTCCGAACATGTAAGACATGTAAGACTTGTGCTATCCAGATTACTCGCACACAATTTATACGTAAAATTGAAAAAATGCCTATTTCATAAGGAAGAAGTACTATTCCTAGGATACATCATATCTAAGAACGGTATCAAGATGGATATGAGCAAGATATCGTGTATACTGGATTGGCCTGTACCAACAACTCGTAAGGCATTACAACGATTACTTGGATTTTCAAACTTCTATAGGAAATTCATCAAGAACTTCTCTTCTATTGTGAGACCGCTCACACAACTTACAAGTGTAAAGAAACCATTCAAATGGTCTGAAGAAGCAAATAAAGCTTTCCGCTTGTTAAAATCAAGCTTCACTTCTGCTCCCATACTACGCCATCCAGACCCATCCCTCCAATACATCCTGGAGGTAGATGCGTCAAATATGGCTGTAGGAGCAGTTCTTTCCCAACGACCAACGAATACTTCACCACTCCACCCAGTTGCTTTTTTCTCTAAATCACTAAGTAGCCCAGAGGTGAATTACCCAGTGGGTGAAAAAGAGTTGCTTGCCATAAAACTGGCACTAGAAAATTGGCGACATTTACTTGAAGGTACTCGATTGCCAATACTCATATATACAGATCATAAGAATCTCCAATACCTTCAGACCAACAAGACTCTTTCCCACCGGCAGGTACGTTGGTCATTATTCTTCCTAAGATTCAACTTCCTAGTGACCTACACGCCTGCAGACAAAAACAAAAAAGCGGATGCGCTATCACGGCTAACCGAAGATAACTGCGCCGAAATCCCTTCACTTCCTATAATACCCCATGACCGTATTATTGGTGTTGTTCGTTCCTTGAAGGAAGAGATTCTGCACAGTATAGGACTGGATTCGCCACCACCACAACTAAGTGCTGATGCAGAAGGCTTCCTCTACTTTAACGACAAACTCTACATACCTCCTGGTATGCGTACCAAGATCTTGGAAATATCACATGACGTACCTATGGCAGGACATATGGGTATGACTAAGACATTCAATTTGCTCACCAGGCAATTTTGGTGGCCTGATATGAAGACGTCTGTACAAAAATTTGTTTCCTCATGTGACATCTGTGCAAGGTCCAAAATTGACACTACAAAACCATCTGGTCTACTTTGCAGTCTACCAATACCCAAAGTTCCATGGGAAGTTGTGTCCTTAGACTTTATAGTAGAATTACCACCTTCCAAAGGATTTACTACCATTCTAGTGTCAGTGGACCATCTGACAAAGATGGCACATTTCATTTCTATTCGCAGACTACCTTCATCTAAGGAAACAGCGGAATTACTAGTGAAACATGTGTTCAAGCTACATGGAATTCCAAAGACTCTTTTATCTGACCGAGGTTCACAGTTCATCTCCAAGTTTTGGCAAGCTCTATGTCATATACTACGAATTGAGCGAAAACTTACTTCTCCCTACCACCCTCAGACCAATGGACAAACTGAAAGAGTCAACCAGTGCATTGAACGATATTTGCGTTGCTACACCTCATACCTACAGGATGATTGGGTGGACCTCCTCCCTCTGGCAGAAATTGCTTACAATAACGCAACCCACAGTACTACTAAGCAAAGTCCATTCTACCTAAACTATGGGTTTCATCCCACACTTCTTCCACCACGCATCCTGCCATCAAGTAACCCAGTAGCCTCTGACTATCTTACCCAAATAAAAGACTCTCTGGGTTTACTTAACACCACCATCTCACATGCTCATAGCCAACAAAAAAGGTACTACGACCTTCGTAGAAGACCTTCTCGTCAATATGCTATTGGGGATCTCGTTTGGCTATCTACGAAAAACGTAAGGTTAAAGATCCCCAGTAAAAAGCTTGGGCCTTTGTTTCTAGGACCTTTCCCAATTGAGAAGCTCATTGGGAGAGCTGCAGTTCAACTCACCTTACCGGCAGATCTTAAAATACACCCCATCTTTCATGTGTCGCTACTGAAACCACATGTTCCCAACCAAGGAATAAGACCTACCATCTCGCCTCCACCTCCAGTACAAGTTGAGGGCGGAGAAGAATTTGAGATTAAGGAGATTTTGGATTCTCATATCCACAGAGGGAAACTCCAATATCTCATAAGATGGAAAAACTATGGACCCCAAGACGACACCTGGTTGGATACTTCTGACGTTCACGCTCCCAGGCTTATACGAAGGTTCCACTCCAAATACCCGGAGAGACCAGTGCTATAGGCCTTCCGGAGCCGGCCTTAAGGGGGGGTACTGTAAGATTCTGGTACCTTCGGTACCCTTCCAGCCCGTTTCTTCCGCATTGCGTTCCACCATTCAGGTAGGTGGAACGCATATAGCTACCTGTCCCTTTAACTCTCATGACGTCACCACTAGGCGCCGCTCTGAGCGGCTATTTCAATCGCCGGCTTTCACTCACAAGGTGTTCGTGCAAACCGCTTGTTATACAGCCTTGTCTGACGCTGCCAAAGCCTCCAGCTATTTCCCCAGTATCTGGATAGACCGGAGTCTCGCTACTTGATCCTGTATCTCGCTACTGATCCTGTATCTCGCTACCTGATCCTTATCTCATTATCGGACCCCTCATCTCTCTAAACCAACTAGTGATAAGTACCCCACAGGGGATTCCTTCCTATCAACTTACACTATCTACTCTTGCATACTAAAGACTGTTGCTATCTATGCATTACTATTTCTATCATCTGCACTGTTACATAGATTGCTAGCTCTTGAGTCTACTACCATCTATATCCTTGCACTGAGTTAGCAATTCCTGTACACTTCATCTGCTGTCCCCTACCACCTGTTATTTGTACATGATTGCTAAACCTATCTGCATACTATCTATCACCATCTGCTAACACTCCTGAACATTACTATTGAGTGCCTATCATTGCTATCACTACTCACGCCTGTCCTTTCAGCACATCACCTCTATACTATAGTATACAACCTATCACTCCAGGAACATCTTATCTGAGTGTCTGTATATTTGCATGCTGAGGCAGGCTGGGCCACAATGATGAGTCTGGAGAGTTGGATATGGTAATTCAACACATCTCTACACGACTACTGAGTGGAAATTCTGCAGCTGCAAATCCAGTTCACTAAACAAATGCCGGAGCGTTACATGCCCGCAACACCTACTATAAGATCCGCTGTTTGATAGTTCTTATATATGTAGCACCACCCCCGCAGGAGCTGCTGATTAGATTATTGGGTCTACGTCCTGCCTAACAACCCACAGAATTGGCTCGAACCCTCCCTAGGCACAACTGACCCAGAATAGGACTGGAATACCAAATGGCTACACAGATTGGAATATAACACTTCAATAAATAATAATGACCTGTTACCTCTCTCCAGCTGCAGTCCTTCTGGGTAATACAAGGTGACCACACACAAGCTTGCTTTTAAACAGGAAAGTTATTTACTGTGAATCAAATAAACAGTTTCGATACAGTAAAATATGACTTTGTAAAAGGATATACTAATTAATTAATCAAAGATAAGATAAATACTGTGATATCACTCCTCAAGGGCACATTAATTGTTTCAGGAAATGTCTCAGAGCCTATAGGACCGCCATCTTAATCACTATTATACTTTTGGAGATAAGGCTCAGCATTCAGTTAGACACAGTATCAGAATGTCAGACCTATCTGAGTCCGCTGTTTCTTCTCTATATCTTCGCTAGCAACGTTGGTGCACTCGCAATTTGTAATCCACATTGAGGATGGGTGATCAATAGAGAGAATGGCAGCAAACAGTTAGTAATCACCGCGGGGTGTCTGTGCAGGATTGCCGGTAAAACTTCTGTGAGAGATGTACTGGGCCACCTGGTATATTGCCTTCTACTACTCTAAGGCTAATCCTGACTAAAGTTACTTCTTTGATAGATAGAGTCAGTTTTTGGGCAGGTGCCCTCTCACCAACAGGACTGTCTCCCAGGAAGCCTCCGCTGCTGTCTCAGTCTCCGGCCTCTGTCACCAGCCGCGCTAGGTATTTGGGGTGGATGAGTCTGGTCTCTGTAGAACATCGATGGGACCTCCAGGAGGGATCCTCTACTGGAGATGAAACACTGCAACTTAGTCACTTAAGGCCCAGGAGTTTCGGCCTAGCATACAGCATCAGCCCACAGCACTGGCATCCTGCTTGTCTCACTGTGTCTTTCCCAAGAGAGTGAGCCTGGCTCCTCCCTTCCTTTATAAAGCTTCCCCCAGAAGGCTGTGCGGTGCAGCAGTGCACCCTGGTATTCTCAAAGCACTATGGGCGATGAAGACTGCTCAACTTCCTGAAAGGAAAATAACATCAAAAGACATTCCATAGCCGCTGCAATGTGTCCTTTTGGCCACTAGATGGAGCCGAGTTCCTCTCAAATGTCAAGCAGCAGTCTTTTAGAACTTGTATAATGGAAGACTCCGCTACACACTCCCCCCACTTGAGAAACTTTGGTCCCCAAAGAGGACAACAGCATGTACTCCAGTGCATATGTTGGCAGTACACAAAAAAAACATTAACATATGCATAACAGGGAATCATCTTCCTTTTCATAAGCAGAGTTCAAACTTAACAACTGCATATTACAACACAAGTTCGACATAGGAACCTCCCACCAATTGTCAGGGGAGGGAAGGTAATTCTGTTCACAGACCCCTGACACTTGAGTGGCTTGTACAGATGTGCCTGGGGGTGAGCTAGGGTTGTCCTCCACCAAATCTGCGGTGGAAGAACTAGGCTGATCAAGAGTTCGTTTGGAAGTAAAGATAGCCTCTTCTGAGCATTCACCCAATTGGTCATAGGTCAGTCTTTTGGGCGGGTGAATGACTCTTCTTTCCCTCTGTTCTTTGGGATGCACGATCTCAGAGGTACTAGGACCAGCCACTTCTGGGGATTCTTCAATGTCCTCCTCCTCATGTTCCAACACACAGGAATCTGATGCTTCAAGAGCGGTCAGTTCTTCTTCAGAGGAAGGTGCAACCTCCTCCTCAGGATCTTCATCATCAACTACTTCTTCTGGAAGCATGTGGAAAGGTATGAATTCGGGGGCTTCCGCCCGAAGGGTTCCTCTGTCAGCCAATTCGGATGAAGACAGGGAGGCAGGTGTGGGTTCTGGTAACTGAGACGACCACATCCAGTCAGGTACCTCCTCTTCATCTTCCAGATCTTCAGATGGAGAATTTCCCTCCCTCACATCTGGGAGTGTCGACTGAGATCTGGTGACTGGTCTGGACAGGCGAGAGGTCGAAGGGGTCTCTGGCGAATCTACGACAGGAGGCATGCGAACTGCTTCAGAGAGAGGCAGTAAATGGTTCCTATGCCAAGTCTTCAATGGACCCACACTTCCTTCAGGCCGAATTTGATACACAGGGAGGTTTGGTAGTTGCTTGCAGATAACATAAGGTTGGGACTTCCAGCGGTCTGCCAACTTGTGTTTTCCCGGGACACCCAAGTTCCTCAACAATACCCTGTCCCCTGGTTGCAAGTCTTGGATCCGAACTTTTAAGTCGAAATTCCTTTTATTCCTCAGTCCACGTTGATCAGATGTGGCCTGAGCTTTATCATAGGCCGATTTCAGACTCTTCCGCAGTCGGTCCACATATCCCTTGTGCGATGCTGAAGAGGTGTGATCGGGCGAGATGCCAAAGGCCAAATCCACTGGCAATCGAGCCTCTCGTCCAAACATTAGACGATAAGGGGAATATCCAGTAGCATCACTGACAGTACTGTTGTAGGCATGCACAATGGCAGCTACATGTTTGCCCCAATGCTGTTTCTTCTCTGAGCTTAAAGTCCCCAACATGTCCAAAAGAGTCCTGTTAAATCTTTCCGGCTGGGCATCCCCTTGTGGATGGTAGGGAGTAGTTCTAGTCTTTTGGATGCCTAACAGATCTAACAGTCTCTTGATCAGTCTGCTTTCAAAGTCTCTTCCCTGATCTGAATGGAGGCGTTGTGGTAACCCATAGTGTACAAAGAACTTTTCTACAAGAACTTTGGCTACTGTAGAGGCCTTCTGATCCCTTGTTGGGAATGCTTGGGCGTATCTGGTAAAATGGTCTGTTACCACAAGGACATTCCCTTGGCCACTCAGATCAGGCTCTAGGCAAAGGAAATCAATGCACACCAGTTCCATGGGTCCCTGGCTTTGCAGATGGCCCATTGGGGCTGCTTGACGTGGCAGAGTCTTCCTTTGTATACATCGGACACAAGAATGACAGTATCCTTCAACTTCGGCCCTCATACAGGGCCAGTAGAACCTGTCTCTGACAAGCTGAAAAGTTCTTTCAGGTCCCAGATGGCCATGATTATCATGAAGAGCAGCCAGAACTCTCTCCCTGTATTTAGCTGGTAAGAACAGTTGCCACTTCTCCTCCAGATCTTCAGATGGGCCTCTTCGGTAGGCCACCCCTTCTCGGATCTGTAACCGGGTCCACTCTCTATGCAACAGACGGGCCCCCTGAGGAGAGTCGGTGAGAAGCAACTCAGGGCGCTGGATCTCCAAGGCTTCCAAAAGAAGTTTTCCCAGAGGGTCTTCCAGCTGCTCCTTCCTCAAGTCCCTTTTGGACAGCCGGGGTAAATCTTCCCCTTCAACCTGGGTCACCCTGCAATAGTATTTGGGTACTCCGACAGCCGAAACCCCAATCTCTTCGGCTCTTGATCCTCCTCTGGATCGAAGTTCAGTTCCCTGATATAGGGCACGCACCCCTTCTGGAGCCAAATGGGTCCATTCTTCATCAGGTTCGTGTGGTGCATGCAACCTTCTGGATAGGGCATCTGCATCCCTGTTCCCGATTCCTGGCCGATACTTCAGGCTGAAGTTGAAGCTAGAGAGGGCAGCCAACCATCTGTGTCCTGTTGCATCCAGCTTAGCTGTAGTCAACAGATAGGTAAGGGGATTATTATCCGTCTTGACAATGAATTCAGCTCCGTACAGGTAATCTTTCAGTTTGTCGACCACTGCCCACTTTAAGGCCAGGAATTCAAGTTTGTGGGTAGGATAATTCCTTTCAGCAGGTAGTAGACTCCTGCTCACGTAGGCTACGGGTCGCAGGTGGCCCCCATGTTCCTGGTAGAGTACCCCACCCAGCCCATCTCGGCTGGCATCGACATGTAGTTCATATGGTTTCGTGGGGTCTGCGTAGGCCAACACAGGGGCAGTGGTTAGATTCTTTTTCAACTGAATGAAAGCCCCTTCACATTCTGGGGTCCACTGATCCTGGATGGACTCCTTGGCCTTCCGGGGTCCCATGGTGGACTTCATTGGCTTGACCAGTTCAGGAACGTCATCTTCTTCGTTCTTTAGTAACTCATTGAGGGGTCGGGCAATCTTGGCGAACCCCTCTACAAACCTCCTGTAATAGGAGCAAAAACCCAGGAACGACCGAAGTTCGGTCACATTTGTAGGTCTCGGCCAGGAGGCGACAGCATCCAGCTTGTCCGGGTCGGTGGCCACCCCTTCTTCAGACACGATGTGGCCCAGGTAATGGACCGAGGACTGATAGAATTGGCACTTCTCAGGAGAAAGTTTCAGGCCTTCTTCATGTAGCCTCTTCAGGACCTTTTCCAACCTCTCCTCGTGTTCTTCCAAAGTTCTGCCAAACACGATAACATCATCCAAGTATACCAGTACCTCTATCAAATTCATATCTCCAACGGTCCTTTCCATCAGCCTTTGGAAGGTAGCAGGGGCCCCTGACAATCCCTGAGGCATGCGATTGAACTCAAAGAACCCCACAGGGGTGATGAAGGCTGTCTTCTCCCGATCTTCAGGGTGCATGGGGATCTGATAATACCCACTCTTTAAGTCCATCACACTGAACCACTTCGCCCCTGACAGGCTCTGTAGGGCGTCTTCGATTCGAGGAGTGGTATACTGGTCTGGGATGGTTCTTCTGTTCAGTGTTCGGTAGTCGATACAAAGCCTCAGAGATCCGTTTTTCTTCCGGACTACCACTATCGGAGAAGCATATGGGCTCCTGGATTCTCGAATAACCCCAGTCTTCTTGAGTTCCGCCAGCTGCTGACGTAGATCTTCTAAGTCACCTAAGGGAACTCGCCGGACTCTTTCTCGGAAAGGTTTGTCCTCACTCAGGCGGATCTTATGAGTGGCACTCCTGGCGCATCCCACATCGAACTCAGCCCTAGAAAATATTCCTCGCCATCCAGCAAGTTGTGCCTTGGCCCTCTTCACCCATTCTGGTGGGAGGGCAGCGTTTCCAGAGCAGAGCTCTTCTATAACATCTTCACCCCTTCCCTCCTCTTTAAGATCAGATGGGACAACTGGGGTAGCCGGGTTAACTTGGCCCAACAGCACTCTGGCCGGTACCTTCACCGGTGTAGTAGAGGTGTTTCTGACACTCACTAAAACCCTTCCATGGTTTTTCTGTAACACCTTCAAAGGGATCACTTCAGGGATTACTTCTATCCCTCTCTCCTCTTCCTGTGGACCTGATTCAAAAATGATAAAAGGGCCCGGCTGTTTCCATGTGAGTTTAACGGAAGCTTTCAGACAAGCCACCTCTCCTGGCTGCAAGACCTTTTCCGTTCTGTCCAACTTCCAGAGCCTTCCAACTCCTTCTGCAGGAGTCTCTTGCTCCAATACTAATCGTTGATAGGCCTGCCGTAGCATGGGGTGAATCCTTGGCGCTGGAGCATCCTGTCCCTGGACCAGTTGTGTCAGGAGGCGCCTTACTAGGTCAGTGTTGGTCCCTACGATGAGAGAGCTTTTGTTGGCCCCTGGCGGACGAGGACAGACCACCGCTAGGGTGTCGAAGGTTTCAGCTTCACCAGCCACTGATGGGTCAAAGGTCAACTTGATTGGCAGATACCCGTCATAGGGAAAACTTTGAGTCCCGATACCCCATATCTCCAGATCTTCCAACTTCTGCAGAGGTAGATGGGTAAGGTGTTTATCATAGAAGTCTCTATACAGAAGAGTCACTTGGGCCCCAGTGTCAAGGAGGGCTCTTGTGTAAATTCCTTCTACCTGGACAGAGACTACAGGGGAAGGCCCGACCAAGTTAGTTGGGAATTCTCTTGAAGTGGCCTTGTTGTCTGATTCAGTTCTCTGCACCCAGGCTCTTTTCTTTTTTTTTCTTCTGGACTTCAGTCCCCTCTGGGCCCGGTGTGCATTGATTTTCCTTCTCTCAGTAGCCTGGAGTATAGAACTAGGGGCGTTGTACCTGGATCTGACTCCCTGACTCAGATTCCCTGAATCATTGAGTCTCTTGGATTCCCTTGAAACTGGCGGGCACCCGGTCGACTCCTTCACGGGTGCCCTCTGAAGTTTTTCCGCTGGCTTGCGAGGTTCTGAGGCGACATTTCCTGGGCTGGGACATACTCCTCTAACATGTCCTACTCCCCCACAGTTGAAACAAGTTAGCGATCTCCTAGGTCTCGGTTCCGGGTCTACTCTAAGGTTAGAAGGTTTATCCGGCTTCTCTGACACGTTTCCATCAGGTAGAGTAGATGCCTGACTAGTCAGGATGGACACCATTTCTATCAACTGGGACACCTGGGTCTTTAGGAGTTCAACTTGCGAGTCACTTTCTTTTGCACTTATCACTCTGACACGAGCAGTTGAGTCAAACTGCCGACTCTTCCTTTTGTTGTCTAACATGACCTCTTCTTCTCTGACCATTCGGATCAGGTCAGGGTATTCCAGAATGCCACCATCTTGGCGAGTTCGCAACAGTATGGCAATGGGATCTAAGGGTTGAGCCCCTCTCAGCACCTGCCGTGCACGAGTCTCATCTACCTTCCGGGGGTCTATCCCTTTCTTTATCAAGATCTGGTGGATGATCTTATCTAGGCGTCTAATAAATTCGGACAACTTCTCTTCCTCTTCTTGGTAACAGTGGTCTAACTGGTAAAGAAGTTCAGCCACGTTCTCCGTCCGACCAAATACATCTTGTAGAATGTCTAGATAATCCTGTGCAGTACAGTTCTTTTTGCTTAGCTTGAGATTACGTACGGCCTCTAGTGCAGGTCCCTTTAAACTTTCTGTGATTCTCTGTTTCTTGTGCTGTTCTGGTACCTCCCACTCTTCCAAAGCCTGAGTGGCGGTATCTAACCACTCTTCAAACCCATCTTCTGTCGAAGGCACAGGCTGTTTCCCAGAGAATGTCCTGAGCTTCCTATATTCAGTCATCAGATAGTTTGGGGAGTCCTTACTACATTTTGCTACGATTTCCCCGAGAACAGCACACAGTTCTGAGCTAAAGGTAGACAAAGGTGGTGACTCTGGACTCCCTTCTTGGACACCTTTTTCTTTGCTGGATCCCCCAGGAGTGGTGGATGAGGGACCTTCAGTAAGGACTTCTGGATGTATTAAGAAAAGTTCTGTTTGGTCAGTAGTCTTTACACTGGTTCCCTTAAAGTAATCAGGGACCCCCTTCCTCCACTCACACAATACATACGTGTGTGGAACGGTGGTGTCTGTCTTTATGTCAGTCACCCAGAATTTCCTGTCTGTGGACAGTGCCCTTAAAACTGGGAGGAGTTTTTCCTCAGTCCAGACCTCTCCCTTGATTTCAACCACCAGGCCATTTTCCACTACGACATTCTCTTCCCTGCACCACTCGGCTGCAGCGGTAGGATCCATTTCTGCGTTGAGGGGGATTCTGTGGCTGAGAGGGTTGTGTTGCAGGACTGTAGATCATCCCGGACGAGCCCCCACGTGTAGCACCACCCCCGCAGGAGCTGCTGATTAGATTATTGGGTCTACGTCCTGCCTAACAACCCACAGAATTGGCTCGAACCCTCCCTAGGCACAACTGACCCAGAATAGGACTGGAATACCAAATGGCTACACAGATTGGAATATAACACTTCAATAAATAATAATGACCTGTTACCTCTCTCCAGCTGCAGTCCTTCTGGGTAATACAAGGTGACCACACACAAGCTTGCTTTTAAACAGGAAAGTTATTTACTGTGAATCAAATAAACAGTTTCGATACAGTAAAATATGACTTTGTAAAAGGATATACTAATTAATTAATCAAAGATAAGATAAATACTGTGATATCACTCCTCAAGGGCACATTAATTGTTTCAGGAAATGTCTCAGAGCCTATAGGACCGCCATCTTAATCACTATTATACTTTTGGAGATAAGGCTCAGCATTCAGTTAGACACAGTATCAGAATGTCAGACCTATCTGAGTCCGCTGTTTCTTCTCTATATCTTCGCTAGCAACGTTGGTGCACTCGCAATTTGTAATCCACATTGAGGATGGGTGATCAATAGAGAGAATGGCAGCAAACAGTTAGTAATCACCGCGGGGTGTCTGTGCAGGATTGCCGGTAAAACTTCTGTGAGAGATGTACTGGGCCACCTGGTATATTGCCTTCTACTACTCTAAGGCTAATCCTGACTAAAGTTACTTCTTTGATAGATAGAGTCAGTTTTTGGGCAGGTGCCCTCTCACCAACAGGACTGTCTCCCAGGAAGCCTCCGCTGCTGTCTCAGTCTCCGGCCTCTGTCACCAGCCGCGCTAGGTATTTGGGGTGGATGAGTCTGGTCTCTGTAGAACATCGATGGGACCTCCAGGAGGGATCCTCTACTGGAGATGAAACACTGCAACTTAGTCACTTAAGGCCCAGGAGTTTCGGCCTAGCATACAGCATCAGCCCACAGCACTGGCATCCTGCTTGTCTCACTGTGTCTTTCCCAAGAGAGTGAGCCTGGCTCCTCCCTTCCTTTATAAAGCTTCCCCCAGAAGGCTGTGCGGTGCAGCAGTGCACCCTGGTATTCTCAAAGCACTATGGGCGATGAAGACTGCTCAACTTCCTGAAAGGAAAATAACATCAAAAGACATTCCATAGCCGCTGCAATGTGTCCTTTTGGCCACTAGATGGAGCCGAGTTCCTCTCAAATGTCAAGCAGCAGTCTTTTAGAACTTGTATAATGGAAGACTCCGCTACATATAGGTAAGGGGCGAAGCCACCTGGTGACATCACCTGGTGGCGCTGCCCCCTTGTGACATCACCGACCCAATCAGGGCTTAGAATGTACTGTGCGGCACTCAGTGATGTGGGGCGCTCTGCCGTATGCGTTACGTCCCCCTCTGACAAAGTCCCGTAGGACGTAACATGTACGGGAGGAGTCTTATGTCAATTATGTCACGGAATACAAGAATTGTTTGTGTAGGTGCGGTTTTATTAATAAACGACAGTTTTAGTTATACAGTACACACTTAGATGTTTTTGTTCTTTATCTATTTACAGTAAAACCTTGGATTTTGAGCATAATTCGTTCCGGAAACATGCTTGTAATCCAAAGTACTCTTATATCAAAGCAAATTTTCCCATAAGAAATAATGGAAACTCATATGATTCGTTCCACAACCATTTATTCATAAGTCAGTTTATAGTCCATATAAAAAGATTATAGCAATGTGATAGGTTGTGTCATCAAAAAAAATGTCCATCCACAAATGGCGCCTCCACAAGGGGATTAGAAGCAAAATCCAGCAGGAGCTACAGAGTATAAAAGAGAAAAGAGGTGCCTCTAAGTGTAGCAGTATGGGGACATTTAATGAAGGTACAACATTTAGCAACTCACATGGTTGATGATTAAGAGGCACATCTAAGTATGCCGGCATCCGGGGTAAAGCTGTCCACATAGACCATCTTCTGAACCACTGACTCTCTCCGATGTCAGTCTGCAATTGTGATTGGGAAGACTACCCTGCAGTAGAGTGATCTGAAAGCGAGACTTTGAATCGCTCATGGATCGCAGCGTGGAAGCTTGTGATGAAGATGGCAGTGCGGAGGATGGTCTATGTGGACAGCTTTACCCCGGATGCCTGCATACTTAGATGTGCCTGTTGGTGTGTTCAATAAAAACATGGCAACATTTCATTCTTTGTGTGTTATTAGTTTAAGCAGATTGTGATTGTCTATTGTTGTGACTTAGATGATGATGATCAGATCACATTTTATGACCAATTTGTGCAGAAATCCATATCATTCCAAAGGGTTCACATACTTTTTCTTGCAGTTGTATATGGACCTCAACAACTTTATATATTCTATTTTGAAGAATATATAAGGTTGTTGAAGTCCATATTGTTGGTTTTCTTTTGGTTGTGTTCTTTAGCTTTATACCACATGGACCCATTTTTAAATGTAAGGCTTTGAGTCAGCTTTTGGTTAATGAGTAGCTTTAACATATTTTACCACTGCAAAAAAATAAAATACCAAGTATGTCACTCGATAAGAATGAAGAACTATAAAAGAAATGCCAAAAGAGTTTCTTAAAACTTAGTGCAGACTTTGTCTAGTTTTGCAGTGGGGAGGGATTAGAGCACCTGAGGTTTTTATTGCTGTCTATGCCCCTATTAAGGAGATTTACCTGCCCTATTTGTCCTGTTTAATGTTATCACTAAGAGTGAAACAAAAAAAAATATTTGAGTTGTCACTAGAACAGGAACAGAGGGAAAATCTTCCATTTGGGACACTAGTTCTAGTGACCCTGGTAACAACCACAGATTTCCTCATTGGAGGAGTTTCCTCTCACTTTATGGCTATGGGACAAGATGGGAAGGAAAATCTCTGCAATGTGACAGAGATGGCAAAATGAAGAATTTGAGAGGGGTTGTAAAAATAAATAAATAAATAAATAAATAAATAAAATTATAACATCAAAAATGAAAACTGAAAGAATATGAAAGGGAGACAACATCCTAAATGTAGCTATTATAAATATATGAATTGATGTCCCAATCTATATTTAACCCCCACAGGGCAAACCTTTTGTAAGTATCTCGTCAGTATATATGTCTCCTAAGATTACTACTCCCCTGAATCCATTAGGGATATTGGTAAGGAGGTCCAGAATCCTTACACCCAGTGCCCAAATGGTCCGCATCACATACTGCAGACCACACGGACACTGAAGGAGATAAACAACACCAATAGTAGAGCAGGTAATAAACAAATAAATAAATGACATATTGTTTAGAAGTAGCCTGAGAAGAAAAAATAACTGTTCCGATGGTTTTACAGTTCCTGCATATATTGCACCCTCTACAAGGATAAAATCCCTTAAAGTTGCCAAACATCTCTATTTTTGGGGGTCTGTCCACAAGACTGGAAGTGATAGAATCCCTCAAAGTACATGCTTTTTTAATATCACATTAAGTTTTTCGGGGAGGCGTGGGTCTAATATCTTGTTATTCTTAAATACACCAGTGTTTTCTCAACACCATCCGAACAGAACTTTTCTCTTCCTATGCTACTTATAAACAATATGCCATACAGAAGTTTATTACCTACTCTACTAGGGGTCTTGTTTATCTCCTTCAGTGTCCATGTGGTCTGTAGTATGTGGGGCAGACCACATGGGCACTGAGTGTAGGGATTGAGGAGCATCTTACTAATATCCATAATGGATTCAAGTTACATAGTCTCTCCAAGCATTTTCTGAGTAGTCACAATAATGATCCTTCCTTATTAAAATGAATAGCCATTGAGAAATATTCCCCTCATTAGCGGGGTAGTAATCTTGGGAGACGTATATCCTGACGAGAGACTCGCTGAGTATTTGACCTCCAAAGGTTTTCCCTGTGGGGGTTAAATAAATTTAGTTTGGGACATCAATTGCTATATTGATAATAGCTAAATTTAGGATGTTGTCTGCATTTTAGTTTTAGTTTTTGATAATATAATCACTGCTTTTTTTTTTT
Source organism: Pelophylax lessonae (assembly GCF_965119305.1). Classification (NCBI taxonomy): domain Eukaryota; kingdom Metazoa; phylum Chordata; class Amphibia; order Anura; family Ranidae; genus Pelophylax; species Pelophylax lessonae. The sequence goes on from NC_138771.1 coordinate 504,132,724, forward strand.
AAATATTGTCCCTCTGGGTTAACTATTGGATTTAATATTTTTATTTTTTGTTAATTTTAATTGTAACATTTTAAATTAAAGTATTTCATGTTAATGATATTGGTATTTAAAAATATGGTTTCTTGAGGTCTTTTGATCTCGTTTTTAATTCCGGTGCGGTAGCGGCTTTAGATGGTTTGCACCAGTTATAATGTGGTTACTTATACCTTGTATATGGTGACCTAAGACCAGCCTCCTTTCCTGATAAAGCCCTTTCGGGGGAAAATGCATTAGGTGGAGCTGATCTTTTGAGGGTCATCGTGCATGCACGCTGTCAGAGCTCGCAGCGGTGCTTGAAGCAGGATGCAGTTTGATATACTGTTGTATAGCCTGTTAAATCTGTATGTGCAATATTCAATGATTACATTTTACTTGGAGTTTACTACACTTTGAGGCTTCTCCTATCTTTTATATTTTAACCAGTGTAAATTACTATGAGTGACATGTGAAACTGCAGTTACTGGTTTGTGATCCTCATGATGCAGATGGCTTCCTGAGCCAGTGAGTGGAGTTTCTTACCTTATATATACACAAGCGCATTTAGACCTCCTGTGTATGAGATCTTTGCATCTGGTAAGCTGCTTTGCATGAGAGTTACACATCAACACTGGAGCACGTTATTGCTAATTCTTGCACTGAGAGCTTTTTATCACAGAATTTATCTCTACTGCTTGAGCTGGGACCTTCCTTAATGTTTAGATTTTTTTTTATTTGCACATTCATTTCTGTTATATTTATAATTTATTTGCATGTAATAACTTTTTGGACTAGATTATATATATTTTTGACATTGTTAATTCTGCTTCTCGTTAATTTTGTTTTTTTATGTATAGTGTTTACTGAACATTTGATTGTAAGTATATATATATATATATATATATATATATATATTGATTTTGAATTTATGCATTTGAAATTTATATTATGTAAATGGCCAAGTACACCTGTTTTATTACTCGCAATTGTACTGTCTTCCTTTATTTTGTAAAGTGCTCTGCAAACTGTTGCCACTATACAAAACTTGTATAATAATAAAAGTAAAAATAAGAATAATAACATGCATGTTTCAAGACAATGACAAGCTACCCTTTAGAATTTTTTTGTGTAATAAACAAGCAATAATAAGAAAAAATATATTTCTATTCTATAATTTTATAACCCATGCATTTAAAAATTCCCACTAAAGATATTCAATATATTTTTTCTGGAGTTGCTCTTTAAAATCTATTATTTATACTCACCCTGTTGCTGTGTTTGCTTTATTACCTCTATTGTTCTCTCTTTCTCCCTCTTAGAGGTAATGTAGCCTGCCTGGAGATACTGACAATCACTTGTGTTTTATTTTCTCCACATTCCCACTGTTTTAAGGTTTTGCATGCAGCTCAATTGCTGATTCTGCATTAAAAAGTTATTTTCTGTAATATTTGCATATTGATGGCGGTGCTTATGCCATAACACTATAAGAGAAAAAATTGTCTATGCAAAAAAAAAAAAAGTAGAGAAATAATGTTATGGAAATCAAAATTAAAAAAAAAAAGTTTATTTCCAGAAAGCAGATATAAACAAAAATAAAAAAAAATTAAGAAAACAGTACAGTACAGAAGCATTTTAATACGGTTATGCAACTTGCCTAATGGCTGGAATACACGGGCCGAATATCGCCCGATCATTCGACCACCGACTTATGAAAAAGTGTTTGTTGGTCGAAAACGTTGCCAACATACACAGGCCGAATATTGCCCCCCGAACGTTTGACCGCCGACCATCGAAACAGTGCATGCGTGATGATGTTCTACAGATTTTAAATGAAAGACCTTAACACCAACGTATAGAACCAACGTTCGCAAACGAGACGACGGAATTTTTCGTTTTTTTTAAACTGAATTTTTCGTTCACAATATCGATATCGGTCACTGATGGCTGGGCATTAACGAGTAGAATATCAGCCGATCCTTCGCTGAAGGAAAATTTTCGGCCGATTTTCTTATCGTGTATTCCGGCCATAAGGCTGGGTACACACAGGTCAAAAATCTTCTGCTGCAACCCGCTAACTTTCAGCCTGTGAGTACAGCTCCCTGTCTGACAGAAGCCGGCCCTCACGAATGGCTTCTGTCGAATGAGCATGCTGGAAAACCAGTATCCAATGTCTTCGAGCGCTGATCAATGTGTTCAGGTGGGGAGGGGGGGGGGGCAGTCCCCCTGTCAGAACCCAATAGCCCAGCAGGTGAGATTGGCGTACTAACGTCACTTGTGTTGTTACGGCGATCTGTATGCTTTTTTTGTTCAGCCTGCTGGGTTAAACAAAAAAAACAAACTTACAGTGTGTATTCAGTTGCCCATAGATGGATAGAATTTCAAATGACAATTTTTAGAAAAAGTCTTTGTAAGAAAATTTTCAAAACATTCTCAAAACATTAATTTGTTGTTTGAAAGATTTTGTTTGCGTTTAACATTTGATTTTGGAATTAATCTGAATAAAAACCACATAAAAAATGTTATAAATGTACTCACACTGACAGGAGGAGTATTGACGGGGCACACTGACAAGAGGATTATTGGATCACTGTGAGTAACCTGGGGCACTAGGAGTAATTTTAGAGTAACTTGGAGTACTGGGATAAACTTTAGTAAAGGGAGCAATTGGGAGTAACCTGGATTACTTAGGCCTCTTTCACACGAAGCGGAACGTATTGCGATCCGCTCCGGCACTTTTTTTTTTTTACGAACACGGATGACACTTGTGTCATCCGGTCCGTATGTCCGCATATCATCCCATCCTTTTGCGGATTATATACGGACATAATGTTTGTCTATGGGATTGTGGATGTCAGCGGATGACACCGCTGACATCCGATTTTGCGTCCTTTCTTTTTTTTAAATGGAAGAAAAAATAGGGTTCGGTTCCGTTCCAAAAAACGGAACAGAACTGAATGGACGAAAAATCGGATGTCAGCGGATAGTCATCCGCTGACATCCGCAATCCCATTGACATGCATTATGTCCGTATATCACCCGCAAACGGATGGGGTGATATACGGACATACGGAACGCTCGTGTGAAAGAGGCCTTAGGTGAATTGTCGGTATAGTCAAGTGGAAAAAAAACAGGCCCACACCTCAGTATATACAATTGTAAGAATGAAGAGAGACTCCCACTATGGGACATTGTAGGCCTAAATATCAGCAAACACTCAAACATAGCAACTAAAGTTCTAAAATCTCCCAAAAAATTTAATAAATACATATTAAAAAACAAGTTATGCCTAATATTCTATTCAAACAAGAAAGTTTTTATATATATACAGTGGGTACGGAAAGTATTCAGACCCCCTTACATTTTTCACTCTTTGTTATATTGCAGCCATTTGCTAAAATCATTTAAGTTCATTCTTCTTCCTCATGAATGTACACATAGCACCCCATACTGACAGAAAAACACAGAATTGTTGACATTGTTGCAGATTTATTAAAAAAGAAAAACTGAAATATCACATGGTCCTAAGTATTCAGACCCTTTGCTGTGACACTCATATATTTAACTCAGGTGCTTTCCATTTCTTCTGATCATCCTTGAGATGGTTCTACACCTTCATTTGAGTGCAGCTGTGTTTGATTATACTGATTGGACTTGATTAGGAAAGCCACACACCTTTCTATATAAGACCTGCCAGATCACAATGCATGTCAGAGCAAATGAGAATCATGAGGTCAAAGGAACTGCCTGAAGAGCTCAGAGACAGAATTGTGGCAAGGCACAGATCTGGCCAAGGTTACAAAAAGATTTCTGCTGCACTTAAGGTTCCTAAGAGCACAGTGGCCTCCATAATCCTCAAATGGAAGACGTTTGGGACGACCAGAACCCTTCCTAGAGCTGGCCGTCCGACCAAACTGAGCTATCGGGGGAGAAGAGCCTTGGTGAGAGAGGTAAAGAAGAACCCAAAGATCACTGTGGCTGAGCTCCAGAGATGCAGTCAGGAGATGGGAGAAAGTTGTAGAAAGTCAACCATCACTGCAGCCCTCCACCAGTCGGGGCTTTATGGCAGAGTGGCCCGACGGAAGCCTCTCCTCAGTGTAAGACACATGAAAGCCCGCATGGAGTTTGCTAAAAAACACCTGAAGGACTCCAAGATGGTGAGAAATAAGATTCTCTGGTCTGATGAGACCAAAATAGAACTTTTTGGCCTTAATTCTAAGCGGTATGTGTGGAGAAAACCAGGCACTGTTCATCACCTGTCCAATACAGTCCAAACAGTGAAGCATGGTGGTGGCAGCATCATGCTGTGGGGGTGTTTTTCAGCTGCAGGGACAGGACGACTGGTTGCAATCGAGGGAAAGATGAATGCGGCCAAGTACAGGGATATCCTGGACAAAAACCTTCTCCAGAGTGCTCTGGACCTCAGACTGGGCCGAAGGTTTACCTTCCAACAAGACAATGACCCTAAGCACACAGCTAAAATAACAAAGGAGTGGCTTCACAACAACTCCGTGACTGTTCTTGAATGGCCCAGCCAGAGCCCTGACTTAAACCCAATTGAGCATCTCTGGAGAGACCTAAAAATGGCTGTCCACCAACGTTTACCATCCAACCTGACAGAACTGGAGAGGATCTGCAAGGAGGAATGGCAGAGGATCCCCAAATCCAGGTGTGAAAGACTTGTTGCATCTTTCCCAAAAAGACTCCTGGCTGTATTAGATCAAAAGGGGGCTTCTACTAAATACCGAGCAAAGGGTCTGAATACTTAGGACCATGTGATATTTCAGTTTTTCTTTTTTAATAAATCTGCATCAATGTCAACAATTCTGTGTTTTTCTGTCAGTATGGGGTGCTATGTGTACATTCATAAGGAAGAAGAATGAACTTAAATGATTTTAGCAAATGGCTGCAATATAACAAAGAGTGAAAAATTTAAGGGGGTCTGAATACTTTCCGTACCCACTGTATATATATATATGTGAACAGTATTCTACAGTGTCTTTTGACATGAAATATGGTCCAATGATGGCCAGGCACAACAGGATCACCCAACGCGTTTCAGACTTATATTCTTTCTTCAGGGGTGTAGACTGGTAGAACAAAGACATTTCTTTAAAAGAGCATATGTAACAAAGGGCGGAAAGTACTTTGGTGGTCAGTGCAACTGGAATAAATAAGTTCAACATATGTGGGCTGACAGAAACTAACAGCAGCTTGGGAACGAATAGTATGTGGTCAAAAAAACTAAAAGGCATGTTCACGAACACTGGAAGTTTAGTAAATAAAATGGAGGAACTGGAACTATTTATGCATGGGGAGGAGTTTGACTTTGTTGGAGTAACAGACACCTAGTTTGACAGCTCACTTGACTGGCTTGCGACTATCCAGGGGTTTTACCGAAAGGACAAGGTAGGTAGAAGAGGGAAGGAGTGTATGTATGTCAAAATTAATTTGTTGGTGACCATGGCAAATTACATTACTAACAGGGCACTGGAAGGGGTGGAATTCTTGTGGCAGGAACTTCGAAAGGAAGAAACAAAAGGGAAATTATTAATGGGTGTTTGCTACAGGCTCCCTACCCTAAAAGATAAAGAAGAGACTGTTCTCCTTTCACAGTTAGAAATAGTGGCAAGACAGGGCAATATAGTCATCATGGGGGACTTTAACTATACAGATATTAACTGGGATGATGGTACTGCTAACTCCTCTAAGGCTTGACACTTTTTAACCACTTAACCCCCGGTAGATTTTACCCCCTTCCTGACCAGGGCCTATTTTGCGATTCGGCACTGCGTTATTTTAACGGACAATTGCGCGGTCGTGCGACGCTGTTCCTAAACAAATTTGATGTCCTTTTTTTCCCACAAACAGAGCTTTCTTTTGGTGGTATTTGATCACCTGTGCGATTTTTTGATCATGCGCTATAAACAAAAAAAAGAGCATCAATTTTGCAAAAATAACAATATTTTTCAAATTTTTTTATATGAAATTCCCAAACAAAATGTAAAAATCTAAATTTTTTAACATTTTATGCTACATATGTTTGGTAAAAAAAAATCGCAAAAAGCGTATTTTGATTGGTTTGCGCAAAAGTTATTGCGTTTACTAAGGGAAAGATTTTTGTCATTTTTGTTGTTTTTTTTTATCGAGTAATGGCGGGGATCTGCGATTTTTTTTGCGGGACTGCGACAGTGCGGCAGACAGATCGGACCCTTGACTGACATTTTTGACACTTTTGGGGTTACCAGTGACATTACTACAGTAATCAGTGCTATACATATGCACTGTTACTGTAAAAATGACACTGGCAGTGAAGGGGTTAACTTTTTGAGGAAGGGGTTAATTGTGTCCCAAGGGGCGTGCTTCTAACTGTGATTGGATGTGGCTACTGGTGTAAGAACAGAGATCAACGGTCCTACATAGCAGAACCGTATGATCTCCATTCTTACACAGGGGAGAATGACAGGCGGCTGTGTCTACATTAGCCGCCTGCCTTTCTCCCGCTGTAACGGACAATTGCGAGTGGACATCGGGTCCGCCGGGCACACGTGCGGGGGGGGGGGGGTCCGTGAACGAGCGGGAGCGGAAGCGCGCCTCCGGCGGCACGCGCTCGCTCCCTAGAGCCTCACAGGCTAGCGACGTAGACCTACGTCGCTTTGCCTGTGAGGGGCTGACTGCCGACGTAAATCGGCGTTAGGCAGTCAGCAAGTGGTTAAGGCTCCAATCACGCCTGAGCATAGTGATTTACTGCCGTTTTTCGGTCCTTTGCAGCTTTTTACAAGTGTTTTTACAGCCTTACAGTCGTTTTTGTTTAGCCAATAGAAAGCACTAAGGGGAGGAGAGGGAGAGGGGTAGACATGTACAAATCGGTCGAAAAAATGATTGACAGATTGGAATTCTTTGAGAAGAATAGCTGGTTGTTAAGCAATGGACCAGGAAGCTGTCCGCTGCATCCTTAACAATCGATGAGTCATTCGTTTTCAGTGGGCTTCCCCACCGACAGCTCAATGTTAATAAAAAAATGCATGCAATGAAAAATAAATGGAAAAAACAGTGTGGGGTACCCCCCCCAATCAATACCAGGCCCTTCGAGTTTGGTATGGATTTTAGAGGAACCCCACGCCAAAATTTAAAAAAAAACTGCGTGGGCCCCCCCAAAATCCACACCAGACCCTTATCTGATCATGCAGCCCGGCAGGCCAGGAAAGGGGGGGCTTCACCTACAACGAAAAGGCTAGCTGCCGACTGCCTGCTCCCCTGTGTTACATTTCTTAAAAAAAGCTAAGGGGCGGAATCACCCAATGGCATCAGCGGGTGACCCCACCCCCTTGTAACATTACTGTCCGGTACATGCTGGGTCGGTGACATCATATGGGGAAGGTATCACCCGCTGATATCATCGGGTGACACTGCCCCTTAGCTATTTAGGAAATGTCACATGGAGAAGCAGGCAGTCGGCAGTTAGTGGTTAGCAGCATGATTGATGATGGGTCTACATCAGGGGGCATTGTTTTTTATTTTTTAATAAGAGGACTTGTCAAAAACTCTTGTTATGTCTTTATTCACTTTTTTCACTTTTTTTGGTGCTACAGTCAGGTCCATAAATATTGGGACATTGACACAATTCTAACATTTTTGGCTCTATACACCACCACAATGGATTAGAAATGAAACAAACAAGATGTGCTTTAACTGCAGACTTTCAGCTTTAATTTGAGGGTATGTACATCCAAATCAGGTGAAAGTTGTAAGAATTACAACAGTTTGTATATGTGCCTCCCACTTTTTAAGGGACAAAAAGTAATGGGACAATTGGCTGCTCAGCTGTTCCATGGCCTGGTGTGTGTTATTCCCTCATTATCCCATTTACAAGGAGCAGATAAAAGGTCCAGAGTTCATTTTAAGTGTGCTATTTGCATTTGGAATCTGTTGGTGTCAACTCTCAATATGAGATCCAAAGAGCTGTCACTATCAGTGAAGCAAGCCATCATTAGGCTGAAAAAAAAAAACAAACCCATCAGAGAAATAGCAAAAACATTAGGTGTGGCCAAATCAACTGTTTGGAGCATCCTTAAAAAGAAAGAACGCACCGGTGAGCTTAGCAACATCAAAAGACCCGGAAGACCACAGAAAACAACTGTGGTGGATAACCGAAGAATTCTTTCCCTGGTGAAGAAAACACCCTTCACAGCAGTTGGCCAGATCAAGAACACTCTCCAGGAGGTAGGTGTATGTGTGTCAAAGTCAACAATCGAGAGAAGACTTCACCAGAGGGAATACAGAGGGTTCACCACAAGATGTAAACCATTGGTGAGCCTCAAAAACAGGAAGGCCAGATTAGAGTTTGCCAAACAACATCTAAAAAAGCCTTCACAGTTCTGGAACAACATCCTATGGACAGGTGAGACCAAGATCAACTTGTAACAGAGTGAGAAGAGTATGGAGAAGGATAACTACATGTCGCAGTTGGTGGATTCCCCTACTAGAGAGAATGCTATCCTGGATCTATTGATCACTAATGACCCAGACATAATCTCGGAGGTAGGAGTCCAGGACAACCTGGGCTCTAGCGATCACAGGATGATCACATTTAGTATAAATAACAATATAAAAAGGCAAGTGGGGAACATAAGAACCCTAAACTTCAGAAGGGCAGACTTTCCAAAATTGTACTCATTGATGGAAAGGGTAAACTGGGACCAAACCCTGGGATCACTGACCACAGAGGAAAAATGGGAATGCTTTAGAACAATATTAAGCAAAGGCATCTTGCAGTGCATTCCTATGGGGAATAAATTTAGAAGAGACAAAGCCAAACCTGGCTGGCTAAACCGTAGCGTTAAAAAACTTATTAGGGGAAAAAAATTGGCCTTCAAGAAATATAAATCAGAGGGCACAGTATCGGCCTTCCAGCAATACAAGGAGGAAAATAAGAAGTGTAAACACGAAATCAAGATGGCTAAAATCAACTTTGAGAGACAAATAGCGGAGGATAGTAAAAAAAACCCAAAGAAATTCTTTAAATATATCAACAGCAAAAAAACTAGGGCAGAGCATATTGCACACATAATTAACGATGATGGGAGGATGGTTACAGAGGACACTGAAAAAGCAACCGTGCTGAATTCTTTTTTCTCGTCAGTCTTTACGCAGGAAAAGGAAGGGTACACTGACCATGACTGTATGGTTAGTAGTAATACACAGGACTTGCCACTATGGCTAACAGAGGGGGAAATCAGGGAAAGACTGGATAAACTTAACACAAACAAATCACCAGGCCCGGATGGCGTACATCCGAGAGTGCTCAAGGAACTCAGTATGGTTATATCTAGACCACTGTTCCTGATCTTTGCTGACAGTATTAGGACAGGAGTTGTACCAGGGGATTGGAGGAAGGCTAACGTGATTCCGATATTCAAAAAGGGCCAGAGACATATCCCGGGAAATTATAGGCCTGTCAGTCTGACATCAATAATATGTAAACTTTTGGAGGGGATGATAAGGGACTATATCGTAGAGTATGCTAAAGACAACAACATCATCAGTAGTAACCAGCACGGGTTTACAAATGGGCGTTCTTGTCAAACCAATCTCTTAGCATTCTACGAGGAAGTGAGCTGTGAGCTAGATAGGGGGAGACCAGTGGATGTGGTGTACTTGGATTTCGCTAAGGCGTTTGATACAGTTCCCCACAAGCGCTTAATTTATAAAATAAGGTCTGCAGGTATCGACAGCAGGGTTTGCTCTTGGATACGGAATTGGCTAAAAGGCCGTGTCCAAAGGGTAGTAATAAACAGCGCATACTCAGACTGGTCTGAGGTAGTAAGCGGGGTGCCCCAGGGCTCAGTCCTGGGACCAACCTTGTTCAATTTATTCATAAACAGCATTGAGGAAGGGATCAGTAGTTCGTTATCAGTTTTTGCAGATGACACAAAATTGGCCAGGGCAATAACTGCACAGCATGAAGCAGATATCCTACAGAATGACCTGGACAAAATTACGGAGTGGGCAACGACATGGCAAATGAGGTTTAATGTGGAGAAGTGTAAGGTTTTGCACTTGGGGACCAAAAACATAAAAACACAATACACGTTAGGAGGGGAACCCTTGGGGGAATCAAAAATGGAGAAAGATTTGGGAGTCTTAGTTGATGATAGATTAGGCAACAGCATGCAATGCCAAGCGGCAGCTTCCAAAGCCAACAGAATATTAGCATGCATAAAGAAAGGGATGTATTCCAGAGATAAGACTATAATCCTTCCACTTTATAAAACTCTGGTCCGACCGCATCTGGAGTATTCTGTCCAGTTCTGGTCGCCAGTCCTCAGGAGGGATGTGTTGGAGCTGGAGAAAGTCCAGAGAAGGGCAACTAAACTGATTAGGGGGTTGGAGGACCTTACCTATGAAGAGCGGCTGCAATCGCTCGATTTATTTTCCCTGGAGAAAAGACGTCTGAGAGGGGACATGATAGCAATTTATAAATATCTTAATGGGGATCTCAGCTTAGAAGAAAAGCTGTTCATTCGAAGGAATTGCATGAGGACTCGAGGACATACAATGCGATTAGAGGAGAAGCGTTTTAACCTCAGGCAACGTGGGGGGTTCTTTACTGTTAGGGCTACAAGATTGTGGAATTGTCTACCACAAGAGGTGGTTTCTGCGGGTAGTATGGTGACTTTCAAAAGACTCTTAGACTTACATCTCAAGGATCAGGAGATTGAGGGCTATGTTAGATGATTACAGTCACACACACCTACACAGGTTGAACTGGATGGACTATTGTCTTTATTCAACCTCGCCTACTATGTAACTATGTAACTATGAAAGGAACTGCTCATGATCCAAACATGATGAAGCATGGTGGTGGTAGTGTCATGGCGTGGGCATGTATGGCTGCTAATGGAACTGGTTCTCTTGTATTTATTGATGATGTGACTGCTGACAAAAGCAGCTGGTGAATTCTGAAGTGTTTCGGGCAATATTATCTGCTCATATTCAGCCAAATGCTTCAGAACTCATTGGACGGCGCTTCACAGTGCAGATGGACAATGACTCGAAGCATACTGCGAAAGCAACCAAAGAGTTTTTTAAGGGAAAGAAGTGAAATAGAGAGTATACCCCCTAAGGGGTTAATATAGCGCTTGCTGATTTTACTAACCAAGGGTGAGCAATTTCTTGTTCACACACCTGTATAGTGGGTGTTTCTGTAAGGGAATATTTCTATTCCTTAAAGGTGATGGCAGGTGTAATAAAGTGCAAATGCTAAATGAGCAAATTAGCTCAATAAATGTGCAATTGAGAAAAAATATTAAATTAATTATGTGTACCACAAAAAGAGCAATGTGATATCAAAATATATGTGCAATATCTTAAATAAAAAATGAGTATCAGAATTTAATTAAATTACATAAATGTGCAAAGCGGGATATTACCAAGTAAAAGTGCAACACTAAAATTAGCTGAAATGATAACAGATGAATAAGTGCAACACTAAAACAGAAGTCCGTGCATTGAAAGTCCAAATAAAATGTTCTTGTGCAAAAATGTTCTTATTTATATGACTCCAATAGTTGAGATTGCCCAGAGTTGTGATGAAGAGGCCCTTGTCCCCATTAACATGGTGACAAGGTGCTTTGGGGCTTCCCCCATGTTGAGGGCATGTGGTCTGGTATGGTTCAAGAGTGAGGTGCTCCCTCCTTCCCCCCTTTCTTGGCCTACCGGGCTGCATACTCAGATAAGGGTCTGGCATTGATTGGGGGGGGGGGCACCATGCGTTTTTTTTAATTTCAGCGTAAGGTTCCCCCAAATCCATACCAGACCCGAAGGTATACCCCACACTGTTTTTTCCATTTATTTTTCAATGCCGGCACTCTTTTTCTGACATTCAGCTGTCAGTGGGGATGCCTGCTGAGGGCTGAAGATTCATTGGTTAAGGACGCTGCAGCCGGCTTCTCGGCCTGCTGCTTAACAGCCAGTTATTCTTCACACAGTATTCAAATCAGTCGTTCATTTTTCAACCGATTCGAATTCCAATCGTTCTGAAAATTTGTAATTCTTTAGAAAACTAGGAAACCTAATGAAAACGAAATGAAAAAAACAAACAAAAAAAAAAAAACAAATGTTATCGTTCTGCATATGTCTATTTAGGGGTGGAGAGCTGCTGTTTGAACAGAAAGCAAGTGACAAAATGCTTGTAAAATGCTCAGGTTACATGTTTTCAGGCATTTCTATTAAAGTGTATGGGGCCAAAAAACATTTGTAATCTGCCAAAAAAGAAGCTCATGTACTTTTTGGAGCGACAGGCATTTTGCTTCAGGCGACAGAACCCTCATATGTGAACAGGGGCCATTGAAATGAATAGGATTTTGCTTGCTGGGTGTTCTTGAGCTTCACAGAAGAGGGATTTTCAAGCTTAAAATCACTCAGGTGTGAACGGAGCCTTAATGTTTTGCGGGCCACTTTTATGTGTCACTTGGTGGATACCTCGACTAGAAACAAGGCTCTGCTTGACCTACTAATTACTAAAAACCCAGAACTAATACCAGATGTGGAAGTAAGAGATCATTTAGGGAACAGCAATCACAGAACAATTACGTTCACTGTAAGGTACAGAAGAAGCAAACAAGAGGGCAGGACAAGTACATTAAATTTCAAGAGAGCAAACTTTACCAAACTGTGCTCCATACTTCATAACACTAAATAAGAAGATATTCCAGGAACCAAAACACAGAGGAAAAGTGATAGTGCTTTAAGAACATTTTAACGAAAATAAACACACAGTCCATCCAGGATTCCCAAGCATGGCTCTTCCCTCATCCTTCCCAGTACAGGCTTCTTGTCTGATCATTTCCGGTACAGGCTTCTCCCCATCATCATCAGTAGAGGTTTATTCCCTGATCCTTTTAGGAACAGCCTCTTCCCAACACCCTCTCCAGTACAGGCCCCTTTCCCATCTTCTCTAGTACAGGCTCCTCCCTCATCCACTCAAGTATGGTCTCTTTCCCCCATCCTCTTAAATATAGGCCCTTTCCCATCTGGATGGCCATCTTTTTCCTTTCATTATTATTTCATTGCCAATCAGAAATGTGAGTAATCCTTTGGGGCTAATTAGCCAGTAATTGAACATAAGATATATGCCCAAGATATATATAATACTTACCTTCTATATATTGTCTATTTTAACTTGGTCCTTTTTTGTGCCTCCTGTAGTCACAAGGCTGCCCCCTCCGCTTTGGGTGTGGATGGTGTTGACGGGCTCACACATGTGGCTTACTGGGTAAGCTTGGAATGGTTAGGGCAGAATGAATGTAAATAGATGAGTGTAGACATGCACAACTGTAAATAAATGTATTTTATTATGCAGATATAAAATAACTGATTATGTTGCTTATATGCTTTTTGTCTTCTTGCAGTCGGTTAAATAGTGGTGGTTTCTAAATCCCCTGAAGAAGCCAACATTGGTGAAACATGTCGGGATAAAATGACACACCACAACCACCTATGTAATATGGAATTGTGACTACATACCTGGCATGTAGGAATATATTTATTTTTAACCAATGAGGATTCTTTTAACCATGGACTAAATAAAATATAGAAATTTTAACTGTTTTGCTTCTCATATATTTTTTGGCTATAAAAGAATGTCCTCAGGAGCAGCCTTTTAATGTTTTTACTGTAGAATAAGCACATTTCAGACCTTGACACTGCATTCTCCAACTCTATAGTGTCATATACAGTTCACAGTTTAAAATCAATTGCAAATACTTCAGCAATGTTCGGCCAGATCTCACACTCCTTTTGAAGGTCTTCTACTTGTGGGTTTTCCCTTAGAGTCTATATTTTGGCATTAGAACCCCAATCAACACTGACTGTGTTGATGGAGGAATCAAGCAATTTTCTTTCCTTCCACCAGTGGTGGAAAGAAAGAAAATCAATTAATTAAGACTGGTGCTTGAGATATGTCATTCCCGGTCAGCTGGAACGCAGGTGGAGTGCAAACCGGTGATTCCTATAAAATACATGATAATTTCTGTCTTCTTTTTTTTTTTTATAAATTTCTGTTTATTGTTTCAAAACAAGAAAAGACAAAACATAAACTCAGTCACCTCGCAGAGCGAGTACATTAAACAAGAAAACAGAGTACAAAAACCACTAGCTAATACAAGAAACCCCCCCCCCCACCCAAAAACGCAGGCTCTACCCAGCAGGCCCATCACAAGGAACGGATGAGGCTATAACACCTCAATATAGTCCAACACATTCACAGTTGCACAATATTATTACTAGGATGTAAAGAACAGTTAGCAGCACACACTCAGCATCAACCTATGCAAACAGTATGAAAGGATATACGTCACCATTCAGCAGGCGGTCGAGGCCGGGCTATCCAGCCACAACTTCCAGACCTTGTCAAATTTTTTTGGACAGCTCCGACTTAAGTATGTAGCCTTATATATTAAAAAAGAATGGCGCACACATGCAAAAGAAATGACTATCAAATATGGAGACAATCCATAAATAAAAATGGGCATTTAGTCCCACCATATGGCCATATCGTTCTCAAGCCCACCACTGCGTCAAAGTACCCCATTATCAAGGGGTCCTACACTATCCATAAAAAAGGGGTGAATCCAGCCTCTCTAACCCTTGGAGACAACACTCCTTGCTGGGATAGATGTGCTAATGCACTACAAAGGACTCCTCCTATATCTACTTGATAGTGGACACTGATAGAGTACAGGTGTGTGTGTGGGGGGTGGGGTGCTCAACCTCAGAAGTCTGGTCAAACCGAATACATAATAAACAAGCAAAAAATTGGGGGAGCAAACCCTGAACATGTATATCTAAAGCCGGTGCAGCTATGGACCAAGCGACATGTATATTAAAAAAGAATAGCGCACACATGCAAAAGAAATGACTATCAAATATGGAGACAATCCATAAATAAAAATGGGGATTTAGTGTAACATTCATGCGTTTTTGTTAGTGGATGGATTTACAGCTGCAGAATTATTACACTCAGTAGCCTTGTAGAGATACTGTTGAACAAACATATCCAACTCTCAGGACTTCATCACCGTGCACAGCCCGTTATATACCATATATATTAATTAGATGTTTAATGGAGGGATAGAATATATGAGGATGTATAGATGAGAGACAGGCTATTGTATGGTGAGCACTAGAAGTAGTATTAGGAGAGTTGCAGGTGATGGTAAAGCAGATAGGTTCTGATGTCTAGTATAGTGCAGATGGTAAAAGGACACAGATGGAGTATACTTAGACAGAGTAACCTAGTGCAAGGATAGTTGAAGGTAGTCCCAAGAGCTAACAGTCTATGCAGATGATAGTCAATAGATAGATACAGATAGTCTTGGTAATTGCAGTAGATGACAGTAGGAGATTGGTTAGTAAGAATCCCCTGTGGGGTACTTATCACTTAGTTAGGTTAGTAGTAACAGTGTCCATAGGAGAGGGGTGATCCCGTAGCGAGATACGGATCACCAGCGAGGTTCCGGCTTCAGTTCAGCAAGGGAGAATGTCAGCAGCTCCGACTTCACAGGAGTAGGTGCGGTGAACATGTGGTTTGAACGAGCGATGAGTGAGAACAAGCCGGCGATTGAAATAGCCGCTCATAGCGGCGCTCGGCAATGATGTCATCCGGTCTTAAAGGTATATGCGTCTCTTGTTATACAAGATGGGACGCAATTAGCAGAGGAGAAATATGGAGACAAGGGTACCAGAGGTACCAGAACATTACATTTAGTCCCACCATATGGCCATATCGTGCTCAAGCTCACCACTGCGTCAAAGTACCCCATTATCAGTGGGTCCTACACTATCCATAAAAAAGGGGTGAATCCAGCCTCTCTAACCCTTGGAGACAACACTCCTTGCTGGGATATTAGCACATCTATCCCAGCAAGGAGTGTTGTCTCCAAGGGTTAGAGAGGCTGGATTCACCCCTTTTTTATGGATAGTGTAGGACCCACTGATAATGGGGTACTTTGATGCAGTGGTGGGCTTGAGCACGATATGGCCATATGGTGGGACTAAATCCCCATTTTTATTTATGGATTGTCTCCATATTTGATAGTCATTTCTTTTGCATTTGTGCGCTATTCTTTTTTAATATACATGTCGCTTGGTCCATAGCTGCACCGGCTTTAGATATACATGTTCAGGGTTTGCTCCCCAAATTTTTTGCTTGTTTATTATGTAGCCTTATAGAGGGGAGTCACCTTGTTCACTAGACCCTTCCAAAAGAGGGTAGTCAGAGCTGCAGGCTTCTTCCAGTGTAGGAGCAGGGCCTTACGGGCATAAAAGAGCAGCAAGCTCAATAGTGTACAGAGACACCAAATTGTCAACCAGCCCCAGCAGGCAAATGTCCACAGTCCTAGGAACCCGCACAGTCGTCACCTCCTCAATACAGCGCAGCACAGCAGTCCAGAAATTCGGAACCACCGGGCATTGCCAGAATATATGGTCAAAGTCCGCCGGAGCATGGGAGCAACGCCAGCATTCAGCCAAAGCTCCCGGATAAATGCAAGCAAGCTTGGCGGGCGCATAGTAAATCCTGTGCAAGAATTTAAAGTGAATCAACCGATTCCTAGCAGAAACTAGGTGAGTAAACGGGATACTCCATATATCATCCCAGTCATCCCTACCCAAGTCCGGCACCTCTTCCACCCACCTCTCCCTACACCTGCGGACCGCCAACAGGGATGTAACGAATAGTTCTTTATAGAGCTCCAACAGTGGCTTCTTCATGTCCTCAGCCTGCACAATAGTCTCCAAAGCAGACAGCTTGACCTCCAGGCGAGAGGAACCAAACTGCGCATACAAGGCATGATGCAGCTGAAGATACCTGAAAAAATAAAGATTAGGCAGGTTAAACCTGGTCTTCAAATTGTCAAAGGAACACAGTTCCCCGTTGGACGTAATATCCCCCAGCGTCTTGACACCCTTAGAGGCCCATATGACAGGGTCAGGTATAGAAAGGAAATGGGCAAACCGAGGATTCTGCCACAGGGGAGAGGCCAGGGAAAACCCAGTCGCTCCAGGTGCCAGCAGCACCTGCATTTGGTCCCAGGCCTTGATAGTGGCACGCATCGTCCCCGTTAAGGGAAAAGCGGCCTGGGGACCGCGATGCAGGAGGAGACAGAGAATCTCATAGGAGCCAAAAACAGCCGCCTCCAATACTGTGGCGGAATCCCCATCATCACCGCAAAGCCACCTACGTGCAAACACCCCTTGTCCCACCAAAAAATACTTATACAAATTTGGCAGAGCGAGTCCCCCCTGTCCCCCAGGGCTCCTGAAGCACATTCAGGCCTATTCTAGGCGGGGAGTTGCCCCAGACAAAGGAGCCTATCAGGCCATTCACCTTACGGAAGAAGGAACGAGGGACCCATACCGGAGAATTGCGGAGAAAATACAAGAAGACTGGAAGTATTTTCATTTTAATAAGGTTTACACGTCCCAAAACTGACAAATTCCTGTCTTCTTTGATGTAAGTGCAATACAACCTTCTTTTTTAAATAAATGATATGAAATACTGCACCATTAAAGTGTTTCTTCCTCTTCCTCTCTATACGGTAACACTGGAGCTTTGAATATGCTATTTATATACATATTGAATGGATGAAAGCAGTGATTTGAATTAATTCCAGTGACCTCATTTATGACATCTTGTATTTTCCCATATGCGCAATTTGACTCCCTGTAATAGTGGTCAATTAAGTCTGGTGAGTGTATAGTGTGTCTGCATGCTGGGGGAGAGGAACCTTTCCTATACCCACTGAGGATGTTATTCATGTGTGAGATTATACATAGAATTCACCATTTTGATGTATTTTCTATCATTTAAATTAAGATGTGTTTATTTATTTGCCTATTCATTATTGTTTATTCACTATGGTGAAGTGATTTACTGATGCTTAAAGTGAAAGCATCAACGCCCCGTTGCGTGATATTGGGGAAACCAGTCAGGGACCCTAGCTGCCAGGGGAAGAACTCCTCCAGTGAGGCCGGGAGAAAGGGAAAGGAAAGACAGGTGCTGGTGGTAGGGGAATCAATCATTAGAAGGACAGACAGTGCAATCTGTCACAAAGACCTTTGGCGCCGAACAGTCTGTTGTTTACCGGGCGCTCGGGTTCGTCACATCGCGGATCGGGTGGACAGATTATTGGGTGGGGCTGGGGAAGACCCAGCTGTCACGGTACACGTGGGTACCAATGACATAGGCAGATGGAGAGTCCTAAACAATTTCAGGGACTTAGGCGCTAAGTTGAGGAGTAGGACCTCCAAGGTAGTATTTTCAGAAATACTACCTGTACCTCGAGCCACACCAGAGAGGCAGCGGGAGATTAGGGAAGTTAACAAGTGGCTGAGGAGCTGGTGTAGTAAGGAGGGTTTAGACTTCTCAGTCGGCCACCCGCTCTATGGTAGGGACGGATTGCACCTAAATGGGGAGGGTGCAGCCGTACTGGGTGAGAAGTTGGCCAAAAAGTTAGAGGGGCTTTTAAACTAGTTGATGGGGGGGAGGGTACAGATGTAGAATTAGCCAGTGGAAAGCAAGATTCAGAGGGCACAAATGGGGACATTAGCGGTAGGGTGTTCGGAGCTCCTAAACCCAGGGTGGGTATGGGGAAAAATCACAAGAGCAACCTAAAAACATCAAATGAGGATATATGTTAACGGCCCAAATTAGGATGTTTGTATACCAATGCCAGAAGCATGGCCAACAAGATGGGAGAGCTGGAGCTGCTGATGTTTGAGGAGGACTTTGTGGGAATAACTCAGACTTGGTTCGACAGCTCTCATGACTGGATGGCGACCATTCAGGGGTATTCCCTTTATCACAGAGATAGAGAAGGTAAAACATGGGGAGGGGTATGTCTGTATATTAAGAACAGTGTACAGGTAAATATGAGGGATGATATTAATAATGGAGCTATGGACGAGGCAGAATCCCTATGGGTAAAACTTCAAAGGGAAGGCACTGTGGGGAAGGTAATATTGGGCGTATGCTATAGGCCCCCCAAGCTGAAGGGAGGAGGGGGAGGCGGACCTCCTTTTACAGATAGGATTGGCAGCAAGGATGGGAAATGTCATTATAATGGGGGACTTTAATTATCCAGATATAGACTGGGAAGAAGGAACCATGCATTCACCCAAGGCTCGGCAGTTCCTAAATGTTTTGCAGGACAATTTCATGGGTCAGATGGTGAATGCACCGACAAGAAACAATGAGGTACTTGACCTACTGATTACCAACAATACAGACCTGCTCACGGGTATAGAAATACGGGGCAACTTAGGAAACAGTGATCATAGGTCAATTAGTTTCAGTATTAATTGTAGTAATAGGAAACATAAGGGTAATATAACGACACTGAATTTCAAAAGAGCCAATTTCCCAAAACTGCGCTCGCTGCTAGAAAATATCAAATGGGATAGAAACCTGGGAACAAAGAACACGGAGGAAAAATGGGAGTGCTTTAAGAGCATACTAAACAAAGGGATTGACCAGTGCATTCCAAAGGGAAATACATTTAAAAGAGCAAAACTAAACCCTGGGTGGCTAAACTCTGGGTGGCTAAAAATGCATATTAATGCTAAAGAAAAGGCCTTCAAAAAATACAAGACTGAGGGGTCATTGGCAGCATTCAAGCATTACAAAGAGTGTAATAAGAAATGTAAAGACGAAATCAGGCTAAAATAGAACACGAGAGACATAGCGGAAGAGAGTAAAAAGAACCCCAAGAAATTCTTTAAGTATATAAACGGTAAGAAAGCGAGGCCAGAACACATTGGCCCCATAAAAGATGACAAGGGAGATTTGGCCACAGAGGACAGGGAAAAGGCGGTAGTGTTAAATAATTTCTTCTCTTCAGTCTTCACAAAAGAATTGGGGGACTACACTAACCCAGCTTGTAAGGCCAAACTAAACAACACACCTCAGGAAGTACCACCATGGCTAACAGAAGATAGACTTAGAACCAAACTAGAGAAACTTAACATAAATAAATCACCGGGACCGGATGGCTTGCACCCGAGGGTTCTTAAAGAGCTCAGCCAGGTGATTGCCAGACCATTATTCATGATCTTTAAGGATAGTTTACAGACGGGAATGATGCCAGCCGATTGGAAAAAAGCCAACGTGGTACCAATATTTAAAAAAGGCCGAGATATATCCCGGGTAACTATAGGCCGGTCAGCCTAACATCAGTAGTCTGCAAGATTTTGGAGGGGATGTTAAGGGACCACATACAAGACTTTAGTAATGAAAATGGTATTATTAGTAGTAATCAGCATGGATTCATGAAAAATCGCTCTTGCCAAACCAATCTATTAAGCTTCTATGATGAAGTGAGCTGCCACCTAGATAAAGGTAAGCCTGTGGATGTGGTGTATCTGGACTTTGCAAAGGCCTTTGACACCGTTCCCCACAAATGCTTAACCACTTAAGCCCCGGAAGATTTTACCCCCTTCCTGACCAGGGCTTATTTTGCGATTCGGCACTGCGTTACTTTAACGGACAATTGCACGGTCATGCGACGCTGTACCTAAACGAATTTGACTTCACACCATAACTCTATAGAGGTACTCTTGATGAAAGCAAGAATTGCCTTGCTGTCAAAAACTGAAATGATATGCATCTGTCAAACAGGTGTGGAAAAATTGGTCTTTGGGTGTTAATTGTGGCCATGAAACCTACACCAAAAAAATTCTTCCAGATGAAATCAACACCCACAACACTAGGCAGCCAAGAAGTCTTGCAGAGATTCCACATCCCAAAAACACTTAATCAGTGACATCGGCATCAGGGGCTTCATAGCTGCTGGCTATCCATGACTGATTAATTTTGATCAATGTCAGACAGTCCACAGTCTTTGGACAGACGTGTTCTATTATCAGTAACAAATCCTCCAGCAGCACTGAATGCCCATTTGGAAAGCATGCTGGATGCAGGGCAACCCAGCAGCTCAATTGCATACTGGGCAGGTTTTGGCCAGTGGTCTATTCTCCTGACCCAGTTACCCAGTGGATCGTCAACTGGAAATCTCTCCATCTCTGTTTTCGCCCCTAGATAATCGTCCACCATATGATGCAGATGCTGCTGATGGGATGTGGAAGCTGACAGCCCTGGATGGCGAGGACTCAAAAAATTGTGAAATGCATCATTTAGGCGGCCTCCTTCTCCACCTCTCCTCTCAACGAACAGAAGTCTCAAAACTACAATTTCCATGACACTGTAACCTACCAGAGTCTGGAAAAGTGTCCTCAAGAGATTTCATCTTCTGCATCCTCTGTGGTGACAGGATGAGTTCTGAGACTTTCCCCTTGTAACGGTGGTCAAGGAAGGTTGCCAACCAATAGTAATCCTTCTCCTTGATGCCATGTATTCTTGGGTCCTTTCGCAGGCTTTGAAGCATGAGGCAGCCCATGCACCGCAAGTTTGTGGAGGCAGGAGGAGAAGCAGACTCCTCTGGGTCACTGAAGATTACAGTATCTGGAACTGCCTCCTCCTAGCAATGTACTACTCCCAAGGGTTCTGGGGATGGAAAATCATCTGTTGAGGGTTGACGTATGTCTTCCTCTGCTTCAATGTCTCCAAAACTGCTAGAATCCTCCATCTCCTTCTCCTCCCTCTCCTCTTGTGCGTTCTGTGGTGTAGGAATAATGATGTCTGCATAAAGCAGGCCTTGAGAGGAAAGAAAGTCCTCCCGATGCTCTGCCTCAAATGTGCTGTTCATAATGCCACACAGAGTCTGCTCCAGCAGGAACACAACAGGGATTGTGTCACTGATGCATGCATTGTCATGGCTCAACATCCTTGTGGTCTTTTCAAATGGGGACAGTGCAGTGCATGCATTCTTTATCAGCAGCCATTGGCGAAAAAAGGCTGGGCTGGCCTGAGGCTGTTTTTTGTGCCATACTCACACAGGTACTCATTGACAGGCCATCTGCTGCCCGTGCAGCCGCTGCAGCATTGCCAAAGTCGAGTTCCACCCGGTTCCCGCTGAATTTCAGCCAACCGAGCACTGGCTGTGCATGACCGCCTGAAATGGCAACAGTCTCTTCTGGCCTGCTTTAGCAGATCTTCCATCTCTGGGTACCTATTTAGGAAATGCTGCACCACCAAATTTAGGACATGTGCCAGGCATGGCACATGTGTCAACTTTCCCTTTCTAAGGGCGGACAGGAGGTTTGTGCCATTATCGCACACCACCATTCCTGGCTCCAGCTGGTGTGGTGTGAACCCCCTCTGGGCCTGCCCCTGAAGAGCTGCAAGAATCTCTGCTCCGGTGTGGTTCCTGTCCTCTAGAAACACCAACTGAAGCACTGCATGGCACCTTTAGGCCTGACTCATTGAATAGCCCCTTGAATGTTTAGGGGTTACTTGTGGTTCGTATGACAATTCAGCAGAGGAGGGCATGGAGGAGGGGGTAGAGCTCACAAATCTCGCATCATTACCACTAGCTTTATAGAGACATGGTGGCACAACAAGCTGAAGCACTGAGCCCTGTCCTGCATCCTTCCGACTTGCAAGCAGAGTTACCCAGTGTACTGTGAACGAAATATAGCATCTCTGGCCATGCTTTCAGGACCACGTGTCAGCAGTAATGTGGACTTTGCGGCTGACTGCCTTGCCCAACAACGCCACAACATTGCTTTCCATATGATGGTACAGAGCTGGAATAGCCTTACGTGAAAAGAAATACCGACTGTGGTACAGCACATTCTGCAAATTCACGGAAGGGGGCAAAATCCACCAGACGGAAAGGCAGAAGTTGTAAAGCCAGCAGCTTTGACAAGCTTGCATTTAGACGATGGGCATGATGGTGACAGTGACTGTATTTTTTTTTCCACTGCAGCAGATGGGGCAGGGAAATTTGCCAGCTATAGTATACAGCTGGTGGTGTGCTACTGGCAGATGTGCTGCAAGGACCTTGGACACTCTTCACTATACCATCATCCCTGTCGGTGGAGGCTCATTAGGTATAGCGGGGGTAGACTGAGGTGAATAAGGAGGAGGAACATAATTGCATCCCTTTTGTGTGGCTTTCAGGTGCTCTTGCCAATGGGTGGGTGGTGGGAGGTTAAATGCCTTGTCAAGCATGTGGTACCCAAATGACTGGTGTTTTTGCAATGCTTGATGTGCTTGAGACAAAGTGTCAGGGAAGTCAGGTCCTTAGTGTAGATGGAGTTCCATGGCGAGGACATATGCGTATGCGCAGACCACCAACTGGCCAGGTAGATGTTTATACTCGTGGGTTAGGGACCGAGCATCAATGTGTGCACCCGTCACTAATGCTGGCGCCAGGCTGGCTATTTAAACAGGCCTTCTGATACCAGTTGGAATGATGCATCATCAGTTTCGTTTGGGTCTTTCAGAGGGTCTTAAGGATAAAATTGCCCGGGTTGGCATGCCAAGCTCTCTAGAAGGTTTAATCGCTCCTTCGATCCAAATTTACCGCGTTTATGTGAATGCAGATCTGAAAGTTCCACACAACAGTTCGGTCCAGTATGGATGTTGCCCAGGATTCCTGTTCCTCCCAATCCGGTTTCCGAAAATACTGCTACATCATCTCCAGAGGCACCTGAACCTATGCAACTGGGCCCGATCTGCCATTCGCTAACTCTAGAAGAACGTCAACGCTGAAGTTTGAACAACCTTTGCCTATACTGTGGAGAATCCGGTCTCTATGTACGCACCTGCCCAGATAAGCTGCATAAGTGTCTTTCTCTTTCTTCAGTTAACCAGTCACTCTTGTCTGCCAGCTCAGCTCACATAGCTCTGCCTGTTTCCTTCCTTCCTTTCAGCTTCTGGGAAGAACCGTGTCGGTGACTGCAAATATTAATTTAGGAGCTTGCAGCTGTTTCATGTACCTGTCCATCGCAGTTCAGCAACTTATCCCTCTACAAACCAGAGGACAAGGAATTACCGTATTCCTGGCTGATGGGTCTTGCATTAAATCAGGACTTGTAACCAAAGAGACCCCGCCAATCCTGACCATCACCTCCACCAACCATCAAGAACAACTGCGTTCAGATGCAATTTCATCATCACTATTTCCTGTTATCTTGGGCCTACCCTGGCTACAGGCTCACAACCCACAGATTGATTGGAATTCAGGAAGTGTCAAGTTCTTGTCACCATTCTGCCAGGAACAGCATCAGCTCCATCATCCGCTACCTTATTGTGTATGGACTCAGACACAGAATTGTGCCAAGGGGTTCCTAAACCTTACTATGAATACTTAGATGTTTTCAGTAAACAGGGAACAGATACTCTTCCCCCACACAGACCCTATGATTGCCCCATCGAGCTTCTCCCTTGAGGCGAAATTCCCCTTGGACACATCTTCCCCTTGTCCGAACAGGAACTAGGGGCCTTGAAGGACTACATCCACGAAAACCTACATAAAGGATTTATCCGTCCTTCTACCTCACCGGTTGGTGCAGGTATATTCTTTGTAGCGAAAATAGATCATTCTTTGAGACCGCGTATAGACTACCGTG
The DNA here is from genome assembly GCF_965119305.1 of Pelophylax lessonae. Classification (NCBI taxonomy): domain Eukaryota; kingdom Metazoa; phylum Chordata; class Amphibia; order Anura; family Ranidae; genus Pelophylax; species Pelophylax lessonae. The sequence continues at coordinate 504,157,270 of NC_138771.1, forward strand.
ACCTAAACAAGATCACATGAAAATCACAATCGCTATCCTCTCCCCTTGGTCCCTGAACTATTTGAAAGACTTAAATCCACCACTGCGTTAAAAAACTGGACTTGAGAGGGGCCTACAACTTGGTCCATATTTGGGAAGGGGGTAAATGGAAGACTGCGTTCCGTACCCCTTTCGGTCTATGCAATGCACCAGCCAACCTCCAGCACTTCATCAATGACATTTTTAGAGACTTCCTAGATATCTTTGTCGTTGTCTATCTGGACGAAGTCCTGATATTTTCTGTATCACTAGAGGTGTACCGGGGGCACTTTATGCTAAGGCCGAAAAATGCGACTTTGAGCAACGGAGCATCTAGTTGGTCACGTTACAGGCAAGAAACTTCTGAGCTGGTGCAATGCACATTCTGGTGGCCAGGGCTGGAGAAAGATTGCAAGGGCTATGTAAATGCATGTACCACTTGCATCCGGAGTAAAACTACCCATAATAAAGCCCAGGGGTTGCTCAGACCTTTGCCTGTACTTGACAGATCTTGGAAGATGATTTCCATGGACCTTATAGTCAAATTTCCACCATCTGAAAGGTATACCACTTTGTTTGTGGTAGTGGATCGCCTATCAAAAAATGTCTAATTTCCTACCCCTGAAGATTATGCCATCTGCTGTTGAGACCGCTCACTTCTTTGTTAAAAAGATTACAGTATCTGATTAAATGGAAGGGGTATGGTTCAGAGGAGAATTCCTGGGAACCTGTACATAATGTGCACGACACAGACTTGATTCATGCCTTCTTCCGCAGCCACCTGCAGAAGAAGAACCAGTTGGGCATCCGGAGGTTGCCCGGAGGGAGGGGGCAATGTCAGAGAAGTCTTGTCCTTAGTGTAGATGGAGTTCCCTGGCACATGCATATGTGCATGCACAGACCAGCAACTGGCCAGGCAGATGTTCATACTCGTGGGTTAGGGAGCGCGCATCAGCACGCACGCATGCGCACTCATGCATCAATGCACCAGTTACTAATGCTGGCGCCAGGCAGGCTATTTAAACAGCCCTTCTGTATGGACTCATTGCTGTTTGGTCTGTAGCTTCTGTGTGTTATTCCTGATTCAGTGTGCCCTCTTATCTTGATCTGGCTTATCCTTAACCTGTGATTGTCTACTTCATACCCTGAACCCAGTTTGTCTAGTGGATTTCGCTTCTGCCTCCTGATTCTGCTTTACTGTTCTCCTGGTACGACTTAGCTTGGGACCCGACCATCCTGCTGCCGGCCGTCTATGTCTAATCTGAACGACCATTACCAACCCGGCTTGTCTGACCCTGCATCCTGCTCATCCGGCCTGCTACAACCGTCAGTCAAACAAATCCCGCTTCCAGCTGTCTTCTACAGTTTGCCAAGGCCTGTGGCAGCTCTTCCACTACCAGCCTGCTTGCTGCCAGATCTACCTGCTGACTGCTGCCACGCAGACTACTGGGCTGATTACAGACACTCCTACGTCACCATGCTCCTGTGGCTGCTGTCTCACTATCAGTGGCCCTCGAGCCGGAGCTGTATGAGAGGCCCTCCTCTACATGTCAGGCTCACCAACCAGGTACGTGACACAAAGATTGCAAATTGCTACAAAAGGCTCAGACAGCTGAGCTGTGGGAAGGGTGTCGGGAGATAACAGCTCCACAAATTGATGGAATAGGGTTGCTCTCCACTCTTCCATGATGGCTGCCTCGTTGGGGTTGTGCCTCACCTTTACTTTCCTCCTCTGCTCTATCCGGCGCCCAAGTCACATCAGTGAACTCATCATTATCATCTCCTCCATCCTTATTACCACTGGAGACAACATGCCAATACGCTGTGGTTAGGGGGGAACATGACTGCCAATTTGTGTACCAGTGTTCTCCCCTCTCTGTAGGCTCATGTTCCTACCTTCCTCAACATCAGAACCAACATCTGAATCAAATAATGGCTATGCATCGTCAAGGAGCAAGTGGCTGACACTGTGTTCAAATACCACAGCTAACTATTCCATGCCTGATAATGGGGCAATGGCAGGAATAGCTGTGGACAAGGAGGCAGATTTAGCCACTCGGGCAGCTGCAGTGGACTGCGCACTAGTCTCTGCTTGGGTGAAGGAGGATGAGGATGGTTTAGTAAGCCAGTCCACCACCTCCTCTGCCTGCTGTGGCTGGATAGCACGGACAACATCACTAAACAGAAGAAATGATGCCCTGCCTGAGGACTGACCACGTCCACCTTTGCCTGTGATCACATAGGTTGCTACCCCCTCACAGTGCTCTGGGAATGTCTGCCTCTCCTTGTTGGCCTCCCAGACATGATGGGAAAGTGCTTATTAACAAAATGTAATAAAAATGTGGAAATGTGCATGTGGATGCACTTTATTAAATGGAAAAGTGCACTTTAGTACTCACAACACAGACACACTTCACCGACACACTATAATATACTACAGTAAAATTGCATTAATGCACAGAAATATACTGCATCAAACGTGCACTAAGGCACAGAAATACACTGCGTTAAATGTGCACTAATGCACAGAAATATACAGCGTTAAAATGCGCAGTAACGCACTGAAATTTACTGCGTTAAATGCGCAATAACACACAAAAATATACTGTGTTAAACATGCAGTAATGCACTGAAGTATACTGCGTTAAACCTGCACTAACACTCTGAATTATATTGTGGTAAATGTGTTAAATTTGCACTAATGCACAGAAATATGCTGCGTTAAACATGTACTAACTCTCAGAAATATCTAACACAAGTGTACTAACACTCAGAAATTAAACAAACAGTAATGCACAGAATTATACTGCATTAATCGGCACGTAATGCACAGAATTATACTACGTTAAATGGCACGTAATGCACTGAAATATACTGCGTTAAATGTGCATTAACGCACAGAAATAAATTGAGTTAAATGGCACGTAACACACTGAAATATACTGCATTAAACGTGCAATAACACACAGAAATATACTGCGTTAAACGTGCACTAACACACATAAATATACTGCGTTAAACAGCACGTAAGGCATTGAAATTTACTGCGTTAAACGTGCACTAACACACAGAAATATGCTGCGTTAAATGGCACATAATGCACTGAAATATACTACATTAAACATGGAGTAACACACAGAAATATACTGCGCTAAACGGCATGTAATGCACTGAAATATACTGTTTTAAATGTGCACTAACGCACTATAATATACTGCATTAAACGGCACGTAACACACTGAAATATACTGCGTTAAACATACAGTAACGCACATAAAGATACTGCGTTAAACGTGCACTAACGCACAAAAATATACTACGTTAAACGTGCAGTATCACACTGAAATGTACTGCGATAAATGGCACATAACGCACTGTAATATACTGCCTTAAACATGCGATAACGCACAGAAATATACTGTGTTAAACTTGCACTAACGCTCAGAAATATACTGCGTTAAATGGCACGTAACGCACTGAAATATACTGCATTAAATGGCACATAACGTGCAGAAATATACTGGGTTAAACGTGCATTAACGCACAGCAATATACTGCGTTAAGTGGCACGTAACACACTGAAATATACTGCGTTAAAGGACGCATAACGCACAAAAATATACTGCGTTAAATGTGCAGTAATGCACAGAAACATATTTTGCTAAATGTGCACTAACGCACTGAACTATAATCCAGTAAACCTGCCCTGACAAAACAAAGTGACGCTAAAGTAAAAATGAATAGTCACTCACTACATTCACTGAACTATCATTAGATTTACACTAAAGTAAAAATGAACGTTTACTTCACTCACACTGACTGAACTATCACTAGATTCACAATAAACTGATATTCTACACTGACAATAGAATACTGTAGCACACTATAGCACACCAACACTCTAGTAGCACTGAACAGAGCCCTGTTCTTTTTCTCTTCATGCCGATATCACACTACAAATGGCCGCTATTGAAAGAATTATTTTATAGTGTGGGGTGGGACTAAAAGCCCCTGGCTCTGACAGTGCTCTGTGCCTTGATTGGGCAAAGCTTTCATTGCTTTTGCCAATTAGGGCTTCCAATGCATTGTGGTCATTCAGCCGGCCGAACAAACAGTCGAACGCCCTGAAATGGATGGACAGCCAGTGTTCCACCTGAACACATGCTCGGGCTGAACCGTTCACACATCAATACTCGTCTCCTGTCATGTGAACTGAATGTGGGGAAACACGCATCCAATTTGCATATGTGTGAACCCGGCCTTATAGCTTGCCTCACATAATGTATATCAGTCGTAGCCTGTTCACCCATCACTCCTCTGCCTGAGACTCTTCCCACACCAGATTATAAAGGGGATAAAAGGGGTACTCCACTCACTGGCTTCACCCAAAGGAGGGATCATAATAAAGAAGTTCTAACTTCTGCTTACACTTGTAGGCAATTGCCTCCTGCATGTTACTATTTTGATGTATTTCGCTTGTGTTAATAATTTTTGTGTTATGTGACTTTAAATATTCTGGCTGTTTGCTGCAGGCGTTAGGTTGTAAATGACCTCTTTCTCTGCAGGTGCGTCATATCCTGTGTTTTGGAATATATACACTGCCTGGCCAAAAAAAAGTCGCTACTTGGAATTAACTAAGCAACTTACTAAACTATACATATCCTATTGGATAGTTACTGCATGTGCCCAAAGACTGAGGTCAGCTGACCACCTGAATATGCTGAATGACCAGGTTATTCCACCAATGGGTTTTTTCTTCCTTGATTTCACAGGCATATTCCAAGATGACAATGCTAGAATTCATCGGGCTCAAATTGTGAAAGAGTGGTTCAGAGAGCATGAGACATCATTTTCACACATGGATTGGCCACCACAGAGTCCAGAACTTAACCCCATTGAGAATCTTTGGCATGTGCTCGAGAAAGCTTTGTGCAGCGGTCCCACTCTCCCATCATCAATACAAGGTCTTGGTGAAAAATGAATGCAACACTGGACGTAAATAAATCTTGTGAAATTGCAGAAGCTTATTGAAACAATGCCACAGTGAATGTGTGCCGTAATCAAAGCCAACAAAATATTAGAGCGTGTGACCATTTTTTTTTGGTGGCGGCTTTTTTTTGGCCCGGCAGTGTAACTGTAGAGAAGGGGGGGGGGGATTCCAACATGGTAAGAGTCAGTGATAATGTGTATAAAGTGGTTATTGCATAAGAGAGAAAGAAAGGAGGCGCAAACACCTAGTGCATTACCCTTGGACAACTTTTAGAACTTTTATTAAAAAGCCAAAAACCTACATAAAGAGCACATATCGCATTAAATGAGTCCACCACACGTGGAGGTATTCTTCCCTGTCGTTGGACCGCTGACACGTTTCGGGAGTCACGCTCCCTTCCTCAGAGCTAGTCCTTCTATCAGCGAGATCATATTTATACTGTATGTGCCATGTGTGCCGACACCCGTCTCTCCTCCCACCCCCACCCTCCCCCCCATTGTGCCCTGGGCGGGGCCAAAAAACAAAAAAAAATAAATAAATTAAGTAATCAATTTTCTAAAAATATTCAATCAAATGAAATTTATATGACATATGTAAATATATTACAAGCTAAATGCGTTATAGTTACACGGGTGTCTGTGAGTATGTTTTTGGCTTTTTAATAAAAGTTCTAAAAGGTGTCCAAGGGTAATGCACATGGTGTTTATGCCTCCTTTCTCTCTTATGCACTTCTGCTAGGAGTTCCCTGCCTGAGGAGAGCGGCACGCCTATTATTTCCATCGGAGTGAGCGCTTGGGTGATAAAGTTGTTTGGATATAAAGTGGTTATTGCCTTAGGAGGAATCAAAGTGTGGAGAATTACTTAATTGGCTTAGGATTTCTAACTTGCCTTCTAGGAGGAGAACTTCCATTCCCTGCTTCAACTAACCTACACACTCTTTTCCTCCCAACTCTCTCATTCAGGCTCTACCCATCCTCCTAGGTGCAGGCTCCTCCTTCTATCTGTACCAGTACAGCCTGTTTTCCTATCCTTTCCAGTTTAAGTGCCCACCCCTATACTTTTAAGTACACTTTGCTTCTCATCTTCTCCAGTTTGGTCTCTTCCCCATCCTTTTGAGTACAGGCTTCTTTCCCCATTCTATATAGTAGAGGACCCTCCCCTCATCATCTTCAATACAGGCTCCTCTCCATATCTTCCCCAGCACAGAGTTCCCTCCCCTCCTCTTCAGTACAGGTTCTTTCCTGTCCTCTCCATTACACTCTCCTCCACCCAAACTTTCCACTACAGGCTCTGCCCCCTATGCTTACCAATACAGGCTTCCCCATACTCAGTACAGAATCAACCCCCAATTCTCTTCAGTACCGTCTACCCCCCCCCCATTCTATTTAATAAAGATTCCACCCACCATCCTCTACAGTACAGACTTCTACTGCAGTCTTCCCAGTACGGGCTCCTCCTCCCATCTTTAAAAGTACAAGCTCCTATACCATCCTTTCCAGTACAGGCCCCTCCCCCCATCCTTTCTAGTGCTGGCTCCTTACCCCATTCTTTCCATTAGAGGCCCCTCCCTCCATCTTTTGCAGTTCAGACTTCTCTCGCAGCCTTTTCAGTTTACACTCGCGCCATCCTCTTCAGTAAAGGCTTCTCCCCTTATCCTCTCTCGTACAGCTCCTCTCCTCATTCTCTCTAGTACAGACATCTCCCCCTATCCTCTCCAATACTGGCTCCTCCTTCCATTCTTTCCAGTATAGCCTCATTGCCCCTCTCCTCCATCGCCCCTAATAATCCTTCACTCATTTCAAACTGAACCTCCAATTCCCTTCGTTGGCAGACCCTCTCCTGCATCAACTCATTCTGCTTCTGACTAATCCATTCTCCTTATCTGTCCATCAGTATCTCTACATTCCCCTTCCATTTTTTTTTGGATATATTAATATTCTCTAATGCTCGTAGTAGCATTCCGAGTTATAGAAAACAAAATAAAGATGTTTTATGAAAGTGTCCTTGTATAACCTCCTCACCTGTCCATTAGCATCTCTACATCTGCCTTTCACATTATAAGATGTAAGTGTAATGCTCATAGCAGCGTACCCAGTTATAGAAAATAAAATGAAGATGTTTTTTGAAAGTGTCCTTATATAACCATTCCTGTTATTTGAAATCTGTAAGCTATACACATAAAACATGAAGATTGAGTCCAGTTACAGTTAGTTCTAAATCAGCAATCATACAGTAAAAAGGAACACTTGCTGCGTTTTACAGCCTACAACAACATATACAGTGTAGATTAGGATATTCACATACCACTTAGAACACAAATATAGAAAAAGCAAGCATGGTTTGCCAAAAAATCAATACTAAATTTAAAGTTTAAAAACTAGCATACACAGCTTTACTACCACAAAAAAAAAAAAAAATATTACAAAGAAAACATTTGCCACAACAGAATCTACAAAAAACAAAGTAATATATGACAAAAAGAAATATATTTAGTAATATAATATGCTTGTCTCTAACCATATTCATGGTGTCTCTATAGTTGGGGTGTGATGGGGTTTTCTTCTTTTTTCTTGATCCTGACGTTTGTGATCTGGTTTTGATGTTTTGCATTATTTTTCATTATGTGTCCATTGACTGGAAAAAGTGCCTGCTAATTCAACTGGTTTGCATTGTTTTTTTTGCACCCATATACCCCATGGCATCTAATGGTTAAAGTCTGTAACCTTGTGACATATATTTTTGTTCCCATAGCCCAATGTCTGTAATATGTTATATTAAACTGGAAGAAGCCTTGAGAAATCTAGTTTGGAGGTCAAAGTCTCCTATAAACTGTCCTATTTATACAAAAGGTCTGGCTTTCTTTTTTAATGGAAGCTACCTGTTCACACATTCTCTCTACAACCTTGGGGAACATGACGATGTTGGTCAACAGAGAGAGACTGTGTGATGGCAGCCCTGTAAGTACAAGTAAGGAAGAAAAAGACCCCTTTAACGCTTGGCCATTCAGAAAACCTACAACTGCAGCATCATAAAAAGCCTTTTTTTGAGTGGCCAAGTGTAGCTAGGGGAGGAGACACAACACCAGAGCTGCTGTCTATCATATTGGCAGCGCTGATGTCTTTTGGGGTGCAGAAGTAAGACAAAGTTATACAACCTGCACACAAGGGTCCTCTAGCTGCTGTGCATATGTTGTGTTTTTTTTTTTTTTTATTGCTGTCTTGTTTACGGTTGGAAAAATATAATCTCACTTCCTGTCCTGAAATGGTAGAAAGCAAAGAAAAATCGATTTATTGGTGCTGACTAGGGTTGAGCGGACCCGGACTGTATTGTTCGGGATCGTACCGGACTTCTGGGTATTCGGTACCTGGACCCAAACATTTCACTGTATGTTCGGGTACTGTCCGTTGTTCGGTAATGTTATTTGATGTTTTGGCGCGGTTTTAATGGCGCAGTTTCAACAGGTGCAAGGCAGCCAATCAGCAAGCATTTAACTAGTGTGCCCTTAGAAGCCATCACAGCCATGCCTACTAATGGCATGGCTGTGATTGGCCAGTGCAGCATGTGACCCAGAGTCTAAATGACAACTATTCTTACAAGCGGTTATTGGCACTAGCCAATTTGACTATCTCTAAATGTGACAGAGTGGTCGATTTGGGTGCATGTCTGACTTATTGATTATTACCAATTGACCTATGGTACTCTTAATGGAGGGGGAAGTGGGGTGTGGAGAAATGACAGGGGAGTGGATGATGGGGGGGGGGTATACCCTTCGGACACAGTGAGTTTTAAACAGGGGTGTCAGGGGTGTGGGCCCCTCCACTGCATCTGACTCCGCAACTCTATAACCTACCCAATACTTGTGAGCTTCTCCTACCTCCACTCCGTTCCGAGGCAGCTTACTATTTCCCTGCAGATCTACAAGATATTGTTTGTGCCTGTTCTCACCTATCCACAATCTACACTGGCGTGTTACTGTGCTTTATCGATGACTGCTACTATATTATGCTTTGTATTTCTCTTTATTTCTTGTTTGTATTATCTGTTATACCGTGGTTCTTGTACAGTTGAACAGCTTTTTTGCTTTTTGATTACTTGTAATGTTGAAAAATCTAATAATAAGTACTTAGAAAAAAATAAAAAATAAATAAATAAATAAAACTAAACAAGATTGGAAAAAAAAAAATTGCATCGCATGGGTGTGAACATGTGATCGTCACAATGTCAACAAGGCTTCATGTTCCATGAACGATACCCCGAAACAGACTGCAAAATGCAGTGCGCTTGCCAGAATCGCATCGAATGGGTGTTCACACCCATGCAATGTGATTAAATCTGGAGGAAAAAAAGGGTCCTACAACATTTTGGTGCAAATGTGATGCAATATGAGCCATATAAAATATATGGCTCAAATTGCATCGCACAGACATCACATGTGATGTGCACAGGAATGTGGTGCATTTTTGGTGCAAATCACATGCGGTGTTAAGCATGCACCAGTCTGAACCCAGGCTATGTTCCATGAACGACACCTCGAGACAGAACCTAGGCTTAAAAAAAGCAGTGGAATAAAAAACTTAAAAAAAACGCCAGTTAGCAGCGTTTTTTTGGCGTTTATCAGCGTTTATCGCGTTTATTGACGTTAGAGCATTTTTACAGCTAAAAAATGCCATTTTAAACTCACTAGTTTTCGGGTTTTTTTTACAGCCAGAAACTGCCCCTGGCAAAAACTGCTGATAACACCCTATGTGTACATGGACACATAGGATAACATGCTGGGGCGTTTATTGGCTGAAGAAAAAAACATCTGACGCCAAAAAACAGCAGCTGTAAAAACATCCAGCGTGCATGAGGCCTTACTGTCCAATCACAGAATGGGGCAAGTCCAGGGCAACCTGGGCTTAGTGGAAGTGGGTTGTTTGATGCTGGCCATAAGACTGGGTACATCTTATGGCAGAAAAAAGTACTTCAGGGAAAATCTCTGGCTTGAAGGTGAATATTGCAGCAAGTTGGTTTTGTCATTTGGTTTTTAAATTGGATATTCATTTTTATCTTATTTGGATTTCTGCTATACTATGCTATACTCTCTGTCCTCTTCCCTGTCTCTCTCACTCTCTCTTTTTTTCTCTATATTTATATCTATATATTCTATCTCCTTTGCTCTCCCTCCCTTTCTCTCTATTACTCTGTATACTCTTCTATCTATCTATCACCCCTCAACCCCTCCAATCTCTATCTTTCCATAGCTCTCTCTTATTATTTTGCCCATTTTCTCTCTCTCCTTCTCTCTCTCTCATCTCTGTCTCTCGCTCGCTCTCACATCTCTCTCTGTTCTCTCTCTCTCTCTCTCTTATCTCTCCCCCTCCTCTCTCTCACTATTTATTTTACCACTCACCTCAACTCTCCCTCTTCTCATACATTTATTTTTGCTTCTCCCCTCTTTTCTGTTTCTTCAATCTCCCCACCACCAGCACCACTACCATCACCATCACCACATATCTGTCATATAAAAACCTTATATCTAGATTAAGCTTGTCGTATAATGTGTTATATTTTCCACAGTTACCTTCTTATGGAAAAGGAAATGGGTTGCTACATAGGAGGATGTGTGGAGCCTTGAGTGACACCTGTCAATTTAGCTTGCGTCACAGTTACCTTCTTGTTCTGTTTTGTTACCCCTGGTAAGACAACACACACCACTGTGGCCTGGTTTATAGTGGTATAATTCATGCTGTGGATGCAACACCAAACACCTCTTAAAGGGTCAAATAACCCAAAATATATTTTAGTTTATTGTTTTGTGCTAGAGAGTATACCCCCCTTAATGTGTTTTCTATCCCTCAGGGATTCTATTAATAAGATCTCAGCATTGAGTTCCTGGATCTGCACACCTGCTGTCCCTTTATGAGGGGTTCTCACCATCCCTGCTTTACATTCCAGGGACTTTACACTTGCTGTGCCCATTTTGAGGGTTTTCCACCATTTCTGTGCTAAGTTCCCAGCTCTGCACACATGCTGCCCCCATGATGAATGGTTCCCACCATCCCTGCTGTTAAATTATGGAGACTGTAACCAGAGAAGTTGGAACACACAAATGTGAGCAAGAACAGGTGTGCCAAAACATAGGCATGAAATATGGGCTAGAGGTCTTGCAGTTATAGGATCCATGATGATCCATGATGATCCATGATGATATAAGAAGCCAGGAAGTGACATACTAGGCTCCACCTTTAACTAACATATAACTTTTACATGACACTTAAAGTCCTTCTATACAATAAAAATAAAGTGGGGGAGATTTACAAAAACTGGAGAACTCAGAATCTGGTGCAGCTGTGCATAGCAGCCAATCAGCTTCCAGGTTTTATTGTGAAAGACTAATTGAACAAGCTAAAGTTAGAAGCTGATTGGCGACTATGCACATTTGCATAGTATAATCCTTTCTTTTTGATCACATCACCTTCTTTTACTCAGCTCCTCATGTTATATAAGATCTTTTAGAGAGAGAGAGACACCCGCTTCCTCCATGACCTGACCCCCCCTGACTGAGTCACCCCAATGTATAGCTATATAGCATGTGGCTCCCTCCCTGCCTCTCTGCTTGCCTGCCATTGGCCAGCTGTGTAGTGTGCCGGCGCTGCCGGGAGCCTCTCTGCCTGCTACATAAAGCGTTGCTAAGTACCGACTGTGAGTCTCCGAGGATGTGAGTGCCGGTCCTCTCTCCATCCTTATCATACTTCTACAGCCACTTCCAGAGGATATGTGCAACAGCCTCTCTCCATTCTTAAAACCCTCGTGAAGTATCTGCACCATCCCTGATACTCTCCTCCAGCCTGCACCATCCCTGCTACTCTCATGCAACTTGCACCATCCCTGATACCCTCCTGGAGCCTATACCATCCTTGGTACCTTCCTGCAGCCTGCACCAACCCTGATACCTTCCTGCAGCCTGCACCATCCCTGATACCCTTCTGGAGCCTGTACCATCCCTAATACATTCAGGCAGCCTGCACCATCCCTGATACCCTTCTGGAGCCTGTACCATCCCTGATACATTCAGGCAGCCTGCACCATCCCTGATACCCTTCTGGAGCCTGTACCATCCCTGATACATTCAGGCAGCCTGCACCATCCCTGATACCTTCCTGCAGCCTGCACCATCCCTGATACCTTCCTGGAGCCTGTGCCATCCCTAATACCTTCCTGCAGCCTGCACCATCCCTGATACCCTTCTGGAGCCTGTACCATCCCTGATACATTCCTGCAGCCTGCACCATCCCTGATACCCTTCTGGAGCCTGTACCATCCCTGATACATTCCTGCAGCCTGCACCATCCCTGATACCCTTCTGGAGCCTGTGCCATCCCTGATACATTCCTGCAGCCTGCACCATCCCTGATACCTTCGTTCAACTTACACCATCCCTGCTATCTTCATTCAGCTTACACCATCCCTGATACCTTCATTCAACTTTCCCCGATCCCTGATACCTTCATTCAACTTACACCATCCCTGATACCCTACTGTAGCCTGCACCATCCATGGTGCCCTGCTGCAACGTGCACCATCCTTAATTCCCTCTGCAAACAGCCAAAGTCTCTGATACCCTCCTGCAGCCAGTTACAAGGGCTGCGAGCTCCAGCCTTTCCATCCTGCTTCTAGAGTCTGACATTCATCTCTGGTGTCTGTGTGAGTTCCAGTTCTGATTCTCTGATGTGGTCTTGTCCAGTTCTGACCCAAACCACCTTCAAGGCTCTGAGTGAGTGCCAGTCGCTTTTTCATCAAGGCTCCAAAGCTAGCACCAGCTCGCTTTTATTTTGAAGCCAATACCTATCCAGTCCTAAGTCCAGAACCAGCGCTGACCCACTCCTGGAGCCAGAACCAAGCCTGACCCATTTCTGCAATACGAAATAGCTCGGACCCACTTTTAGAGACAGAACAATCTGTAACCCACTTCTGAAGCCAGAACCAAGTCTTATCTATACCTGCAGCCACTGTCAGCTTCTTTCTATCCACTACTGCAACAGGTTCTGTACATCAGTCTCAGCAGCTAAGACTTACTTCTGCAGTCATTGTCATCCCTGACTCGCTCTTGCAGCCACAAGCAGTTTGGTTTTATTTCAGCAACAAGTCTCTTTTCTCTGCTGTGATCCTCTCCGATAGCCAGTGGAAGTCTATTCCTCTCATTCTGCTCCAGAAGCCACCCCAGACTCTGGACACCGATCTGCCGGATTGCGATCCACTCTCTGAGCCAGTACCAGTTGTGTGCACCAGTCCGACCCACAGTGCCCACCTGTGATCTCCTAAAAGCTGTTGGCATCTGTCTCCCAGACTTTGAGCTCTTCTTACAGTGCCAGCTGTGCCCCTCTCCTCTGCCTGGAGTGCGACTCTCCAGCAGCCAGCACCAAGTGTGCCCAGCAGGGAGTGCCAGCTGCGCCCCTCTCCCTTGCAGCCAGTGTCAGCTGTGCCCCTCTCCCCTGCGGGCAGTGCTAGTCTTGCGAGACTCTCTGCTGGCAGCCAGTGCCATTTGTGTCAGTCTGTATGTGTGCCAGTCTCCGCATTTTATCGTGTGCGGGCTGAAAGCAACAGTTTCTCCTGGAAGAAGACCCAGTGCCCTTCGGCTACCCTCTCCAGGCTGCATCCCGCATGCTGCCGGTGGGTTTCTACTCGTGTCCGGGACTGTGGATGACCATGACATAGAGCCCTGGAGAGCCAGTCACATTGGAGATGAGTTTCCATAAAGAGGACGGTGTGAGCTTGTGCCAGAAAGCGCTGCAGATCGTGTCGGAGCTCTGCCTGGGAGGGCAGGTGGAATGGGACAAGTGCACTGGAATCTTCCCTTCCACCAACCATGGAGCAGGCAGTACAGGTAGGTGACCCCACTGATAAACCTGGGAGAGATGCTCATTCTTCACTGTGCACTCAATACTGACCCCACTGCTAATTTGGGGATACCTCTCCCCTTCACTGGGTACCTAGCACCAACCCAAAAAATGAGGGAGACCCAAGCCCTTCTTTGTATACCCAACATTGACCCGACTGCTGTTCATGGGAGAGACCCCTTGCTCTTCACTGTGTACCCAACACTTACCAAAACCTAAGGGAGACCCATGGCCTTCACTCTAAACCCTACACTAAACCTACTTCTGAGTCTGGGAAAGATCCCTGCCCTTCATTCTCTACTCAACAACATTATCCCCACTGCTGAACCAAGGGAAGACCCCTGTGTACCCAACACTAAAAATTAACTACTACTGAAACCCAGTTTCCCTATACCCGCACTTTTGGGACCCCCTTTCTCCAGTTATTGTAAGGTTACAAGTTCCTACACGCCTTGCTAGCCAATGAATGCTGGAAAATTTAGTTTTATTATCAGGCTGAGAGCAAGATGTTGGCTGTGGGTTAATCATTACATTTTCCGAAGCGCTTTACTGTCATTACCAGTATCTAACTCCTCAAAGTGTAACCCCCACCCCCCACCAGTTCTGGTACCCTCCAAACTCCCTCTTTATTCTTTAATACTGGTCTCTGAAAACTCTAAAGTCAATACCCTGTTGTGAGATGGCCACCTTATCACCAACTTTCAGATACCCAAAAATAAAAGCTAAATCTCTTACAACCTGCCTCCAAGTTCATTCCTCCTGTTGTTCCCCTAAATTTTGCCCCCCCCCCTCCATTTAATTATCTCAGCATCCTCTATCACAGATCTTAGTTTACCCCATTGTATGGGTTAGATGCCAATTGCACACCAAGAAAGTAGCCCACACCACTGTATCCCTATACTACCAGAATTCCTAGACAATCCATGGACACCATGGTAACTTTCTTTGCCCAAATCCTCCATATACCCTAACCCCTAACCTTCATACTTTAGTGGGGGTGGGGGAAAGCTTTTTTGTTGAACCCCACCCACATCACTCTCCACCTCTAACCTTTCCACTAAGCCAAAAGTGGCAGTTAAAACATTCTCTTCTCACAAATGGAAAGGCTGAGAGCCTTTTTTTTCCAAGGAAAGCTCTCTTTCTAGAAGCAAAGTGATTCAAGCATTGCTGGGCAACTGATTCACAAATACTGGAAAAAATAGGGTTGCTGCCAATAGCTATCATTCAGGTTTTGCATTTCATTTTATAGAAAAAAACAGACAAGAAATGTGATTGGCTGCTTTTCCCTATTTCCTAAATAACCCTTCCACCTAACCAGACTGTTCCCGACACCCCCCTTCCCCCAATACCACCTTTTTGATCTATCTCCATCCATCCCTTGGTCCCCTTTCCTCTTCGAGCTCCCAGTTCCTCCATCCTGGGTGTCTTGCTGGATGCTGTGTGGTCCCTGTCATCCTCAGTCAACAGAGACTGGAGGAGTCTGCGATCTGGATTAATAAAGCTGCAGACTGTGTGGGCGTTAAGACAGTTCAACTTTCTCCCCTTCCACATCCGAGGAATCTCCTGAAAGGAAATTATTTCACCTGATATGTCAAGGGCTGAGCGTGCTCTGCTTTACTGATGGAGCACAGCGGTTTACCCATAGAATACCCACCACCCCAGTTTTACATCACTGTGTACCTATGTATGCACTTATATACAGTATGTATTACCCACAACATTATGCTACTGTGTACCCTTAGGCAATATACATAGCCACCAAATAACACTCATCTGTACCCCAAAACATGTCACATAGGGGCAATATATGTGACACTCACCAAACATTCTCTGTAGGTGAATCGTTCTGCTGCATATGCCTTAAGTCAATGTGCTTGATTCACCTGCAGTGAATGATCAGTGAATGTCATATCCACTGATTTAGAAATATACCCCTTAATGTTACACTACAGTTTGTTCCAATAATCCACTGCTATGTATTCCAAGAAAAACAAATCGCCCCAATATAACATTAATGGAAATCCTTGCAATGTACCCATCATCCCAGCATTACATTGCTTGTTCCCTATGGAAAGACTCATCATCCCTTTGCTATGATGCTTGTACTTTCTGAACATACTAAACACCCTAATGTTATCCTGCATGTTCTCACTAAATCTACCCATTGCTCAAATACTACATTCTGCTTCTATAATATTACTGTGTGTCCCCAATATTATTACACTAGCAGTAGCCCCATCATAAGATTTTCATGTGTTGCCTGCTATAGGGAGGTTAAAGGTTTGGGGTGCTAAAGGCAATTCAATGTCAGCCTGTATGAAAACATCTACAGTATGTGTGATCTCAAAATTGTAGGTAATATTAGTTGTAATCATTCATTTTGGAAACCTACATCTAATGTAAAATAATAGCTTAGGTTCTATTCCTTTGGGGCCAGTTTTAATATGTATTACTTACCATTGCAATAGATCAAACAAAATGCTTACTGCCCTGTTTTCATGGTTAGGAAGCCCTGTATAAGACAAATGTTGGGGGGCCCTGGATTATAGCATCCAGCACTGCCTGAATGTTTCTTCTATGTAATTATGTTGTGATTACAGATTTTTTGTTTCACTAGAACACTTGTTGCTTTGTAGACTGAGTCACCTCTTCTGCAGTCATTGCTGTGCAGTGTACATGCCAGGTCCGATCATAGAGGACCTTCTTGCCCACTCCACATTTACTATAGGGGTTTGCAGTCATCAAAGCTTGTTTTGTGAATGGAAGGCAGAGAGAGTCAATGGAATGTACATTGTTCTTTCACTGGAGCAGAGGCTGTGTAGGAGTCTGCCAGTATCCATTCATATTCCTGACTCTGTTCTCTTGGTATAGGTTAGGGAATGAAAAGGCTTGTTTTTTTCATTCATATCTTGATTTTCAGACTGGGACTGTCACATATTGTTTACGGTAAAGTAGATGTAATCTCTAACTGAAAGAATTTATTTTGTTAAACCAGTGTGTATCAAAAACAATCGCCCTGTGCTTTAAATAATTATCTGTTTTCACCTTTTTTTCATCCTGAAAACAGACAATGATAACTTTATGATGCATAGCTTTTTGTTATGCTGTTAAATCTACCTAAAATTGTCACCGTGGTTCCAAAAAAAAAAAATTAAGTAATAACCCCTGCAAAAGAAGAGGTAGAATACTTAAACATACAAGAAAGTTTGACCAGCTGACCCTCAGCTTACTTACTCTTTCTTAGGCTGGCAAAACATTATACATTTTTCTTGTACAATTTTCCATTAGATTTACCAAAAACATATAATATGATGTCAAACCTAAACACTTTCAATTTGCATGCAATCAGGCAGGCTCTTGCACTGCATAGTTGAAGGTAAATCTAAAGAAAATTGAATAAGAAAATTGTATATTGTATGCTTTACTCAAAAGCTTACTCTTGTTACGTATCTGTTGGGCACAATCCACATTCACCAAGGTGTAAACCATCTATCAATGGTGTAGAGATAATCAGCACTTTGAAGGTAAGAGTTTAATGCAAGGCTTTATTTATTCCATTAAAGCAATGTATTTTGGGCGCAGAAAAATGTATTTTACAGACATGGCATTTCAAATCACCAAGGAGTAAAAATATACCCTGTTTTTAATGGATGAATACAAACTTGAATTTACTTTAAACCTGGAAGTGCTAATCATTTTTGCAAGTTTGATTTAATCTCTGTTGAGGTGAATCCTCATTCCGATATGCTAAAGCTTTATGGTGACTGAAGCATCTTAAGCATCACTTCACTTTTGGCTGTTTCGGATTCCTGGATCCCGCTGTATGTTGTGGCTTCCTCCCCCAGCCCCTACATCATTCTTGTGTCTATACATCAGTTGTCAGGTGTCGTGATTAGAGATGGAAATAAGAGCTATTGATTCAGATTATGAGAGTCCACTGTGCTTACATTACTGTGGAATTAAAGGTTTATTTTAATGTAAAACCTCTTGATGCCTTCCTACCTTTTTGGATCTTCTACAGAACCCAATACCCCCAAAACCAAGATGACCTAAAATGTTGCCAGCTTCCTGGCCACCAGTTCTAGTTGACTCCTTCAACCATCTGCTCCTCAATATTGACTAGAGAGACGGCCCGTCACAGTGATGGTATCTATTTTGTGCTGTAGACCACGCTGGACTGACTGGATCAGTTATTGGTCGTGGGTGGTTGGTTGTGTGTGCAAGTAGGTAGGAATTTCTCCTGTAGGTTGTGCCCGGTTTTGATGATAGTAATAAAATCCTTTTGGGGTTGTAGACTTGAAAAAGTAGGAAGGAAGGAGTTCCTGGTGTCCAAAAGAATGTGGATTTGAAGGTAAGTTAAAAGGTATTTATTAGGGGAAAAAAGTGTAATGTTAGCGGTGGGGTGGGATAGATTGAATGGTGGCTGAGGTAGCGGGTTTAAATGAATTCTGGAGTACTAGGGGTGGGATAGGATGAAAGAGATGATGCCTGGTGCTGCAGTGGAGGTAAAGCTGGAGACCTCAATACTGTGAAGTTGCTGCAGAAAGCATTATAAAGGAAGCTTTAGCTGGGGGCAGATTTAGGTACCAAGAAGGGACTGGGTAATGGCTCATGGGGGGGAAAGATAAAAAGTTTTCTTGGTGAGCTTAGGGACAGAAATGTGGACATATTGGGAGAGATAAATAGTGAATGTGAGCGGTACCCAGAGTTGTGAGACTGCTACCTCAGCAAGGAGGATTTGCCGGCTTACTGAATCAGTGGTCACAGTGATCGGACAAAAGTAAGGTGCAGGAAGAAGGTGGGCAAATCTGAGGACTATGTGAGGTCAATGGTAGGGTTGGATTTCCATCATTGAAGTCACAACCTTGTGCCCACAGAATCTCTGTTCCAGAATCAGCTTTTTGTTGTTTTACTGGTCTGAATTGGTCTTAGAATAATTACAAAAAGTTTAAATAAACTTACATGAGATGACTTATATAAATGGTATATGAATAGGACAAAAATAAGTGGCCGATACATTTATTGAATATAGCTGCTCCAAAGGTCTACAGTGCATTATGGCAACAGTTGCTGGTCAGTTGTTTGTGTTTCAGAGCATTCTGTCCTTTGGAGTTCACAGGTGCTAAGTTGACTAGTCAGTTATTGGTGTTTTGATGTGGTTTCTACCACCACAGGTACACTTTAACTGAGAAATTCAGGATATACTAATCAAATCATATATACAAATATAGTAACTGTAATATCATTTATCAATAACTGCTAAACTGATTACACGTGAGGTTTTTGCATCTTTACAGCAATTTGAAAATTCAGATTACATTGTATTTTATTACAGTGGCTAAGTAGAAGAGATTACACAGAGAGGTGGTCTAAACAGGGTTGATTTAAGGTTATTCTTTGCTTGTGAAACAGGCTGGTTTATAAATATTAACAGTGCGCAAAAATCAATGGTAAAATGCAAAGTGGGGCATTGCTGTGGCTAACACGATAAACACACCTTGGGTGCAGGTTTCAAGTCCTTCATGGAGTTTGCATGAATTTCCTGTATGGAGTTTGTATGTACAATGTTTGATGTATCTGCTTTCTGCAGGTGCGCTGGATTCATCCAATACAAAAACATACTAGCAGGGTCATTTGTATCTAAACAAAGTGACTCTGGTGTGCGTAGCAATTGTAGGGAGAATATTGAGGCATTGGATAATGTATATGGATCTATTGGCTTAATAGAGCACTGCTGAGACTGTCCAAGTGCACAAAGCAAATGTAAGCACAGTTTACTGTTGGTTAAAACAATTAGAAATAATTTATTGTTTCTTGTTTTTATTTTTTTTTTTATGTTTCTTTATTTTCTACATTTCATTGTAGTAAAATGGGCAGTAGGGGGAGCAGCTGTTCTGCGTGGACCTTTAAAAACATCCTATTGTTTACAATTGGTGTGACCCACTATCATTAGACAGTGGAGATCATAGGTAAAAGGCACAGAGCTGATATAAAGTTAATTTACAGTGTTGCACGACTGAGTAATTGTCAGTCAAACGATCACATCACTGCACTGAGTAACTGTCATTCAAACTATTACAGAATTGCACCAAATAATTGCAAGTGAAACTCTCACAGCATTGATAACTAAAGAATGCCCTGGAAAAGAAGGGGGTGTATTATGCTGGTATAAGGGTGGTTAAAGTTGATGTGAACCCTAACTGAGTGACATTTAGTCTGCACAGAGTACACTATGTATCATAAACAACTGACATTTTTTAGGGGTGAAAATATTTTTTTATTAATGTTAAAAAAGTTATAACAATAAGTAAATCAAATATTACAGACAATTCAGGTGTATAGAATCCAAAATTCGAAGACAAATAAAATCCGACAACATGAAACATTATTGGAGTTCAACAAAGACAGTTTCATATTAAATAATTGGGAACCATGGAGCCATACAAATGCAGAGTTAAAGAAACATGTTATACCAGAGAAAGCTTTTGGCTATCCCTCATAAGGAGATATAAAAGAGAGAACAAGAGAGATGAAAAACCTGTCAGGCATCAAATGAAAAGGTCTGTAAGAAAAAAAATAAAAAAAGAATTCATAATTTTCGAGTATAAGCTGGGAAAGTAGGAGGAAGGAAAAAAAAAAGAGAGGGAAAAAAAAGAGAGAAAGAGAGAAGAAAGATAGAAAAAGTAAGGAGGAGATATAAGGAAAGATAATAAACTATTCTAAACTATAAGTAATGCACTGCAATAAACAGTGAAGCCATAAATCAGCAAGGGGAGGGACCAGGGAAGGCAATGGACAAGCTCCCTATATTACGAATCAACGCAAAACGAAAAAATTCTTAGTAGTTAGGGAGAGGAGAGCATATTTCCTAATGTTTTTAACATTTTTTTTCATCTTTTGTTACATCCCAGGGCTATTAATCTTTTACAGCCTCTGCATAGCCAGTTCATGTATACATGCGCTACAGTGGGTTTCCTAATTGTGACAACAGTGGAGCATGTTTGTGTGATTAAACTATCACTTGTAGTCTCTATTGGAAACCTGTGTGACACAGTGACATTGTAGGAGCACAGGTGGGAGACACAGACAGAGTGTTGTTTGGAGACGGGGGATTTCTCCCTGAAACACCTCCTGTTGAGTCATACCCATAGCTCTGCAATCAGCAAATCTCATGCTCCTTGCTGATTGAAGAGCTTTGACTCTGACTCAGCAAGTGACATGTTGGACCTCTACAGGGAGGCCGCTGCTTCCACATAGAACAAGGTTCCATTTCTACTCAGGTTGTGGCTGCTTTCCAAAGCTAATGCACTGGTAAGACTTTGAACATCATATGTTTTGATGCAGCTGATATATATATAGGTGATATAAATTTTAAATAAAGCCAGAGCATCATTACACAATTATTATGGAGGGATTTGTCAAAAATGCTGTTTGCCTTTGATGCATTGCTTTGTTATCTGGCCCTGCAGATCCGTGATGAAAAGAGTTATTGGAGTTTTATCCATTCTGTGAAATTAGCATACAATGTACATGATTGATATGTAGAAATGCATTCGTGTTTTTGTGGCTGCTATGGAAACAGAACTTGTTACTCTGAAAGGGAGTTTTCATTGTCAATAAATTGCTCCAAGCACTGGGATTTTCCGCTAGATACAATTACTTCTTAAATCTTACCCCCTCAGAGTACAAACAATTTACAAGGGGGACAGTGGATTTTGAAACAAGTTTTGGATTTGTTAACCGCAAGGGAGCTTCCACCTTTATGCTACAGAAAAAAAAAAAAAAAAAGAATGAGTTACATGTGTTTCATTCTGATAAAAAAATACCATTAAATGGCCTAGGCTTTTTAATCATTTTGGAGGAGACTTTAATGTGGTATGCTAACTATAGGATGGGAAAGAGTTAAGCTAACCATATACTGTTCAAATTTCTGAATTAACTGCTGAAATTCACTTAGTGGGGAGCCCTGTCAGCTCCTTCCCACCTTTGATTGGGAGCCATTTGGAAAATAGTTGGCTGAACAATGGCTGAATCCAATTAGAACAATGCATATTATGTCAGAACATAATAGGTGCAGGCGAGGATTTGTCTATTTGCACTGTATTCGCGTGGATGGAGGAATCAGTTACATTTTTTTGTTAAGCCCATAATCAAAACAAATAAAAAAAAAGTATATGGCCAGTTTCAAAATCTGTGCCAAGTTTTGTTACTGTCTTTGCCACTGCTTTAGATGATTTCCCTTTACTTCCTGTGCTAACAGCAACAGACAGAGTGAGAAAACACTCTCTAAAGTGAAGGGTGCATGTAAAGGGACTTTTGATTGGCTGATGATTAGAGTCAAAAACTCAAGCTCCTGCCCCTCTTCTTCTTGGATAGAACTGGGACCCACCTGCTTGTCGGCGGTGCCAACTTGGCCGGTGCACATGGGGCCTTTTTGCTCTCTCTCACCACACCCTCCTTCCTCTGGACACTTTGGTGCACACAATTGCTAATGCCCCGAACCAGGCAGGGCTGCATTTAGGTGGCATTAACATGGAGGCACCCCGACTTAGAATCAAGTCATACACCCCAGTATCTCTGTATCATAACCTGAAGCTGTATACAGGTGCCTCCCGGTCCCATGATACATACGCCTGCTCAGGATGCAACATGTTGAAAGAGACACCTCACTACAGTGTCCTGTTTGACCATTCCAGCCATACTCCACCACCCATCTATTAGTGACAGAGCGGGTCCTGCAGAAACTAGCGCGAACCCTATGCACGTGCATAATTAACTCTTCTGTACAATATGGCTAGGTTCCTAGGGTCCCCAACACACAGGACTGGTCTTGGTTGCTGGGGCACCGACCACTTCCTTCACTATGCTTAAGACCTGTAAGCCCTGCCCCTACCATTGTCCCACTTTCTGGCTGGCATATCATCCTTCCTTGGTACTTGTTACCTCTAGCAACAGCATGTCACCACTTCAATCTGTGTATGTGCATTCGAGCCCTGTTCTTCTATACGCTATTACCACCATGCACTCATTTAAAGCAGAGCTCCACCCAAAAGGGAAGCTCTGCTTGTTCGCATCCCCCCCCATACTGCCCCATTTGGCAATTTATAGGGGGGAGTGGTTACCTGGTTTTGACAGGTACCCACTCCCACTTGCAGGTCAGATCGCCACGGCAATCTACGGGGATCTTTAGCCCCTCATCCTTCCCCCCCAGAGCCTTTTGTGACATACACAGATCCCAGGAGGCTGCGGGACCATTCACAATGTGCAGCAAGACTCGTGCATGGGCAGTAGAAAACCAGCTGTGAAGCTGGAAGGCTTCTCTGCCCAGTTTCCCTTACCTAAGATATCAGCAATTGCACCTGAAGCTGATCGAAGAATCGGCTTGGGTACCCACATCGCTGGATCCCTGGACAGGTAAGTGTCCTTATATTAAAAGTCAGCAGCTACAGTATTTGTAGCTGCTGAGTTTTCATTTTTTTTGCCCACACTGGAGCTCCTCTTTAATTAACTTCAGACCAGGCATGGAAATGTTTCAAAAGCTTTACTGGAATAGTGCAGCATGATGAGAAACACAAAATAATAGTTCAACATTAGGTGCAGACTTTTCCAAACATCCTTAGTCCCTAACTAGAGGCTTGTGTCTGCCCCCGGCAAACCTGCTTAGTAAACGGTCCATTGCTGACATCTTCTGGGAGGGCTGCAATTCTCAGCATTCCCCCACCACGTGGAAAGCTTCAGGACACAGGTTTGTAGCAGCTTTGCTGGAATCAGGACAGAAGTTCTGTTCCACACCTTGCTGGCTGTCTTTGGCTTTCCTTCCAAGCAGCAGGCTGTGAATTGTGAGACTACACAGCCCCAGGCATGTTGCCAGACTCCTCAGAGCAGGCATTTCTAGTGATAACAGATAGCAGAGAAGGTATCTGAAGCTGAGTAGCGCCCCTCCGGGAAGATGGTATGCTGAAGGATCGGGTTACATTGCTGCGGTCAGCCTCTCTTCCCCCATATGGCTGGTCTCGTCCGGGCAAAGCTTTCTCCTGGTTTTATATGCACAGGGAGGAACATAGCCCAGCAACAGCCTGCCAAATGCAGAGACAGAAATTCAGGACATAAGTTAACCCTTTTCCTCTCGGTTTGGCAGCAGCTAACTAGCAATTTTTACATAAATAACAGTCCAGCAAAGACAGGGCTAAAATACTCACAGGCACCCTGTCAGCACCTGCTTACATGCTGGTAGTTTTTTGCCTTCATCATATTGTGTCCAACTCCTTTCCAAAGGCCTTCCCATGACATCCCCAGCCATTAGCCTTTATTTTCAGAAGAAAGGAATGTCCACACAAATATTATAGCTTAAGTAGTTTACTGACGTTCATCAAGATGGTAGCGATAAATCACACAATCATGCTATCCAGGGTCACTTGACATTCTTTGCTAATCACATATGTAGACAAGTGTCCTACTATACATATATGTAGTTAACACCTGGCTGCCCAGATCAGGGGGAAAAAGTTAATGTTTTGGCACCTTTACCATTTGTGTTTGCAGGTTTTTGTTGGGGTCCAGCCTCCCTCCCTTCTATAAAAGGGAAGAGGTCCAGATCCTTAAGAGCTCCAGGGAATGCTTGGAGAAATGCATGGAGAACATATGCAACTAGAGACTTACTGGGACCTGTGGTCAGCTCTAGAATGCAGATTCGCCAGAAGACCCCAAGAACATGGACTTCTCTGTTTCAGCATTTCCAAGCATAGACTTTTCTCAAAGAGACTTCACCTGTGCAGGTAATCTGGACCAGCCACAGTTAGATTTAGTTAGGAGAAAGTCGTTATTACTTGTTATACATGTCGTGCCAAGTTTGCAGTAAAAGTTGATTCAACTGCTCAGAGCCTGGTCATAGGCATTAGTGAGCATGCTTTCGGGTGAAGTGTTTCCCATGTGCTAGGGCTAGTGACCCCTTTCAATGCCTGGTGTAGCTCAAAGAACTCACCATGGGGTAGGCCTCACATGTGACCCTTGCTTAGTGCCCAAAAAAGGAGGGAAATCATTGAGGATTTGATGGCCACCCTATAACCCTACCCTTACACATATAGTGGAAGTCCCTCTCCTTTCCAGGGTCATTAGTATTTAGACAGAGGGCTATGACTTGTCATTGGGCTCTTTTCATTCAGCTCACAACTCCCTGCTAGTTTTTCCAGAGAGAGTACTGCTGAAGCTTCTCTTCTAGTTTCAGTTTCCTAGGACCTCCAGGGCCATAGTGCTCATACCAGAGAACACTTAACCTGGCCTAAATAGTCGTTTGCATCCTGCTCTTAGCCTCCACCAACCATAAAGAGTCAGGATGACTACAGGCAGCTCTTCTGGGTGAAGAAATATCTCACGCTTTTCTTCTGCCCTGTCCAAGGCTTCTGCATTAGCTAATTACATCTGCATGCTGATGGTCTGTTCAACTCCAATGCCCCGGATTGCTGGAACTCCTCCTATTCTGCCTTTTATATGGGCAATGACTTCACCCATGACATCACTACAAGAAGGCTTTGTTATAAAGAGATCTAACACTCAGTTACACTGTTTACTGTTACCACACACTATTATTTTACAGAGCGGTGTAACTCAACTAGCACCTGAGGGGGAGTGCAGAAAGCAAACTTTTCAGAAATGGGGTATTTTAAGGTTACCTTTCTTCAGTAGGTACCCTGAAGAATGGGGTCTGCCTGGTTTTATGCCCTGAGGGAACAGGGCCAAGGTTATTTCTCTTCTGAGGAGGACCAAGCAAACAACCTGTGCACTTTATTGTAAAAAAGATATGTGAGTCAGCGCTGCCTTCTTACTATAACAATATACGTGATAAGGATCTGCTCAATTTAATAAAGTGCTAGGTGCAAATCTAATAACCATCTAAATTAATCAAACAATAATAAACTATAAATGTGTAAAAAATTCTTAAATTGAATCAATTAATTGCATAAAACAAGTGCTTGCTGTGCTTTCCAATAAATATATATCAGGATAAATAAATCAATAAATCAGTCCATCAATAGTGCAAAAAAAGATCTTCAGTGCAATAATACATATGCAAGGTGCTCCAGTGCGATAATTCACATCAGGTGCTGGTGCTCCCCTTGGGTGACCCCACTTACCGGAAAGATGTAAATATTGCGCCCTATAATTGGATATGTGATAGGCTTGGTGATCCCTCATTGATCGTGTATCCACTGGGTAGCTTGAAGTTCCACTAGCTATGTGTTCCTCATTTAAACAAAACAAGAATAGCCTGCCATGGTGAAGTATGTACTAACAGTGTATTGTGACATAAAGAAAAACACTTACAGAGTTGAAGGTAAAAAATAGCAGTCTGGTCAGGTCTGGTGGACGCTGCTCCCACAGCGTGCGTTCCACCAGACGGAAGTGGTAGGGGACTGACGTCACACGCTCTCTGCCTTGCTAGACGCTGCGTTTCACCCTCCTATTGGACGTTCTCGTTATTGTGTTTCTCACTTTTTCTGTTCCTGGTATTAGTTGTGAGCATACGCTTTTCACCATGCAGCTTAAAAATAAATTACTATCAAAAATAAATAACAAGACTACAAAGTGGTGGGAGACTTTAATTTAAATAATAGGTAAACGTTTTACCTTTTCTTTACTCTATCCAAAACCTTAGTGATTGTAAAGTCTGTTTTTAAAAATAAATAAATAAATAAATAAATAAATAACAAACATTTTATACTTACCTCCTCTGTGCATGTGGTTTTGCACAGGACATCCTGGATCCTCCTCTTCTCAGGTCCCTTGTTGCTGCTCCTGGCCCCTCCTTCCTGTTGAGTGCCTCCGCAGCAAACAGCTTGCTATGGGGGCACCTGAGCCAAGCTGCAGCTCCGTGTGTTCATTCAGACACAGAGCTGCGATTTGGCCCTGCCCCCTTTCTCTCCTGATTGGCTAACTGACTTTGACTGTGTCCCAGCCAATCAGGAGAGAGAGATCCCCACCCTGCAATATAGAAAAAGCTACCAATAAATTGTATTTACATCAGTCATCATCTCAACCATAAGACATAACTGTAGATGTACTCACATACAACTAGAACAAGAATGGGCAAACTACAGCCCGGCGGACCTTTTAATCCGGCCCGCGGAGCACTAGCTAATTTATTAATTTACAGTGCCGGCCGGTCCTAGGCTTCAGCAAAGGGTGGACCCGGGGCACAGAGCAGTGCGCCCCGAGCCCACCCATTGTGTGACAATATGAATGAAAATTGTCACAGGGATCCTCCTCCTGGCCAATCAAGAAGCAGGTCTAATACCCGCTTCCTGATTGGCCGCAAGGCAGACCCCATGCCATTGGTGGAGTAGGAGGCGGGAGAACTCGAGGAGACGCAGTGGGACTGAGGAGAACCCGCTGTTGCTGCTGCAGGTAAGTGCACTGGTCTTGGGGGGCCACACTGCATTGAAGGGCGCACGCACACTGGTCTCTGCATTGAAGGGGGCACGCACGCTGGTCTCTGCATTGAAGGGGGCACGCACGCTGGTCTCTGCATTGAAGGGGGGCACGCACGCTGGTCTCTACATTGAAGGGGGGCATGCACGCTGGTCTCTGCATTGAAGGGGGCACGCACGCTGGCCTCTGCATTGAAGGGGGGCACGCACGCTGGTCTCTACATTGAAGGGAGGCACGCACGCTGGTCTCTGCATTGAAGGGGGCACGCACGCTGGTCTCTGCATTGAAGGGGGTATGCACGCTGGTCTCTGCATTGAAGGGGGCACGCACGCTGGTCTCTGCATTGAAGGGGGCACGCGCGCTGGTTTTTGCATTGAAGGGGGCACGCGTGCTGGTCTCTGCATTGAAGGGGGCACGCACGCTGGTCTCTGCATTGAAGGGGGCATGCTCGCTGGTCCCTGCATTGAAGGGGGCACGCACGCTGGTCTCTGCATTGAAGGGGGCACGCACGCTGGTCTCTGCATTGAAAGGGGGCACGCACGATGGTCTCTGCATTGAAGGGGGCACGCACGATGGTCTCTGCATTGAAGGGGGCACGCTGGTCTCTGCATTGAAAGGGGGCAGGCACGATGGTCTCTGCATTGAAGGGGGCATGCACCCTGGTCTCTGCATTGAAAGGGGGCATGCACGATGGTCTCTGCATTGAAGGGGGCACGCACGATGGTCTCTGCATTGAAGGGGGCACGCTGGTCTCTGCATTGAAAGGAGGCATGCACGATGGACTCTGCAATGAAAGGGGGCACGCACGCTGGTCTCTTCATTGAAAGGGGGAACTCACGATGGTCTCTGAGTTGAAAGGGGGCATGCACGATGGTCTCTGCATTGAAGGGGCACGCTGGTCTCTGCATTGAAGGGGGCACGCTGGTCACTGCATTAAAAGGGGGCACGCTAGTCACTGCATTGAAGGGGGCATGCTGGTCACTGTTTTGAAGGGGGCACGCTGGTCACTGTGCATTGAAAGGGGGCATGCTGGTCACTGTGCATTGAAAGGGGGCACGCTGGTCACTGTGCATTAAAGGGGGCACGCTGGTCACTGCATTGAAGGAGCACGCTGGTCACTGCATTGAAGGGGGCACGCTGGTCACTGTGCATTGAAAGGGGGCACGCTGGTCACTGCATTGAAGGGGGCACGCTGGTCACTGTGCATTGAAAGGGGGCACGCTGGTCACTGTGCATTGAAAGGGGACAGGCTGGTCTCTCTGCATTGAAAGGGGGCACACTGGTCTCTCTGCATTGAAAGGGGGCACACTATACCTTAATTACTGAGGCCCCTTTCACACTTTTGTGACCTCAAAGTCACGCAATTTTTTACAGCGTTTTTTGCCATCTACTCTTGGTCCGGCCCCCAGGTCCAATATATGAACCCATTGCGGCCCTCAAGTCAAAAAGTTTGCCCACCCCTGAACTAGAATGTTCCAATGCTTAAGAGTCTGTCCAGGACCTCCTCCTCCTCCTACAGGAACATGAGACACTCAGCAAACAGGACTGCATATATATATATATATATAGAAAAAAGTGGCCACAGGACACAGCATTTGTATCACAGGGAACTCTTAATGCAAATAAATAAATTGGTGCTACCATCTTTTACTCTTTTTCATGTTTCTTGTTGTGTCAGTGCAGTACTGATTGTCTCTGTGAAGATGTCTCTAAATGTGTTAATACAGTTGTGATATCAGCTGGTATACAGCTCCCCCTAGTAGCTGGTAGATGACTATTACCAACATGGTCCTTTCAGCAGGTTTTTAAGCCAGTTCCTGTTGAGCTATCTTCTTTATAAGGCAGGGAGGAACCAAGTCACTTAACTCACGGCTCACTTACTGTACAGTATACACAACTTCATGTTGTCAGGGAAACATTTACTTCAAAAGGTCTCTCTTCACACTGGCAGATCCAGACACCTGCCTTCAGGGTCTTGCTGCAACACAGAGGTTCTTGAGACAGCAGGGCACAAGGTTCATAGAGCATTTCAGTAGAATGGGAAACCCCTGCACCCCATGCCACAACAACAGTGACCCATTGGCAGGTTAACTCATTATCATTTTATCTCATTCTACACCAAGCTTCCATGGTGCCAAGAACCTTTTCTACTCACTGCTCACTCTCACCCTTCATCCGAGCCCTTTGCAGATATGGAATAACCCGTCAAATACAGATCGCATTTAATAACTTTACTTTTTGGCAAACAATTATTTTTTCACAAAGAGCCATTTTCAACATGGTGGCCAAGAGAAAGTTTTAATAGAACAAACCTCTGTCAGAATTGCTGCCTTGTAAGGGTAGGTGGGTGGTTGTTTGTCACATCCTCTATGTTTCCCTCAATGTTGGGCACCAAGCAAGGCTCACGTAAGAGGTCTACCCTGAGGTGGGTTCTTCTGGGCTATGCTAGGCACCTTGTACAGGGTCACTTTACTACACGTGGAATACCTTTGCTTTGTGCCATTTTTATCAATGCATTAGGACAAGGCTGAGGCTGCTGTGGGGGGATACTTAACCTTAAGGCGGGCCTCTTCTCTTAGAGATGAACGTACACCACGTACACTTGCATTGCAACTGTTCTATCTCGGTTCCCTGTGACAGTGCACACCATGGGTGCTCAACCTGTGGCCCTCCAGCTGTTCTGGAACTACAAGTTCCATGAGGCATTGCATTGCTGACAGTTGCAAGCTGGACTCCCGAAGGGTGAGGCATGATGGGACTTGTAGCTCCGCAACAGCTGGAGGGCCACAGGTTGAGCACCCATGGTGTACACCTTCTGTGCAATCTGCATATAGGAGGGACATGCCAAACCTTTTCCACATCTACCTGTCCAGAGTTTTTACACTACTACCCTGAAGTAGTGGAGTGGGCTCTGCCTTGCACTCTGCGCAGTCTCCGCACATGCACCTAACTTAACTCTTGAACCTCAGTACTTCTGTTCAGGATGGAAATCTGCGCCATGAATCCCCTCCCTTTGTTCTGGTAGACAAACCACCGGTGAAAGGAGTGCCGACAACATCTACCTCGCTGCCAGAGGCCTATACCAGGTACACGCTATCGATAGGCTGCTTGTTACACTTCTGTTACTCTTAGCAACCACTTATGTCTTCACATTACGCCACTTCACACCAATATCTTCATACCTCAAGGTGTTAAGACCCACTCGGTGAACTATGTGTGCCAGTTACTTGCAATACACCTCTTTAGTAACTTCAGACCAGGCAGGGACAACATTTCAGTATTTTACTTAGGGAAAAGTGCAAAAAATGAACATTCCAAAGTCCTACATACAAATACAAGGGTCTTTCTACATCCCTACTCCTAACTACAGGCTTGTGCTATCCTGGCATACTTGAAAAGGTGAACTCCAAGCAATTACAGTCCTTCAGAGGCACTCCCATGCAGATGTAAATCCTTCAGATCCACTGCTGGTGTCTTCAGAATGAACTCCAGATTCAGATAACTTTACATCCCGATGATACCAGATGGCCTCCTTCTACTCCTTGTGGGAGTAGATCAGGGATCATTCTCCATCCCTTTCCCTTACAGGTATGCAATCTCTCTCTTCTAGCAGGGGGAGCCTTCTCTCTGGGACTCTTGTTAGGGGAAAGCCCCGAACTCCCCATCAACCTCGCTAGGGGTCTCTCTTGTACCTGATCACTGTCCCATATTTATACATCACCAGATTAATGGATCAGACCCAGGGAAGAACCCACCAAAAGACCAAAGAACCAGGAAAGGCATTAACTCCTACCCTCCCGACCAGGATAACACCTATGTAGCTATTTCAACTCGCTTACAGGCACACAGAGTGTCATGGATGCCTAGTTAGTCTCTTAAAAAAAAAGTGAAAACCCTGTCTTGTCCATCCCCAGAAAGCTCTCCCAAACTAAGACCAAAGTCCTTAACAGCATGAGTACTCAGAGCACTTTTTGTTCTCTCTAATACTGCACTTTTGGGTTCTCCAGCTTCCTCCCAAAGGGGAAGCTCTTGTTTCTTGTCGGTGCGTTCACCATCTGACCCATGAAATTGTCCTGCAAAACATTTAGGAACTGCCGAGCCTTGGCTGAATGCGCGGTTCCTTCTGCCCAGTCTATATCTGGATAAATAAAGTCCCCCATTATAATGATATTTCCCATCGTTGCTGCCAATCCTATCTGTAAAAGGAGGTCCGCCTCCCCCTACTTCCTCTGGTTGGGGGGCCTAGAGCATACGCCCAATATTACCTTCCCCACAGTGCCTTGCCTTTGAAGTTCTACCCATAGGGATTCTGCCTCGTCCATAGCTCCATTATTAATATCATCCCTCATATTTACATGTACACTGTTCTTAATATACAGACATACCCCTCCCCCTTTTTTACCTTCTCTATCTCTGCGATAAAGGGAATACCCCTGAATGGTCGCCATCCAGTCCTGAGAGCTGTCAAACCAAGTCTCTGTTATCCCCACAAAATCTAAGTCCTCCTCAAACATCAGTAGCTCCAGCTCTCCCATCTTGTTAGCCAGGCTTCTGGCATTGGTATACAAGCCTCGTAATTTTGACCGGTTACATATATCCTCATTTAATTTTTTTAGGCTGCTCTTGTGATTTTTCCCCATACCCACCCTGGGTTTAGGAGCTCCGAACACCCTACCGCTAATGCCCCCATTTGTGCCCTCTGAATCTTGCTTTCCACTGGCTAATTCTACATCTGTACCCTACCCCCCATAACATAGTTTAAAAGCCCCTCTAACTTTGTGGCCATCCTCTCACCCAGTAAGGCTGCACCCTCCCCATTTAGGTGCAATCCATCCCTGTGGAGACATCTAATGGCATTGCAGAAGAATTTCATCAAGAAATTACAAAGGGTTCTAAACACCTTGCTACAAGGTACCGATCATATCTCTGTGAACATGTTTCTGGTTGTGTTAGCATGATACCGATTGTTTTATTATGGATATCTTGTTGTTTCAGTGAGGAATAGATTGTGTCCCTGTTGACATGGTTACTGGTTACCTTGGTACAGTACTGAGTGTGTTTCTGCTGAGTTTTCTGGTTGTATCGGTACCATATTTATGTTGTCTATAGGGATATGTTATTTACTGGTTGTGATTACATTAATTTTGATTTGATTTGGTTTAGATCCTGTAAGCATGGGTATGATCTTACTGAATTTATATTATAAGTCTTAGTAAATTATTTTGGTTCAGTACACTGTGTGTGTTGGGGAGGAGAAGGTAGCTGGCTTAGGGGACAAAAAGTATAAACCTGGCCATTGTGCTGACACACATTGTGCAATGATTTTCAAAAACACTGGAGTAAGTGCCTGTAGACAGGAAGTGTATGAAATAGACTGGAGGAGTTCAGAAGTACTGAGATGGGAGAAAGGATGAAAAAAAGGAAAACAATATTATAAAAAAAAAAACATTGCTTATACTACACAGTGCCCATAGCAAAGTAAATGTTTACATCTTATTTAACTAGATGGGGTGACCTTGCTGAAAAGGTTTTATACCCATACCTATTTTATTTATATGTTGCTGGAAATAATGAACACATGAGATATAGAAATATTGGAACTTTTATATGGCATTATGGTAATTTTCTTTGGTACACCCAGGGGCACTTATATCTACAATTTACCAATAGCAGGTAATAACATTTGAAGAGGGAAAGACATGAAAGGAACAACAAACTGAGAGAATACAAACATTGAGAAAGAAATGTAATATAACTGAGAAAATGAAGAATGTACACACCGCTACAGGTGGAAAGAAGGCAATTATCAGCTGCTTTCTTGTATTTCAGAAAATTTAGCGCTACCAGATTTCTATGTTCCTACCTAAACTCTACCAGTAAATAATCACAGCAAGCATGCCTGAGAGATATCAAAAACTAGTGCAAGGTTCAATCAGCCCAAGCCCACCCAAAACTGAAATGGCACTTTTCCATGGACCTGTTTTTTTTTACAAATGAAAAAGATGGATTTCAATAACTAAAATCATTACCTAGTAATTTATATTTATATATTTTCAGACAGTATTTATTTTCCTTTAGCATTAAGTTTGGCATTTGCAGAAGATAAAGAGATTTAATGAGGTTTTATTAAGTGTTTATCCCTGCACCCAGTATAGAGCCGGGGCTGTCATGACAGCAAGATTGATTGTTAATGAGCAGACCTTTAAATAAACCAGTTTTGAAGTTGGAGGAGCTGGTGATAATTCTGTTATGACAAGCATTTGGTGAAAATGTGAATTACTTCAAGTTCCCCAGGCAACAGGTTAGCGATGGAGAGAGGGGGCAAGAGAAAGAGGGATCGAAATACCAAGAGAACGAGAATGGCTTTACTAGATGATTATTGAAATGTACTTCCTCAGAAAAAAAATAGGCAAATGATTAATGCACTGAACATTGCACTGTCAAAGGAAAAGAAGCACAACATTTCTTTAGCCTGGGTTCCCACTATTGCAAATACAGACATCACATGTGCAGATCACATGTGATATCTGTGGGATGCGCATTCAGCCATGCAGTCTGTATGGCTGAACTCGCATTGCATTTGCACGAAAATGCTGAAGAAACCTTTTTTATTCCTCACTGGAATTGGATCGCATTGGTGTTCGCACCCATGTGATTTGATTCCTGTCCAAATTCACATTTCGCACTGTGATCTGGGAATCAATCTGGGGGTGTCATTAACTTTGCATTGACACCCGCAGTGGTTTGCAGAGAGTGTGAAATGCCTGCGAGGGAGATGCGATGCAGGAACCCGCACTGGGATCGTGCTACTTCCTGCATCGCAACAGTGTGAAACCAGGCTCAATGTTGTTTTACAGAATCCCCTCCCTACAATATTCCAAAAAACAAATATTATGGGTATATACTACTAAAAAATAAATAGATAGATAGATAGATAGATAGATAGATAGATAGATAGATAGATAGATAGATAGATAGATAGATAGATAGATAGATAGATAGATAGATAGATAGATAGATAGATAGATAGATAGATAACGTTATGATCACTGACAGGTTAAGTGAATAACTTTGATTATCTTGTTACAATGGCATCTGAAATTTGTGGGATATCTTAGGCAGTAAGGCAAAATGTTATCCATGTAGTTGATGTATCAAAAGCAGAAAAAATGGGCATCACAGTATTTTATGTATGAGGATGAATAGCCGCAGACTAGTCAGAGTGCCCATGCTGACCCGTGTTCACAGCCAAAACCACCTACAATGGGTATGTGAGCATCAGAACTGGACCACAGAGCAATTGAAGAAATTGGCCTGGTCTGATTAATGGTTTATTTTACATCATGTAGAGGGTTGGGTGTGTGTGCGTCATGCTCCTGCAAAATAAATAGCACCAGGATGCAGTATGGGAAGAAGGCAAGTCAGTGGAGGCAGTGCAATGCTTTGGGCAATGTTCTGCTGGAAAAACGTGGTCCTGCCATTCTTGTAGATGTTACTTGGCATGTACCACATATCTAAACATTGTAGCTGAGTAAGTAAATCCCTTCATAATAATGGTATTCCCTGAATGCAGTGGCCTCTTTTATTCACATTGCAAAAATGGTTAAAGAATGGTTTGAGGAACACAACAATGAGTTTAAGATGTTGACTTGTCCTTCAAATTCTCCAGATCTAAATCCAATGAAGCATCTGTGGGATTTGCTGGAAAAACAAGTCAGATACATGGAGGCTCCACATTGCAACTTACAGGACTTAAAGGTTCTGCTACTGACGGCTTGGAGCCAGATACCACAGCATACCTTCAGAGGTCAAATGGCATCCATGCCTTGACAGGTCAGGGCTGTTGGAGCGGCAAAGGGGGCTGTTGCAGTGGCAAAAGAGGGACCTACTCAATATTGGGTGGGTGGTCATAAATTTATGGCTGATCAGTGTATATAGTGACAGGCTATAGACACCCGCAGCGGTTTTCAGAGAGTGTGAACTGCCTGCGAGGGAGATGCGATGCGGGAACCCGCACTGGGATCACGCTAGTTCCTGCATTGCTACAGTGTGAAACCAGGCTCAATGTTGTTTTACAGAATCCCCTCCCTACAATATTCCAAAAAACAAATAGTATGGGTATATACTACTAATATTATGGGCAGCCCTCAAATTTTCCACTCACCTGCTCGCATTTTGCGAGTGGAAAATTATGTAGGGCGAGCTCCGTTCAGGGGAAGAGAGGAGAGGAAAGCCGGCCAGCCGAAGGATTGGATAATGTCAGAGCGGCAGATCATCCCACTGTAACAGCTTTTATTGTAATTGCCGGGCGCTCGCTGACACACACAGTCCCGCCTCCTAGCCCGGCTTCTTTGATAGACAGAACACCTGGCCAACCAGGACGTGTGACGTCTATCAAAGAAGCCGGGCTAGGAGGCGGGACTGTGTGTGTCACCGAGCGCCCGGCAATTTCAATTAAAGCTGTTACAGTGGGATGATCCGCCGCTCTGACATTATCCGGCCAGCAGTGGCATACCCATGGAGGGGATCAAGCCGGTACTTGCGCCAATCATCTCATGTTGCGCTGCTCCCTCGGTCAGTGCTGCGCTGCTCGCAGGGGCTGGAAGCAGGTGAGTGTCCAAGGATTTAGCAGCCTCCCTGTGTGACTGGATAGGAGGAGCGGTGGGGCGGCTGCATATAGAGGAATTGATCTTTCCATATTACTGCTGCAGCTGTTGGATGCCTGATTCTCCTCTCTGCAGGAGGAATATGGAAAGATCAATTCCTCTATATGTAGCCGCCCCACCGCTCCTCCTATCCAACTTCTTTTTTTCTTTTGCTGGCCCCCCAGTGCTGTACAGCCCCCCCCCTCTCCAGCCCCTTAGTGCTCTTCAGCCCTCCCAGTGCTCTTCAGCCCCCCTCCCTCCAGCCCACCTAATGCTCTTCAGCCCCCCCCCCCTCCAGCCCACCTAATGCTCTTCATCCCCCCCTCTCTAGCCCCCCAGTGCTCTTCAGCCCCCCCTCCAGCCCACCTAATGCTCTTAAGCCCCCCTCCAGCCCCCCAGTGCTCTTAAGCCCCCCTTCAGCCCCCCAGTGCTCTTCAGCCCCCCCTCCAGCCCCCCAGTGCTCTTCAGCCCCCCCATCCAGCCCCCAGAGCTCTTCAGCCCCCCTCCAGCCCCCCAGTGCTCTTCAGCCCCCCCTCAAGCCTCTTAGTGCTCTTCAGCCCCCTCTAGCCCCTTAGTGCTCTCCAGTCCCCCCCTCCACCCCCTAATGCTCTTCAGCCCCCCCCCCTATCTAGCCCCCCCAGTGCTCTTCAGCCCCCCCTCCAGCCCCCCCAGTGCTCTTCAGCCCCCCCTCCAGCCCCTTAGTGCTCTTCAGCCTCCCCCTCCAGCCCCTTAGTGCTCTTCAGCCCCCCCATCTAGCCCCCCAGTGCTCTTCAGCCCCCTCCAGCCCCTTAGTGCTCTTCAGCCTCCCCCCTTCAGCCCCCCCAGTGCTATTAGCCCCCCCTCCAGCCCCTTAGTGCTCTTCAGCCCCCCCCCGGGGTTTTCAGCCCCCCGCCCTCCAGACCCTTGATGGGCACTGATGAGGCTGCACTGATGGGCACTGAAAACGTTGTTATTAATATTTATTTTTGTAACTTCTGCATTAATGCAAAAACATTTAACAGTGTAATTTTAGGAGATAATTTATGAGGGTGTGTTTAGAGGCGGAATTAGGGGCTGGGCAGGGTAGGAGTTGGGTGGGGCAACTGGTGGCGAGTAACCCTTAAGGCCTCGCTAGTAGATAGTAGATAGATAGTGTGACAGGAAGTCAGGTAAATCTGGGGATGTAGTCACAGAGAGGAGACACATTCCCACCTGGTTTGGAAAGTTCACCAATTACTATAGGGTGTCGGCTGCCAAAGGCAGCAGGAAGGTGTAAAGAAGTTGAAAGGCCTTCAGCTGTTCGGAATGAGGAAATGAAGGCCTCTATAATTTGTCCAGAGGAAGTCTATGGATTGCTGCCTCCTGTCGCCGTGTGGGCTGGGAGAGGAGGACAGACGGATGTGTGCCTCCCTACGCTGAGGAAGCCTGGGAGAAGGACTGCTGCCTCCTGTCGCCGTGTGGGCTGGGAGAGGAGGACAGACAGATAAGTGCCTCCCGACAAGCTGGTGAGCATGGGAGAAGACCCCCTGAAGTGATGTGCGCTAAGGAGGGTAACCAGTGGTGAAGACTTCTCAAGGTAAATAAACGAACTATTTCTATGTGGAAGAAATAGATGAACTGTGTTCAATGTGAAGAAACAAAGGGAAAGCTTAAATGAACATGTGCTGTGGTGGAGAGATAAAACATGGACTATTGAGGGTCTGCTGTATGACCAGCCAAGTCTGCCCAACAGTAGATTGGGGACAGACTTCATTAGATAGGTTCCAGTGTGTGAGAAGGTAGCCGCTCACAGTGGCAAGGATTTATTTTGTTATTCCCAGATGCTAGCCAGTGAGGTGAAAGCTCTTATGCAGGGAAAAGGAGATTCTGAACACAAGAGAAAAAAAGTAGAGGCACAGCTGCAGGAATCGCAAGTCAAGGTGTCAGAAAGTGACCGATTGTGTGCTAAGCTGTCAGAGAAGGCAAACCGACTGCAGGTTGAGCTGGACAATGTTACAAATCAGCTTGCTCAAGCAGACAGCAAATCTAGAAAAATTGCCAAGGATTTTTCTATCTTGGAATTGCAGCTGCAAGACACGCAGGAACTCTTACAGGAAGAGAGGTGTCAAAGGCTGAGTTTTTGCACGGTCGCGTTTTTCTGCATATTTTGCAGACACAGTCTTCTCCTCACCAAGCATCTGATCAAACTTCTTTTTCACATCTTCAACACACTCTAATGAACCAACGCTTTCTTCCATGCGTTTTTTCATATCCGCTATCTGAGCTTGCAATGTTGCGACTTGCTCTGATAGGTTTTTCTTTGCTTCCTCCTCCTCTTTAAATTGTTCCAGGAAGCCATTTTTCTCATCTTCCATTTGTTCGAGCTTTGTGCTAAAACTCAGCCTTTGACACCTCTCTTCCTGTAAGAGTTCCTGCGTGTCTTGCAGCTGCGATTCCAAGATAGAAAAATCCTTGGCAATTTTTCTAGATTTGCTGTCTGCTTGAGAAAGCTGATTTGTAACATTGTCCAGCTCAACCTGCAGTCGGTTTGCCTTCTCTGACAGCTTAGCACACAATCGGTCACTTTCTGACACCTTGACTTGCGATTCCTGCAGCTGTGCCTCTACTTTTTTTCTCTTGTGTTCAGAATCTCCTTTTCCCTGCATAAGAGCTTTCACCTCACTGGCTAGCATCTGGGAATAACAATGTAATTCTGCCACACAGGCTTCTTTCTCCTTTAACTGCTGCTGGACACGTTGGGCTTCCCCTTTCCAACTTTCACAGTCCGCACGCAATTCATCTACCACATTGCTCAAAGTAGTGAGCTCATACACAGTACTCAGTAATTTAGCCTCTCTTTCACTTTTCTCTTTGTCGCTGAGAGACAATGCTGTTTTCAGAGCAACATTCTGTTCCTGCGCCCCCTGCAGGTCTATTTTTGTAGCTTCCAAACACTGAAGACTTTTTTCCAGCTGATTACGCAACTCCAACATTTCACACATACTTTGCTTCTGCAAAGTCTGAATTTCAATTTCCTTTTCCATGAGGATTGAATCTTTCTCAATTATAGCCTTTCTACGGTTTTTCAACTCGGAAAACAGAAGAGCAGTGGCTTCTTCCCACTGTAACTGTACCCCCAGGGGTTGTTCCTTTTCTTCCATTTTCCGTTGTATGGCAGCCAGCTCAGCCCTGCACACATACTCGGTTTCCTCCATACCGATGGCCTCCATTGGCTGCTGGCGTCTCTGTTTCCAGCCTGCCATGCTCTCTTGATGAGCCTTTTGTTGAGCTGCAAAGCTCCGCTGAAAATCCGCATTTGCCTGCTGTTGAGCTGCATTTGCCTGCTGTTGAGCTGCATTTGATATAATCAGTTGTTTCAACATCTCCTCCATTTTGGGCTTACTTTCCATCTGAGCACACTGCGTCTCCATAGCAGTTTCATCAGTGTTGCTAGGGACAACAACCTTCCTCTTTAGTAGACTCTCTTTAGGCATGGATGGGGCTCGTTCAGACGGTAACATCCCCTCCATCCATAAAATCCGGTCTCTCATTTCATCTATCTTTGCATTTTTCAGGCGTTTTGATCGCCCCAGCTTCAATAACTCCACAAACAAATTTTTCACAGTCCAGCAAAAAATTTTCAGACCACTGTCTCTTTAACACATGTAGTTTTTCTCTCTCTTGCAAGATCTCTTTTCCTGCGCACAGTTTGTGCAGTCCCTTGCACCAGACATAAAAAAGTTCATCAAAAATTTTGAGACCGCTGTCTCTTTAAAACACGTTTTTTCCTCTTTCAGGATCTTCTCTCCCGCACACATAGATTGTGCAATCTCGTGCACCAGACAAAGTTCATCAAACATATGCACTTCTTTGCAGGGATCTCTGCTTCTGCCCACTGCATACCTCCACCATATGTGAGGGATTAGCTCGGTGGTAGGCGTGGATGACCCCTTTGGGGGTGCGTTTTCACAGAGAGGTAGCCGCCCACAGTGGCAAGGATTTATTTTGTTTTATTTTATTTTGGCTGTTTTGAGGCTTGCAATTGTGTGAAGTAAATTGCATGAATAAATCAGTGTTGTTTGCAACCACTACTCGGCTATCTCTCTGTGAAAACGCACCCCCAAAGGGGTCATCCACGCCTACCACCGAGCTAATCCCTCACAATAGATAGATAGATAGATAGATAGATAGATAGATAGATAGATAGATAGATAGATAGATAGATAGATAGATAGATAGATAGATCTGACAAAAAATTAGTTTTACAAATACGCAAACAGCAAATCTTTTGAGGGGCATTCAACTTTACGAAAGCGGCACATGATCAACAAATCTTTCTTTATTACTTTATTAAATATCCCCCACAATGCACTACCTTCTTATTGTCAGGTGTGCACAAAATCCATGACAGATAGAAATAAAGCCAAAAGGTTCAAAACAGCTCACAGTTATCATAATGCGCCAATCAGGAACATTGTTGAACAGTTTCAGTACAGGAGGGCTTTACACATTAAATTCCATAGCATGAAAAAACTAAATATATGGCCGTACAAGTGACTAACTAAGCTCAGGTCAGTTTTTTAGTGTTTTGTCAGCACTCAGCCTTTTCAACCTGCAGCAGGCTGCAACAACAAAGAGAAAGTGAACCTTGAATATAAGTTAGCTCACATATACAAAGACCTGTGGCTGTGCACACCCAAGACTATTAATGACGTCTAGCAACCGGTTAGATGTGGACCTAGGAATGGAGGATTTATCCCACCCAAACTATACAAAGCCTCCAGGTTCCAGGCCATAAAACAGGATGTATTATAATCCTGTATGATGAGTTTTTTTGAGGGGACAGCAAAATTACATGAAAAGATATAAAAAAATATTTACAAAAATGTGAGGGGTATATACAGTATATATATATATATATATATATATATATATATATATATATATATATATATATATATATATATATATATATACTGTATATATGAATGTAGCAGTCTCCTAGGTAGGTGCTAGAAGAGAGTATATTTTTTGAGTCCTTCTGCTTACCAGAGAGATTGCAAGGTAAATTTAGATTGCTTTCTGCCTACCAGAGAGCAGGATCCATAGGTAGGGTCTGCTCATGGTGCTCAGGTGCTGCTCAGCTTGTCTGAAATATTTCACACTGGTCCAATAGTGAGGCATATTGGACAGTGGGAGGAAACCTGACAAGTGAGGGCAAGGGCATTTTTACAGCCCTGGTGATTGGCAGAGGAATATTCCTTGGTACATGCTGGGTGACTGTATAAATACCAAAGACACATGTACTTTGGGTCTTCAGCTGGGGAGCGGCTGCCCCTCATCTGTAGAAGCTGCCATGCAGCCTCCAGTAGTCGACCTGAGGGCCTGAAAGTCAGATAGGAGCTGAACCCAGATATCCTGCAGAGCTAATTGGAAGGGAGACACTGAAAAGGATCTGATTCTGCCTACAGTGAATACAGATCTGTGTCATGGGGCCTGTCGTGTGAGGGCCATCCATTCAGTGGAAGAGTCAGTGGACGGGTGTCAGTCAAGGGGATGCTAGAGAGTGTCCTGAAGATAAAGTAGTTGCATCAAGTCTGCTGCTATAGAGAGAGCAAGAGGACTTCATTCTTCCATACAAATGGCAGTATAGTTAAAGCAGTGTGTCTGCTTCCACAAATAATCTGGTGGGGCCTAGTGAAAGTTTTCCTTTTCTACTATGAATAGTTCAGTTCCCACTATTCCCTTCTCTCATCCAAGTACCACAATAAATATAAAAAACCAAATACCCTGGACTGTTTATTGAGTAACGAGCAAGCCGGAGTAAGGAGGGATGTGAGAAAAATCCCCTAGTGACTGTCTGCAGGTAATCAGAGGAAGGCCCAAGAAGTCATCTCACAGCAAGCCCTATGGGGACAGTGCTACTTAAAGAAACACTTTCAAAACACATCAGATCTCAATGTGGAAAAATATCATGCTGGCTATCTATACTGATATGGACTGGGTATTAAAGGATCACCCCGAAAATCAAAGTGATAAAATAATGCAGCAGGCTAGTCAATTTTGCTGAAATTTCATTTCAGCAACTCAGAATGGTACTCAGTAGTTTGTGTGGTCTCCACGTTCTCGTATGCATGTCGGGGCATGCTCCTAATAGGACGACAAATGGTGCCCTGGAGTATTTCCTCCCAGATCTGGACCAGGGCATCACTGAGCTCCTGAACAGACTGAGGTGCAACCTGGCAGTGTCAGATGAACCGAAACATAATATCCCAGAGGTGTTCTATTGGATTTTAAGTCAGGCAAGCATGGGGGCCATTCAATCCATTCACTTCCCTAATTCCTCCAGGAACTGGCTGCATACTCTCACCACATGAGGTCGGGTATTGTCTTGCACCAGGAGGAACCCAGAACCTACTGCACCAGCGTAGGGCCTTAAAATGGGTCTAAGGATTTCATCCCGATACCTAATGGCAGTCAGGGTACCATTGTCTAGCCTGCAGAGGTCTGTGCGTCCCTCCATGGATATGCCTGCCCAGACCATCAGTGACCCACCACCAAACTGGTCATGCTGAACAATGTTACAGGCAGCATAACACTCTCCATTCACATCTGTCACATGCTCAGGGTGACCCTGCCCTCATATGTGAAAAGCACAGGGCACCAGTGGCAAAACCTGCCAATTCTGATGTTCAATGGCAAATGCCAATCGAGCTCCATGGTGCCAGGCAGTGAGCCCAGGGCCCACTAGAGGACGTCGGGCCTTCAGGCCACCCTCATGAAGTCTGTTTCTAATTGTTTGGTCAGAGACATTCACACCACTGGCCTGCTGGGGGTCATTTTGTGGGGCTCTGGAAGTGCTTATCCTGTTCCTCCTTGCACAAATGAGGTGATACTGGTCCTGCCGATGGGTTTAGGACCTTCCAAGGTCCTGTCCAGCTCTCCTAGAGTAACTACCTGCCTTCTGGAATCTCTTCCATGCTCTTGAGACTGCTGGGAGACACAGAAAACCTTCTGGCAATGGCATGTAATGATGTGCCATCCTGGAGGAGTTGGACTGCTTGCGCAACCTCTATAGGGTCCAGGTATCGCCTCATCCTACCAGTAGTGACACCCACCCTAGCCAAATGCAAACCTAGTGAAAAACAGTCAGAAAAGATATGTAGGGAAGAAAATGTCAGTGGCATCCACCTGTAAGACCATTCCTGTTTTGAAGGTTGTCTTAGTGTTGCCCATCTAGTGCACTTGTTGTTTATTTCATTAACACCAAAGCAGCTGAAACTGACTAACAATCCCCTCTGCTACTTAACTGACCAGATCAATATCCCAGGAGTTTAATTGATTTGATGCTGCACTCTGATTAAAAAGTGTTTCATTTTTTTGAGCAGAGTATAAATCTATATCAAGTATTTAGTCAACCTCCCTTTTCCAGTCACTCTCTTCAGCCTCCTCCTATCGTCTTGTCAGATAGATTCAGCCTCAGAAGGGAGCAAAAATAGAACACTGAAGGAAAAAAAAAATTCATTGAAAAATTTCACAGGAATTCCCTTGGTTTTCTCAGTTGATATCAGTGACCTTTCCACCAAGCATACTGTAGAATGAAGTAAGGCAATGTCCTCTACAGATCATGTCTTTTTTATTTTTTAACAAATGTTTATTTATTTATTTTTTTCAAGAAAAGGTATAATAACAATCATGCCCACACATGGGCTATTTGTCAGCAGAAAGCTTACACTACAGTTCATCAAAGACTGGCAAAATAACAGACAGTAACATTTTAGGCTTCAACTTGGTAGAAGGCAGCTCTGAACATTTTCATGGCCATCGGGGGTCTTCTGATCACAGATCAGGTCATTTTTCAGCATAATACATGACCCATCTGTGGTTTCATGCTGAATATTATGATAAAGAACGATGGGAGCCAGGATATTCTATAATAAATGCCCTCACTGTTGACAATTGCCTTGGAATCTGCAGAGGATCAGCTGCTTTATGTGTTTCTAGGAAACCAACCAAGACTATGTGTGGCTGGTTTCCAGGATTGTATAACCGAGAGCTTGAGGGAAAACATTCCAAACCTTAACCACTTCAGCCCCGGAAGATTTTACCCCCTTCCTGACCAGGCCCATTTTTTGCGATTCGACACTGCGGACAATTGCGCGGCCGTGCAACAAAATTTACGTCCTTTTTTTCCCACAAATAGAGCTTTCTTTTGGTGGTGTTTGATCACCTGTGCAATTTTTATTTTTTGCGCTATAAACAAAGAAAGAGCGACAATTTTGAAAAATAAAAACAATATTTTTCACATTCTGCTATATGACATGCCCAAAAAAAAAAAATTAGAAATCTAAATTTTTTAACATTTTAGGCCAATTTGTATTCTGCTACATATTTTTGTTAAAAAAAATCGCAACAAGCGTAATTTGATTGGTTTGCGCAAAAGTTATCTACTAACTACGGGAAAGATTTATGCCATTTTTATTGTTATTTTTTTTTTACTAGTAATGGTGGCGATCTGCGATTTTTTGCGGGACTGCAACATTGCGGCGGACAGATCGGACCCCTAACTGACATTTTTGACACTTTTGGGGGTACCAGTGACATTACTACAGTAATCAGTGCTAAAAATATGCACTATTACTGTAATAATGCCATTGACAGGAAATGGGGTTAACCCTGTGGGTGATCAAGGAGGTAAATGTGACCCTAGATTCTAACTGGGGGGGGGGGGTGGCTTCTGAGATGACCATAGAGACATGTGATCCTATATAGCAGGATAACATGGGCTCTATGATCATCCCAGGGAGAAGGACAGTCGGCTGTGTTTACAACAGCTGACTGTCCTCTTTTAGCGGGGAACGATCACGGGTTTCAGGCGGCAATCGGAGCCGCCTGACACGCACATCGGCTTCGGTGGGAGTGTGCCGGCTTGCCCCCGAGACTCCCGAGAGCAAGCGCCATACATGTATGGCGATTCGCCCAGGAGCGGCTGCCTGCCGCAGTACATCGTACATCGTACGTCGTAAAGGAGTTAAAGG
Organism: Pelophylax lessonae; assembly: GCF_965119305.1. NCBI lineage: Eukaryota > Metazoa > Chordata > Amphibia > Anura > Ranidae > Pelophylax > Pelophylax lessonae. Next base: position 504,202,223 of record NC_138771.1, read on the forward strand.
GGCACTCCTGAAAAGATGTGAAAGTGGATAGGATAAAGCTGTGGAAAAGATACAAAATTGAAATGAGCAGCATGTAATTGAGAGTAGAAGCTGTCAGTGTAAATATATACAGTGGCAAGAAAAAGTATGGGAACCCCTTGGAATTAACTGGTACTATGCAGTAATTTGCTATAAAATGTGATTTCACCCATATCACAACAATAGACAAACACAATGTGCTTAAACTGGTAACACACAAACAATTCTAATTTCTCCCAATAAACATTCATAGTGCTGGAGGAAAAAAGTAAGTGAACCCTTAGAGTTAATAGCTAGTCAAACCTCCTTTGGCAGCTATGACTTCAAGCAAGCGCTTTCGCTAACTCTGGATCAGACCTGCACAACATTCAGGAGGCATTTTTAACCACTCTTCTTTACAAAACTGCTTCATCTCAGACACATGTCTGGTGTTATTGGCTCTCTGGATGACATTCCACAGCATCTCTATGGGGTTAAAGTCTGGGCTCTGACTGGGCCACTCTAAAAGACACATTTTCTTTTTCTGAAGCCAGTCTGTGGTGGATTTACTTCGATGCTTAGGGTCATTGTCCTGCTGCATATCCTGTAGGTTATATTGTTAAATTTAGGAATTCATTTTCCCTTCAATGGCAAGTGATCCAGGCCCTGAGGCAGTGAAGCAAGCCCAAATCATGATGTTCCCTCCACCATACTTCATCTTTGGAATGTTTTGATGTTGATAAGCTGTGCCATTTTTGAACTATATACAGTATCACACAAAAGTGAGTACACCCCTCACATTTTTGTAAATCTTTTATTATATCTTTTCGTGTGACTACGCTGAAGAAATTACACTTTGCTATAATGTAAAGTAGTGAGTGTACAGCTTGTATAACAGTGTAAATTTGCTGTCCCCTTAAAATAAATCCACACACAGCCAATCATGTCTAAACTGCTGGCAACAAAAGTGAGTACACCCCTAAGTTAAAATGTCCAAATTGGGCCCAAAGTGTCAATATTTTGTGTGGCCACCATTATTTTCCAGCACTGCCTTAACCCTCTTGGGCATGGAGTTCATCAGAGCTTCACGGGTTGCCACTGGAGCCATCTTCTACTCCTCCATGATGACATCACGGAGCTGGTGGATGTTAGAGACCCTGAGCTCCTCCACCTTCCATTTGAGGATGCCCCACAAATGCTCAATAGGGTTTAGGTCTGGAGACATGCTTTGCAAGTCCATCACCTTTACCCTCAGCTTCTTTAGCAAGACAGTGGTCGACTTAGAGGTGTGTTTGGGGTCATTATCATGTTGGAATACTGCCCTGCGGTCCAGTCTCCAAAGGGAAGGGATCATGCTCTGCTTCAGTATGTCACAGACACAGTACATGTTGGCATTAATGGTTCCCTCAATGAACTGTAGCTCTCCAGTGCCGGAAGCACTCATGCAGCCCCAGACCATGACACTCCCACCACCATGCTTGACTGTAGGCAAGACACACTTGTCTTTGTACTCCTCACCTGGTTGCCGCCACACACACTTGACACCAGCTGAACCAAATAAGTTTATCTTGGTCTCATCAGACCACAGAACATGGTTCCAGTAATCCATGCTGCAGCTCAGTTTTAGGGTCTTTGTGCTCTCCTTATAGCCTAGGCCATCTTTATGTAGAGCAACAATTCTTTTTTTCAGATCCTCAGAGAGTTCTTTGCCATGAGGTGCCCTGTTGAACTTCCAGTGACCAGTATGAGAGAATGAGAGCGATAACACCAAATTTAACACACCTACTCCCCATTCTCACCTAAGACCTTGAAACACTAACGAGTCACATGACACTGGGGAGGGAAAATGGCTAATTTGGCCCAATTTGGACATTTCCACTTAGGGGTGTACTCACTTTTGTTGCCAGCGGTTTAGACATTAATGGCTGTGTGTTGAGTTATTTTGATGGGGCAGCAAATTTACACTGTTATACAAGCTGTACACTCAATACTTTACATTGTAGCAAAGTGTCATTTCTTCAGTGTTGTCACATGAAAAGATATAATAAAATATTTACAAAAATGTGAGGGGTGTACTCACTTTTGTGAGATACTGTATATATTGTTGCGTATTCTTCCTGAACAATTCAACTTCTGTTTCATCTGTCCACAGAACATTTTCCCAGTAGCGTTGTGGTTTGCCAAGTTGCTCTTTGGCAAACTTTAGGCATAGAGCAATTTTTTGGTTTAAGAGCAGCAGCTTCCTCTGTGGTGTTTTGACATGGACACCCTTCCTGTTGAAAGACTTAACGTATATACTCGAGTATAAGCCAAGTTTTTCAGCATGTTTTTTCATGCTGAAAGTGCCCCCCTCGGCTTATACTCGAGTCACTGGCTTCACTGCGTGAAAAATAGCGCCGACGTGTGCCACTGCGCATGTGCGGCATGCCCGGGAATAGCCGAACGTGTTCGGGATTTCCCGAGCATCGGCGGCGCATTTGCGGTGACGTAGTATTGGTGCCGGGCGGCGCGATTTTTACATCGAAAGTGGCTCACCGACAAGTAAGTGAGACTCCTCCGCAGCCCCTGCATTTCCTCCTGTACCATGCCCGCAGCACTGCATCTCCTGTGCCATGCCTTTACTTACTGGGCCATGCCTATACCTACTGTGCCATGCCTATACCTACTGTGCCATGCCTGTACATACTATGCCATGCCTGCACATACTGTGCAATGCCTGTACATACTGTGCCATGCCTGTACTTACTGTGCCATGCCTATACCATCACCTGTGCTATGCCTATACCATCACCTGTGCCATGCCTATACCATCTCCTGTACCATGACCTGTGCCTTGCCTGTACCATGACCTGTGCCATGCCTGTACCATGACCTGTGACATGCCTGTACCATGACCTGTGCCATGCCTATACCATCACCTGTGCCCTGACCTGTGCCATGCCCTTACCATGACCTGTGCAATGCCTATACTATGACCTGCACCATCTCATGTACCATGCCCACAGCCCCTGTTTTGTGTCTTGTAGTGGTCCAGTTGGGTCCAGTAGCTGCTGCATTTCCCACCCTAGGCTTATACTCGAGTCAATAGGTTTTCCCACTTTTTTGTGGTAAAATTAGGGGTCTCGGCTTATATTCGGGTCGGCTTATACTCGAGTATATACGGTACGTATGATAGGCTCATGAACAGGGATGTTCCAAGGGGTTCAAGTAATTGTTTTTGCCACTGTATATTGTTGCAGAAACTCCAAATCCCAATCTAAAGGGTGCTCTCCAGGGCCGCTGTTAGAAATCATGGGGCCCCCTACAACCTACCTGACAGGGCCCCCCCCCCCCCGGAAATATCAATACGCTAAAATGCCATGGTCGCAATGGTATGCTTTGCAACCATGGCAGAAATTAGAACCTTGCTACTGGCATGTTTTTTTTTTGTTTTTTTTTTACTTTTTTAAATAGCTGAATGGCAATTTTACATTGTGAGATCGCATTGCAACTGTGAGCCAATTATTTGACTTCAAGGTGCAGAGCGACCCTATTGAACTCAATGGGGATTGGTACTGCCTGTCAAACTCTGTAGCCTGCGTTAAAAATGCCACAGCTATGAAGTAAAGCATTGCAGCCATAGCATGTATACAGTCCTGTCTGACTATATAATAGCTGGCTTCTGTCGAAGGGGCATGACCAAAAAAAGGTCTGCCGACCATCTCCCGATCAGTCCTCTCAGCCAATGGCCTGAGAGCGCTGACCAGAGTGTTCTGGTGGGTGGTCCCCTTGTCAAAACACAATTGAACAGCAGGGGAGATTGCTGTACTGACATTGGGTTGTTAGTACAGCGGCTCTGACCTGAGGTGCAAGGTTTTTTTTTGTTTAGCCCGCAGGGTTGAACGAAAAAAAAAAACTAGCAGTATATACTAGGCATTAGGCCACATTTACACTTGTGTGATGTTTCCTGAATGTGTGAAAAAGTGCACAGGTAACGGGCGTTTTGCAGTGCATTTTGGTAATGCTCTGCAAATGCGCAAATCACTTGTGATGTCATTAAATGTTAATGGCACCCCAAATGCAATTATCAGACCTGCGTTTTGTCATGTGGCAAAGCTGCATGTCTTAATAGGTTCTAGAGCTTCTGTGATGTGTTTGTCACACATGGCAGCCCATTCAACTGTTTAGGTTACCTATGTACGAAAAGGAAGATAAAAAATGCAAGCAGGAATGTGTGTTCCTGCTATGTGAAGTATAAAGTGGGCCTTAAGAGTGGTATATAGAAAAGACTGGGCAGAGATGTTTACACTGGCTCCCAGCTCCAGCAGTGCAGCAGCTACCTGTAGTTCTAGGCTGGGTCCATGTTCACCCCTCTCAAAAATCCTGAAGTTTCTGTTCCTTCACTCTAGCAGTTTTCCTTCACTCTATCAGGACAGGAACCCCCCAACACCCCCCCCCCCCCACACACACACACCCCACCCTCACACTCACCCCCTCCAGCAGAAGCATTGATGCATCCAAATCCTGGATGTCACAGTGAAACAGAGCAGTCAGTGCACGATCTGGAGGGAGGTGGAGCTTCCTGCTCATTCATCTCACTGACAGTAGATAACACTGCCGACTACTGTCCAGGAGGAGAGACGGAGGGGAGTTTCAGGACCTGACAGAGACTCTGCAGCTGTCTCCTTCTACTTCAGATCTGGACACTTTGCCAGCATGTAGAACCGATCCCTCTGCCAAGCTGCTGGAGAAAGAAAGCTGGCACTGAGTGTTGCAAGTAGATCCACAGGAGTCACATGACAGTACAGTCGGCTCTCCTCTCCTGCAGGTGCCCGGTGTAACGTGAGAATTACCTACCCCGTGAGAAAAACCTACCCTCGTCACTTCCGGCCAGGAACAGCTGAGCAGCGCAGCAGTGCGCATGCTCACAGCCCCGGCAACCTAATGTAACAGCTGAGGAGGTGAGTAGTGCGCATGCGCACTAGTATGAAATTATCACTGATCCATGAAAAAAACCTACCCACTCCGCGCTTACATTAAAACATCTCGGCTACAATACGAGTGATCTCCGCTCCTGTCCCTGTCACTTCCCTCATCTCGGCAAGTAAATATAAAAGCGGCTTGCGGCTCCGCGATTTATCTTTTCATACACCCGCTGCCGCTTTTATATTTACTAGCTGAGATGAGGGAAGTGACAGGGACAGGAGCGGAGATCACTCGTATTGCAGCACAGTTGTTTTAATGTAAACGCCGCATTACAAACAGTGCCGTGCAACCGGAAGTGACGAGGGTAGGTTTTTCTCACGGGTAGGTAATTCTCATGGAACACCGGGCCCCTCTTCTGAAGTGACAGAGCTCGGGCCCCCTACAGGAGGGCTGGCTGTACTGGCTTATCAGCGGCCCTGGTGCTCTCCAAAGCTGCTATGCCATTAACAATTTTTTTTCAATTGTTATTTGCATAAGCATGAAAACACCCACAACATGGTAATGCTTAGGTCTGCTTATACTGTACATTGCTCAGGCCCTGAGCATTGCATTATGGAATGAGGGCAAGGTGAAGCAGGTCTAATCTTCCTTACTAAGAGCCGAATCAACTTCAGGTAGTCTTTGCATCAGCGAATATGTTCTGAAAGCTTGTGCAGTTCACAGGGCAGAAAGCATTAAACAGTTTGAGTCCCGGTACACATATATGCGTTCCGGGAACCAGAGTGATTCCAGTGCGGGTTCCTACATTGCATGTCCCCTACCAGCGGTTCACACTGACATCTGTGAACCGCTGCAGGTGTCAATGCACCCCCAGATCGGTTTTCAGATCACAGTGGGAACTGCCAAATGGTGCAAGAATCGTATCAACACTCATGCAATCCGATTCCAGTGCGGACCAAAAAAAGTGCCCTGCACCATTATGGTGCGAATGTGATCTGTATGGCTGAATTTGCAACGCACAGACAATACATGTGATCTGCACAGCAGTGTGGTATGAATCATATGCGATGTTTTATGCGGTGTGAACCCAGCCTTACAGGCTCATCTCCTGTACTGAATTTGTTTACTGCTTATACTGCACTAGATCAGCCCCTTCTCAATTTTTTCAGCACAGAGGAACCTTTGGAATAACTTTCCAGTCTCAGGGAACCCGTGCTAAAGATTACTATATCTACAACTCATGATACATTAGTATGATGGTCAGTGGGAAGAATGCTCCTAAAGCCTGGTACACGTGATCGGATCATGCAATAATCTGATCATTAGTACACAGCTTTCAAGAGTCGATCACGACATTTCATCTGAAATTATCCGTAGGGACAAACACGAAAATGTTTCTTGTACAATATAGGATCGTGCGATTTTTATTTAATCCGTACAGTATTAATCTGAAAAAAATCATGACCGCACATGCTCGCAAAGGAAAGAATACATTAAGTCCCGGTTCACACTATAGCGATGACAGACATCGCAAGTGATTCGGAGTGCACTGCTCTAAAAATCACATGCGATGTCTGTGCGATGCAAATTCAGCCATGCAGATTGTATGGCTGAATTTGCTACGGATTCGGACACAACACGCATAGGAACCTTTTTTGGGTCCGCAGCAGAATCGGATCGCATGGTGGTTCACACCAATGCAATCCGATTCATGTCCAAACTGACAGTTCGCACTGCAATATGCGAACTGATCTGGGGGTGTCGTTAACTTTGTATTGATATCCCCAGCGATTCACATATGGCAGTGTGAACTGCCTGCGATTTGAATGCAATGCGGGGTTCCTACATCGCATATATGTGAACCGGCACTTAAATACAATACAATACATTACATCACTTCGGAAGTTGTATTTTGTTGTACGAGAATTTATTAAGCTCTTCCTTTTCGATCTGAGACTAGCAGGCGAAAAAAAAAAAAAAAAGCAGATGATCATTCATCTTATATTTTTATTGTGTGTATGAGGCTTTACACTTGTGGTCATTGGCAAGAATTCCCCTCTTACAGATAACTAAAAATATCAATGGTGTCAGTGGGAACGTATCTAAGAGGGTTCTTATTGCTCAAGGAACTCCAAGCAACACCTGAAGAAACCCTACGTTTCCATGGAACCCTGGTTGAAAAACCCAGTTCTATAAATGTGTACACTGCTTGCTTTTCCTATTTCTGGTTTCTGAGCAATTCTTTCATCCATAAAAATTTGATGTATTCCACAGGAAGCAACGCACTGCCTAATTAGACCATTTGATGACAGCAGAAAAGGTCAGCAAAATAAACTAAAGGGGAAATAGGCAATTGTTAGAAGATGGAATTGGTAAAGCTGAAAATGACTTTCATAGTGACAGTTATAAAAAAGTCATTATGTGTAAGACAAGCTGGTCCTGTATTTCTGCTTTTAAAAAGCAGGTGGGACATAAATCTGTCCACTGCAGGACAATAATGAATACTACATAATTATACTAATACTGTATATCAAAATGTCACAGGATATACACATAACATAGCACAATACATAAAATGTATCTCTGCTTCCAGTGCACTGGGGCCCAAACATGTTTAGCCCATTTTTTTCATAATCTGATAGTATTAATATTCTGATTAACGTGTCAATAACCTTTATGGCCAATTAAGTTCTCTATGGTGTACAAATCCACTTATGTCAACATGTGCTATGCCGTGTGTTAAAATATGTTGCATTAAAGCAGCCAATGCATCCTAATGTGCCTGAAATTGCACATGAACCTTTTTTGTAATGCAACACATGGCAACACACCACCATGAACTTTGCAATATTTACAACAATTCAGAAGTTGGAATCCCTCTTTAATCAATTTTTTTTTTTTTTTTTTTTAAAGTAAGCTTGAAATATGTTCCCCAAGCAGAATAAAGGAAAACACCAGCTGCTTCTACTTGCTCCAGTAAAATTTGATGATATTCCGGTAAAATCCTATAGTGGCAAATGACTCATCAGGAAGAACCACAGTAGCTGGTGTGAGGAACAGGTATTTTACACACCAGAGGTGTAGATTACTTGCAGCAGCTGGGGATAGGAAGAGAGGCAGCCGTTAAATACACAGGATACCTGTAAGGAAGCTATACAAAGTGGGTATAGAAAAGAACCATGCCCCCTTAAAAATAATCAGCTTCAGTTGCACTATCAGGGATGGAAATGCTCCAGGAAAGCTCTTTTCATGCTGAGCTAATCAAAATGACTACAGATGATCACACTTTAAAGTCAGAAGATGATTAGCTACACCTGATTGAAGTCTTTTTTAAGAGGGGTGTAATCATTTTTCCAACACAGTGATTCTGTTTTTGAATTTTTAAAATATAATTTCTGACATGTTGGTGTTATATTTTTCACTTGGATATAAATACAGCTGGATAAAACAAAGGGGGTGATTATTTTTTAAACCAGCTGTGTTTTACACATGATCATCTATTACAAGTGATCTACTGAGCAGCGTGACCCTGTGATGAGATAGGGTTGCTTTAAATGGCTCCTGCGGGTTATAGAAACTTTTTTGTTTTTTTTTTACTATCTTGAACCTGTTTTTGTACCAAAAATGGTCTCTAATTGACCTCATTATTTTACATTTTTTGTCATTAAAAAAGGACAGCCAAATATAAGTAGAATAAAAAAATAAATAAATAAAAAAAAAAGCAACAGTATACACAGAGGGATTAAATGCTCAAATAAGGCAAAAACACAACAATAGGAAATATAAAAAAAAAAAGAATACCCTAAATAGACCCCTTAAAAAACACACCCTCAAACCAAATGAAACCAGAAAGGGAAGAATGGTCTCTCAGACTGTCACATGTAAAAAAAAACTTCCATAATATTAGCACTAAGTGCAGGGACATTTGTAGGGGACAGAAGCTTTTTAAAAAACATATTTTTCTTTTTACAGATATATCTGTCAGCCTCCTTGCCGTGGTGGTCAGTTTCTGTGGTTTGGCACTCTTGGTGGTCTCCCTATTCGTATTCTGGAAGCTGTGCTGGCCCTGTTGGCGCAGTAAACCACTTACTTGCACAGCGCAGGCTGCCCCTCCCTGCATCCCCAGCGCCCCACCTGAAATGGTGGAGACCAACGAGAAGATGGAAATTAAGCAGAACGGCAAGCATTCGGTGAAGGTGCAAGAGGCAGCAATGAAAATCAGCCACACTTCACCCGATATTCCTGCTGAGGTCCAAAATGCCTTGAAGGAACATTTGATGAAGCATGCACGAATGCAGCGTCAAATCACTGAGCCAACATCCTCCTCAAGGTAAGAAATGTATTCGTTTGTATATTTATTCAGCAATGACACACTACACAACTCTTTACAGGGAAAACTGTAAATCTAAATAACAATTTTGCAGGGTATTTGCCGGGGGAGTCATCAGCTGTCGATGGGTTTCCCCACTGACAGTTCAACATAAAGAAAAAAGTCCTGGTTCAAAAAAAAAAAAAAAAAACCTTTAAATATAGTGCTTGGGGGTCCCCTTAATGTGCCTGTAAAGTGGTACATCTGTAGCATACAATAAACATGCTACAGCAAAAATGACATTTCTAAAAAAAAAAAAAAAAAACAAGTCAAATTCCAATTAAAATGACTCACGGTTACAATTGACAGCTCCTGGCTATTAACCACTTGCTGACCACCTCCTGTATTTTTACTGCGGCAGGCTGGCTCCTACAGGCAAAACTATGTAGATCTACGTCGCTCGCCTGGGAGGAGCTAGGGGGTGAGCGCACGATCGTCAGCGGGGAAGCCAATGCCTGTGTCAGGCCGCTCCGATTGCTGCCTGACTGCCGCAATCGCTCCCCTCTGAGAGAGAAGGACAGTCGGCTGTTGTAAACTTTTCCCTGAAATGATCACAGAGCTCATGTGATTCTTCTATATAGGATCACATGTCTCTATGATCATTTCACAATACCAACCCCCGTACATTTAGAACCACTCCCCTAAGGTCACATTTAACCCCTTGATCACCTATACTGTTAACCCCTTCCCTGCCAGTGTCCTTATTACAGTAACAGTGCATATTTATAGCACTGATTATAGTAGTAATGTCACTGGTACCCCCAAAAGTGTCAAAAATGTCAGTTAGGGGTCCGATCTGTCCGCCGCAATGTCGCAGTCCCGCAAAAAATCGCAGATCGCCGCCATTACTAGTAAAAGAAAAACAAAAACATTAAAAATGACATAAATCTTTCCCGTAGTTAGTAGACGCGATAACGTTTATCAAATCAAAATACGCTTATTGCAATTTCTTTTTAACAAAAATATGTAGCAGAAAACAAATTGGCCTAAAATGTTAAAAAATTTAGATTTTAAATTTTTTTTTTGAGAATGTCATATAGAAGAATGTGAAAAATATTGTTTTTTTTTTTTTTTTGTACACTTTTCTAGTGGGGAAGGTGGGATCTGGGGGCCTTCTTGTTAAAGGAGGCTTCCAGATTCCAATAAGTCCCCAACCCGCAGACCACGAAAAAAACACAGATCAGGGATGTTGGAAGAGGCCCTTGTCCCCATCAACATGGGGACAAGGTGCTCTGGGGTGGAGGAGGGGTAGAACCCGTCCCCTCTCCTTTCGTGACCTACCAGGTTGCATGCTCGCAAAAGGGTCTGGTATGGATGGTATGGATTTTGGGTGGGGACCATTCTTTTTTTTTTTTTTTTGACGTGGAGTTCCCCTTAAAACCATTACCAGACCCAATTTTTTTAATACCTGGGAGCCGGCAATTGTAACCGCGTCATTTTAAATGTGATTTGACTTTTTTTTTCTTTAGAAATTAAATTTTTGCTGTAGCAAGATCTATACATACTACAGATGCGCCACTTTATGGGCACATTTGGGGACCCCAGGCACTATATTCAAAGGAAATTTTCATTTTTATTGTTTCACTTTAAGCTTCATTAAAATCACTACTCTTGAAAAAACAATTGTTTTTACAATTTTTTTTTTTTTATTAATCCCTGTCCCCAAGGGCAGTACCCAGACCCCCATACCCCTTTTATGGCTATTACTTGCATATAAGCCTTCAAAATGGAAACGTTTGATTTTTTCTGTTCGGCTCCCATAGACTTCAATGGGGTTTGTCGTTTGGGTTAGAACATTTCCACTGTTCGGGAGTTCTGCTGCGAACCTAACAGGGGGTGTTCGGCCCATCTCTAATGTGTATGTACTCTCAATGCACATGCTCTGTCTGCCAGTGTACCCTGTGTTCATGTGCTCTGTCTGTTGTGTGTGCTCTATTTTTGGGATTATTCTGTGTGCTCTGACTGTGTTTGGTCTATTGTGTGTGTACAGTGGCTGTGCTGTGCAAATTTTTACTATGCATATTCTGAGAGTTCTGAGCCTGTAACCGCTTCAGAATCCGTCTAATGCAATCAGGACACAATATGATAATGAGGCTGAAGAGAAGCAGCTACACAGAAGAAGTATGTAACACTTTGAAAGGAAAAGAGGTTAGGGGCTAAAGAGGAGATCAGACAGAGAAGTGGTGCTTATGCCCTGATTGTGTAAAACTGAACGTGTGTTGAAACACTCCAGTGCAGAACGAAAAAATTGGTTTAATTTAGTTTAGATTCATTATTAGCACAAATTTGTGTAATTTGTTTTCGGAATTCGTTTCAATTATTCTAATATGAATTGATTCAAATTTTCAGAATTTGGTGAAATTGAATTTGATTTGAATTCCATTTGAATTGCATTCAAATTCAAATCAAATTCCATTTAAATTGAATTCCATTCGAAATTGAATTTATTCTATTTCAAATTCGAATTTAGAAAGATGCTTATATTCTTTCTATTCCATTCTGTTCTATTGTTTTTTCTGTTCTATTGTATTGTATTCTATTCTATTCTATTCATTTCTATTCAAATTTGAATTTATTGTATCTGAAATTTAAATTTCAGGAGATGGTTTTATTATTTATATTCTATTCTATTCTAGTCTTTTTTATTCTAGTCAATTCTTTTATTTTGTATTCTATTCTAACCTAACCTTTTCTTTTTTATTTTATTCAAATTCAAATTAATTTTATTCAAATTTTGGGAAAGGGTTATTTTCTATTCTATTCTTTCTTATTCTAGTCTATTTTTTTCTATTCTATTCAAATTTAAATTTATTTTATTTGAAATTCGAATTTTAGAGGAATGTTATATTTCTTCTATTCTATTTTATTCTATTCTATTCTTTTTTTCTATTCTATTCTTTTCCATTGTATTTTAAATTTAAATGCATTAAAAGTCGAATTTCAGAAGATGGTTATATTTTTTTATTTTATTTTATTCTATTGTATTTTTTATTCTACTCTATTCCTCTAGTTTCTATTCTATTTTATTCTGTTCTTTCATTGGCTGTTCTATTTTGTTCTGTTTTACTCTATTCTTTTATTTTCTGTTCTGTTCTGTTTTACTCTATTACATTCTATTCTTTTATTTTCTATTCCATTCTCTTCTTTTCTATTCTAGTATATTCTTTTTTATTCTATTCCTTTATTTTCTATTCTATTTTATTCTCTTTGGAAATTTGAAATTAATTTATAAACAATTTGAATTTGAATTCTATTTGAAAATGCAAAAAATTCGATTTTGATTAGAAAACTATTCAAATTTGATTTAAAAAATAAAATGTGGACCCAGGGTTCCTCAGGACCAGGTCGTGCCATGTAGAAATAAAATCTTCACTGTGCATTTACCTCTTCTTTACCTCTACTGCTCTCTCTTTTGAACTATATGTACTACAGGCTTTGCTGAACACCCAGGCCCATCTCTCTGATATGTGTGCAGTGGCAACCACTGGAATAGATAGATAGATAGATAGATAGATAGATAGATAGATAGATAGATAGATAGATAGATAGATAGATAGATAGATAGATAGATAGATAGATAGATAGATAGATAGATAGATAGATAGATAGATAGATAGATAGATAGATAGATTATGATCACTGACAGGTTAAGTGAATAACTTTGATTATCTTTTTACAATGGCATCTGAAATTCGTGGGATATCTTAGGCAGCAAGGCAACATGTTATCCATGTAGTTGATGTGTCAAAAGCAGAAAAATGGGCATCACAGTATTTTATGTATGGGGCTGAATAGCCGCAGACTAGTCAGAGTGCCCATGCTGACCCGTGTTCACAGCCAAAACCACCTACAATGGGTATGTGAGCATCAGAACTGGACCACAGAGCAATTGAAGAAGTTGGCCTGGTCTGATTAATGGTTTCTTTTACATCATGTAGATGGTTGGGTGCGTGTGCGTCATGTTCCTGAGAAAGAAATAGCACCAGGATGCAGTATGGGAAGAAAGCAAGCCAGTGGAGGCAGTGCAATGCTTTGGGCAATGCTCTGCTGGAAAAACTTGGTCCTGCCATTCTTGTAGATGTTACTTGGCATGTACCACATATCTAAACATTGTAGCTGACTAAGTAAATCCCTTCATAATAATGGCATTCCCTAATGGCAGTGGCCTCTTTTAGCAGAATAAGGACCCCTGCCACATTACAAAAATGGTTAAAGAATGGATTGAGGAACGCAACAATGAGTTTAAGATGTTGACTTGTCCTTCAAATTCTCCAGATCTCAATCCAATGAAGCATCTGTGGGATTTGCTGGAAAAACAAGTCAGATACATGGAGGCTCCACATTGCAACTTACAGGACTTAAAGGTTCTGCTACTGACGGCTTAGAGCCAGATACCACAGCATACCTTCAGAAGTCTAATGGCATCCAGAGGGGGCTGTTGCAGTGGCAAAAGAGGGACCTACTCAATATTGGGTGGGTGGTCATAAATTTATGGCTGATCAGTGTATATAGTGACAGGCTAATACTATGTCATGATGTAAAAAGAAAGTTGGCGTACAGTTTGACATGGAAGCACTAACCATAGGTGGGACTGAATCCCAAGGTCATGTAAGGTACTGATGTTACCTAGGGTTTTCACCCATGCAGACTGATGTGCTCAAGGATACAGTATGTGTCATGTAGAAAGAAAACAAGGTTGTTGTTTTTCTAGGGCTTGGCAAGTTCTACTATGGGTCCTGAAGCATGGAGGCTTTTTAGAATGTTGGGTTGGCTAGCCTCTAACCCTAGGTCCCCATTTTGTTGTCAATTAGCACCCACTGATTGTGCAGATGTGCACAAGCCCTTTTGATCTGGGAATTTCTGTGGCCCAGGGCTGGACTAGTGCAGCTGGACGTGCTATTGGTAGCAGAAGTGTTGTGTGCGTGTGTGTGTGTGTGCGGATTGTCTTTGGAGGAGCTGATGGAGACCCTAAGCCTGAGGGCCAGAGCAGCAGTGCTACAACAGGAATCCAGGTGCCTGGATGAGTAATGCTGAAAAACTCATGTAAGGGTAATCCACTTATATTAAATTAAAGGAGTTGTAAAGGCAGGAAGGTAGAAAGGCCTTCTGAGTGTAACAGCCTCCCCAGCCCCCCTAATACATACCTGAGGTTCCTCTCTGTCCAGCGATGTCCAGGAGTCCCTTGGCCGTCTGGGACTCTCCCTCCTGATTAGCTGAGATACAGCCGTGGCGCCATTGGCTCCCCTGCGGCTGTCAATCAACATCAGTGAGGCAATCAGGAGACAGAGGGGGTGGGGCCGAAAGGCAGCTCCGTGTCTGAATGGACACACGGAGCTGTAGCTCGGCTCAGGTGCCCCCATAGCAAGCTTCTTTCTGGGGGGGCACTCGATAGGAGGGAGGGGCTAGGAGCAACAAAGAGGGACCCAAGCTGAGGAGGATCTGGGCTGCACTGTGCAAAACCAACTGCACAGAGGGGGTAAGTAAAACATGTTTGTTTTTATATATGTTTATTTATGTTTTTTTTTTTAATTAGACTTTACAATCACTTAAACTTTTGTTGTAAAAAAAAAAAAAGTGGGTAAAGCTGCCCTTAAATTAACTTTTGGCGAGAAGACTGTTTCCTTGGAAACTCTACCCTTGACGCTAATCCTTACAACATAACCATTCACACATGCTTTGCTCCAAAGGATTTAACAGTCCAATGTTTCTAGTCATATTATTGTAAAAATCCTAAATACTAATAATATTAATAATATTTGTTCAGTAAATAAACCACATTCTGCAGAGCTTCACAGTAAACAAGGAGCTATTTCAAACAATCCACGCCCCAGAGGAGTTACTCTTTCTTTTAAAGCTGTCGTATCTTCATACACACAGCCCTTGCTCAAATTAACCCAGATATACAATATTATATCTAAAACATTTAAATCTTGCTATAAATTATACATAAAAATACTTTCTTCATCCAGCATTTTAGCAGTAGCTAATGAGATTTCCATGCAAGAATTTCAATTTATTAGAAATATTTTAAACTTGAACATGCATTAAATTTAACAAGGGACATGCCAAATAGCGACCCAGATTAGATTACAATTCCTTAATTCACTCTCTGATACCATGTTATTTACAAGGCAGAATGACTAGAAAACTATTCAAATTTGATTTAAAAAATAAAATGTGGACCCAGGGTTCCTCAGGACCAGGTCGTGCCATGTAGAAATAAAATCTTCACTGTGCATTTACCTCTTCTTTACCTCTACTGCTCTCTCTTTTGAACTATATGTACTACAGGCTTTGCTGAACACCCAGGCCCATCTCTCTGATATGTGTGCAGTGGCAACCACTGGAATAGATAGATAGATAGATAGATAGATAGATAGATAGATAGATAGATAGATAGATAGATAGATAGATAGATAGATAGATAGATAGATAGATAGATAGATAGATAGATAGATAGATAGATAGATAGATAGATAGATAGATAGATAGATAGATAGATAGATAGATAGATAGATAGATAGATAGATTATGATCACTGACAGGTTAAGTGAATAACTTTGATTATCTTTTTACAATGGCACTCTCTGATACCATGTTATTTACAAGGCAGAATGACTTGTTCTGAACTAGTTGTGCTGCAGCATCTGTTTGATTTATTTGGAAAATAATATATCTCTTCTGTGTTCCGTGAGCATGAATGGCTTTTAAGAATTTTATTTTACCACCTCAATACTGGACACTTTCACCCCCTTCCTTCCCTGACCAATTTTGAGCTTTCAGTGCTCTCACACTGTGAATGACAATTACTCAGTCATGCTACACTGTACCCAAATTACATTTTTATAATTTTGTCCACACAAATAGAGCTTTCTTTTGGTGGTATTTATTCACCACTGAGTTTTTTTTATTTTTTGCGATATAAGCGAAAAATGAGCAGAAATTTTTTAAAAAAACCCCAATATTTTCTAAAGTTATTTCAAAAGAAATCCAATAAAATCAAATTTCGTCATAAATTTAGGCCAAAATGTATTCTGCTACATGTCTTTGGTAAAAGAAAATCCTGATAAGTGTATAATAATAGGTTTGTGTGAAAGTTATAGAGTCTTCAAGCTAGTCTACATCATTGAAAATTGATCAATCCTGATGTACTGACTACTCATCTCCTTTCCATGTGAGGACAGTTCAAATAACCCCCAAATTACCCCTTTTTGTAAAGATGACAGTCCAAGGTATTTACTAAGAAGCATAGTGAGTTTTTTGAAGTTGCAATGTTTTGCCCACAATAGTTTGGGTAATGAAGATTTTTTTTTCTTTCCCCTCACAATTGTCATATTAACAAGTTATTTCTTACACATGGCATAGATAAACTTTCAATTATTACACCCCAAAATATATTCTGCTACTCCTCTGGAGTATGACAATACCACATATGTGAGACTTTTCCACAGCCTGGCTGTGGTAAAGCACAATCAGGCGTTCTAAAGGCTTAAATTACACATTTAATTTCCTGAGTATCTATCACATTTTTGAAGGGCCTGGAGCACCAGGACAATGGAATTACCCACAAAATGACCCCATTTTGGAAAGAAAACACCCCAATGTATATTCTATGAGGCATAATGAGTCTTTTGAACATGTCAAGTTTTTGGAAAATGTGGAAGAAAAATGAAAACGTTTTTTTTTTTTTTTACACAAAGTTGTCAATTTATAAGATATTTCTAACACACAGCATGTACATAGCAAAAATTACACCCCAAAATTCTGCTACTCCTCCTGAGTATGGCGGTACCACATGTGTGAGACATTTCCACAGCCTGGCAAAATACAGTGGCCCAACATCCATGTAGCACCGTCAGACATTCTAGGAGCATAAATAACACATTTCATTTCCTGAGAACCTATCACATTTTTTAAGGCCCTGTGACAGATGTTGATCACTGGGATGTGGCAGATGTTGACTGGAACAGATATGGCAGATCACGGAGAGATGTGGCAGATGATCACGGACAGATGTTCCAGATTATGTGCACCAGATGATCACGGACAGATGTGGCAGATGATTACAGACAGGTGTGGCAGATAATCACTGGCAGATGTGGCAGATGATCTGCGCCAAATGATCATGGACAGATGTGGCAGATGATTACAGACAGATGTGGCAGATGATTACAGTTAGGTGTGGCAGATGATCACTGACAGATGTGGCAGATGATGTGTGCCAGATGATCATGGATAGATGTAGCAGATGATCTTGGACAGATGTGGCAGATGATGTACATCAGATGATCATGGACAGATGTGGCAGATGATTACAGGCAGGTGTGGCATATGATCACTGGCAGATGTGGCAGATTATGTGCACCAGATGTGAGCCAGGTGATCCCAGATAGATGTGGCAGATGATCACTGGCAGATGTGGCAGATGTGCGCCAGATAATCATGGAAAGATGTGGCAGATGATCATGAACAGATGTGGCAGATGATTACAGACAGGTGTGGCAGATGATCACTGGCAGATGTGAACCAGATGTGTGCCAGATGATCACGGACAGATGTGCCAGATCACAGACAGATGTGCTAGATTTTCATGGACAGATGTGGCAGATGATCACGTACAGATGTGCCAGATTATCACAGGCAGATGTGCCAGATGATCACAGACACGCCAGATGATCATGGACAGATGTGCCAGATGTTCACTGTAACAGATTATTTTACTGGGACAGATGTGTGACAGGTGTTTTCACTGTGTTGGGGACACTGTGTTGGGGACACTGTTTTTGGGACACTAAATGGGTGATCAGTGAATAAAAAGCAGTAAAACAGCTCAAAACTCACTGATTCCCGGCTGGCAGCACAGATATGCTCTCCTTCTCAGCACTGACAGGCACTGTGTTAGGAGAAGCAGAGCCAATCACTGTTACAATGGCTGTGTTGACAATACATGACGGCTGTGATTGGACACAGCCATCATGTGATCAAGAGAGCCAATCACAGAGCCCTCCTGCCGAGCCGTGTTGCAATGTGTCCTGGGGACACAGACACCAGGATCACACAGCTGAGTGGGCAAGCGGCCGCGCAATCTCCCTCCTTTTGAAAGGACATTATGGAAAGTCCATTCAGAAGGAGGAAGCTCCCAGCCGGCTGTTTATATGCAGTGGCCGGGTGGGAGGAGGTTAAAAAAGTACACTTGCCAATCTCTTGATTCCCGCTATCATTAATGCCATGGCAACAGCACAGAAGAATGACAATATATTATAAGGGCTTTAGTGGCATGTTGACCTAAAGAGAGCTAAAAAAGAGGACATTAACTCGAATGCAGTAAAAGGTCCATGATGACTCACTGGCTGCTATGGTTAGAAATGAAAACATATGTTTGTATTCTGAGTAATTGTATGATATAATAGGGAATGCCTGAAAAAAGGTGGGTGGCTATATTATATGTTAAAGGTATATTCCTATACTGAGAAATCCTGCAGTGAAATGCTATGGTCTGACAACATACAGCTGGTTTATTCAACTCTCTGCCTGCATCAAGGCTCTTCCCCTAGGTCTGGACTTACAGTGGAGTGCTGCATAAAAAGGTGCCATGTCATTGACCTTCAGGGCAGCCAGGGTGCTCAATAGGATTATGCAGGCATACGGAGATGCCTTCCTTGCCCATGAGGTGTTTTAGCATTTTAAATGTGACTTTATATTTCTTAAAGCAGTATTAAGCCAAAAGCAAACATTTAATATATTGCAGCTTACCAATTCTTAGATGTGATAGCTGTATTAGTTTCCCTTTTTAGGCTTTATTTTTTTCGTTTTTTATCTGGTGATCCAGCAAGCAAGTCTGTTGTGTTTCACAAGTTCCAGCTCTCCAGCAAAATATATCAGTTTACATGGATGGGACTAACCACTTAACACTGCCAAGGGTGATTACACTAAACTAATAAGATTTTATTTAATCATGCAAAACATTTATCTCAAAAGGCAAAAAAAAAAAAGCTACAACTAAATATAAAGTGTGAGATGGAGTTTGGCTATAATTTGTCAGTGTATCTAAATCGGCTAGTTTTAACACTACACTCCCCCAGACTGACAATGCTGCTGTCTGCTATGTATCCTTTTCTCATTCCTCCAGAATTGCGTCTCTCTGATACAGGAGGTGTGTTACTGACCAGATCATTAGGTGAAAACAGAGGCAAAAAAGCCAAAGAAAACAAACCTCATGCAGCCACCTAATCTAATGATTGGTAAGCTGCAGTATAATACATTTTTGGCTTTGCGTTTAATACCACTTTACATTTACCTTTAGCCTGAATAATATTGTTTTTCTTCCATCCCAATGATGATTGGTTGACCTTAAGCTCCAAACATCAACATGGAGTTTTGGGAAGGGAAGTTAGAAAGGGACATGCTATGGGATCTGACTACAAACAAAAAAAAATGTGTCTTTTGCATCCATTCCTCTCTGTAATTAATTTTTAGGAGTAGTCAAAACATGTCATTTTCTGCTGCGTAATTAGTTAGTTTTAAGTAGCTTTTTGAGTTGTTGTGTTTTGGAATGTTTAGCAAGAAATTATTTGCAGGCTCTTACCTGAACAATTTATGGTTTGTTTTCAACTGGGTGATGTTTTCCTAAGAGTCTTTTTCCATCGATATATTTAAAGGTGGATTTCAAAAACACTAATTACAGTGCTGCTTACACTATCTCCATATAATTATGATTTTTGCATTCAGAAAAAGACTGTAAATACCTTAATTTTTACCATAAAGATGGGAAAATGCTTTTTTAGGTTCCTTTTACTTTACATCGTCTAAGGAGAGTGATGCCACTGCTACATCATATTTCAGTGACAAGCAACACAGAATGAGCAAAATTATATCAGTGAAATTGATTTAGCTGTAAAATTAGGAATTTTGCTAAAGCAGAAACTCTCAATTTTGCTCATTGAGCTACTTATTACTATTAAAAAAAAATGTTGTACTCTTTATTTTCATTTTTCTTTAGAGAGGTTTTTTTGAGGGTCTATTGAAAGTATTTTACTCTAATTTGGGCAGGCTTCACAGTGATTCACCAGTTTTAAGTGAAGGGCCTTGTTACAATAAGCTACGTTTTTGGAATGAGAAAAATGCATGTTTTTGGTGGGTTTTTGGGGTTTAATGGACTTTTATTGTTAGGGTTATGAAAGCTACTTTACATTTACTTTTAATTGTAAAAAAAACATTAAAACTTTTATTGTTATATTTAACAACAATCTTTAACAGATGTATTTTTTTCTAGGCGCAATTCAAGGTCTCTCAGAAAGACATGTGGTGACAGCTTCCAATCACTGACATGGCTTTTTTTTATCAACAAAGCCATGTGCTTACCATATCTGCACTGACATTGTCTCGAGGGACTGTGTTACCTAAAAAAGCCACTGATCGACAGCACTAATACATTTATTACCAGAACAAAGCCACTGGTCACCAAATTGGTGCTGACATATTGTTCATATTGCTTTATAAGTAAACAAAGGGTAATGGTTTAGATTACAGAAAACAAAGTCCATTCAGCACTATGACCTCTTTAGACCTGTAAATAATAAAAGGGTGCATGGTGGGTAGGCACCGTAGAGCCAAGCAATTGAATGAAGAAGATGCCACCACACAAAATTTACTTTTAGAACCCTTGATATACTTAACAATAACACCAACCGGTTTAGAATAAGGTTAGAATCATGGTAAGCATTAGGGCCTTTTTTTTAACGCTCTGCAGTGCAATAAAAAAATGAGCACACACAAAGTGAATCACAAAAAAGTGCACAAGGTGTACACATGGTCTTCCCCTGAGCACACTGGCCCTGATCCCCTGGGGGAGCATGACTCCTGACAGGGACTGGGGTATTCATTGTCCACCCAGCTGAAACCAAGAAGATCCCATTCTTCAGGGGACCTGCCTAGGCAAGGTTCACCCAAGTACTAGGTGGGGCTCCCCTGTAGGGTAACCTCCATGGGAGAACCTGATCATGAGGCCACATGCTCCCCCACAAGACTTTCAGGGCAAGTCAGAGGATCTATACTCTACTAAAGCATTAGGGTTAGCCTTCTGAAAAGTATTAGTGTTAGCAAAAGCCTTACAATATCACTAGCGAAAGCATTAGGGTTAGGGTTATTGCTAGGGTTTTTACTAGGTTTATCATTAAAGTAAGCATTGGGTTAGTGTAATGGTTTAAATAAGATTTAGGGTTAGCATTGAGTTGTAGGTTTAGCCTTTGGGTAACATTAGTGTTTGGATTAGGGTTGGTGTCTGGGAAAGCATTAAAGTTAGGCTCCATTCACATATGGGATGGTCAAATTTAAAACAGCACTAGCATATAGAAAATGGCAAACAATAAAAATGTATATAAATATAGTGAACAAGTTGGCATAAATAGCATAATAAATAAATGAATGATAAGTCATTTTAAAAAGTGATTAAAATCCAAGAAGTGCTCCAGTGCAGGTAATCTATTCAAGGTGCTCAAGGTGACAGGTGACCCCTCTCGGTTCCCTACTCACCGCAACAGAAGATATAAATCGCTTAAAATTTCAATAAAGATGTTGCACCCAGCCTTCTTCTGAGGATATCACAAGACTGCTAGTGTCTCCTTAGGCGGAACTGGTCCAAGTCTCCTCCGTGGACCCCAAGCAAAAAGACAAAAGGGCCGCATATAGTGTAGTATGCTTATAGAAATTTATTTCTGCAACATCTTTATTGATATTTCAAGCGATTTATATCTTCTGTTGCGGTGAGTAGGGAACCAAGAGGGGTCACCTGTCACCTTGAGCACCTTGAATAGATTACCTGCACTGGAGCACTTCTTTGGATTTTAATCGCTTTTTAAAAGGACTTATCATTCATTTATTTATTATGCTATGTATGCCAACTTGTTCACTATATTTATATTCATTTTTATTGTTTGTCATTTTCTATATGCTAGCGCTGTTTTAAATTTGACCATCCCACTTTTATCTAAGCTTTTACTTAGAGATACAGCAGCTGCATCAATTCAATTTATTCATATTTATTCAAATTTATTTTATTGGCACAATTTTTTATTCACTTTCATTCACTTTACACCATAAGCGCGGGTTTTAATTCATAATTTCCATTCACATATGGGTGTCTCAGATTGCGGCCAGAATCGCAGTGATTCTGCTGTTAATCCTGAATCATTGCAAATCGCGGGACGCCTGTGCGATTCCCGTGACTTGCAATGGCACCCCAAACGCGGCACGATTTGCCCGATGAATCGCGGTATAATCGCGCAAATAGAATCTCGGGTCGCCTGTTGCAACAAAATCACGACGCGTTTGGGGTGACATTGAAAGTCACAGGAATCGCACTGGGCGACCCGCGATTTGCAATGATTCTGGATCGCGGGCAGAATCGTGACGATTCTGCCCATGATCCGATGCACCCATATGTGAATGGAGCCTTAGTGTTATGGTTTAGATGATGGTTAAGGTTAGCAATATAGTTTAGATTAGGCTCAGTGTTTAGATAGGCTTTAGGGTTTACTTTAGAGTTTAGATTATAGTTAAAATTAGCATTTAGGTTAGGATTAGCATTAAGTTTAGTGTTATGCCTGGTACACACGATGAGATTATTGAACAAATGATCGTCCCTCTTTTTTTTTTGCATGCTAGTCTCACATCGAAAATAAAGAGTTTACTAAAATTCTTGTACGACAGAATAAAAAATTCGGAAGGGATGTAATGTGTTGTAGTATATTTGTATTGTATTTTCAAACGACAACTGTACTAATTAAACGAAAATTGTACAATCTGGTATTGTATGAGGAAAATGTTCACGCTTGTCCTGTCGGATAATATCAGATGAACTCTTGTGATCGGCTTTTGAAACCTGTGTAATAATGTACTAATGTTTGCAAGCGGTATTTTATCGTACGATATTCTGATCGTGTGTAGGGGCCATTAGGATTGCCTTTATCATCCATTTATTACCATGCCATTAGTCTGCATAATAAAATTTTAGGCTCATTAGGCCTTCGATCCTTAGTACCTGCCTTTGTCACTGGTTGGGTTACATTGATCTAATCAAATATGTGTTATTCAGTCACTAAAGACCAGTACATTATTTAAAAGGCAGGGAAGACTGCAATTGTTGAAAGCCAATGAAAAGTTTCCAGAATTGCCATACATCCCACTGCTCATCATTACTCTTCACCCACCTGTAAGTTGTCTAATGTCATATAACAGTGATAAACCTGTACACTATCACTGCTGATGTCCTTGCGTCTTCTTTATTGGTCTCCATATCTACAAGTCTAGGGGGATGGTAGGGTGGAAGGTTCTGGCAAGCTGCTGACAGACACAAAACGAAAAGTAATTACTCTGGAACTCTACGAGTTCAGACAGTGTGATAACGATGTGAGGTAATTTATGCAACACACAGACAATTTCTGTATGCAAATTTGGCAGACAAAAGAACAAAATTAATTGAATCTGGGAGAAATGTCATGTCAACCTATAGTTAAGCATTGGAAAATTATTTCATATATAATAGGCCTTATACATTCCCCTTTATGAATGATTTTAACTGGCTATCGTTAAACAAAGGGTGACGTGTTCAATGGAGGAGCAGGATGCGGTTCATGGGAGGTAAACAGGAAAATCAGATGAAAAATGAGAAAAGAGCTATGTTGTATCTTTAATTAATCATCTTTAACTTTCCAGAATGATTTTCCTTGTTTTGTCTGATGTAGTCAATGGACGATGATCAGTGGAACACAGAAAAACATGAAAGCAAGAATTGGTTTGCATCTAAATTGACAATGTACCCAAGTACTAAAATCTTAATAAAAGCTAATATAAACTAAAATGTCATATAATCTTTAACATATAAATGTGTTTTTTAATTTTTAGTATCTTAAAATCTACAGTTTTCCCTGAAAAATGTTAATGTATTTGAAGTGTCACTAAACCCACATCATATAAAACTATGAATAAATGGTGTATTACATGCTGTTCATACTAACTCAGTCACCATGAATTGGTTTTCTGTATTCTGCAAAAAAATGTTTTAATCCTGCTGTTCTCTATCTCCACTTTCTGTCCATGTCCTTCCGTACAGCTATGGATTTTGCACATGCTCAGTTTTCAGTGAATGTCTATGCTGAGCATTCCCTCCCTATCCCATTTGAGCAGTCCATGTAAATATAGAGTCACACATATGGGCATATACACAGTGGTAAATTACAGCCCACTCCCTCCCTCCTCCCCCATGCCCACTAACGATCTAAACACAACAGGCTGTGATGTTACATGACGATTGATGGAGGCTTCACCTCCCTCTTATTCTAAGACACAGGTTGGAGGAGAGTGACACAGCCTTTGACTGGCAGAAGTCTGCCCACACACCATGTTATTTCCACAAAATAACAAAGATTTGATTTCAGCGATATATTCTTTTTACTCTGTATTCCAAAGGCAGTTTTTTTTTTAACATGTGATCAGCAGCAGAGGACTAGAAGCTCCTCCTGCTTATGTTTCCCTGCAGACAGACTGGGAGAGAGCTGGGTCAGGTGACAGCTGTATATCAATTAGGAAAAAGGTTCTTACATGTTTTTTTACTATTATTAAAATAATTACAGTGCCATGATCCACATACAGAAATAGAAGGGGCAATGTAAATTACAGTGTGTGTTAAGTATCACTTTAAAACGTTACTGTATTTTCCATTTTTAGTATCTTTAAATCTGCCATTTTCCCTAGTATATTACCTGGTGATCCTGCCAAAAATGACTTTGTTCAGGCATTTCCTGTTATAAGGGGACAACATTCTCTTCTTGTCCCTCAATTGTGCTCCTGCATTGTCACTCAGGCACACGATGGAGACTACAGGTGGATGTTTCAGTACACACTGGCATTGTCTCATCCATGCAGCCATTGCTGGAGGACATGTAGACATGTAGACTAGGAGTGGCTGCAAAGACTTTTACAGGACAGCATTAAAGATGTGACCTTCTAGTTCTTCAACGTCAGCCACATATTTAAAGATTAGGACACATGTTTGGCTACCCCTACTGAGCATGCCCCAATTGATTTGTCAGAAGCGGAAGAAAATATGTATCAATTTCTCCCAGCACCCCAATTTTTTCATACATTAAAAAATCCTTTGAGAAAATGTATATCTTTAGTGACCCCAGCAATTAGAAGAATTTAGGAATGTTGGCAGGGATCCACAATAGTCGTGCAAGGAAAGGGGTATTTATTTTGCAGCTTACCAATTCTTAGTTTTCTTATTTAACCACTTAAGCCCTGGAAGATTTTACCTCCTTCCTGACCAGGGGGTATTTTGCGATTCAGCACTGCGTGACTTTAACGGACAATTGCACGGTCGTGCGACGCTGTACCTAAACGAATTTGACGTCCTTTTTTTCCTACAAACAGAGCTTTCTTTTGGTGGTATTTGATCACCTGTGCGATTTTTTGATCATGCGCTATAAACAAAAAAAGAGCGTAAATTTTGCAAAAATAACAATATTTTTCAAATTTTTTTATAGGAAATTCCCCCCCAAAAAAATGTAAAAATCAAAATTTTTTAACATTTTCGGCCGATTTGTTTCATGCAACATATGTTTGGTAAAAAAAATCGCAAAAAGCGTATTTTGATTGGTTTGCGCAAAAGTTATCGCGTTTACTAACAAAGGGAAGGATTTTTGTCATTTTTGTTGTTTTTTTTTTTAACGAGTAATGGCGGCGATCTGCGATTTTTTTTTTTCGGGACTGCGACATTGCGGCGGACAGATCGGACCCTTGACTGACATTTTTGACACTTTTGGGGTTACCAGTGACATTACTACAGTAATCAGTGCTATACATATGCACTGTTACTGTAAAATGACACTGGTAGTGAAGGTGTTAACTTTATTTTAGAGGGAGGGGTGGTGTGTGTCCCTAGGGGCGTGATTCTTACTGTGATTGGCTGTGGCTTGAAGTGTAGGAACAGTGATCAACGGTCCTACATAGTAGAACCGTATGATCACTGTTCATACACAGGGGAGAATGACAGGTGGCTTGTTTACATCAGCCGCCTGCCTTTCTCCCGCTGTCACGGACGATCGCGAGTGCCCGGCGGACACGGGGGGGACCGCGCGGGAGCGCGCATCCGGCGGCGCGCGCTTGCTCCCCAGAGCCTCACAGGCTAGTGACGTACCCATACGTCACTTTGCCTCTGAGGGGCTGACCGCCGCAGTATATGTACTTGCGGCGGTCGGCAAGTGGTTAAGCTTTATTTCCTTTATTTTCACATAGCAATCTGGCCTGTAAGTCTTTACAAGCTCTCTTGCAGATGTCGCAGTTACAGGAATGAGACAAACCTTTTACACCGACAGGGGTGCTTACAGTAATCTGCTTTTAATTATTTACATAAAACATTTATCCCTAAAAGAAAAAAAAAGTTTGCTGTAACTGCTTACAAAGTATTATCTGGAGTCTGGCTTCAGTTTGTTGGTGTATCCAAATCTGCAAGTGCATCTAACATTCCCCAATGTTGCTATCCAAAGGTGCCCCTGCACTCCGTCATCCAGGGCACTCTAATACAGGAGATGCATTGCTGGCCAAATCCCCAGGTGAATACAGAGAGAAAAAGTCTAAATAAAAGAAAATGAAATAAAGCCACCTAATCTAATGATTTGTAAGCTGTAATATATTACATTATTGTTTTTGGGTTGTGGAGTACATAACAAATTTCTAACACAGCCAAATTTCTTCCATTACACTTGTTTGTTCCTCCTTCAGACACAATTCCTTCCGGAGACACTTGCCACGACAGATGCAGGTATCCAGCGTGGACTTTAGCATGGGCGTGGAACCGTTACAAAGAGGTGAGACCACCACCAGCATCGGCCGAATTAAACCGGAACTCTACAAACAGAAATCCTTTGACTCGGAGGACAATAAGAAAGAGGACGCTAAAACGTGCGGCAAACTCAACTTCACCTTACAATATGACTATGAGAATGAACTTCTTCTTGTGAAAATCATAAAAGCCCTGGAATTGCCAGCCAAGGACTTGTGTGGCACCTCAGACCCCTACGTGAAAATCTATCTTCTCCCAGATAGGAAGAAGAAGTTTCAGACAAGGGTTCACCGGAAAACCCTGAACCCCATCTTTGATGAGACTTTCCAATTTCCCGTGGCCTATGACCAGCTGAGCATTAGGAAACTGCATTTCAGCGTTTACGACTTTGACCGATTCTCCAGACACGACATGATTGGGGAGGTCATTTTGGATAATTTATTTGAAGTGTCAGACCTCTCCAGAGAAACCGCTGTGTGGAAAGACATCTATTGTGCCACAACTGTAAGTACATCATCTCTAGATCCTAGTCATAGTTGTACTAGTGTATTTGGTGTCTTTATCTAATACTAGTAAGCTGAATTTAACTGAAGAGAAGGCGAGTTCACCACTCATAAAAGTAGATTTCTCAGTTCTAATATGAAGAGCATACCCCAGGATTTATAGGCACACAGGTCACCCAGTCATTTTAAAGACCTTCTTCATGCAAAATTGGTAGCCCTGCCATCCCTCCCACTGACCTCTATCCCGTTCTTTTATTCTATTTTTGGAAATAAAACATTTCCTTAAAGTGTTACTTAACCCAGAACCCTGCATTCACTATATCTTGTCTCCCACGGCACACAAAACATGGAAATGCAATTATTTTAGTTATATAAACTGCTAAATATCTTTTCTCATCAGAAGTTTATAGCAGTCTTGTGACTTCTGTCAGTGTCTGGTTGGAGCTTGTAGGATGAGTTTTCATTCTCCCATAATTGACCTATAAAAATGCAGGACCCCTAACCCTCTGTCTGGATAGTGCTGATTGGCCCTGTGCTGATCACATGCACTCTTCCAAGAAAAAAAATAAATAAAAACTCCCTAGCAACACACACCAAACTGAGCATGTGCAGCCTGTCCCCTGACTCTGTAAATATCAGGAAATATATTGGAGTCAGTGGAAGAAGGAGATGATCACAGAAGATAGGATCAAACAGCCTTTTTACACAATGGGGAGGATTAATCCCTTCAGTTCCACAGTAAGTATAACAAGCATGCTTTACTGCATATAGATTAGGAGGACTGAGTTGCCCCTGTGGCTATAAATCCTGAAGTATATTCCTGGGACTCACTTGAACTGAGGAAGCCACCAAATAGGCAGAGTAGGCACTGGCTTTTGGGCCCCAAGCCGTTTAAGGGCCCTGCAATAATGATAAAAATGATATTGATTTGATCTTGAAAGAAAAGTACAGTGAAGCTTTCCTATATTGTTTACAAAAGATAGAAAAATATTAATCAACTCAAAGACACAAAAACTTTTTGCTAAAAAATCTATAGAGAAAATATAGTATTTAAGTATTTATACAATGTACCCAATACCACATTAAAGTACCTAACCCTTGACATCAGGGTAACATTACAGTTTGTCTCCTAAAAAGTTAATCTTTTTTCAGCTGTCAGTTTGTAACAAGTGATAGTGCAACCTACGTACGTGTAAGGTACAGTAGTGATGGTCATCCCCATCTAGCGGCTGACATGCTACTTAGTTCAATGTTATCCCACTGGAGCGCACACAAGAAACCTCCAGAAACCTGCAGGGGGGGGGGGGCAAGGTTTCGACTGGCTAGGAGCCTTCACAAATTTGAATCTAGCACTGGAAGCCACTTGTATTGGCAATCTTAAGCATCACAGAATAAGTCCTGTTGAATATGATTAATAGAAGAGATCCCAAAATTGTGAATTTGGATGTCCCAAGTCAAATCAAAATGTCTGTTTTTGGCAGTTTAGATTTCCACGTTTAATTCTGATTAGGTGGGGCTTTTGATTTAACAATTCTGAACTTCAGAGGTCTATGAGTTTTGATAAAGTTCAGCTTTACTAAGACTGGTCAATTTTAAATTTCAGAAATTCAATAATTTCCAGTGACTAATTATTATTAGCTTTACCATGACCTAGATAAGGTTTCATGTACACTTGGCAGTCATTTATCGCAGTTGCTGGAAAATGTGGCAAAATCGTGGCACAATTTTGCGTAGCAACACGATTTTTCTGTGTTTAGGAGAGGGAGGATGAGGGAGGTTGAACCAGGGGCTGACTGGCAACCTGCAGCCCAGGGGGCAAGTACAAACCAGAAGCCCATGGTGCAGCGAATCGGCATTGCTCCCACTATTCCTCTTCCCGGCCTCCTCCTGACCCCCATTCCAGGCTGAAGCTCTGTTCCAGGTACTCTCAAATGACTGGGTTCCTGACCTGGCCAACAGTGGGTGGTTGGGGGGAGCTGGGACAGCTCGATCAGGGATGGGTGGGGAGGAGAGTCTCCAATGGTGCATGGAACTGACCTCTGCTCAGACACAGTTTACATCATCCATGCAGGGGGGGGGGGTAGGCCTGCGCTCTGTCCTTGTCTTTAACCCGCACTCTGTAGGTCAGCGGTGGGGACTTTTACCCCATTTCACCAAGAATCCTTTAGGCATGTCTGTGGTAGAAGCGGTGCAGCCTTTTTATGGGGCATCCGAGCGGCTCAGGGGGCAATTGCCCCCGTGGCCCAGTCCTCCCCTGGGTTGAACCTCACCTAACTGCAGCAGCTCCTAAATTCTGCTAAAAGCATATGTGTACATTGACACATGGGCTTTTATGGAGTTGAGTTTAGGAGCTTTGGCAAAAAAAACACCAAAAGCTCATAAACTAAAGTTTAAGAGCTGCTAGTGTACATGGAGCCTAAAGTCAGAACATTCAGAGGTCTATCATTGCTTTTTACTGTACCTACTATTTTGCAATGGTTTGAATAGAACATTTTGTGTTGGACATAGGGTATTGATTCATCCTTCACATTAAAGGACCAATAGAGGTTCTGTAGGGACCAGGGTCAAGCTCTACCTTCACAAGAAAATTGGAGAATTTCATAAAACTTTAACTTCCTATACCTCTAGATCTTTGGGATGTTTTGACATTCAGTTTTCACTGACTATACATTTAATTTTATTGTGATTTGTGATAGGTGTATTTGAAGTGTTTCTAAACCCCAAATCTAAAATGTATTATATTGCAACTTACCACTCTGTAAATAAGGGGGTTGCATTCGTTTTCCTATCCAGGATTTTTTGTTCTCTTTTTTCCCCTGGTGATCCCGCCACATTATCTGTCCTAGGGTGACAATGCTCTGTACTGTACCTATAGAGGAACGTTAGTGTTGTCGCCCGAAGACAGGACTACTGAACACCTCCCCCACTTGTTCTCCTCTCATTACATAGAGGGGAGGTATTCTGTAATCATCAGGGATCGCTGGGAATAATTTAACAGATAACTGTGCACTACAGGCAGACAGCACAGGAAGTTGTCACCTTAAAAAATTTCTGACATGTTCAACAGATATTTATTTGCAGTTATTAAACAGATATAACAAAATTATTTCAATGGTATATCTAACAGACCAAAATGGAGCAAAGAAGAGGCATTTGTTTTTAGAGTTTAAGTACAGTTTAAATCATCTGTGTGTACATGTTCCTTTTCCATAGCAGGTTGAAGCAGAGTCAGTTCAGATCAATCGTGTCAAAAATTATGTAAGAATTTTAACAGCTTTTTAAGAGAAAACCCAGACTAAACAGAATGTAAACTTTGGAAGCTGTGCCTAAAAATTAAACATCTATGGTAAATGACAATTCACCTGTATTGCTTGTGGTTTCCTTGCAGTTCCCCATTACTGACTTACCATGCCTTGTTCTACACTGTGTCTCTCTATATGGTGGCAGTCATCTTGGTAGAGGCAGGGCTTCGCTTCCTCAGGTCAAAGGTAGTAGTGACATCACCAAATATTATTCCAAACGTTCTGAGACTAGCAATCATAAGCAGCAGTGCCTTAGATCTCACACTGCAGATATACAACTATGAGGCTGTATGCACAGTAGTGCTTTGGCATCCTCACATACCAGGAGGTAGACTTATATTTTCTGGAGTAATTGCAATCAAAGGGGATATTTTTCAGGACAATGCTTAGACAACATTTTTGCTCTAATCCAGCAAATCTTCAACTTTTCAGATCATTTCAATTTTAGCCAGAAACTTTGAAATAAACCCATAGGTTCTCATAGGGTGGTTTGACTTGCATGATTTATCTATACACCCTTGAGGGCCAGTATTTTTTGGAAAGTCAATGAACATAAACTAAACATGCAGCCCAGCCAAAAACTGGGATCAGAAGCCACCTGTAGATACAGGGTTGTCATCCAGTTCTACAAAAACAGCCATACTGCACTACATTCCTTGGATCTTTGCTTTTGTACATAGCTACAGTCTTACACCTCTGCAAATATTGGATGCTTGTGTAACTTATAAAGGGTGAATGGGGTGTGGTGGTCGTCACATAATCCATGTTTCCACCTTTGTTGGGCACCGATCAAGGTTCACATGAGAGGCCTACCCCAGGGTGTGTTCTTTGGGCTGAACAAGCATTGAACAGGGTCACTGACCCTTGCACATGGGGTAACATTTCGCCTAAAAGCGTGCTCACCAGTGCCCGGGACCTGACAGGAGCCACGGTCATGTGAAGAATCAAACATTAAGGCAACTTCTCAACTCAGAGATGAGCCAATTGTGTGCAGTATTCAATGTACAGAGTTCCTATTTAAACTGTTTTGTCCCATACCCTACATACTTTTTTACTGGAGTATGTGTTAAATTCAGAGGAAAAGGCTGAGCCTCTTGCTACTCCACCAGTCACTGTACATCTGTTACCTCACTCCCAGTAACAGAACGGGGTCCCACCGAGCACATAGCGCAGACCTCATAATACTCTCACCTAACTCTTCTCTTCCTGTACCTAGTGACCAGGCCATAAGTCTCCATAATGCTAGTCCACTCTTAGGGATCGGCAGAAACTAGACAGGGAGTCAAGGCACCGATCCCCTGGAATTGCGCTAAAATAACGGCAAAATGTGCATATTTTGTAGCCATTGTCATGCAAAAAACACACAGGAATCGTGGCAAAGTGTGTGTGCAAAAAAAAGTGTGGCTCAGGGCCAAAATTTGGTCTATGAGCTTCCTTGCTGTGACAAACATGCATAGGAAAACCTAAAGTAGGTACTCTAAGATGAACCCCTGATTATCTCAAATACTTTTATTTTATTTTATTTAAATGGTGGGAGAATATCGGTAATTAAACAACTAAAGAAACTGATTTTAAAAGACCTAATTTTTATCTCAACCAAAAGGTTTATGAAAAATATATATATCAATACTCACTGTATTAATGTAATTTAATGATTCAAAAAAGGAAAATATGTATTACAATGTTACATGTTGAGTTTTTCCACAGTGGTTTAAGAACATATGAGCTAGTGTGGTCCAGAGGAGAATAAATGTTTGCCAAAGACAGAAACACAAGCTAAATAAAGCATTTGATGTTTGGTTCCAAAATGGACTGTGTGACCAAAACCTCCCTCGCACATCTAGGCAAATAGATGTCCTCTGAATGATTAAAGCAGGACTCACAGGTCACAGAGTTAATGGCTATGTTTGTAGAAACAGACAAGTAGTATACTCAACTGTCCGGTAGTTTTATATAGAAATTGAACCATGGTTCTCCTACAGACGAATACATCTGCCAAAAAGTCCATACACCTGAACCAGCAGATCACCAATGGGGCTAGGAGAAGAGGTGGATGATGAGTGCGCCTGACCAGTTTCGCTAGGCACAGGCCAGCTGCTTTAGAGGCAAGGGCAATGCTTTCAATTGAATGGGCTTCCCTATGCGCAACATGTGGAAAGATGTGTGAATCTCCCACACGAAAAAAAAACCATGAGCGGGAATACGCATTCCAGTCATGTAAGATGTATGGAGGTTATAGCAATTAAAGACAGCTTTTTTTTGCAGGCATCTTTTATTCTATTTTTTTAAAGCCGCTGTCTCTTAAAGCTCACATTGCACAATAAACCTACCTGTGGTAAACAAATATAAGGAGATTTCAAGCTGAAACCTTCCAACCTGTCAGCGACCAAAATAATTGACCTGTCTAACAATATGCGTTAAGAACAGGGGTTTAGCATGCACACATTTGCAAATACATGTGTAGGCTAAAGGCCCCGGCAAGGCACCCTGTTTTCTGTAGTCCCTAACTCTGACTTCTGAGTCTCCACAATGAAAGCACATGCATTTTAATGGATAGGCGGAGGACAGGTGGCCTGGAAGGAGCCCACCCATCCCTAAAGGTACAGGGGAACACTGAACACCCAGCACATTGCACTATGGCAGCAAAGATGTCAGTGGCCACTGCCCCCACCTTTAACTGATCAAGGAGCTCTGGATATGTCAAAAAAATACAAGGAGATTTCCAAGCTCAAACCTACCAACCAGCCAGCAACCAACCAAATTGACCTGTCTAACAATATGCGTTAAGAACAGGGGTTTAGTCTGCACACATCTCCAAGTATTTGCAAATGTGTGCACACTAAACCCATGTTCTTAATGCATATTGTTAGACAGGTCCATTTGGTTGGTTGCTGGCTGGTTGGTAAATTTGAGTTTGAAAATCTCTTTGTATTTGTTTGACATACGTCACCCTTCCAGTGCTCCTTGCTGCAATAGACTAGTTATAGATGGAGACAGTGGCCACTTGTTTCTATCTGTGGTAAAGCAGTTATACATTGCATTACCAAATAAGCAACCCCCCGCTTTGCTGGCTTTATTTTACATCTGGAAAATCTGGTAATTTCCATGCTGGGATTAATAAAGCTCCTGCTGTAAATCTGTAACTTTTGAATATATGTGCTGTAGGTCTCATAGACCCTGTGCTTGTTTCTCCGCCTCCTTCTCCAGACCATTTACAAAACACACAGCCCCAGGCTTCGCTGTGTGAACCACAAGAAGAAGGAGGCAGAGACATAACCATAGCATTGGTTCTATAGGAGCTACAGCATTTACACCCAAGGGGTACAGAATTACAGCAAAGGCTTTACTAATCGTAGTATGTAAATGAACATATTTACTGGGTGTACAATAAAACCAACATGATGGAAAAGTGGGGAAGGGATGTCCTTTTTGTGGCAATGGAATAGTTAATTGCTTTAACTTGGGTAGGTTTATTGTACCTTTAGTTGGACTTGAATAGGTGCAAACTTGCATTAACCGCTCCTCTCCCAAATAACACAGCAGCGCAGAAAAAGGAAAAATCTGCCATCACGTGAAAAGCAAGATAACAAAGACAGATTTAGTGTTTTGTTTTTTTTTTGTTTTTTTTTTAATTATTACCCATTTTCATAACAGCTGAAGCATTCAATACATCCTCCGGGGAGGAACAATGGATCTAGAAAAATACATTCCCACTGTTTTCCCAAAGTCACACTCCTATAATACAATTAACAGTTAGGAAGATTCCAAAGGATTATATACAACGTCTACCTTTGACATCTTTTCATTCTCGCATAACCCATATCATAATTACTTCCTGTATTTCACAGGAATCTCATGGCGATGATAATTGTGTTCAAACCCATACAAAGATGTTGCTAATTAATCTCACAAGTCCCAGGCCTGGGATGCGTGAAGTCAATGATATACAGTAGATCCTGAAAGTGGTAAAAATGTTTATTAATGAAAGAAGATTGCTTCGTAAGTTTGTGATAACATAGTAGAACCTAATTCCATACAGTTTCATTTTGCTTAGTGTAGATAGGGTTAGATTTAAAATTTCTGGCAAATTGTAATTTCTGTCTGTAGGCAGGTGGACCTGTGTTCACCTTTAGTTCTTAGGACACTCCTTTTTTTGAGTCACTTCCTTTGGGTAACCTCTGCATCTTACCTATAACAGGTTTGGTAGGAGTCTTCCTGGGGTCTTTTGGAATAGACAGCTTGTTCCTCACCATAGGATGGTGCCCCTGTGCCTTGAGATGCAAAAGAAGAGACTAGTGGAGGCCTCTGGCCTATTGGGACTATGAGCAGCGTGCCCAAAACAGTACACCACAGTACCCCTCCTGGAACTGAAAGAGTAAACTTTTTGAATTTAAAGAATCAATCAGGGACTAAATTATACCAGGCAAAGGCCCAATTCACATTAGAAAATTTGGAAGCCTGGCCAGAATCTATGTGATACCAAAATGTGTGACATGCCATTATTCTCAATAAATCGTGCAACAAAAATCTGAATATGAGAATGGGACCAACGTGTTGGCTCTTATAGCCAATGTCTGGACTGTTCTAACATTCTATATTGGAAATTTACCACACAAAGGATGTTTTAACCTACTTTTTACAGGTTTCAGTAAAGTTAAAGCAAATTCATTTCTGGCCTCATTACTGTCTCAGTAGAATGAAGTACTGCATTACAAAAAGGTGGAGAGTTGAATTCAGTTAACCCTCCTCTTATGTTAGAATTCCGTTACTATCCATGATGTTTAGGGTCAGTTTTGACCCGTGTTTTAAATAAGCCATAAAATACCCTCTGAATAATTATTTATCATCAAATTTGTTTCTTACCTCTTGGTTACCTTGTTAGGCTTCTTTATCCTTGAAAAGATTGGTTTTAATATTTTTGGTGTGACCCCTAGACCTTTCATTTGATAGCATACCTCTCATTTTCAAATTTAAAAAATGGTAAAATAAAGTCAGCAACTCTGAAATGAATTTGTCCTATTTTTCTTCACTTTATTTAGAGAAGCAGACAAGCAGGAAAAGAGATAGGCCCCTCCCTAACTACAGCTCACAGGGTTGAGAGGGGATTGGCTGTCACTGTTACTAAGCAGAGAGAGTGTTTATGATTTCAGTTTTGGCACTTATTAGTGTCCTAAAATCCTATATTATAACTGGGTCAGAATTGACCCTAACACCATGAACGTCTTAATTTTCACCACAGTATTTTATAATTTAGTGAAAAGGATTATCTTTCTATTACATTGTTTAAATAGAGGTTCCTGACAAAGTAAAAAAATCTTGATGCAATAAACAAATTTATGTGATACTTATAGACATTCAAAACCTGAAAACGGGTCAGTTCTGACCCTAACACAAAAGGAGGGTTAAGAGTTGTGTTAACTGTGATGGGTTTGGTGCAAACCTGGTTGGCTACAGAGTAGGTGGTGGTTGGAGAAGCAAAATCCTCCTCCTGGCGATAAGAAACTACCCCCTCAGGTAACACGTGCCAGATGACTCGGTCTCCCATGTATCATGGGCCCTAAGTGTTTGGACTGACTTTGGGAGCCCTGGCCTAGACCAAATGTAAACCATGGGCCCATGTTAGGAGGTGCTCTGGGTATAAAGGACTGAAAAGGGTGAGTTGAAGTAAGTGGCATACATGCAGGCGGTTAATGCTTGAGCTTGGCAAAAAGTTACGTGCCTTAAGCTCTGTTTGTTAGGAGGAATACTCTACTGCATGTGCCTATCACATGTATGGTATAGAGTGGACTTGCCTACAATTCTGTGACCCTCACTGGGGAGAGTTTTCCCCACTTCCTGTTCCTGTGATACCTGTAAAGAAATTAGCCTTTAAGACAGAAAGGCACAGAAAGTAATGAAAATCTTGTCAACAGTAATAAGCCTTCCTTAATTGTCTAAAGTTGTGGTTTTGGTTGTTTTCTATGTCCCCATTGGAGAGATTTACAGTTACTTCCTGTCATATAACATCCAGGCACATGTAAAGAAATGAAAAAATTGATTTGTTGTGTTCTCTTCAACATGTCATAAAACTCTGTATTTGAAATAGATCAAGGTTTCATTTGCGCTGCATTTGCGTTGCGTTGCATGTCAGCATAATACAGTGTGCAAAGATGCAGAAATTTCCAAGGTGTTAGGTCCTGTTGACTGAGTTGAGGATATTTAAAGTGAACTTTTTAGTATTTCCATCAATCTCCATGAAAAATTTTCATTGCTACAATAAATTCAAAAATTCACATCACAATATTCAATTTTCCTTTAAGAAAGCTCCACCTTTTATAAATAAATATCTATTCTTGCACTCTAGTCTGGTGACTTTGCCTAGGCTGTAGTTTTGTAGCAAGTCACAAAGTGCCAGGCTGCAGAAGGGTCTGATCTGTGTCAGACATTTGTGAACACAGCCAAGAACTGCACGGGCATCAGATTTTACAGGATTCTGTGTTGGCATCTCAGTCCAGGAAATAGATGGTGGCCCTGGGTGAAGCTAGGCAAGTTCCTCCACCCCAAACTCACTTATCTATGTCTTTTTGGACGTTGCTTTGTGCACTGATGCACAGTCATGTTGGAACAAGAAGGGGCCATCCCCAAACTGTTTCCACAAAGTTGGAAGCATGCAATTGTACAAAATGTCTTGGTATGCTGATGCCTTAAGAGTTCTCTTCACTGGAACTAAGGGACCAAGCCCAACCCCTTAAAAAACACCATACCCCCCCCCCCCCCCACCAAATGATTTGGACCAGTGCACAAAGCAAGGTCCAAAAATACATAGATGAGTGAGTTTGGGGTATAAAAACTTGACTGGCCTGCACCTCAACCTGATAGAACACCTTTAGCATGAATTTGAGCGGAGACTGTGAGTCAGACCTTCTTGTCCAACATCATTGCCTGACCTCACAAATGTGCTTCTAGAAGAATGGTCAAACATTCCCATAGACACACTCCTAAACCTTGTGGACAGCCTTCCCAGAAGAGTTGAAGCTGTTATAGCTGCAAAGGGTGGACCATCTCAATATTAAACTCTACGGACTAAGACTGGGATGCCATTAAAGTTCATGTGCATGTAAAGGTGGGTGTCTCAATACTTTTGACTATATATATATATATATATATATATATATATATTGTTCACAACACCATTATACTGACTATACTGACTGAAAATTCAATGTATAGTTTTATAGGTAAACCCAGCCACGACTGGTTCTCTAAGTGAAAAGCATACTTCCCGAAGGAACTTGCCTAAGAAAAACAAGCTCTACTGGGCAATGGAGCGATTAAAAAAGATATGAAATTGGATAGGAAATGTTGATTTATTTGAGCATGGCATGTAATTCAGCATCAATCCACCAGGGAACGTCGGGAAATTCCACAAGGAGATAATATGATTTACATACAAATGCGCTCAGATTGAATTAGAAGGCAACCATATGTTTCTGTGAGAAACGCACTCCACAATGTTTGCTGATAAAATATGCCCAGACTTTTCTATTTTCAAGCTGATTAGGAAATTATGAATGTTCTTCCAGGCACGAAGTTGGCAGCTGCCGCTGAAAGTTCCACCACTTGTTGTTTTTCTTAAATGTGCTGAACAAATGTTATGCCTTTGATTTTACCAAGACTGAACCCCAGTTTAACCAATTCAGCTCTTATATCCGTATACCCCTTATGGACCAGAGCAATTTTTATATTTCTACAATTGGCCTATTTGTTTGGGGACAACTGTTGACTTAAAAGAGAGGCATGGCCAAAGCTTTTTTTGTGGGTCACAGGGGCCTATGACCCCGAGTCAGCTGATAGCAGGCTTTTGCCCACTATCAGTTAATGAGGCAGAGCAGCTTCACGCTCTGCAAAAATCCTGAAAATATTGTTGTGATCCATCTGGCTGTCTGACTGATTACTGGCTCCACCTCTCAGAGCATGGCTGAGAGCCAAAGCCAGCTGCATCCCTTCCTACCCAGCCTGTTGTTCCAATTATTACTGGAGAAACAGAGCAGAGAGTGTCAGTCACCACTCTCTGTTTAGAGCAGACCAAGAAGTGAGCAATCAGCAGTCATGTAATTGCTCAGTTCTCAGTCTTAGAACCGATGTGGAACAGCTGCAGCTTTACTCTGATGCTGCAGCATGCAAGTGAATATGAATGTATAGTTTAATAAGGGGTTAAATAGTGTGACAGGAGTCACTTTGGGTGGGGGGCTCGTTGAACCCATATTACTTTAGAGAGGTCAGGAAACTCCTTGTCACGCTTCCCCGGCCCCTTTTATTTGTAAGTCACCCTGTCTCTATTAGGGGCACAAGGTGACCAAGAACACCAGTTGGGTCTGCACTAATCAGCCTCACTGTATAACCACACCGCATTTTGTGTTACCCCAGTTATCCTGGGTTCTATATGTGTGGTTTGTGTTGAAAGAATGAAGGGCCTCTTTCACTTGGGACAATAATATTTCTGAACAATATCCATCAAGAAATATATAAAGATAAACAATTTAACTTTTCAGATAGCTTAAATATTGTTGGAGTCTCTTATAGACCCTTGCTAGATAGTGAGGTGGGTGGGGTTTGTTATGGGTAAGTGCCTGTATCCCATTGTTCTATTGTTTCTTTCTGTCATAAGATAAACCTATTATGGGATGTATATGGGTATGTGGATTGGCTGCTAAGGGGGAGGGGAGGTTGTCCCACAGTGTATATCTCTTTGTGCCTGTGTTTGAATAAACAGTTCTTATCCTGGAAGGTTCCAAAACTTATACAAGTTAAGTTGTCGGCTAGCTCTGTATGGGGGCGGCTGGGGAAATCTGATATCTATGTTCACAACTGGGAGGAAGCCATATACTGATGGAAGTCCACAAGTACAGTGTGGGTTGAGGTTCCATTACAAAAAGGAAAACAATTTATTTACCAGGTTTGATCTACATATGAATGAAATGGTAAAATAAATGAAACAATACCTTGTTACATTTTTTTATTTAATGACATCATTTTATACAGGAGAGGCTGCATTTTGACAACCACTGCTGTTGTGTAATGCAAAGCAATTTCCAGCTGCATGTATGACAGCCAGCAAATGCTTGTAATAGTGGTGGGGGTGAGGAGCAGGATGTTAGAGATGCATTATAGAAACTTTGATTAGGTTTTATAGGATGTATCTCATATGTGGAATTTCCTCAAGTGCCTGCAATCCTGAATTCTGGTCAGCTAGTACAATTTTATGCATGGTAGTCCCTTCTACCTGCATAGTGAGGATATAATGCTTGTTAATCTAGGGGATATGTAATAAATAGAATTGATACAATGTATGTGGTGACATCGAGGACCTGTGTACATTCTTGGGTTGCAGCAGAGCAGACCAGTGGCTTGTAACAATAAACAAGGTAGGTTTTCCTCTCTGTTATATGCCACTAGACTTTATAAGCTTTATTTTTTACTGTCTGGGGGGGGGGGGGAGAACAAGGGTGGCTACTAATGGGAAATTTTATTTAGCAGAGTTTAGCTTTAAATTATATTTAAAGCCAAAACTTGTTTTTTCACTGAATAGAGCAAGGAACTGATAAAACCCCCCTATCAGGTTTTGCTTTTGCCATCAGTGTTCAGTTTTAAAAATCCCTTCAATTCCTGACCCATAGACACAATAAGATAAAAGAGAAAATCTCTTCAAAGTAAAGGGAAAGCCCCTGTTTGACAGTTGTCACCAGAACAGGTGTCCCCATTGGAAGATCTCTTTTTTATTATATTCCTGTTCTGGTGACAGCTCAATGTTTTGGATGTCCCATCACTGGTAATCTCCTTGATGGTGGTCTCCAGGATAAATACAGAGCGTGAAGAGTGAGTCTCCTTAGTGGAGAGAGCAATTAGGTTTCCCATCACTTTCCGTCCCAGGGACCACAGCCATCAAGGCAAGTGGAGAGGGTGATTTTCCCTAGTGGGGACACAGACAGCAATGCACATTTGGACCCAGAGGAAGAATAAAAGTGTCACACCTTGGGATCCAGAGTCCAAAAAGTTTTATTTAAACAACCCACAAGTCATCACACTTCAGCAGCAAAGCTATGCAATCGTCTTTAGGGCTAGAAAGACATAGACCAATTAAAAGTAACATATAATAAGGTACATGCAAGATTCATCGTTAATACAATATACTGTGACCAAAACTGATGTACAGTTTGGACTTTAGACACACTTTTAGGCAGCCATATACAGTACATAATCTCTACAGATGCTGGATGACCAGTTTTTATTATTAGATACATACCAAGGATCTTGCAAAAGCAGTCCAAGAATTTTATTCCAGAGAAGATCACATAAAAAAAGAAATAGTGCACAACAGTAAATCCCCGCTCTATTGCAGTTCAGTTTTTGCGGTCCCAGTATATCGTGCTATTTTAATTAGGACCCATTAATTCGGATATCGTGGTAATATTTGGCCATTTCGCGGTTATGTAGCAGAGAATCAGAGCGAAGCTACGGTGGAACGCATGCCACGCTCGTGGACCGCATTGAGCGCGGTGATGTTAGAGGGGGCGGTAACGCGATTCGGAGCATATGCAGATGTGCTCCTTTGCCAACCACAAGCAAGGATGCCCGCAAGAATGCCACCCAAACGCCCATCATCTAAGGCTAAGGCTTCTGGTGAGCCAAAAAAGAAGAGAAAGTTCCTTACGATTCAGGAGAAGGTTGTAAGAATATTTAATAATAATATCTTGCGCTCGCACTTCATTATGTCAGAATATTTATACTGCTCTGAACATAACAGTGCCTATTTATGGTTAATAAGCAAAGATCTGTGCGGAAGGAGAATCTTCACTTATTTCCACAAATCAATATGTAGTGAATTCTTTTTAATTGATTAATTTCTTTTTAAAAGCATATACCAATCTTAGTGAGTACAGTCTACAGTATGGAATATATATAAAATATTTATTCACAAGACATGTATTCACAATAAATGATCAAACAAGAAGTGACACAAAAAGATAACTCTACAGAAAATACTAACTTCAAACAATTAATGCAATGTGATGTTTAGCTCAATAATGAAAGGGAAACTGAAACAAAGTGAAAGTGAAACGAAAGCAAGATTACCATTTCTCCAGGTATAGCATAAACCATAGGTAAGTGATCTATATAAACAGACCACAATTGTCTGCGAATCACATGGCCGAAAGTCATTCCACTGCAGATGGAGTGAGAATAAGCCATGCAAAACAGAAGACTTAAAATCGCAAATAATGCACTAAATCTGATATTAATAAAAATGTATAAAAACAAAAATCAGCTTTTTAGAGAAAAATCTACCATGGTTTATACGGCTGGGATTGTAATCTTATTACCCTTAAATATGCAGTATAAAACATATAAGGAAGGAAATGAACAATTGTTAAATAAAATCAAATAACATAGCAAGGCATATTTACCACACTTAACCACTTAAGCCCCGGAAGATTTTACCCCCTTCCTGACCAGGGTTTTTTTTGCGATTTTTTACTGCGTGACTTTAACAGACAATTGCGCGGTCGTGCGACGCTGTACCGAAACAAATTTCATGTCCTTTTTTCCCACAAACAGAGCTTTCTTTTGATGGTATTTAATCACCTGTGCGATTTTTTGATCATGTGCTATAAACAAAAAAAGAGCATAATTTTTGCAAAAATAACAATATTTTCACTTTTTTTTATATGAAATTCCCCCCAAAAAAATGTAAAAATCAAAATTTTTTAACATTTTCGGCCAAATTGTTTTATGCTACATATGTTTGGTAAAAAAATCGCAAAAAGCGTATTTTGATTGGTTTGCGCAAAAGTTATCGCGTTTACTAACAAAGGGAAAGATTTTTGTCATTTTTGGTGTTTTTTTATTTAAACGAGTAATAGCGGCGATCTGCGATTTTTTTGCGGTACTGCGACATTGCGGCGGACAGATCGGACCCTTGACTGACATTTTTGACCCTTTTGGGGGTACCAGTGACATTACTGCAGTAATCAGTGCTATATATATGCACTGTTACTGCAAAAATGACACTGGCAGGGAAGAGGTTAACTGTATTGGACAGGGAGGGGTTAAGTGTGTCCTAGGGGTGTGATTCTAACTGTAGTGGGACAAGGCTATTGGTGTAAAAACAAAGATCAACGGTTCTACATAGTAGAACCGTCTGATCTCCATTTTTACACAGGGGAGAATGACAGGCGGCTTGTTTACATAAGCCGCTCTGCCTTTCTCCCGCTGTACCGACGATCGGCGAGTGACATCGGGTCCGCCGGTCACACGCCCGCACTCCTCCCTGAACGAGCCGAGGTGGGCGCGTGCCTCAGCGGGCGCGCGCTCGCCCGCTATTGGCTCCAATCCCAGTGACAGGCGAGCGACATAGGTCTACGTCACTCTGCCTGGCCGGGGCTGACTGCCGCAGGAAATATACTGTGCGCAGTCGGCAACCGGTTAAGATGGCTGCTAGCTTCAAATGGTCGTTACCAGAGTCCTAAGATGGATGCCAGTGAGGGAGGAGTTTCGTTTGGTGTCCCTCAAAGTTTCAGATGAATGATGGAGCAAGATGGAGTATGTCTGGATGAGTATATCGAGGGATGTAGTAGTGTGTGTGATGTATGTGTATTGTATGTTGGGCAAATGTAATGTGTCTCATCTCATCTGGGTTGTTCTTTTATATGGTATGAACAAAGGGCTATAAAAATTACCATAAGTTAAACCCAGAGGGATGAAACATTATCCCCATTGGTTGGGATATTCTATACCTTAACTGGTGAGGTCATAGTCACACCTCTTTTGATAATTAACCCTATGTTTTGTATAATAAAGTTAAATGATGATTTCTCTATGTTCAAGATTAACTATAAAAGCACAACATAAAACTTTGTCCATACTCTCAGTACATACATAAATGTCCATCTATTCTCCATCATTCATCTTGGCAAGCAATGCCATTTCAATAATTATATTTTTAATACAATATAATATTTCTACATTGGAAATACCAAATTATCCCATGACTGCATTTGGTATTTCGTCTAAATAGGGCAGTATTATACCGTTCATTAGATTTTGTATGTAACAATAATTAGAATATATTCTTATCTGATGATCTTTGACCTCTTGGCTAGTGAAGATCCATTACTTATTTGAATATGCCATAGGCTGTCAGACATTTAGTCTGGATTGGAAGATCTATTCCTTAGTCCATTCTAAAGCAACGCTTATATAAACACTCCTACCACATGCCTTAAAATGAAGTAATTTAAGTGGAATTACTTTTACCTAAGTAAGATTTGTTATTTAGCAAAAATATAAACCCAACATGTGATATAACATTCCTAAATATGTATGTATATGCCTTACATAATATAATGACATAATTATTGCTATTATCTTCTCACACATAATAATGTATCTTAAAAATATGTATTCTAAATTAACCTATTTTTCATCTTTAGAATACAGACAATTAAGGAGACATCACCCCC
Organism: Pelophylax lessonae; assembly: GCF_965119305.1. Lineage (NCBI taxonomy): Eukaryota > Metazoa > Chordata > Amphibia > Anura > Ranidae > Pelophylax > Pelophylax lessonae. The sequence goes on from NC_138771.1 coordinate 504,246,637, forward strand.
TTAACATAGCGTCAGGCTGACTGAGTCTTATCTAAAAGAACGTCAGTTTTCCACTTATTTATGCCCAAAAGAAAACAGAGACATCTGTTGAAAGTATAAGACCCTATTGTTAGAGAAATTTTGCAAGAGAACATATATGAACTTTCTTTCACCTTAAACAAAATGGAAACTATACTGTTCAGAATCTTATATGCATGATATGGAATATACATGGCTTTTTAAATCCATTTTTTTGTTCTATTATTATTTTAATCACCCCAATAATCCCAACATATCCCCCCCTTTCTTCCCAGTATGCAGGTGAGCAGCCTAGCCATATCTGGGAAGAAAGTCAAGAGAAATAAAAAAGAAAAAAATGCCTTGTCCTCTTTTTATAAGAGAATAGTTCATATTGGGAATTGTTCATAACTTTTAAGTAAAGCGGTAAAAATAAGAAAGGAAAAAAAAAAATCATCAGTTCAAAATGTCAGTTCATAGTGACTTTGCTAGTGTTAGCTATGTCACAAACTGTTTCTTGTTAGTCTTTTTGAATTTCGAACTTCTGGTAAAGAAACTCAAAATTTTCCTTGAAATCTGCATCTCCAGCTTGCAAAGTCTTAATAGAGACAGAAATTAACTGCTGCAATGGCATTAGCAACTACCATTCAAAGCGCAGTAAAACAATGCTGGCAATCAGGAATCCGAGAAATCTGTTTGGACGTTCAACCTTGGATGTTGGTTGGACAATGAATGGTTTCCTAGCATGGTCTAGAATATCTCGTACTCTAGCCTGAGCTCTGCTTACATGTGCGATATACCATTCTCACATCTCCTTCAACTGAAAATAGGAGGTAGTGTGATTCCTCTCAATAGATTTCCTCGGATCAAATGCACAAAGATCTCTTGAAACAAATCTTCCTCTCCGTCAACAAGAATCTGGGGCGTCTCGCCGCATGATTCCTGAAGAAGGACCCGATTCAATGAGGGGTTCCGTCTTGAGCTGGGCTCAAATGGAATGAGATGACTCATCCGATCGCTGCGTTTTTGACAAACATCATCGTCTATACCAATCAACGACCTGGCATGGAAGGTTAATCTCCTCCTATTGGATGAAACATACAATATGAATATACATTCTTATCAATTGACATTTCAATGCGCGGTTGGTACTCTAAGCTTTCTCAGAGTTCTCCTTTAGTCCACCATGTGATCAGTTCTTTTTCTGACCACCATGGAAGGTGAGACTATATATGCGACCTTTCCTAGGGGCAACTGACTTCTGGGGCTTATTAACATGGGGATGTATTTATCGCCATGGATATAACACATTGAACAATTGTACAGTGATACAATATTTTGTTAAAATTTACCTACTACTTAGGAAAAAAATATAATATCTCCCCCTATGGGGCATCAATGCAATTTGTTGTAGGCAACAAACTACCTGACATTGAGGATTCCTTCTTGATTACCGTATACAACCTTTAACCTCTTGACTGCATTACGTCATTAGGGTTTGATCCTCCTTGGTATCACCGTCATTGGCGATCTTTTTGAAATGTGCCCGCTTTGAGCGACCTGTCTGAGTCAGAGGGATGAAGTGACCACTGAAAAATAGGAGGATAGTTAGTATCCAACAACCAAGATCCCCTGGCAGGGATTTCAGGATCCTCAATACTGTGACCTGGGGATAAAATGGTGTTAGAACCTCTGTTTCCTATGCCTCTATTCAGTGTATCCCTTTGATTCCTGCCATTTGGACATTTAAGGATTTCATGGCCCTTGGTTGGCCACAGGATTTGTTCCTAAAGAGGAATTATTTTAGTTCTGGGCTGCAGTGCCCTGAGTGAACCAAGTGATCAGCTGATCCAACTTGGCATCTACTATGTTGAAAACTTCTTCAAAATGAGATTATTGGCTCCGCCTCCTGCAGTGCCTATTTCTCTCGGGTTCAGACAGAATGGGACAGATCCCCATCAGAACCAGTTGCTCGGTTCTGGCGTGAGGTCTGGGCCTAAATGGCACTCGAACTTCCCGAGGATTTTGGGGAACCCTAGGATGGGGCAAATCCCTATTTACTTGCGGGTGCCCCCCCCTTGTTAATTGGTGGGATGTCCGGTGTCCTCAAGGTATCCGGTGTTCCCCTTGGGGCCTAGGTGGCATGTCTTGCTCCTTTGCCAAACCTTTTATTATGTACATGGGCAATGCCTCAAAGAACAGGGATTTAAATTCCGGGTGGTTGTACTCAGGCTCCTTCATTGAAGGGTGTTAGGCATTTTTGAGTACAGCAAAAAAATTCAGTGGGGCTTTGGTGCTGTGTACATTTTAGATTGTAGATAACAGCTCTAGCAGCAGTAAAGGTTTGTATGGGGTGACTTTTAAATGACATCCTTGAGGCACAACACAGGAAGTCTGTTTTTATAGGCCTCAAGATGATCAATAATGTCTAAGGACCTTATCTTAACAAAATCAGGACAGTACTCTTTTTTTTTTTTTTTTAATTCTGGAGGTGTATGGTATCTTTTTAGGGGTGCTCGTTCTTTTGCAGTGACCTGATATGACTTATACCTATTTATGCGTGGCTGCCCAATTTCTGCCCTCCTATATTAGGAATATGGCTGGGGTAGGAAGTGGACTCTCTGCCTGACTCCCCCCCTGTCTGGGTCATAACCATCAGACTGGGAGTCATATCTATATTACATCATATTTATAATGCAGGACAAATTAAGCATTGCCCCTATGCATGGACACCATAACCTTTTGGAACTCTCCTATTTATTTACTGATGAGTTCCTGTCATGAATTGAACTGTTACATTTTTTTTTCCCACTGCTGATTACTCGGCAACTTTTGCTAGAAAACATTTTTCCTTGCTCAAAACTTCCTAATTATTGCACTAATCATTTACATTTCTCTTTCAAATGGTTACTTTCATCACAGCTTTCTTTTGATAAGACTTCTGCCACAGTTCTACTTCATTTTGCAGTTTCACGCTACATTCTCTTAACTGATGTGTCCCAATAGGGGTTACTTTCACCTGCTCAAGGAGGTTCCTTATCTCACTTCCTCTCATTTATTTGGAGTTGAGATTGGAGCTTTACTAAATTCCTTTTTGCTGAGCCTTCTGGTGCAGTTCCTCACAGAAATACAGTAAGATTGGCCATGACTCAAAAAGTATGTGATCACGCTTCCTGACGTCTTTTGGTATTAGATAAGCTATTGGTGAGTTCATACAGCGGGTTTTCCTCTACCCAAGTGTCAGATGCCCATTATTGGCCCAACGTTTGAGGATTTTGATATATGACTCTAACCAGCATTTACATATTCCACCATTTCAGACTCAGAGAGGTGTTTCCACACATTCTTGATCTGTGCCAAATCTACTGGGGTTGTGGCATTACCACTAGGGACTGACACCTTGCCAGAGTTGGCAGCGTGAACATTACCTGCTGTAGACATTTTTAAGGCATTTCTATCACATTCACAATTAATTTAAAAAAAATTCATACATTTTTATTTTTTTTTCAAAGTTATTGATTATGTCACCTGATCATAATTATGATTGGCATATGTAAGAAATCAATAATATTATCTCAGCAGTGCCTCCATTATATGTAAGAATATTTAATAATAATATCTCGCACTCGTACTTCATTATGTCAGAATATTTATACTGCTCTGAACATAACAGTGTCTATTTATGGTTAATAAGCAAAGATTTGTGCGGAAGGAGAATCTTCACTTATTTCCACAAATCAATATGTAGTGAATTATTTTTAATTGATTAATTTCTTTTTAAAAGCATATACCAATCTTAATGAGTACAGTCTACAGTATGGAATATATATAAAATATTTATTCACAAGACATGTATTCACAATAAATGATCAAACAAGAAGTGACACAAAAAGATAAATCTAAAGAAAATACTAACTTCAAACAATTAATGCAATGTGATGTTTAGCTCAATAATGAAAGTGAAACTGAAACAAAGTGAAAGTGAAACGAAAGTAAGATTACCATTTCTCCAGGTATAGCATAAACCATAGGTAAGTGATCTATATAAACAGACCACAATTGTCTGCGAATCACATGGCCGAAAGTCATTCCACTGCAGATGGAGTGAGAATAAGCCATGCAAAACGGAAGACTTAAAATCGCAAATAATGCACTAAATCTGATATTAATAAAAATGTATAAAAACAAAAATCAGCTTTTTAGAGAAAAATCTACCATGGTTTATACGGCTGGGATTGTAATCTTATTACCCTTAAATATGCAATATAAAACATATAAGGAAGGAAATGAACAATTGTTAAATAAAATCAAATAACATAGCAAGGCATATTTACCACACTTAAGATGGCTGCTAGCTTCAAATGGTCGTTACCAGAGTCCTAAGATGGATGCCAGTGAGGGAGGCGTTTCGTTTGGCGTCCCTCAAAGTTTCAGATAAATGATGGAGCAAGATGGAGTATGTCTGGATGAATATATCGAGGGATGTAGTAGTGTGTGTGATGTATGTGTATTGTATGTTGGGCAAATGTAATGTGTCTCATCTCTCATCTGGGTTGTTCTTTTATATGGTATGAACAAAGGGCTATAAAAATTACCATAAGTTAAACCCAGAGGGATGAAACATTATCCCCATTGGTTGGGATATTCTATACCTTAACTGGTGAGGTCATAGACACACCTCTTTTGATAATTAACCCTATGTTTTGTATAAAAAAGTTAAATGATGATTTCTCTATGTTCAAGATTAACTATAAAAGCACAACATAAAACTTTGTCCATACTCTCAGTACATAAATGGCCATCTATTCTCCATCATTCATCTTGGCAAGCAATGCCATTTCAATAATTATATTTTTAATACAATATAATATTTCTATATTGGAAATACCAAATTATGCCATGACTGCATTTGGTATTTTGTCTAAAGAGGGCAGTATTATACCGTTCATTAGATTTTGTATGTAACAATAATTAGAATATATTCTTATCTGATGATCTTTGACCTCTTGGCTAGTGAAGATCCATTACTTATTTGAATATGCCATAGGCTGTCAGACATTTAGTCTGGATTGGAAGATCTATTCCTTAGTCCATTCTAAAGCAACGCTTATATAAACACAACTACCACATGCCTTAAAATGAAGTAATTTAAGTGGAATTACTTTTACCTAAGTAAGATTTGTTATTTATCAAAAATATAAACCCAACATGTGATATAACATTCCTAAATATGTATGTATATGCCTTACATAATATAATGACATAATTATTGCTAATATCTTCTCACACATAATAATGTATCTTAAAAATATGTATTCTAAATGAACCTATTATTCATCTTTAGAATACAGACAATTAAGGAGACATCACCCCTTAACATAGCGTCAGGCTGACTGAGTCTTATCTAAAAGAGCGTCAGTTCTCCACTTATTTATGCCCAAAAGAAAACAGAGACATCTGTTGAAAGTATAAGACCCTATTGTTAGAGAAATTTTGCAAGAGGACATATATGAACTTTCTTTCACCTTAAACAAAATGGAAACTATACTGTTCAGAATCTTATATGCATGATATGGAATATACATGGTTTTTTAAATCCATTTTTTTTTTGTTCTATTATTATTTTAATCACCCCAATAATCCCGACAAGGTGAAACTTCTTGATATGATAAAAGAAGGACAGAGTTATGCTGCTGTAGCCCGCCATTATGGTATGAATGAGTCAAGGATTCGCTACATCAAAAAGGATGACAAAAATATCAGGGCAACTGCTGCACTGTCCATCAACCAAGCTGCAAAAAGAGTTGTTTCTTTCCGCAATAAAAACATTGTTGGGATGGAAACTGCATTGGCCATTTGGATCCAAGATTACAGAAAAAAAAGCATCACATTGGATGGTAACACCGTTAGGAACACATTAGGCAAAGAAGCTGTATGACACTTTTGCCAATCAAGGAGGCTCTGAAGAAGGCGCTGCTGCAGCCGAACAGTCAGACGGCGACAATCCTGATCAGCCTTCTACTTCTAGTACAGGTACATCTTCATCAGGAGACTTTTTTGCCAGCAAGGGATGGTTTGACCGCTTCCAGAAACACTATCAGTTGAAGAGCGTTTCATTGCAAGGTGAAGCTGCATCTGCCGACAAAGAAGCTGCTGCAAGGTACACCAATGAGACCTTCAAGTGTTTCATTGAGGAGGGTGGGTACCAGTGCAAGTCTTTAATATGGATGAGACTGGCTTGTTTTCAAAGAGAATGCCCAAACGGACCTACATCATGAAGGAGGAAGCCCGATCCCCTGGATTCAAGGCTTATAAGGACAGAGTAACCTTGGTTATGTGTGGAAATGCTGCTGGTTTTATGATCAAGCCAGCCGTGATCTACAAGGCCAAGAACCCCAGAGCACTGAAGCATAAAAACAAGAACCAGCTACCAGTCCATTGGATGCATAACCCTAAGGCTTGGATGACTAAACGCCTCACAACTGAGTGGTTCCATAATTGTTTCATCCCAGCCTTCAAGGTCTACCTTGCCGAACTTGGCCTTGATTTTAAGGTGCTTCTGCTGATGGATAATGCAGGAGGCCACACCATGGATCTATCATACGAAGGAGTACAAGTTGAGTTCTTTCCACCCAACACCACGTCTTTAATTCAGTTCATGGACCAGGGTGTGAACACTCGCAACTCCTTGAATCATCTTGTTGAATCCATGAACAATGATGAAAATTTCAATTTGAAGGACTACTGGCATAATTACACCATTGCAACCTGTCTGGAGAACATACAAAATGCCCTCAAGGAGATGAAGAAGGGGACTCTGCATGCCTGTTGGAAGAAGCTTTGGCCAGAAATTATTCACGATTATGAAGGGTTCTCTCCTGACGAAGTTCATCATTCAGCTGTGGACAAGTCAATTAGGCTGGGGAAGTTGCTAGGAGGTGAAGGTTTTCAGGATATGACCCAGGACAACGTCAATGACCTAATTGAAACCCATTCAGCTCCACTAATGGATGAGGATCTGACAGAACTCACCAAGTCAGCGAGTGAGGAGGAAGTGGAGGAACAGGAGGAAGAAGATAAAGGCTTGTCAATTGAGCGCCTTGGCAGGATCATGCGTACGGCCAATGACCTGAAACAGATGTTACCTGAGTGGGATCCTGATATGGTTCATTCACTGCAGTTCCAAAACAGCATTGATGGAGCCATCCAGGTGTACAAGAACCTCCTCGCCCAAAAGAAGAAACACGCCCAGTAACTGCCTATAGCTATGTACTTCACAAAACAGAAGAAGTCCGCATCCACTCCAAGTACCTCCACAGCCACCTCTGATGTAGAAGTGGAGGTCATGGAGCAGCAAGAAGATGACCCACCTACACCTAAAGAAGCTCCTGCTGAACCTGCGCCTTCAGAAGGACAGTATCTGCTCTTATTTGCTGCTTATCATCTTCTTCTTTTCTGCTGAGCACAGTACTGTATGTACAGTACATACAATACTGTACTCTATTTTTTACTGTACTGTACAGTATACTATTAGCACAATATTTTTGTGTTTTTACAATGCTCTTGCTCTCTCTCTATCTTTTATGTGTTTTTATTGCTTAAAAGTTTGTTTAAAGACCTTTAAATGCTATTAAAAAGTTAACAAAACATGCCTAGGGTGTATTTAGATAGGGTCTTTCTATTTAGTCGATTTTCACTTTTCGCAGGTGGGTTCGGAACGTAACCCGCGCGATGGAGGGGGGTTTACTGTATTTATTTTTGATGTGATCTTCTCTGGAATATAATTCTTGGACTGCTTTTGCAAGATCATTGGTGTGTTGGCGAATATGTATCTACTTGTAACTGATCCAGTGGCCAGCTGGTGAGCCCAGTATACAAGTGCCTACAAACCAGGAAGGTGTGCGATAGGAATATGAACTGTACAGTTTTTATTGTTGTCTTCTGTTTTTCTTGTATCTTTTAAAATTACTTTGCAGTAAAGCAAGGAAGCAGAGACCCCTGTAGTATATTAACTAAAAAACGGATACACTAAAAAGGTACTTAGCTTGGGTTATAGTTTGCGATTTTCATAACAAACAAGACTCCAGGCTATTCAAGCAATTACAGAAAATCGGGTTCTCTCATAGTGTAGACTTAGTGTCACCCCCAGGTAAAGTCCCTTCATTGTAAAGTCCTCTCTAGCATAGACCTTCCTTGGTGTTATGGAGCCCTCATTTTTATCCTAGTTCCTTGCATTAAATGTCATTGAGAAATTTCTGATTAATTCAGACTGCTTAATCATATCTTTCTCATAAAAGCGATTGGATGGAACTCAAGCTCCCTTGATGTAAGATTGTTCTATATTAATTACAATCTCTCCTTGCTATGTGGAGTTGCGGAGACTACATGCTTTGAAGATCTCCAAGTTAGCCAACTTAGCATACATCCAGCAAAGACACATTGGCCTAATAACTTGCCTCTACCTATTTACCTGCTCACTGAGGACAAAGAAGCAATCAAAATTACTATGTGTAACATTTGGGCTTAGCATAATAATGAGGGCAACAAGAGGGAAAAACAGTTCTCTTGAGGGACAGGAGATAATTTTGTTAAAGTGAGGTCTGAAAAAGAATAAGTGTGAAAAAATCACCAAACCTCTGATATAATATATACATATTTTACATATACAGTGTATATAATGTATATATATATATACACACAGTGGAAATAGAAAGTCTACACACCCCTGTTAAAATGTCAGGTTTATGTGATGTAAAAAAGGAGACAAAGATAAATCATCTCAAAACCTTTGTCCACCTTTGATGTGACCTATAAACTCCACAACTCAATTTAAAAACAAACTGAAATCTTCAGGGGGGGAGTAACAATAAAAAACTAAAATAATGTGGTTGCATAAGTGTAAACACCCTTATAACTGAGAATGTAGCTGTGTTCAGAATTAATCAATTACATTCAAACTCATGTTAAATAGGAGTTGGTACACACCTGCCATCATTTAAAGTGCCTCTGATTAACCCCAAATTAAGTTCAGTTGTTCTAGTAGGTCTTTCCTGACATTTTCTTAGTCAAGTCCTACAGCAAAAGCCATGGTCTGCAGAGAGCTTCCAAAGCATCAGAGGGATCTCATTGTTAAAAGGTATCAGTCAGGGGAAGGGTACAAAAGAATTTCCAAGGCATTAGATATACCATGGGACACAGTGAAGACAGTCATCATCAATTGGAGAAAATATGGCACAGCAGTGACATTACCAAGAACTGGACGTTTCTCCAAAATTGATAAAAAGAAGAGAAAAAAACTGATCAGGGAAGCTGCCAAGAAGCCTACAGCAACATTAAAGGAGCTGCAGGAATATCTGGTAAGGATAGGTGAACGGTTCAGCCCGAGCATGAGTTCGGGCCAAACATTTGCCTGTTCGGCCATTTGCAGAATACCCCAATTTGAAGGTGTTTGCCCCGATGAACACCCTGCAATCAACTGAGCACAGAATGCATTCTGTGCCCTGACTGGGCAAAGCTTTGCCCAAACAGGGTGTAGTGTAAGCTGGTTGTTAAGGAGTTGGACCAGGAAGCCGGCCGCAGCATCCTTAACAACCGAAGAGTCAGCTGTCAATAGGTTTCCCCGCTGACAGCTAAAAAAAATAAAGAAAAAAATCAGCGTGGGGTTCTCCCCAAAATCCATACCAGACCCTTATCCGAGCATTTGCCTGGCAGGTCAGGAAAGGTGAGGGGATGAGTGAGCACCCCTCCTCCTGAACCATTACCAGGCCAGATGCCCTCAATATGGGGGGGGTGTGGGTGCTTTTGGTCAGGGAGGGCTCTGCACCCCCCCATCCCAAAACACCTTGTCCCCAAGTTGATGGGGACAAGGGCCTCTTCACGAGAACCCTTGGCTGTGGTTGTCAGGGTCTGCGGACAGGGGTCTTATCTGAATCTGGAAGCCCCCTTTAACAACTGGGTCCCCAGGTCCCAACCCCTCCATGTAAATGGGTATCAGGTACATCCTACCTCAACCCATTCACCAAAAAAGTGTCAAAAAGTAATGACGAGAGAGAGACAAGAAAGTTTTTGACAAGTCCTTTATTAAAAAATTAAAAAATGGTGCCCCTAAAAGCAAATCTATTGCCCAACGGACTCCTGCCTTATGCTGACTCTGTGCTTTGACATTTCTTTTATAGGCAAAGGGCGGGGCCACTCGGCTATGTCACTCAGGGGCACCGCCCCCTGACGTTACGTAACCGATACCCATTCACATGGGGGGCTGGGATCCAGATTCAGATAAGCCCTCCATCCACAGACCCCGACAACCACAGCCCAGGGTTGTCGGGAAGAGGCCCTTGTCTCCATCAACATAGGGGCAAGGTGCTTTGGGGCAGGGGGGGCTCGTCCCCTCCCCTTTCCTGACCTGCCGGGCTGCATGCTCGGATAAGGGTCTGGCATGGATTTTGAGGGTGAACCTGCTCCGTTTTTTTTTTTTTTTTCCATTTTGGCCTGGGGTTCCCCTTAAAATCATTACCAGACCAGAAGGCCTGAGTATAGATTAGGGGGGAACACAGTTCATTTTTTTCTTTATTTTTTCAATAGCGGGTGCTAGCAATGGTAAGCGCCAGTCATTTTAATGGGATTTGTCTCTTTTTGTTTTCTTTAGAAATGTCATTTTTGCTGTAGCATGTTTTTTGCATGCTACAGATGTGCCACTTTGCAGGAACATCAAGGGGACCCCCCAGGCACTATATTTACAGGATTTTTTTATTTTTATTGTTGCGTATCTAAAAGCACTGCTCCTGAAAAAATGATTGTTTTTAATTTTTTTTATTTTTATTGATACATGTCCCTCGAGGTAGTACCCAGACCCCCATACCACTTTTATGGCCAATTACATGCATATAAGCCTTTAAAATGGGCACTTTTGGTTTTTCCTGTTTGGCTCCCATAGACTTTTCCCCTGTTCAGGAGTTCCGCTGTGAACCTAAACAGGGGGGTATTCGGCCCATCCCTATTGCAAGTAACGGCTGTGTGGTACATGTGACAACAATCTCTCGTATTCTTTATATATCTGGGCTATAGGGTAGAGTGGCAAGACGGCCTTTTCATACGAAGAAAATATCCAAGCCCAGCTAAATTTTGCAAAAACATGTGGGAAATGTGTTATGGTCTGATGAAGCCAAGGTTGAACTTTTTGGCCATAGTTCCAAAAGATATGTTTGCCGCAAACACAACACTGCACATCACCAAAAGAACACCATACCCTCAGTAAGCATTGGGGGTGGCAGTATTATGCTTTGGGGCTGTTTTTCTTCAGCTGGAATGGAGGCCTTGGTGAAGGTAGAGGGAATTATGAACATTTCCAAATAACAGTCAATATTCGCACAAAACCTTCAGGCTTCTGCCAGAAAGCTGAACTTGAAGAGGAACTTCATCTTTCAGCATGACAACGACCCAAATCAACAAAGGAATGGCTTCACCAGAAGAAGATTAAAGTTTTGGAATGACCCAGCCAGAGCCCAGACCTGAATCCGATTGAAAATCTGTGGGGTTGCACTTTGCTACAATGTAAAGTAGTGAGTGTACAGCTGGTATACCAGTGTAAATTTGCTGTCCCCTCAAAATAACTCAACACACAGCCATAAATGTCTAAACCGCTGGCAACAAAAGTAAGTAGACCCTAAGTGAAAATGTCCAAATTGGGCCAAAAGTGTCAATATTTTGTGTGGCCACCATTATTTTCCATCACTGCCTTAACCCTCTTGGGCATGGAGTTCACCAGAGCTTCACAGGTTGCCACTGGAGTCCTCTTCCACTCCTCCATGACGACATCAGGGAGTTGGTGGATATTTGAGACCTTGTGCTCTTCCACCTTCCGTTTGAGGATGCCCCACAGATGCTCAATAGGGTTTAGGTCTGGAGACATGCTTGGCCAGTCCATCACCTTTACCCTCAGTTTCTTTAGCAAGGCAGTGGTCGTCTTGGAGGTGTGTTTCGGGTCGTTATCATCTTGGAATACTGCCCCGTGGACCAGTCACTGAAGGGAGGGATCATGCTCTGCTTCAGTATGTCACAGTACATGTTGGCATTCATGGTTCCCTCAATGTACTGTACCTCCCCATTACCAACAGCACTCATGCAGCCCCAGACCATGACACTCCCACCAACATGCTTGACTGTAGGCAGAACACACTTGTCTTTGTACTCCTCACCTGATTGCTGCTACACACGCTTGACACCATATTAACCAAATACGTTTACCTTGGTCTCATCAGACCACAGAAAATGGTTCCAGTAATCCATGCCCTGAGTCCTCAGCAAACTGTTTGCAGGCTTTCTTGTGCATCATCTTTAGAAGAGGCTTCCTTCTGGGACCACAGCCATGCCGACCAATTTGATGCAGTGTGCTGCGTATGGTCTGAGCAGTGACAGGCTAACCCCCCGCACCTTCAACCTCTGCAGCACTCTGCTGGCAGCACTCATACGTCTATTTCCCAAAGACAACCTCTGGATATGACGCTGAGCATGTGCACACAACTTCTTTGGTCGACCATGGCGAGGCCTGTTCTGTGTGGAACTTGTCCTGTTAAACTGCTGTATGGTCTTGGCCACCATGCTGCAGCTCAGTTTCAGGGTCTTAGCAATCTTCTTATAGCCTAGGCCAGTGATGGCGAACCTTGGCACTCCAGATGTTTTGGAACTACATTTCCCATGATGCTCATGCACTCTGCAGTGTAGTTGAGCATCATGGGAAATGTAGTTCCAAAGTGTCTGGGGTGCCAAGGTTGACCATCACTGGCCTAGGCCATCTTTATGTAGAGCAACAATTCTTTTTTTCAGATCCTCAGAGAATTCTTTGCCTTGAGGTTCCATGTTGAACTTTCAGTGACCAGTATGAGAAAGTGAGAGCGATAACATCAAATTTAACACACCTGCTTCCCATTCACACCTAAGACCTCGTAACACTAACAAGTCACATGATACCGAGGATGGAAAATGGCTAATTGGGCCCAATTTGCACATTTTCACTTAGGGGTATACTCACTTTTGTTTCCAGCGATTTAGACATTATTAGATGTGTGTTGAGTTATTTTGAGGGGACAGCAGATTTACTACTTTATATTGTAGCAAAGTATAATTTTTTCAGTGTTGTCACATGAAAAGATATATATATGACGTAATACATGTTCCCACTAGGTAGGTTCACTGTCCCTTTTTACTCCGATGACCATTGTCACTGGGAAAGAAAGTGACTGGAAATCCAAAATTATACAGTTGCCACCAGAACAAGAGGTAAAGGGGTCTTCCAATGGGGACTCCTACCTAAAAGGGGAGTTTTTTTCAGAGATTTTCTCTTACCTTCTGTTTTGTCTTCAGGACACTACTCTGTTTAAAACTGAAAAAAAGTTTTGGATATACTGTACATACACCATTAAAGTGGTAATTTATACCTATAATAAGGCTTACCTGTAGGTACAGTAAATATCTCCTAAATGTGCCTTGTGTTTAGGAGATATTTACTTTAGCAGCGAATGCACACTGGACTCACGCCGAGGCTATAATTCATGCGCGCATGTGTGGGAGTGATGCCATCGCCACTTGGCTAATCAAACAACAGTTTCCCATGGACCCATTCAGCGGTGACAGGGCACCGCTGGAGGGCTTCGTTTTCAGGTAAGTCTTTCATAATGTGCTAATATGCGATGCATACTAGCACATTGTGACATTCATTTGCAGGGAGAAGATTTTTTTCTTTTTTTTGCGGTTTACTACCACTTTAAGAGCCAGGGTCAGATTCTATACCCAATCCCCAACCTCTTCCTTGGTTGCTTCAGAATATTGCACACCTACATCATCACTGGTCTGGAATATGTGAATAATTTTTTATCACGTTATGACCTATTTACTTGCTTCATTAACAAATATAAGAGCAGTGAGCAGGATACAGTACAAACAGCAAACAATTATCCTGACTACTAAAACACTTGATAAAATGTAAGCAATTAGCCTCCATTCACTGCGTCGCAAAGAATATGTGGAGGACCAAGATGCGGAAGACTTGCATAATGTTAATTATGTTTTATAGTCCCCGGGGAAGGATTCCGAAATGTCACCATCGTTAGCTTTAATCAAACTCGTCTTGCGCTGTTTGCAAAGTTCATTCTCATAAAACCAATTGTCCTGATTCAGTCAACAGATTTTCGATGTGAACAGTGGTCTCTCCTCTGGGAGTCGTCAACGGAACCAGGAGAGTTATTTGTACACATGAGCACTGGTCTGCACAACTGTAATCAGTCAGCACAGACGACAAGGCAAATCGAATTCCATACTATAAGGACTCATTCACACCAAATGTGTTGAGCTTCCTTGGCCTGCAATGGCCAACGCAGGCTCAATGCAAGGGCACATAAAAAACATTTGTTTTCTATGTGCCATATTCACCTCATAATGCTGTAAAAAGGTGGTTTATTTACTAAAGGCAAATCCACTTTGCACTAGATATGCACTGCAAGTACACTTGGAAGTGCAGTCGCTGTAGATCGAAGGGGGACATGTAAGGAAAATAAAAAACAGCATTTTAGCTTGCACATGATTGGATGATAGAAATCAGCAGAGCTTCCTCTCATTTCAGAGCTTCCCCTTTAGATCTACAGTACTGCACTTCCAAGTGCACTTGCAGTGCACATGCAGTGCAGAGTGGAATTGCCTTTAGTAAATAAACCCCAATGTGTGCTGCACAGAAATGCAGCATGCAAATGAAAGAGTTCAAGGAAATTGAATTTAATTTTATTGCTGCAACTTTTCTTTTAAATCTCAATCCACTTCCCACAACACAATATAAGCATTTCCCCCTAATTCTTCTGGTGAATGTGTCAAGTGAATGTATACCTTTGAAATAGAAGTGCACAGACCCTCCACCATTAACCACTTCCTGTGAATCTATGTAGCCCTACGTCGGCTGCAAGAAGTGGTTGTACCGGGGTGATGCCTGCAGCTAGAGGCATCATCCCAGTACCATTTTCTACAGCCAGCAGTCAGTTTTCAGGTGGTAATGGCCGATGCGGCTCAGAAGCCACTCGGTCGTTACCCCAGTGAGCAAGAGGGGACGCCCCCTTCCTGCCGCCTTCCACGGCTCTGCCTGGGTTTCCCGGTGGGACGGAGTCCCAAACTAAGCCAGATTTGGCTTCGACCGGGTCTCTGATGATTTAACTCGTAAGCGGCATCTATGACGCCACATCCGGGTTACTCGGCGGCTAAAGGCGCCGAATTTAAAAAAGTGACAGTATTCAAAAATGCTGTTTTCGGCATTTTTAATACATTGGAGTGCAGTGAAGGGGTCTGGGGTCTTTTACACATTTGATATAGAGGATGGGTCTAGTCACATGGTCTCAAGACCCCTCCCAAAAGTGGGTGGAAATGGGAGTTGTAAAAGAACAGACCACACTATAGTGCATGAGAATAATACTACTGACAATGACAAAATCTAACAGTGTTCCAGACAAAATTACAACTACTATGCATAGTCAGCAGTTATTGAAATAACAGCACCTCTCAAATCTGCATATGCAATGGTGGGGCGTTGGGAGGTTGCACGGTCAGATGGTCTTCCCTCTGTGGTTAAGGAATTTGTGTCTCCTGTTTCGTCGGTATGGCATTGCACTTCCGGGGCCACTGAGGTTGGCTGTCCTTTCTGCAGGGAGGGCATGCATCCCCATGGTTCTTCCGCCCCCTCCAAATTGCTCCATGTGAGCTGCATTTTCCGGCTCCCTAGACGCTATGGCTGGCATGTCCTGAATGTGGGAAATGGCGGGTGGATCGGACCAGCATATTAGTTGCAATTTTGTCTGGAAAACTGTTAGATTTTGTCATTGTCAGTGGTATTATTCTCATGCACTATAGTGTGGTCTGTTCTTATACCACTCCCATTTCCACCCACTTTTGGGAGGGGTCTCGAGACCATGTGACGAGGCCCATCCTCTATATCAAATGTGTAAAAGACCCCAGACCCCTTCACTGCACTCCAATGTGTCAATGCATCATTATAGACTGGCTCTGAGAAAGAGGGGATCTCCCCTAAAAACGTGTCAGCCATTTGGAAGGTCCTCCGGCGTGCTGGACACTGTCCCGGTGACCTGGTTGATTTATGTTCATTGTGGACTGGATAAACTTTTAGGACTTTTGTGTTTGTGAGTATATTTCCTTTCTTTTTATCAATAAAGCACCACTTGGGTAATGCGCAAGGTTGGTGCACCCTCGTTTCCTTCATTTTACAGCGTTTCCATTGGGTTTCCCCTGACCGTAGGAGGGCAGCAAAGTCTGTGCCTATACCTGGAGCCATAAAGATTCACCGCTGCCACATCTCTTTTGAGTGCAGGAGAATTTGTTTCTTCTTATTCTGGGGGTCTGTTTATATCATTACTAGTTTACTACTCATTTAAACCATTACAGGGCTGTGCTATAATTTGGCAATGTATTGTAAGCAAAATGACATATAAAGCTTCCCTTTCATATTCCAAGCAAACCCTTATGTTATACGACAAAGTCACATAGTTAGGACCTACAAGGTTTGCCCATTTTCTAGTGGGGGGAGCCCTCCACTAATTAATATACCACAAATACTCCAACAACAGGGTGGATATGGGCTCAACACCAACAATCCCACTCAATGAATTCTATTGGTAAATCAATCTATTAGACACCCTTTAGGGTCAACCATTATTCTAGTGTCCCAGTGGGGGGGGGGGGGGAATGTGTGACTAAAACTAGGTCTTTATTGTAAAGGTTAAAATGAATCACATAAACAATACGTAACACAGGACACCTTTAACAATATGACCCAGCTAACCTGCTCCTGCTCTTAAATTGACTTCATATCCTAATCTGACTTTGATTCAATACAGAGCTATATTGTAACAATATTTTAACCTCTTAAATATATATTCGATATGTAAATAGTAATGGGCGGCCACACAAATGATGTTGAGGAAAAGTGTCAGTCCAGTATATGTAAACGCTTAACATCCAAGAACAGACTTGTTGTAGATTTGGCCAGTTAGTTTGAACTCAAAACACCAGGAAATTGGACAGCACAGTCGAAAACAAAATAATGATATTATCCACTGTGGTCCAGAGGAGGTGAGCTGTGACCTGAAGATATAAGAGTCATCCCCACAGGCGTATATAGCACATAACCTCTCTCACACAGATAGGCATATTAGGCAATATTGGTTTTAATTTGTGTTGCTCCTAATCCAGAGGAGGTCATATACACTGCTCAAAAAAATTAAAGGAACACTTTGAAAACACATCAGATCTCAATGGGGAAAAATATCATGCTGGATATCTACACTGATATGGACTGGGTAATGTGTTAAGAACAAAAGGATGCCACATCGTTTAATGGAAATTAAAATGATCAACCTGCAGAGGGCTGAATTCAAAGACACCCAAAAAATCAAAGTGAAAAAATGATGCAGCAGGCTAGTCGATTTTGCTGAAATTTCATGGCAGCAATTCAAAATGTCCTCAGTAGTTGTATGGCCCCCCACGTGCTTGTATGAATGCCTAACAACGTCCTAATGAGACGACGGATGGTGTCCTGAGGTATTTCCTCCCAGATCTGGACCAGGGCATCACTGAGCTCCTCAATAGACTGAGGTGCAACCTGGAGGCATCGGATGTACCGAAACATAATGTTTCAGAGGTGTTCTATTGGATTTAGGTCAGTTGAGCGTCGGGGCCATTCAATGGTATAAATTTCTTCATCCTCCAGGAACTTGCTGCATACTTTTGCCACATGAGGCTGCGCATTGTCGTGCATCAGGAGGAACCCAGGACCCACTGCAACAGCATAGAGTCTGACAATGGGTCCAAGGATTTCAGGCAGTCAGGGTGCCATTGTCAAGCCTGCAGAGGTCTGCCCGTCCCTCCATGGAAATGCCCCCCTAGACCATCACTGACCCACCACCAAACTGGTCGTGCTGAACGATATTACAGGCAGCATAACATTATTACGGGTGCTCCAGACCCTTTCACGTCTGTCACATACCTGCAGGGTGAACCTACTCTAATCTGTAAAAAGCACATGGCGCCAGCAGCGGTCCTGCCAATTCTGGGGTTGAATGGCAAATGCCAATCCAGCTCTACAGTGCGGGGCATTGAGCACAGAGCCCGCTAGAGGACATCGGGCCCTCAGGCCAACCTCAATAAGTCTGTTTCTGATTGTTTTGTTAGAGACATTTACACCAGGGGCCTGCTAGAGGTCATTATGTAGGGTTATGGAAGTGCTCATCCTGTTCCTCCTTGCACAAAGGAGCAGATACCAGTCCTGCTGATGGGTTAAGGACCTTCTACGGCCCTGTCCAGCTCTCCTAGAATAACTGCCTGTCTCCTTGAATCTCCTCCATGCTCTTGAGATTGTCCTTGGAGACACAGCAAACCTTCTGGCATTGTTCCATCCTGGAGGAGTTGGACTGCCTGTGCAACCTCTATAGGGTCCAGGTATCGTCTTATCCTAACAGTAGTGACCCTAGCCAAATGCAAAACTAGTGGAAAAGAGTCAGAAAAGATGAGTAGGAAAAAAATGTCAGTGGCCTTTACCTGTAAAACCATTCCTGTTTTGGAAGTTGTTTCATTGTTGCCCATCTAGTGCATCTATTGTTAATTTCATAAACTCCAAAGCTGCTGAAACAGTTTAACAATCCCCTCTGCTACTTAACTGACCAGATCAATATCCCATAAGCAATTCAAATCTTACACTAGAGACGTTACACCTTGTTCACAGGAACATCCATTCAGAGATTGAAAGAAAACTATTTTCCTGTGTAAAGACCATCCAAAAGAGTAACATCCAGCATGTAAGCATATATTAAGCTGTGGGTATTATTGCATATGGACACGATTGCTAAGCCCAGTTCTAATCCTCAATGCTAGTCAGGGCCGTCTTTAACGCAGGGCAAAAGGGGCAGCTGTGTTAAAGATGGCCCTGACTAGCATCATCGTTGAGGGGCCCAAAGCAGCTGCCCCTTGAGCCCCTTGTCATGGGGAATCCTGGACCAGTGGCGGTGCCGCAAGGGGAGCATAGATAAGCGAAAGCTGGGAGGGAAAAAAGCTCCCTGGCCACCAGAGGGATGAGGAGCAGCAGACGCAGCAACTCCAATGCGGCTGGGCCACCCAGAGGATGGATTCCTCCAACCTCCTCTCCACACCCAGCTCCAACAGCAGCCCAGAGGACAGGCAGGCAGAGGACCCCCTGAGGTCCAGCGGGAGATGCATGCAGCCAAGCACTGTTACCCGGACAGTCTGCAGTCTATAACATAGAGCAGAGCACCCCCTTCCTCACCAGCCAGAAGCAGAAGGGCCCTGCCCGCTGCTGGCCAGTGTGAATGGGCTAATTCCCTCTCTCTCCCTCTCTCTCTCTCATCACCAATCCCCCTCTCTCTCTCTCATCCCCAGCCCGCCATCTCTCTCTCATCTCCTATCTCCCCTCTGTCTCTCATTCCCAATCCCCCACTCTCTATCATCCCCAACCCCCCCTCTCACCTCTCTCTCTAATTCACCCATCCCCTCTCTCTTTCACCTCTCTCCCTCACCCCTCTCTATTTCTCTCACCCACCGCTCTCTCACACCTCTTTCTCACCCCTCTCTTAATCTTCTCTCTCAATCCCCTCTCTCTCTCACCCCCTCTCTCTCTCAGCCCCCCTCTCTCAGCCCCTCTCTCTATCTCACCCCCTTCTTGGCTCACCCCCTCTTTCTCTCTTCCCCCCCATTTCTCTCTCTCTCACACACCCTCCTCTCTCTCACCTCTTCTATCTATAACCCTCTCTCTTTCACCCATCCCTCTCTCTTTCTTTCACCCACCTCTCTCACACCACACTCTCACCCCCTCTCTTTCACCCACCCACCATCTCTCACTCCCTCTCTCACCCCCCTTTCTTACCCTCTCTTACCAGATCGCTGTTCTGCCTGTGTACAGAATGATCAGTGGGTGCCGGCGGACATTGGGTCTGTGGGACACGCTGATAAGCTCCTACGGCATAAAATCACAGCGTGAGTGAGCCGGTGGCAGCTCGCATTTACACCTGATACCCGGAAGTGCAGGATCACGTATATATACGTAATCCTTTGCAGCGAGGCCACTCTGTAGCAGTAAAACTAATATAAGGCGGTCCACAAGCGGTTAGTAAGCTGATATATATTACAATTTTGTTCCACCCAAATTCTGGCACTATTAACTTTGAATTTGGGGTCTTTGCCAATTTTCAGCCTGTTTGACCGAACTGCTGACAAATCTGCTGACGGGGACACTGATTATAGCTGCATTAAAGTAACAAGAGACACATTACATTACGACAGCTTTGGCACTTTTTTGAAAACATCATGAGATGAGCTAGAAGTGCATAATGGAATCTATTCCCAGTCTAATAACACTTTCATATTACAGTAAGATGAGACAAAATGAATGACGGCATTCATATATTTTAAGCAAAAATAAAAAGAAATGCTCTGAAAGGAAATGAAGGGATGCTACAGCCTAGAGGATGTCCATTTTTGGAAGTGACATTTTATTTTGAAATAATGTTAATTAGCGTTACACAAGCTACAGATGACAGTTTTGACAGTAAGCAGCGACTCTCGCTGAGTATTATGTCACTTGCTGCAAGACGCTTCCCTCCTAAATATTATATGACTCCAAATTTTCATTAACTCGCCGGCGGCGAAATGAAGCAATCAGGATAATATGGGAAACATTTTTCTGAGCCTTCTTGCTTCATACTTAAAGAGGTGACTCCCCAGCTTCCTTTCCCTGCCTACCCCCCCCCTCTTTTTTCTGTAATAAAAAGAGAAAAGGATTGCTTAGGCTCCGTTCACATCTAGGCATTGCTATTTTTACAGGTGTTTTATCAGGCGCTTTTTCAGGCGCTTTTTCAGGCGTTTTACAAGCGTTTTTGCAGCGTTTTTTTTGTGCAGACATTTTTAGGTTGTCAAGTGACCAATGAAAACAATAAATAAATAAAGGCTAATTTTCTACCAAAAAAAGAAGCTCATGTACTTTTTTTGAGCAATGGGCATTTTGCTTAGGGCGATAGAACGTGCAGATGTGAACAGGGGCCATTAAAAATAATTAGATTTGTCTGGGTGGCGTTTTTAGAGCTGAGGTTTAGAGCAGAAAATTGCCCAAAAATGCCTAGATGTGAATGGAGCCTTAGTGCTACCTATTGGTGCCTTGGTTTATGGTGCTGATGAGGTAAGCGCTGAATGGTGTTAGGGTTTAATATTAAGTGTAAGGTTGGCCATACATTATACCATTTTCTTACAATTTTCTGTACAATTTTCTTTAGGTTTACCTTCACTATGTTGTACAAAGGCCTGCCTAATTGGATACAATTGAAAGTGATGTTTAGTTTTGACGTCATATTATATGGTTTTTGGTAAATCTAACAGAAATTTGTACAAGAGGATTGAACATGTATAGCCAGCCTACGGTAACTTTCAAACTTGTACGACCTAAAAGTTGCGCGATTTTGCCACAATTTTTTGCTTTGATTTTGACTGGACTTAAGCAATGCCTGTGTAATATTGAGGTCTAAGGACCTCAAAACATATCAAAGTCGGACCAAAAGTAGTGCAGGGACTATTTTGAAGTCATTGAGTCTTGAAGTTGCACAGATATGAACGGTACTCATTGGAGATCATGGGGTATGGCTTGTCATGCGACTTTGCAGTCCCAAGTCACAGGACAAGTTGCAAAAGTATGAAAGGGGCCTAAAGTTAACAGTTAGGGGGCTAGGTTAATGTAGATGTAAAATCTAAGGCAGCCCATAAATGATAAAAAATATACTCCAAATGGTGTATATCCCTTGCGCCTATGGATGTCCTATTGGGAGGGGGAATTAAAATTAGTGTATGGACATAAGGTGAAAAGTAATCGTGAAGGGAGGGGGCGGGGATAGCAGCTGCTATAGGATAAGAGGTGAGGACGCAGAGGGGGCGGGGATAGCAGCTGCTATAGGATAAGAGGTGAGGACGCAGAGGGGATGCAGAGGGGGAGCTGCCGGCACCCTGAGGATCCAGGCCATCCAGGAGAGCGACCCCGGATCGTGTGGGACTACAAAGCCCAGCAGTTACCATCCCGGCCTAGGAGACCTTAAGGCTTAATAGGTCTTTTTACCGTACGGTATTTAAGACCCACAACTTCTGGTCAGTGCATACCCCCCACTACTCCACAAGACTAACACCACAAGTCCACAAGGCTAACACCACAAGTACCAGCAGTTGGACTACTGGAGGACCCAGCACAAAAGCACCTGCACTTTCCCTTACTTGGCACTCAAGTTTTTTATTCATGCACTGAAGTCACTTATGAACTTTATAGCACATATATGGTTTTTATTGTGACATATTTATCAATTTTTATATTGTGACTATTATTGTGATTTATCATACTATTTAATCAGTCACATGTAACACGCACTTACCTATTATATATTGAGTTTATTTATTTACCACTTTCACCATTTGCCCAACCATTTTTATCCAGGATATTGGCAAGCAATCGTCCATTCCTGGCTAATAGTAGCAAGCGCTATAACAAATCCCAAATACTTTGGGATTTAATTCCTTCAGCCCATAAATGAGCCAGTTTGTTTTTATTAAATCAGTGAGTTGAGTGAAAATAAAAAGACTGGATTCCCCCATTTACCCACTTGATGTGGATCGGAGAATCCTCCCATTGAGCTATTGTATCCTGACAGTGGGGAGACTTCCCCACCATCTAAATACACTGATCAGTGTTGCTGGCTATAGCCGGTGGCGCTGATCGAGCAGGGAAAAATCCAACAGCGCAGTTGTACAGATGTCGATAGGTGGACTGACTTTTGTAGAATCTCCCTGCCCATACATGAATTGAAATTTTGCCAGTCCCTGCTGATCCGGCCTAATTTCGATCCATGTATGACTAGCTTAGCTTAACACCTTCTGGACTGCGGCAGGGCAGGGCGGCCCTCCTGTGCCAAATTACTTACCTGCAGGTGATTTCGTGCTCTGGTTCTGGGGCACACGTGCGAACCGCCGGCAACCCGCTTTCGCTGTGATCCTTCTTAGGAGAGGCCGAACGGTGGTCTGCCTATGTAAAAAGGCAGACCACTGTTCTGCAAGAGGGGAAGATGAAGATCTTGTGTACCTGCTAAGCAGGAACATAGATTTCTGTCTTCCCCCAGTCAAAGCATCTCCCCCACACAGTTGTAAAGCACTCCTTAGGAGCACATTTAACCCTTTGATTGCCGCTGATGTTAACCCCTTCCCTGCCAGTGTCAATAGTACAGGGACAGTGCATTTTTTTTTTTTTTTACCACTGATCACTGTATTGGTGTCACTGATCTCAAAAAAATGTCACTCGTGTCAGATTTGTCCTCAGCAATGTCGCAGGCCCACTAAAAATCGCTGATCACTGCTAATACTAATAAAAACAATTAAAAAAAATAAAATTTTCATAAATATATCCCATAGTTTGTAGACACTATAACTTTTGCACAAATCAATCAATATATGCTTATTGGGATTTTGTTTTTCAAAACATGTAGCAGAATACATATTGGCCTAAACTTATAAAGAAATTAGATTTTTTATTTTAATTTTTTTTCATTGGGTATGTTTTTTAGCAGAAAGTAAAAAATATTGGTTTTTTTTTTTCAAAATTGCTGGTCTTTTTTTGATATTGAATAAATTATACCAGTTCCAGGGGCGACTAGCCACCTCCACTTCCAAATATACTGTAAACAAAAAAAAACATAAAGAAGGTATGAGATATACATCTTACAAAAGTAGGACTTTAAAGGAAGTGGTATCGTCGAGATGAGCACGTTCACAAATATTTTTTAAAAGAGAAAAATGTTATATATATATCAACATAGTAAAAATAGTCTACAATTAGACATAAAAACATATCTGCAGCTAGAAGGCAGCACAACTCAAACTGTAGTATATTGACAGTGATATCCGTAGGTACATTAAGGGTCCAACGCATTTGGCACAACACTTTCTCTGCTTTTTCAGGGAACTTAGTTATGTATCTACACTATTGTAAATTTTAAAAATAGAAAACAACATATTATACATCATTGCTACTTAATTGTTTTATATTTGCACTTGCCATATATGTAACAGAAGGGTAAACCCATGCTCACCAAAACTTTCCACAATGTATTGCTTATGTCTCCAGTCAGCGTGATGTAACCCAGGCCGTAGGCCAACCAACTGACACCTGGTAGTGTACCAGGGTCAGGTCTGAAGGACACTGGACCGTATCTAGCAGGTTCAAATAGGCCACAATTATATCCAAGTATCTGCAAATTACTTAAAAAAATCAGGGTGGAGCCATACTTGGAGACCTTGCATATCATAGTATAGTTACTGAATGAATTAACATGCCTAGATAGACCCCCACACATCAAATACTTAGCACACATTTTAAATAAACCCACACTGTCAACCCACCCAAACATATCTCACCATAAACACCAAAACCTACCACATTCAACCACATACCCTAACATCAAAGAAACGCATCCAACCCCTACACCATCCATTCAAAGCACCTAAACCACACCTCAAATCCCAACCCCCCCCCCACACACACACACACACACACACACATACGACACATCAACCATGAAAACAATTCACCACATTCACCCCAGCTATGGCAAATTCACTCACAATCCTAACCACCCCCACATGCACACACATAATCTAAACCACTAACATCATCCACCACCAATGTCACCCCCATATATGGACCTCCTAGCATGATTAGTGTCTCCCCATACCTCTGACCACTCAGACGGTAACCACCCGGGGCATCTAGTTCACCCGGCCAGCTAGAGCTCAAGGACCTCCTTTCCCCAAAAGCTCCACACGCTCACAAACCTCCAGCATATATCCAGATAGTAACAATCAAATTGATAATAGTTGTGGCCAAAAGTATACAGCTGAAACCTGTAGTTCCTCACCTTGTATATAATCACTGTGGGGGTGGGGGGAGAGGCCACTGCAGCTGCCTCCAGTCTCAAATTCCGCCGCTCCCACACTGAATACAGTCCTACCGGAAACAATGAAACGATGATCACCTCTGCGGTTTTCATTTTGTGCACTATAAAAAAAAAAAAAAAAAGATCGACAATTTACAATTTATAGCGCACAAAATAAAAAATGCAGTGGTGATCAAATACCACCAAAGGAAAGCTCTATTTGTGGGGAAAATGGACCGTGAATTTTATTTGGGTACAGCGTCACACAACCGCGCAATTGTCAGTTAAATTAACGCAGTGCCAAATTGCAAAAAAATGGCCTGGTCATGAAGGGGAGTAAACCTTCCTAAGGCTGAAGAGGTTAGTGACATTTTGTTTTCTAAAGCACTGTGGAGTTTATTCAATAAAGCTGGAAAGTGGAAAATCTGGTGCGGATCTGCGGAGAAGCCAAGCAGATTTTAGATTTTATTGTCAACACTTAACTGAACAAGCTGATGTTAGAAGCTGATTGGCTACTATGCACAGCTTCACCATATTTTGCACTCTCCATTTTTAGTAAATCAATCCTAGTGTATCATGAAAAGGGCCATTTTTAGAAACATTTATTTTCTCTTTTCTCTTTTGGGTGCTGCAGCTTCTTTGCAGGGAAGTTCAAGGTTAGGTTTACATTTTCAGGGTGGGTTTTTTGGTAAGGTCTAATTTTAAAGCGGAACTCCAGCCATCCCTTCAGTCTTGCACAGTTGTGCAGGCTCCTCTTCTGTATTGAAATAGCTTACTCTGATTTCCCTGCCCACTGTGAGCTTCTCACAATGTGCATCAGAGGCTGCAGCAAGTCTGGTAGAGCCCACCTTTTTTCATGGCTGGAGGACATCCAGCATCATCTAGCTCAACCTTTTTCTAGTAAAGGCACCCTTTAAAAATGATGGACAGTCTAGAGGCACTCCCACTCTAAATTTTAAGAACTGTTCTAATAGTTTTACATAATGCAGCAACATTTAAACATGTTGGACACCCAGCCTTAGAGGTGATTTATTCTTCCAAAGCAAATGCACTTTTGCAAGCTGGTACTGACTAGTATTCCAATGTTTCTCTTCTCCTTCAGTTTTCCTCCATCAGTCAGCTAATGTGACCCCAACGCTGATGGAGAGGGGAGGGTCAAACAAGGATGCTGTGCAGGTGACTAACATCCTCCATATCAACTGATGATGCCATTGATTGTTAGAATACCGGCAGCTAGAAGGTTGTAATAGTGCACAATGAAAACCTGTGGCTTTGTGTAACTAAAAGGCAGGCTTTATCCACATGCTGAATTGTATACAATTTTCTTGACAATTTTAAGGCATTTTGCCAAGGCACCCCTATAGAAACCTCAAGGCACCCAGGGTGCTTGGGCACCCTGGTTGAAAAAGACTAATCTAGCTGTTTCCTCCTGCCCCTGGCCTACTATGTTTGTTTATTGGATTTCATTTCATTTAATCATGGAGGCTCAGCATCACATGTAGGTATTACCTAGGGTAAGTACAGCCTGCCTAGAAATGGTCCATTCAGGAAACTTGCCCTGAGAAAAGCTATGCAGCTATTGGTGGTGTGGATGTAGATAGGAGATAGGTGCAAAAGAACATCAGGGGTCAACAGAACTTAGATACAACAAAGAATGAAAAAACAAAAAAGTGGGTAAAAAAAGGTTAAAGACAGTTGTTTATAATACACAGTGATAAATGTCATTCTGTGTCCTGCTTGGGTTCTGTGCGAGAGACTTCTCTGCACACAGAACATCGGAGGTTGCTCGCTTGGAACTGCCACCATTCAAAGAATTGCGTTTATTTTTTTCAGTGAATACAAGGCATTCTCTAATTAGATGCAGTGTGGAAGAGGGACAGTGACATCACAATCTCCACCTAGTCTAACAGACAAACAGAGAATATATTTTATTCAATGAAAAAAAACAAAAAAAAACAAGGAGCTCTATGAATGGTATAACATATACCATATTCAATGTAATGCAACCAATATAAATACAAGCAAAATGTTAAAAAACAATGATAAACAAAGTCCCAGTGTATAATATCCACCGCTGTGACACAGGCGGCCATTTCAAATGAAGCGAGATGAGGAGATTTGAAGGACATCTCTGAATGGGCCGCACATGAATGATTGAGACCCTAAGAGGAGATCAGTGAAGCCTACAGATACCTTGTGGAGGACTACCCACGTGGCATCCTGTGAGACATCTTAAAGTGGTAGTATACTCCGCCATTAAACTTTTGCCTACAGGTAAGCCTATAATAAGGCTTACCTGTAGGTAAAATGAATATCTCCTAAACCTGCACGGTTTAGGAGATATTCGCCCTGCATGCAGCTGCTGACACCAGGCGGCAGACCTTCAGAGCTCTTTGCCTTTGAGGTCTGCGCATGTGCAGGAGTGACGTCATCCCGACTCTGGCCACTCACAGCGGCGGAGCCGCCGAACCCGGAAGAGACGCCGAGGGAACATGACCGCTCCCTCAGCACTGTCCGGGCGACCATGTCGGGGCTTCGTCCTGCACGTTTTTTTTGGGGGTTTTCTTTTTTTGTTGTGAGGATACAACCGCTTTAATAGATGATTGTGACTCTTTAGTGGGGTCATTATCTAGAGGTGAGCAGGCATTTCAGCTAAAGGTGGTGGTCACCAAATTCACTGGATCACTAAAATTGTTTGGATTACCATTTTGAGTTGCAGAGCAGTGGATAATATACTCTGGGA